>NC_091283.1:516628823-517228823 GCF_032444005.1 Ranitomeya imitator
TTGCAGCAAGTATAGACAAATGATTTAACTGGGTCATTTGTGACTTAAATTATTTTTTTTTTCCACAAGAAAAAGGCTATTTAGTGTAGAGCAGGGGTGTCAAACTGCGTTCCTCGAGGGCTGCAAACAGGTCATGTTTTCAGGATTTCCTTGTACTGCACAGGTGATAATTTAATCACCAACTCATTATTTGTGTATTAAATTATCACCTGTGCAGTACAAGGAAATCCTGAAAACATGACCTGTTTGCAGCCCTCGAGGAATGCAGTTTGACACCCCTGGTGCAGAGGGAGGTTAAAAAAAAAGAAAATAATAATAATAATAATACTCCACTACTATTAATATAATAAACTCCTACATCTCCAGCAAAGTGAGATTGGTCATAGAGGTGTTTATTTGTGTTTGGATAAAATCAGTAGATTTACGTGCAGTCCTATGTAAAACTGCAGATAAAAATCTATTATATCATGATGTATTTGATTCAATGACAACATCTGCATCTTTAAATATCTTCTTCTGATTGAGCTGAAACCTATGAAAAGGCCCATAGTATACAAGCTACTTGTGCTATCATTACTACTCTGCTGTAACTGCTGCACATCTGTGCTAACACTAAAGAATACAGACACACATACATATAAGGATTCATATACATTGTGCAAAGAAATGTAAAGTTTCCCAAGTTGTACAAGTCCTTGGCTCGATGTCTAATTACACCCAAGTTCTGAATTCACCAACACAAGACACTAGAGAAGCTTCTCCAGAGGGGCCACCTGCAAGATCATTTGTGGACAGCAACTCCCCAACCTCTGGGCCCCATACCACTCTCTAAATCACGTCTGACCTGATTTTTTTTCTTCCAATGCATCGATTTCTTTGGAAAATCCATAGTAAAATACGATCTTTTAATGACCAGCTCTGGCTTACAACCACACAGCCACTTACAGGAGATCTGCAGCGCTCTCCATAAAATGGCATGAAAGTGTCTGAAGCCAGAGCCTGGCCAGTGCTTCCTCAGCTGCTACCAGCCAGTCTGGAACTCGCCTGCACCATCCTCTTCCACTGCAAGGACTCTTTTGTTCGACTTTGTGACCCAAGTGTGAAGGAAGTAGGAGGTGAACTACATGTAGCTTTTATTTCCTATGCCATGGCAGAGCTCCTGCATTTACACAGTGGTCACCAATTACCACCAAACAATCTGGGGCACCTCAAAACACATAGAAGACAACCGAGAGGAATTCACATTTATTTTCAGTTGGGTGTTAAAAATCGAAGGAACTTTCTGCACCTGCAAACAGTTCTACCATTGTACCCCATCACTCAGATCTCCAGACATTATGTACTGTGCAGAGGAACATATGACAAGGAGCATCTGCTCATCCAGAACATCCTCATAGCATTTCCTCATCAGATTAGAGCAAACATTCCAATAAGCCAAATCTGAATTCTAGTTTACAATGAATGTTAATTTTTGATTAATATCTATTTTTCCAATCAATCAATCAATCTATCATCCATTGTTTATGTTATTATTATACTCTTAAGTCTGAGTTCACATATATAGTTACATCAAGCTTCTATAACCAGGCAGAAAAACGCCATAGTCTCTTATGCTGCTCACATGGAGAAAAACATCGCAACTGATGCTACTGTTCTATCCATCTATCTATCTCATATCTATCTATCTATCTATCTATCTATCTATCTATCTATCTATCTATCTATCTATCTATCCCATATCTATCTATCTATCTATCTATCTATCTATCTATCTATCTATCTATCTATCTATCTATCTATCTATCTATCTATTGTAAAAAAGGAACAGCACAATAGTTCACAGCGGGTACCAGGCCTCCAAGCAAACAGTCTAATACTTGCCAAACTAAACAGAAGAAAAAAATGAAGGCAGCACTCCAATTGTTTCAGGTGGAAAAAAGTGAAAAAACTATATTTTGCCCCATTCATCCTGGGCCAGAATTTGCACAGCACTGTATCTATCTCTCTCTATCTCTCTCTATCTATAATCTATCTATCTATCCAGGGCCGGACTGGCCATTTGGCAATTCTGGCAAATGTGTATAAAGCCAGGAGGAACCCAAATAAACCTAAAATATAACCTTTATTTATCTCTTTAAAAAAAACACCTGACTTTTAGTGTGGACTATGGTATGGTACGACTATGGTACCATAGTCCACACTAACAGTCAGGTGCACTGGACACATAGGAGCCACCTGCCAATGCAGGGGCTTTATATCTCTTAATAGCACATCGTATTGGAGACATACCCCCGATTTTTTCTGTTCCCCTGAGGAATCTCCCCTATGGGAGAGGAAACGCGTAGGGAAAACTATCTGTTTATGGTGGGTACAAAATTTTGTCCGACTTGGGTACTGTCCTTGTCAGGACGGGAGCAGTACAGGGGCACCTCCGGGTAGCATAGTTATTTTCTACTTTTCCCTTCCCTGCTAATGTACATGAAGATGCTCCTAAAGAAGCGGCTGATGTGGTGAGATCAAACCATTTTTTAATTGAGCACTGGTTGTTTTTGAGCACTATATGCACTTCGTTTTGTTTTATCCATTAGAAAGTGTTTTTTTAAAGAGATAAATAAAGGTTATATTTTAGGTTTATTTGGGTTCCTCCTGGCTTTATACATATTTTCTATTAGAGGACCGTATAGGGGTTCCATATCTGGTTACACCCTAGTATTTAGCTATTTTTGTGCAATTCTGGCAAATGCCAGAAGGGCCTGTCTGGTCGTGGGCTGCCTTGTCTGCTAGGTTGTTAGCAGAATCTGTGTTCTCAAGACACCCGTACAGTTAAGAGTTGTGACGGCGCACAAAGTCCCTCACTCAGTCATTTACCCAAGCAGGCCACTGGTATCATTAGAAATATTGGTCTTGTAGTAAATCTTGCTTTCCACCATCCAGGGTAATATTAGTAATATATGCCATCTGGTTCTTGGGGACAAGGACAGCATGGGCCTGTGTGATTTCAAATGCCAGGGCTGAATTACAGCCCCAGTCCGTAGCTGTATCTATCTATAATCTATCTATCTATCTATCTATCTATCTATCTATCTATCTATCTATCTATCTATCTATCTATCTATCTATCTATCCCATATCTATCTATCCCATATCTATCTATCTATCTATCTATCTATCTATCTATCTATCTATCTATCTATCTATCTATCTATCTATCTATCTATCCCATATCTATCTATCTATCTATCTATCTATCTATCTATCTATCTATCTATCTATCTATCTCATATCTATCTATCTATCTATCTATCTATCTATCTATCTATCTATCCCATATCTATCTATCTATCTATCTATCTATCTATCTATCTATCTATCTCATATCTATCTATCTATCTATCTATCTATCTATCTATCTATCTATCCCATATCTATCTATCTATCTATCTATCTATCTATCTATCTATCTATCTATCTATCTATCTCATATCTATCTATCTATCTATCTATCTATCTATCTATCTATCTATCTATCTATCTATCTATCTATCTCTCATTCTATCTATCTATCTATCTATCTATCTATCTATCTATCTATCTATCTATCTATCTATCTATCTATCTATCTCTATCTATCCCATATCTATCTATCTATCTATCTATCTATCTATCTATCTATCTATCTATCTATCTATCTATCTATCTATCTATCTATCCCATATCTATCTATCTATCTATCTATCTATCTATCTATCTATCTATCTATCTATCTATCTATATTTTATATGTTGTATTTGCTTGTTGTAAATGATCCATTCTTTAAGAAAAGTTGGGTTTCAGATTTAAATATGTAAACGGTTTGTGCTGACGGTAAAAGTTTACAATCAGTCTCCAGCACACCAGAATAGTACCGAAGCCTTTAGAAGCCCAGCCCTTAAAATGAAATATAGCATTTAAGACTTGCAGTTGAATATTACAAATATATGTATATTTCTTTTAGTCTGATCTTGTTTTATAACCAATATCTCCCACAGGAAATTCAATAAGTTCCTTGAAAGGGTGAAGCAATATTTTAGGAAAGCATGTGACGACAAGTCATGGTGTTAGCTTCATTGCACATTATTAATTTATGTGAAAGGGATGATGTTGGGAAATGAGTGTCAGCAATGAAAATAGTGAAATTATAACAAGATAATTGTGCAGATGTGCCTGAATACACAATATATCTAGCAACTTCCACCAAAGCAGCTCCATTATTTATGTGGCTAGATCAGGCACTTCCTAGCTGCTATCTCCAAGATATATGTAGAGGTGTCAGTACTTATGATTTACAAGGAGCACTGCAAATATCTCAGAGCAGATAGTCACCATTCAAGTTCAGACTTACATAGTAATATTTATGTGGAATACACAATTAATTGAAACCCCCCAAAAAACACAAAAAATCATGTTTTCATTTGACCTTACATAAAAAATGACCTAACTTCTGGCCACCAGAGGGAGCAGTTCTTTAAGCAACCTTCACTGCCAAGGGCAGAAAGCTGGATCAACCCCAACCTCCCTGTAGGTGCATTCACAGACAAGCCTAGGTTAAAAAATGGTGTAACTTGAGCCAAATCTTCAGTGAACTTACTTCAACTCCGCCACTCCATATTTATCAAAAGTCACACTTTAATGGTGAATTTGGAGCAATGCAACTTTTTACTTCACACTTCCGAATCTTAGTAAAGATCAAACCAATGTCAAAATGTTGCACTTTACTGTTTAACTTTGCACAAATTATGTTTTTTTATGTATATTAAAAATTAAATACATTAATTTCACACCTTCTTTAAGACTGATATGACCGGTCTAGAATATTAGATTTTTTTTTTGCAACCTTTATATAGAGATACATTCAGAATCATGTTGTACTTCATGTCGAAAGGTTATGCACTCTCTCTTTTTCATAATGTTTAAATTTTGGCATAGCAAACCAGAAAAAGGTACATTTAATGGCGCTAAAAATTGTTAAATTTGGCACATACTTTTACAACAAGGGTACATTAGAAATTGCATAGACTTTAGTAACAAACGCGACTTGTTTCTGATTATTTTTCTTTTCTTTTTGCCATGTTTCTTTTGACAAAAACTCTGCACATGGTAGCTGCATAAGAAATGTACTGCTGGCCCTCATTTTTTTCTTGCAAATTTTTGCGTCACTGCCATTTTGGTTCACAAACACAGAATGCCGTAGTGATGGTCTTTTTTTTTTAATTTTTTTAAGGAAAAATAGAATGTCTTCCCCATAGACAACCATTGTATTTTAGTCCTTGAATAAAGGAATCACATACCATTATGTTTTTTATGTTTCTTTTCAAAAAAATTTTGATGTGAATTTTTTTTGTTTAATTTTTCACATTCAAATCACAGGATCTTGGAAATTTTTGAATCACTTGATCTGTAATAAAGACTGCATTAAAACCTACCACCCCCAAAAAATGCAGATACTGACAGCTTTAACCCATTACTTGCCAAATTAGCCATTTTCATTTTTGAATGACAGATTTTTTTTAATGATTTGGGTCCTAATGAATCAGAAACATAATTTGCAAAATTTTTTCAAGTACGGAGTTTTCAGAAAAGGGCGCCCCGATATTCAATTAAAAATGACGATGACGTGATTTCCTATTTTGAAAACATTCATTTTACAAACGCGACACAAAAAAATTGGACCTAATTATGAAAATTATAAAATCTTAGTTGCTAGAAGCTAAAGTTAGGCGTCCCAGAAAAAGGACATTGGTAGATAATGGGTCAAACTAATATATATATATATATGTATATATATATATATACAGTATAAACAAATGCAACAAGCACATGTTGTAAGTGGCTGAGGTCAGTGTTCGGATTCATAACCCTTTTTTGAGTCCACTTACCGGCGCCTATATGGCTTTTGCCTAGTTGTTTGGCTGTGCTTGTAGCAGTAGGAACTTTTACTGTGCTCCTTAAACTTGCAAATTAGAAGTGCAATAGTGTAATAGAACTGTAAAAGTGAGCGAGGTCAAAGGTGTTACATAGCCCATAGTCAGCCCAGTAAGGCAGGATTGATGGCGCGGCGTAGAACAAGCAGTATATTCAAATGAGGACATGACTCACATTGTTGGCTGGAAGTTCACCTCTGGAAACTTTTGTTCTTGCTTTGATGTGGTATTTTTAGTTGATTTTCTCTATAGAGGATACAAGCCTGGATTGGGACATGTCCACACTTTACCATAAGGTTTTCCTTCTTTCTTTTTGTATAAAGTTGTGTCTGTCCAGTTATATTAACGCCATGTTTCAGTCCATTTACAACTTGTGTATACTATATGTCAAAAGTAAAACATAAAAAATAAAAACACCCAATATGTACACTTAAAAAACAAATGTAACTGTGTACCAACTGTATATGGAGCTGACAAAAAGGGTACACAGCTGTTATATAATTGGCATTTGTCTTATACCTTTTTCTTTTCACCAGATTTATATACGTACTGCGTAAATGTGCTCCCACCTATATGAAGCGTTCCATTTCTCCTTATACCTTAAAGCACATTCATTCATTTATTTATTTTTTTCTTAAGAGTGACTTTTTTTTTATTCATCTGCCCCTTTGTATCACATTTTCATATTTTGGGTAAATTGGATGACCTCAAAAGATTTAAGATATGATCAAAATAGTCTTTACACAATCAATTCACATCTGATGAATTAATAGGATCTCTTAATAGGCCCTTCATTTTTTTATCAACATAAAAGGTAAAAAAGGCAAACAGGAGTGAACACAATCTGATATGTAAAATATTAGTTTATAAGATAGCTTTGAAAACAGATTGAAAATTCTCAAACTTCACAAGGATTAGGAATTTTTGCTCAAAAAAAAAAAAAAATTACAATCACGTTTTGATCAATTAAATTTAGCTAGCTATGCTTTTTTCCCCCGTAAATTTACAGGTAAGAATCGATTTAATTTATACATCTGCAAATTTAATTAACCAAGTATATTTTTTTAATGTATCACCTGCTATCATTTCATTATTTTATTACATTCTCAAAATATATTATCTTGCTATACAGATATAATAGTGCAAAAACCTTACAATACTGTGTGGGCATAAAAAACTGTAAAATAGATATTTTTTTCTCTAGAAAAAAAATCCCTGTATACATAGTTCTAGTAATATAGGAGTGATACTGACTAACCCTCACAAATGATATCTGAAGGCTTTTAGAGCATGGATGCTCTTTTATCAGGCAAGTTTTACTAATTTTATTGGAAATCTTGCTTGATGAAAAAGCTGCTATGATTTGAATGCTTGAAAATATTTTTTTTTTCTTGCTACTTACTCATATACATGTTGTCTTTTTAGACGTATAACTATTCCACAGCCATTTTCTGTGCTAAAAAAAAAAGTACAACATAATTAAATAACTGGAAATACTTTTATAAAACTTACATTTATAAAGTCTGCATTACAACATTTGGAGGTACATTAATAAAAAGAAAAACATATAAAACAGGTAAATATTTGTAAATGATGAATTTGTGTCTAAAGTAACTTATTTTAGGTTATGTGGCAAAGTAATATCCATATGCTTAACAAATAGATTTGCTTTTACGAACGAACAATGTATCTATGTTGTTATATATATATATATATATATATTCTAACGTATGCATATATATATTTATTTACTATTATTTTAGGTAATGTATTATATATTTTAAAATAGAACACTTAAACTTGGATACATTTTATATTTTCTATTAAATAAATACATTAAGTTTAGTCTTAAGTTATTTATAACCATAGATATATAAATTTAAAATCGTATATTATAAAACATTTTACATGATGTTTGCCAGAAATCTTCTGTGTTGATACAAGATAATACGCTAGTTGTGAATTCTACAATTAATATTTTTTGGTGTGTGATTTTTTTTGATTAACTAATCGTATTTTTGTACCGCGCAGATTATTTTGTTATTTTATAGTTAATCAATAACGTAACATTTAGCACAATTTCTGGACAATTACTGACATGACATTACAGAGCTATACTTGACCCCTGCAATATTCAAAGAGAGAATGAAAGAAAATGGGTTAGTTGGCTTCTATTCATTATAATTCCAACAATAAGCGCACCCTGTAACCTGTCGTAAATAAAGCGAAATTCTGACACAGTTCTCCAAAAGATTTACAATTTTGTTTTGTTAATTTATCAAATGTTTAATGTTGTTAAGCGTTACCCTACAGTTTAAGAAAAGGTGAAAAATTAGTTAAAAAAAGAAAAGAAATACAAAACAATGTACCGTAATAAATGAATAAAAACAAACAATCAGAAATACAATAAAAAAACATACATAAAAATATGCAGGCATACATTCTAAATAGATCGATAAAGAGATACATCTTGAAAAAATATAGATTAGTTACAGAATCAAATGATTACATTATTGCATTACACCAGTCACGTATTCAGGACTTTCTGTAGGATGAATATTTTGAGTAACATACTAATATACTATGTATGCTTTTTGATGACTGCAAAGTGAAGAACTTTTTCAGCAATTCTGTCTAAAAAATAAATGGGGTCCATCAACTGATTCAAAACATTCAGAAAACTATTCAGAAAAATGCACTGCAATTGATAGCAAACGCTTCCTAAGTTACTTAATCTTTAGGCTATAAACAACCTCTGATACATTAAAGAAAAAATATAGTGAAAATGTCTATTCATAAATCAGTTTTCCATTCATCCTGCATTGGATCAGAAAGGACAGTATAAAATGGAAAACTGACCTTATATGAAAGTGACTGTCATAAATATTAACCAATGCCCTGTTATTCCCTCTGTAAATTTAATTTATATATATTCACATATATATACACACATTTACATATATATATACATATATCTCTATACATACACGTCCTGTTATTCCTGTTGCAAATTGTCTTTTATATATATATATATATATATATATATATATATACTGTGTATATATATATATGTACATATATACATATATACATATATATATATATATATATATATACATACACACACCATCACACCATACATAGATATACTGTATACCCTCATATATACACAGACAGGCACATGTATGAACACACACATACATATATGCACACATACACACAAACATACAAAGACAGACGTATATACTGTACATACATACCAATAGTAGGGTTTCAGTTTAAAATGGGAATGTCTTTTGTTCATCCTCAGTTCTAGGTTTTTCTCGGTAAATGGTTGTGATACTATTTTTCATGTACATTTTGGAAGTTTTGTTGCAGAATTTTCTAACAGTCCTAATCATCCTTATAGGGTTTATAAAAAATAATTTCAATGCTGAAGAAACAACACCCTTCAGACACGTGGAGTAGGATTTTAGTTGCAGAAATTTGCTACGGGTAAACATCTCATTACCTTTATTTTAATTTTCCTATGAGCTATGATAAAGGAAAAATATATATTTGTGCCCTGTTAGCCAGTAAATAGAAAAATATTACAATCAGCCATATCAGTCATATCATTCAATGCAATGTAGAAAAAAATACTTTTAAACAAAACAAGGAAAACACATTTTTTTCAAACTTAACTTATATTGAATTCAAATGAATGAACTTGAAAAAAAAAATAACAATACCAATAAATGAAGTTGTATCTACCCCACATTGCATTCATCCTCCTATAGGATTCACAGCCAAATGTTAGGACTGATGTTTTTATACTTCTGGAGAACAGTGGATTCTATGAAAATCCATGGGACTTTTTGTGTGTTTTCACAGTGAACGAAAGAGATAAGGGTTCTGGACAAGGTTGAATTTTCCATATTTATAATAATCTTTATAATAATAATCTTTATTTTTATATAGCACTAACATATTCCACAGCGCTTTACAGTTTGCACACATTATCATCACTGTCCCCGTTGGGGCTCACAATCTAAATTCCCTATTGGTATGTCTTTGGAATGTGGGAGGAAACCGGAGTGCCCGGAGGAAACCCACGCAAACACGGGGAGAACATACAAACTCCTTGCAGATGTTGTCCAAGGCGGGGTTTGAACCCAGGACCCCAGGGCTGCAGTGCTATCCACTGAGCCATCGGGCTGCATCTCTGCATGCAAGTCTTCGTCTATATTGGTGCTTACCTAATTCTATTAGGGTTTTAGTATTTTTGACTCACAGTATAGAATATTCTATAGGGTTATTTCTCCAGTAAAAAATACTACAACACCTGAAGAAAACTTACAGATCCCTTAACATTTTATATATACATATATATGGCATTCATTGGGACTTGTTGGGATCTACTATAAAAGAGATTTGCCATAGCTTTATGGCTATGACACTATTCTGAAGAGGTCTGCGATGTAAAGCTCAGGTGAACTCCTAAGAAGTAAAACCAACCTAAAGGGAACCATACACATGAGAGGAATGTCGGCAAAGTCCCCAAAAATTGGTATAGTGGTTTCCTAACTCTTCAAAGATGGCAGATGTAGGGGAAAAAAAGGTCTGGGTAGGTTTAGTTTCAAAATAGCAGATCATTTTATCATTGAAGGAGATAAGATGCTACATTTTGGAGTCACAAACTGGCAGTTGTCGGAGCAGGTTGGGGGGAGCACCCCTATGTTTTTAAAGCCCAAGTCTACAACATAACTGTTTTAAGCAAAATTTGCTAAATAACTCAAGACACACATGGGAGGAAGGGCAAAGGTATGGGGTCGGGGAGGATGCCGGGATTTTTCATTTTTGGCTCTTGCTTAAGGTCAAAACAAAGAGGCAAAAAGAGACCGGAATTTGTTTCCTTTCTAATGTACTTTTGTTGATTTGTTTGAGTAAAAAGATTTACGAAAAAAAGAGATAATCCGCTAAGTGCTCCAAGACATATACCGTATATAAGTCAGGGTGATCGTGGAAGTACTGGATTGTGGTTGATACCAAAATCACTTGTTTCTGATTAAACTGAGAGGATAGAAGTGAACTCCAGTCTATGCAGTTTACCCATTAACATGGTCAATAACAACTGCAAAACATAAGTGGTCAGATATAAGTTGGGTCTAATGGGATGTCTGTCAGCGTAAGGCCTCATTCAGACATCTGTCAATTTTCACATGCGCAAAAAACAGTGTCATCAGTGATTGGTCGGTATCAGTTTTACCATCAGTGATTTTTACATATGAAAAAATATATAAATGAATTATAAAGCTTCTCCTATCCATTGCTATGTTTTTTATGGACTGTACACTAATACCATCAGAGTTCTGTTCGTCATTTTCACAGTCTTATACACTTGTATAGATCATTTTGATCCACGACTCTGATAAAAAAAAAATGGGCTTCTGTGATTTTTTTGCTGATTTACGGTCCGGAAAAAAAATGTATACATATGAATATCACCAAAGACTTTAATGAGTGAGTTTTCTATCCACTGACAGGCAGAATACACTGCAATACAGAAACATTACAGTGAGTGCGATCAGACTCATAAAAGTTCAAGTTCCCTAAGAGGACCAAAAAAATGTTCATGAAATGTTCAAAGCATAAAAATTAAAATGTAGCAACTCTCCTAAAAAATATTATTATGGAAAAATAAAACACTAAAACACACTTAATCGGTATTTCTCCGAATATAAAAACCTAACCTATAACGAGTATGGTGAACACCATAGAAAAAAAATGGAAACAAAAAACTATGTTGGAATGATAGTTTAGCCTTCAAAAAAATGAAATAAAAAGTGATGAAAAGTTATATATGTAAAACAAACTAGTTCCAATGAAATGAGAACATCAACTCATCAGTGCATCACACAATAATTTAGGCCCTACAAAGCTCCAATGACCTGGAAAAAAAAAGGTTAGGGCTCGGAGAATACGGCGGTACAAAACAATTTTTACACATCATATGTGCGTCAATATAAAGTCTTTAAACAGTCCTATGTCAACTGAAAAATGCAACAGTGATATCTTTTGGATTGCACTAATTAAAAAAAAAAGAATGTTGTGTTGCCCAAGATCGGAAATTGCTGCAATCTAACGTGGTTGAAAAATGCTTCCATCTGAAAATTGTAAGGGGGAAGTGAGATGTCTCCAACATCTTCCATGCACATAACTTGCATCTTTAGCCATGTTCCAGGTTCTTAAAAAAAAACAAAACTTTGAGAACTTATTTCACTTGTAATTCAGAATCGGTTGATAGAACATTTTAGATAATTCTATAACGCACTTATTCCTTATTATAACGCCGTTTTTTTCATGAAGATGTAAAACATGCTCCTACATACAAATTGGTAAACATATTTTCCTCCAAAATGACCCCTGATGGCTTTTAAGTAGAAAAAAATGTAGATGTTTGAGCAAAAAGGTCTTGGTCCGGCATTTAAACCCACAATCTCCTACCCACAAATTCTGTGTGATTCTACAAATATCATGGAGTGACATGGCTACTCAGCTCCTTCTTTCTTGTAGCCGTGCCTCAGAAACTGACAAGATGGCTTTAAAGTATTGAATAAATCTATTGATGTATTAAACACATAGATCTGACAATAAAGGAACACTCTGTCCAGTATGATGAGTGTCGTTCCAACTTTGCTTCTTTGCCATTTGGCTGAGAAGTCATCGCAAGTTCAGTGTATGCATTCATTAAATTAATAGTATCTTATAGCACATTCAATGCTATATGTCCCAGCCCCCTCCAAAATGCTTAGTATTACTTAAGTTTCCCCGATCTTGGGTGTGTGAGATTCCTTATACCTTTTATTTTGTTCAGGGATTCAGTAATGTATGTAATGGAGATGATCTGGGCTGTGACAACATTTATAAAAAAAACAAAAAGAATGGTAATTTATATGTAGAAACATAAAACAAAACAAATAATTCTGAAGTATAAGAAAATCAGATCTAAAAAAATGCTTGACCAAAAGAAAAATAAAATTTACAATCAAAAAGGCACAAGGGGGAAGATTTCCTGTATGTCATAAAATGTGCCAGAGCTCAAATTGTGCCAAGAAAACAGCCGTACATGTCAGGCACCAGATTTATTATGTGCTTTGTACACTTTTCACACCTCAGCAGACAGTTTTATAAAGTGTCTCGATAAGGGACATGACAAAAAAGAGTCCAAAAATACCCACATTTATTAATATGGTGCACCTTTATTTTATTGCTGGTGTAAAGCGGTCAAAAAGGGGAGTAAAGAAGAGAAAAATGCCTTACTCCTTACAAGACACGACAAGTTTATTACGACGCGACGTTTGCTGATGTGATACGTTTGGTGCAGGTTCTACCCGTCTCATCTAGTTTTATGCTGTCATGTTTCAGTTAGTGTTACTACATCTCCCCCCGATTTCATTTACAGAAATGTTGGCAAATGTTTTGGAAGGTATGAGAATTGTAGCTAGTGAGATAGAGCAGGGATCATGGATGTGAATAATTCTTCTGGCCTTCAATTCAGGTACACCATTGACGATCAAGCCTCTTTACAGGCCGGCTTCTTACAGAACACATTACTTTGTATTCCACTGGACAATTAATGGAGTTGAGGCTGAGCTCCCATCACATCTATGGTGTAAAATCAGCGTAAAAATCTCCTGACGTACGCGCCAATGTGCCTATAGACTTAATTAGGAAAACATATGCCAAAAAGACACCCAGGATAAAAAGCAACCCTGTCGCGGCAACTGTGCAGAAAAGTTCACTGAACATCAGGGGTGTCAAACTGCATTCCTCGAGGGCTGCAAACAAGTCATGTTTTCAGGATTTCCTTGTACTGCACAGGTGATAATTTAATCACCAACTCATTATTTGTGTAGGTGATTAAATTATCACCTGTGCAGTACAAGGAAATCCTGAAAACATGACCTGTTTGCAGCCCTCGAGGAATGCAGTTTGACACCCCTGCTCAACATTACTTGTCAATACAATTGTCTAAAAATATATAGAGTACAAATACAAAATAAGGGAGTCCTGAACCCGCCATATAACCCTGCACCTTCTCTAGCTACAGTCTTGACTCTATAGGCATAAAGGCTAAGGCGGCCTATAATACCCAAATCCGGTGTGAACTTAGTCTATAATGTGCTCAATGGAGTCCATGCTAGAAATACTGGAGCTATACCACTAAACTACAGTGATTTTTGTAATATCAGTATAATGATTCAAATATGTTTTTATTTAGGAATTTTGTTATCAAGAACATCATCTGAAAAGGAAAATATTGTCATTCTTTCACTTCATTGCACTCACACCAAATTTTCCTATACTCATAAAAGGAATCTGGAAAGAAGAACAACTAGAGCCACAAATCAGAGCAAGCTAAACGAATGTGTTCAGAAGCTGGGCCTTCTCCACACAAGGCAGGTGCCAGCCGTGTTACACAGCCAGAACCTACCTCCAACAGCTGGAAACAGAACTAGCTCTTATTGCTGCTGTTTAATATCTGAGAGTGGTATTTAAGTGGCGCGCACATGGAGTGGCGCCCACTCGAGACATGATTGCGAGGTGCCGATGGGTTCTGGTTCCACACAGCTGCTACAGGATGATCAATGAGTGGAACAGGCTGCCACAAGAGGTGGTGAGTTCTTCTTCAATGGAAGTCTTCAGACAGAGGCTGGACAGACATCTGTCTGGGATGGTTTAGTGAATCCTGCATTGAGCAGGGGGTTGGAAATGATGACCCTCGAGGTCCCTTCCAACTCTAACAGTCTATGATTCTATGATACAAGAAGAGTAATTTCTGAATGAATATAACTCTTTTCCTTATACAAATTTTCCTACGCACAGAGAAAAAATCTGGAAGAGAAACCAAAGCCACAAATCAAAACATGCTAATCAGGTGTGTTCAGAAGGCTTAGGAGCTCAGCATTTTCCATGTAAGGTAGGTGCCAGCTGTGTTATACAGCTAGCACTCTGGCAAACAACAGGGATGAGAGCCAGCTCCTATTGCTGCTGTTTAATCTCTGATAGCGGCATTTCAGTAGTGCGAGCACACAGAGGCGTCCACTAGAGACGGGATTGTGAGGTGCTGATGGGTTCTACTCCTACACATCAGCTACAGGTTGACAAGTTTGGGATTTGAAACTCTTTTCTTTACACAAATGACTATGTTTTCAGGAATTTTATCATTTTTTCTCTTTTTATTTTCTCATATTCTTGTTTTTTCATGCACTTTATGGAAACAGCATTCTATTATTTCGGAGGTATTGTTTGGGTTTGGTGCATTATGCCAAATACTATAGTATTAGGATTAGTGTTGAGCATTCCGATACCGCAAGTATCGGGTATCGGCCGATACTTGCGGTATCGGAATTCCGATACCGAGATCCGATACTTTTGTGGTATTGGGTATCGGTATCGGATCCATAGGGATGTGTAAAATAAAGAATTAAAATAAAAAATATTGATATATTCACCTCTCCGGCGGCCCCTGGACATCACGCTGGTAACCGGCCGGCTTCTTTGTTTAAAATGAGCGCCTTTAGGACCTGAGAATGACGTCGTGGCTTCTGATTGGTCGCGTGCCGCCCATGTGACCGCCACGCGACCAATCAGAAGCCGCGACGTCATTCTCATTCACTAAACTCCTAATTCTAGGAATTTAGGACCTGCGAATGACGTCGCGGCTTCTGATTGGTCGCGTGGCGGTCACATGAGCGGCACGCGACCAATCAGAAGCCGCGACGTCATTCGCAGGTCCTAAAGGCGCTCATTTTAAACAAAGAAGCCGGCCGGTTACCAGCGTGATGTCCAGGGGCCGCCGGAGAGGTGAATATATCAATATTTTTTATTTTAATTCTTTATTTTACACCTCACTATGGATCCCAGGGCCTGAAGGAGAGTTTCCTCTCCTTCAGACCCTGGGAACCATCAGGATACATTCCGATACTTGATGTCCCATTGACTTGTATTGGTATTGGATATCGGTATCGGCGATATCCGATATTTTTCGGGTATCGGCCGATACTATCCGATACCGATACTTTCAAGTATCGGACGGTATCGCTCAACACTAATTAGGATTCATTTGGAGGCAAGCTTTTGTGTTGCATGTAATATTCATACTCATCGTATAAATGTATGCCCTTTCTTTGGGGGCCGTGTGGGTGATTTAAGAAAATATTAAACAATAAATAAAAGTGTAAAAATTTGGATCACCTACTTTTTTTTCCATTTAAATAATTATAAATAATAAGCATATTTGGTATTTTCAGGTCTGTAAAAGTCCAGTTTATCAAAACATATTGTTTTTTTTTTGGCAAAAGCACTTTGTCTCAAAATTGCAATAAAAATGTATCAAAATATCTTGTGTATAAATCTCAGGATCAGGAAGAAAAGCCGTTTTTTTTTTTTTAAAGATATGGCTCTTCGAAGATGGGGAGGAGAAAAATTAAATCCCCAAAACTAAAACTGGTTGCAACCTTAAAGGAGTTAATATAGACAATATAATAATATATAATATAAACAATAGAGATATTCAGCTCTGAATGTATAGTACATTTTCTGGAAGGAAATCTCATGTGAACTCCTCTGCGGTTTCCTCTTATTCAGACCAGGGTCCTGTACAATTGTGATCTTCTTAGCTTTGCATTTACGCACAGAGATGATTTGCTAGGATGGAAGCAAATGTTACAATGAATGTCATTCCCATGGAGAGACAATAAAATTGTGCCGTTCTTACTGATGGCGTCTTCTTTAATGGTCGCCATCTTCACACTATGACAGCAATTATTATCATAATCATTACAAGCATTAGGTTATTTTCTGTTTGACGGGTTCTGATTTTTTTTTTACAATTACATGGCACATTGTAAAGACCCGCTAACTGACCATAAGCTCCGTGTTGATGGATTTGCCAGAGATCAGTAAAATTGTGCCAGCGTTGTACTTGATGCATTATAAAATTAGCTAATGTACCATATTTTTCAGACTATAAGATGCACTTTTTGACCTACAAAATTTTGGAGGAAAGTGGGGGGTGAATCTTATAGTCCAGATGTGCTTTATAGTTTGGCTGTTGCTGTGGGGGGATGTAGGGAGGGGCAGCGGCGGAGGAGAGGATCACAGGAGGCAGGAGTCGGCAGATGCAGCTAACATGTGTGCTCGCTGTTAAAGAAAATAAGAAAATTAATATTCACTGCTCCCCACGCCCATATTCCCTCCCACCTCTATGCACTGAAGCCAGCGCTGAGAGGTGGGAGGGACTATGGGCATGTGGTACAGTGAATATTCACTCTCTTTAATAGCGGGCACCTGTGATCGCCCAGCTGAGCAGTGAATATTCCGGCAACTGACCTCGTCGTGTGGGGGAGCATGGCAGTGACATCATGTGCTGCTTACATGTTGAACTCAGCTGTGGCATCAGAACAGGACTCCACGCTGCAAGAGAACAGAGGAAAGGTGAGTACAATTGTTTATTTTTTTATGTGTGTGGTGTGAAAGGGGCCATATTTACATGGTGGGCCATGTATACCAGGGTAGGCATGGGAGGCATTTATACCTGGAAGAGGGTCCAGATATACAGTACAGACCAAAGGTTTGGACACACCTTCTCATTTAAAGATTTTTCTGTATTTTCATGACTATGAAAATTGTAAATTCACACTGAAGGCATCAAAACTATGAATTAACAAATGTGGAATTATATATTTAACAAAAAAGTGTGAAACAACTGAAAATATGTCTTATATTCTAGGTTATTCAAACTGCTTTGCACACTCTTGGCATTCTCTTGATGAGCTTCAAGTGGTAGTCACCGGAAATGGTCTTCCAATAATCTTGAAGGAGTTCCCAGAGATGCTTAGCACTTGTTGGCCCTTTTGCCTTCACTCTGCGGTCCAGCTCACCCCAAACCATCTCGATTGGTTTCAGGTCTGGTGACTGTGGAGGCCAGGTCATCTGGCGTAGCACCCCATCACTCTCCTTCTTGGTCAAATAGCCCTTACACAGCCTGGATGTGTGTTTGGGGTCATTGTCCTGTTGAAAAATAAATGATGTTCCAACTCAACGCAAACCGGATGGAATAGCATGCCGCTGCAAGATGCTGTGGTAGCCATGCTGGTTCAGTATGCCTTCAATTTTGTATAAATCTCCAACAGTGTCAGCAGCAAAGCACTCCCACACCATCACACCTCCTCCTCCATGCTTCACGGTGGGAAACAGGCATGTAGAGTCCATCTGTTCACCTTTTCTGAGTCGCACAAAGACACGGTGGTTAGAACCAAAGATCTCAAATTTGGACTCATTAGACCAAAGCACAGATTTCCACTGGTCTAATGTTCATTCCTTGTGTTCTTTAGCCCAAGCAAGTCTCTTCTGCTTGTTGCCTGTCCTTAGCAGTGGTTTCCTAGCAGCTATTTTACCATGAAGGCCTACTGCACAAAGTCTCCTCTTAACAGTTGTTGTAGAGATGTGTCTGCTGCTAGAACTCTGTGTGGCATTGACCTGGTCTCTAATTTGAGTTGCTGTTAACCTGCGATTTCTGAGGCTGGTGACTCGGATAAACTTATCCTCAGAAGCAGAGGTAACTCTTGGTCTTCCTTTCCTGGGGCGTCCTCATGTGAGCCAGTTTCTTTGTAGCGCTTGATGGTTTTTGCAACTGCAGTTGGGGTCACTTTCAAGGTTTTCCCAATTTTTCGGACTGACTGACCTTAATTTCTTAAAGTATTGATGGCCACTCGTTTTTCTTTACTTAGCTGCTTTTTCCTTGCCATAATACAAATTCTAACAGTCTATTCAGTAGGACTATCAGCTGCGCATCAACCAGACTTCTGCACAACACAACTGATGGTCCCAACCCCATTTATAAGGCAAGAAATCCCACTTATTAAACCTGACAGGGCACACCTGTGAAGTGAAAACCATTTCCGGTGACTACCTCTTGAAGCTCATCAAAAGAATGCCAAGAGTGTGCAAAGCAGTCATCAAAGCAAAAGGTGGCTACTTTGAAGAACCTAGAATATGAGACATATTTTCAGTTCTTTCACACTTTTTTGTTAAGTATATAATTTCACATGTGTTAATTCATAGTTTTGATGCCTTCAGTGTGAATTTACAATTTTCATAGTCATGAAAATACAGAAAAATATTTAAATGAGAAAAGGTGTGTCTAATCTTTTAGTATGTACTGTACCTAGATTGGGGGGCCATGTATTCCTGGATTGTGGGCCATTTATACCTGGATTTGGACATATATATCAGGATGGGGATCATATATATATATACGTTAATGTTGATATAAATTGTCGGGGTCGTCACGACAATACCCTTCATTCACCAGTCACTCCAAATTAGACTATGAGCATTGGTACCGGGTAAGAATGAGTCAGACAAAGTGCTGGTTCAATCTCAGTGCATGCTCGTGCTTCTACAAGTTTTAGCAACGATCGCAGCAACTGAACTTTATTTCCTGATACACAGCATTATGTAGTGCATTAGGGGAAGGTGTGCAATAGGCGGGGTTAGGCAGGGTTTAAGCAATATATGTCTAGTATCCGGTCTTTCTGGTTAGTCCTGACGTCATCTGGTGGATCCTCCTCTCTCCACATATCTCAAGTTTCGATTTCAGCACAAACGATACTTAGCTTCTCAGAAACGAAACTAGGGCATAGGTGAATACTGGCAGCCATTTTAAATACAGTTACATTTGCATCAGCAAGCAAAGGGGAAAACTTATTGTTTCACAGCATAAGAATATAAAAGTACAAAAAGTGTATGAAGATATATCTTTTCACCTTGACAATCCCCCCTAAACACTAAGTTTTTCCCTAAAAAGAAAGATCTCTCGAGACTGTCCATGTGATGGGGAAAGGGGAGGTGGATTTCTTCATCCAGACACCTCAGAAGCTCTCCCCTTGCGAGAGGCTTCCAGGCAGCTGAACCCTTCACTAGCCTCACATAGAGTTCTCCCGCTATCCCTAGAGTAAGTCTCTTAGCTTCATCTGAGAGTAGGGGGTATTGTCTAATTTCTTGAGGGGGACGTACTTAGGGATCTCCCCTGGATCAGTGCCATCTTGATTTCCTGGGGAGGGACCTTATCATCTAGCAGGGAGACCCCCTGTTTCAGATTATTATTTTTAATTATTTGTCTTTCTAACACATTACCCTCAATCACTTTCTCAGTTCCTTCTTGCACCACAAACATCCAGTTCTTGTCATAGTAATAGACAACTTTCCTTTTTCAACGTAACAAAAACAAATCAGAATTCACTTCCAAACACGGGCTCTGCATCCTCTGATCCTCCCTCTCCATCAACCTCTTTCCATCCCTCATTCTTTAAGCCTTGCGCAACTCGTAAATGAGCTTGCGCTTGTTCTAACAATCCTTTATCCTTCAACATGCCCCTTTTGTTCTCTATGAGATTGTGCCATGTAGACGGCTGCAATCTCCCTGACGAGGGCAATCCTACATACTTGTACAACTTCCCAACATTCTTGACTGCCTTCTTGCCCTCCCGTGACTCTACTATTATCTTGACTTCCACAGCATCCTCATCTAACTTGTGGGGCACGGACTTCTGCTTTAAGAGACGCAACATGATTCACAGAATACTACGCCCTGCTGCAGCTCAGGCCGCTGACAACGACAATCAACACTGTGTCCTAAAGCACGGAACCTCGCGTTCAACGTACTATGAATAAAGAGCCTCGCGCTCGATATTTCCTGTCCCTAACCTGAACACCAGGGATTACAGACTGTCCTGTCACGATATTCCAAACCGTTGGGAGGCGGTCTCCTAATGAGAGCCCTCCACTGAAATACAGGTGGTCCCCTCTCGGGACGTCTTAGTTACCTATCTATACAATATCACAGAGGCTGCGTCTCCTATCCCTTTCTCTAAGCCGCCCCCCAATCTACAACTTTCTCAATCTTTCACTCTATTTCGCTACTAGACAATAGTCACGGGTAGGGTGGTTGAATGGAGTACGATGACCGGTGGAGGAGGTATGGTGTACACGAGGACGCGCAGAATGCGACGTCTCTCAGTTGCTGGTTCGAAGCGTGGCACGGGATCGCGCTCGGTCTCACCACTCGACCGGTCACCCCTCGGACCCAAGGAGACCACAGACAAACCAATAATGGCTGAAACACTAGCAAGTCTGACACATACAGAGTATATGATCTCCACTTACCATGTTTGGAGGGTGATCAGTCCTCGAGGTCAGCCACTACAGGTGTCGTCCACGGACGTCCAGGGATGGGTCCAGGGGGTCTCGGATCGCCGGCCACGCCCCATGTTGTTTGCGCCAAATTGTCGGGGTTGTCACGACAATACCTTTCATTCACCAGTCATTCCAAATTAGACTATGAGCATTGGTACCGGGTAAGAATGAGTCAGACAAAGTGCTGGTTCAATCTCAGTGCATGCTCGTGCTTCTACAAGTTTTAGTAACGATCGCAGCAACTGAACTTTATTTCCTGATACACAGCATTATGTAGTGCATTAGGGGAAGGTGTGCAATAGGCGGGGTTAGGCGGGGTTTAAGCAATATATGTCTAGTATCCGGTCTTTCTGGTTAGTCCTGACGTCATCTGGTGGATCCTCCTCTCTCCACATATCTCAAGTTTCGATTTCAGCACAAACGATACTTAGCTTCTCAGAAACGAAACTAGGGCATAGGTGAATACTGGCAGCCATTTTAAATACAGTTACATTTGCATCAGCAATCAAAGGGGAACACTTATTGTTTCACAGCATAAGAATATAAAAGTACAAAAAGTGTATGAAGATATATATTTTCACCTTGACAATATCAGGATGGACGGTATATATACCAGGATGAGGACAAATATATACCAGGATTGGGGATATTAACACAGAATTGGGGAACATTACTCCCATAACAGATTCAGCAGAGGATCCCCCCATAACAGTGCATCATGACCACAGTTTTTGCTTCAATTTTCTTTCCTCCTCTAAAATCTAGGTGCGTCTTATGGTCTGGGGCATCTTATAGTCCGAAAAATATGGTACATATTAAAAACTAGAGATGCTTACTTTAGCTCTGAGATAGCGCATGTAAAGCACTTACATGTATATATAAACAGTATATACTAGATAAGAGTGAATCTTTTGAAATCTTTTGTCAGCACTGCCAAATTTTTCCAAACAAATTGATTTGCAGTGAATCAAATTTATGCAACGAGAAAATCCTGCGAAGCCTCCAATTTCCCTAAAAAGATGTGTGTCACACTCTGAGGTCTGTCTCAAATGCCAGGAACTATTTCAGACAATCTGCACACTCAGTGAGCGGGCTAATGACGTCAGATGCTGCAGTGCGAGCTTCCCCATGATGTTCAGCAGTAATCCGATCACAAGGTATAGCATAGCCAACAGGGTTGCCAATTGTCCAGAAATTCCTGCACAGTACATAAAAATAGGACACTTTTTTTCTCCCGTCTGTACAAAGAATGCGGTGTGTCCGTGATTTTTTTTTTTAAGCTGGAGAGACTGGTACAGATTTTTAGCAAGGTATTTATCACCTTTTTCCAGTTTACAGTTAAGGCAGCTAATATGTTCATATAGAATTTAAGGTTTGTAGACATGAATCACTCATAATCTTAATATTTATTATTGTTATATAACGCGTTCGTAAAAAAAAAAAAAGTTGCCTGTCAAAGGAGGAATAAAGTATAGGGGCTGACTAAGGAATCACATTACAGAACACAGAGCCTAGGAATAGAAAAATGCCGAATGGGGTTGTGGTGTACTACTTCAGTTTTTATGTACCATATTGAAAATAGAAGTGGTAGCCTCAGTCTGTAAATCAAAGATTTAAGTAATATACAGTAAGCTGTTGTAGCAGTCTCATCATGACCACTCAGTGTGTGACTGTGAGTTAATACATCTGTGATGTACAGTAGCAGCAGCACCTTAATAGCTGTTTTATTTTCCACAAACAGCTCAAAATAGGGCTAATATTTTAAAAGGCTTGGTGACAACAAGCCATAACTTCTTCATGTTCAAAACTGAGCAACGGTTTTGTCACCAGAAAAAAAAGGATAATTTTTGGACAGCTTGATAAGTCTTTGGTTTGCTAACTACAAAATTATTAGGTAATTACAGTTGCATACCCTAAAAAAAAAGATAATTTTCTACTTCTAGGTGAGAGTCCATTACCTTTTCACGTTCTAAACAGTTCACCTGCTTTGTCTCTCTAATTAAAAGGATAATTTCTTGTGAGCTTATGAAAAAGCTATTGCTTCTTCATTTAGCAAAGTGCAATGCTCTTTATACCCACCAAACAGGGATAATGGTTGCACCCAGCCATGTAAACATTCCATGGCTTATTCAGTTTCCATTGCCGGACTATAAACAACAGAAATGCGTGCATCTGTTACCCCCAACGAGATCACTTTAGATTGTTTATATAATTTGGGTAGCCTAAAATGTCTGATGCTGCAGCGTGCTGTTAAATATGCTGTGGGTTACCTCTGGTTACCATCCGTTTTCTCCTATCCAGATAGGTTGAAGTTACTTGGACATTAAAAAGGCTGTGTTTGCGCTACAGAGCTCAAAACATGTTCTATTAACTATAAGAGGAAGTCAATGTTCTACACACATTTTCCTGTCAATTAGAGGCTTTTTAATAATGCAATTTGCACAAATTAATTTGCTGCAAATGAAATTTTGTATGGAAATTTGGTAAAACGGGTGATTTTGAGTTTCAAATGATCTGCTCATCTCTAGTCTCCTACAACTGTATAAAACACCTTTCACGCTCCTTATTGCTAATACAGAATTTCTAAGTAACCTCAAAAATGTCTAAGTAACCTCAACATGCATGCGTCTAAGTAAATGGATGGATTTTCATACAGTTTCTTCGGGGGTTTTATCGATTTCTCTTCATATCTACAGGTCCTTCTCAAAAAATTAGCATATAGTGTTAAATTTCATTATTTACCATAATGTAATGATTACAATTAAACTTTCATATATTATAGATTCATTATCCACCAACTGAAATTTGTCAGGTCTTTTATTGTTTTAATACTGATGATTTTGGCATACAACTCCTGATAACCCAAAAAACCTGTCTCAATAAATTAGCATATCAAGAAAAGGTTCTCTAAACGACCTATTACCCTAATCTTCTGAATCAACTAATTAACTCTAAACACATGCAAAAGATACCTGAGGCTTTTATAAACTCCCTGCCTGGTTCATTACTCAAAACCCCCATCATGGGTAAGACTAGCGACCTGACAGATGTCAAGAAGGCCATCATTGACACCCTCAAGCAAGAGGGTAAGACCCAGAAAGAAATTTCTCAACAAATAGGCTGTTCCCAGAGTGCTGTATCAAGGCACCTCAATGGTAAGTCTGTTGGAAGGAAACAATGTGGCAGAAAACGCTGTACAACGAGAAGAGGAGACCGGACCCTGAGGAAGATTGTGGAGAAGGACCGATTCCAGACCTTGGGGAACCTGAGGAAGCAGTGGACTGAGTCTGGTGTGGAAACATCCAGAGCCACCGTGCACAGGCGTGTGCAGGAAATGGGCTACAGGTGCCGCATTCCCCAGGTAAAGCCACTTTTGAGCTACAGAGAAGCAGCACTGGACTGTTGCTAAGTGGTCCCAAGTACTTTTTTCTGATGAAAGCAAATTTTGCATGTCATTCGGAAATCAAGGTGCCAGAGTCTGGAGGAAGACTGGGGAGAAGGAAATGCCAAAATGCCTGAAGTCCAGTGTCAAGTACCCACAGTCAGTGATGGTGTGGGGTGCCATGTCAGCTGCTGGTGTTGGTCCACTGTGTTTCATCAAGGGCAGGGTCAATGCAGCTAGCTATCAGGAGATTTTGGAGCACTTCATGCTTCCATCGGCTGAAATGCTTTATGGAGATGAAGATTTCATTTTTCAGCACGACCTGGCACCTGCTCACAGTGCCAAAACCACTGGTAAATGGTTTACTGACCATGGTATTACTGTGCTCAATTGGCCTGCCAACTCTCCTGACCTGAACCCCATAGAGAATCTGTGGGATATTGTGAAGAGAAAGTTGAGAGACGCAAGACCCAACACTCTGGATGAGCTTAAGGCTGCTATTGAAGCATCCTGGGCCTCCATAACATCTCAGCAGTGTCACAGGCTGATTGCCTCCATGCCACGCCGCATTGAAGCAGTCATTTCTGCCAAAGGATTCCCGACCAAGTATTGAGTGCATAACTGAACATTATTATTTGTTGGTTTTTTTGTTTGTTATTAAAAAACACTTTTATTTGATTGGATGGGTGAAATATGCTAATTTATTGAGACAGGTTTTTTGGGTTATCAGGAGTTGTATGCCAAAATCATCAGTATTAAAACAATAAAAGACCTGACAAATTTCAGTTGGTGGATAATGAATCTATAATATATGAAAGTTTAATTGTAATCATTACATTATGGTAAATAATGAAATTTAACACTATATGCTAATTTTTTGAGAAGGACCTGTATATGGATAAGCTGTGTACTGTGCCATCACCTCATTATACAGATTCACCACAAAATGTCTGCTGTATTTTCTGAATCTGCTTTGAACAAAAGCCCACCTTTCAGTGCCCAAAAGCATGTGATCCTTCTCTGGCTCATGCACGCTTAAGCAATGTGTAAAATGCCATTTTAGTCCATTCATATTAATCAAATTGCAAATTGTTTGAATTTAGCAAACTCCTAAAAATTCAACACAAATTTGATTGGCATCAAATCAATTAGCGCATTGCTTATAATAATTGTTTTCCTCATAAGTAACAATTCTTGCCTAATCACTGTGCATATTTTCTTATACAGATTTGTAATGACTTTTAGGCCTCAAACATCTGCTTAAATTACAGATCCACATTGTACAGACCTATATTACAGTGCCCAGGGGTGCACCCAGAATTTAACCTCAGAGATGAAGGTTTAATCCACAGATTGTGACTTTGGATCCATTTGATGTATTGTGTATGTGTGCACATTAATTATTACATAGCTTGTATAAAAAATATTTACACTAAACAACTATGTAATGTACAAAGCCATGCTGATATGGCAAACAACTATACCTGGCAAATTGGTAAGAGGACAAGAAAGGCAGTATGCCTAGCACAAAAATGAAAAAAATACTTATTATTACATAAAGTATAATCCTCTTGTCAGGAAGGTACACCAGTATGACTTCATAAGTAATAGCTCCTCTTACAAAGAACTGGAATACAACCTCACCATTGCTCTCCTATAATTCTGATATGACAGGTCTATTTAATTATGACTGTTGTTTAATAATTCAGATGCATTCATCCTGTCAATTGTTGATTTACAGCTTCCTCATTATCAGGCATTTCTATTATTCTGAAACATCACTACCAGGAGGCTTTTCTACTCAGCTTTTAGCCAGAGAACATCATAATTAGTAAAAAAAAAAAGAGCTACTAGGGTAGGTATAACAAAAAACAACCCAGTAACATTTTGCTTGCGAAACAAAACACCAAGTAGGCCCAGTTGATCACAAGAGAAGAAACTACTCCAAAATAACATGGAATAACAAGAGGATACAGAGTAGAAATGTTTCAAAAATTGATATATTTTATCACCTTAGTGACAGAGCCAATTTGGTACTTAATAACCAAGCCAATTTTTACAATTCTGACGTGTCACTTTATGAAGTTATAGCTCTGGAACGCTTCAACGTATCCTACTGATTCAAAGATTGTTTTTTTCGCAACATATTGTACTTCATGTTAGTGGTAAAATTTCTTCGATATAACTTGCTTTTATTTATGAAAAAAATGGAAATTTGTCAAACATTTTGAAAATTTCGCAAATTAATTTTTGAACACTTAAATCAGAGAATGGTGTCACACAAAATAGTTAACAAATAACATTTCCCACATGTCTACTTTACATCAGCACAATTTTGGATTTTTTTTTTTGTTAGGACGTTATAAGAGTTAAAAGGTAACCAGAGATTTCTAATGTTTCCAACAAAATTTACAAAACCATTTTTTTTAGGGACCACGTCACATTTGAAGTGAGTTTGGGGGGTCAATATAACAGAAAATATTCAAAAGTGACAACATTCTAAAAACTACACCCCTGAAAGTTGCGCAAAACCACCATCAAGAAATTTACTAACCCTTCAGGTGCTTCACAAGAACTAAAGCAATGTGGAAGGAAAAAATTAACATTTTACTTTTTTCACAAAAAATTTATTTGGAACCAATTTTTTTTCTCTCACAAGGGTATCAGGAGCAAATTAACCACAGAATTTGTTGTGCAATTTCTCCTGAGTACGCCAATACCCCATATGTGGAGAAAAGCCACTGTTTGGGTGCATGGCAGGGCTCAGAAAGGAGGGAGCACCATTTGACTTTTTGAACTCAAAATAGGAGTCAATAGTGTCGCCATGTCACGTTTGAAGACCCCTTGATGTACCTAAACAGTGGAACCCCCAATTCTAACTCCAACCCTAACCCCAACACACACCTAACCCTAATTCCAACCCTAACCATAACCCTAACCACAACCCTAACCCCAACACACCCCTAACCCTAATCATAACCATAACCACAAACCTAACCCTAACACACCCCTAACCCTAATACAAACCCTAACCATAATCCCAATCATAACCAGAACCCTAACCCTAGCCCGATCCTAACTTTATCCCAACCATAACTTTAGCCCAGCCCTAATCCTAGCCCCAACCCTAGCCCAACCCTCACATTAGCTCAACCCTAACTGTAACTTTAGCCCAACCCTAACCCTAACATTATCCCAACTCACTTTAGCCTAATCCTAACCCTAACTTTAGCCCATCCCTAACCCTAGCTTTAGCCCTACCCTAACTTAAGCCCAACTCTAACCCTAACTTTAGCGCAACCCTAGCCCTAACTTTAGCCCAACCCACTTTAGCCCAACTCACTTTAGCCCAACTCTAATTCTAATGGAAAAATGAAAATAAATACTTTTTTAAATTTTATTATTCTACCTAACTAACGGGGTGATAAAGGGGGGTTTGATTTACTATTTTTTTTTACTTTGATCACTGTGATAGAGTCTATCACAGTGATCAAACTGAACCAAAAGGAAAAATTTCCTATTGTTGCCGGGTGCCGGCCAGCAGATCTTGGCGAGCGCACTGCGCATGCGCTCGTCATTTTCTCTCGGAATCTCCTGGAATAAGACTCCAGCGGCCCGGGAGACTTCATGGGGAATGCAGGGACTCCGGAGATACCAAGGGGGGATTGGGGGGACCTTATTTCTCTCTCCTCTGATGTGCAATCACATCATAGGAGAGAAATGAAATGGAAAAATCTGCCTTTTTTTTGCGGTCGCCGTTATACTGTTAATAATGGTGATCGCAACACTGGGGTTGGTAAAATCCAACCTGAATCATGTTCTCTGAGGTCTCAGCTACCCCCAGTTGCTGAAACCCTGGAGAAATTCCGACTCTGGGTTGCTCTATACACTTATTTCTCAGCGCTGTTAAAATGGGGCTCTGAGGCATAAGTACCCTTAACTGCCGCTGTTAAAAGGCAATTTGGCGATCGTTAACCCCTTCCCGACCTTTGACGCCACGTAGGCGTCATGAAAGTCGGTGCCAATCTGACCTGTGACGCCTATGTGGCGTCATGGAAAGATCACGTCCCTACAGATCGGGTAAAAGGGTTAACTCCCATTTCACCCGATCTGCAGGGACAGGGGGAGTGGTAGTTTAGCCCAGGGGGGGTGGCTTCACCCCCCCGTGGCTACGATCGCTCTGATTGGCTGTTGAAAGTGAAACTGCCAATCAGAGCGATTTGTAATATTTCACCTATTAAAACTGGTGAAATATTACAATCCAGCCATGGCCGATGCTGCAATATCATCGGCCATGGCTGGAAACACTAATGTGCCCCCACCCCACCGTTCGCCCCCCCAGCCCTCCGATCTGTCCGGTACACTGCTCCGGCTCCCCTCCGTCCTGTGGTCCGCTCCCCCCGTGCTCTTGTCCGCTCCCCCGTGCTCCAATCACCCCCCCGTGCTCCAATCACCCCCCCTGCACTCCGATCCACCCCCCCGCGCTCCGTTCCACCCCCCCGTGCTCTGTTCCACCCCCGTGCTCCGTTCCACCCCCCCGTGCTCCGTTCCACCCCCGCGCTCCGATACACCCCCCATGCTCCGATCCCCCCCCCCGTGCTCCCCCCCACCCCATCATACTTACCGATCCTGCCGGGGTCCGTCCGTCTTCTCCCTGGGCGCCGCCATCTTCCAAAATGGCGGGCGCATGCGCAGTGCGCACGCCGAATCTGCCGGCCGGCAGATTCGTTATAAAAGTGCATTTTGATCACTGAGATATAATCTATCACAGTGATCAAAATAAAAAAAATAATAAATGACCCCCCCCTTTGTCACCCCCATAGGTAGGGACAATAAAAAAATAAAGATTTTTTTTTCCACTAATGTTAGAATAGGGTTAGGGTTAGGGCTAGGGTTAGGGTTAGGGCTAGGGTTAGGGTTAGGGCTAGGGTTAGGGCTAGGGTTAGGGCTAGGGTTAGGGCTAGGGCTAGGGTTAGGGTTAGGGTTAGGGCTAGGGTTTCGGTATGTGCACACGTATTCTGGTCCACTGCGGATTTATGGCGGATTTACCGCGTTTTTTTCTGCGCATTTCACTGCGGTTTTACAACTGCGATTTTCTATTGGAGCAGTTGTAAAACCGCTGCGGAATCCGCACAAAGAAGTGACATGCTGCGGAATGTAAACCGCTGCGTTTTCGTGCAGTTTTTCTGCAGCATGTGTACAACGATTTTTGTTTCCCATAGGTTTACATTGAACTGTAAACTCATGGGAAATTGCTGCGGATCCACAGCGTTTTCCGCAGCGTGTGCACATACCTTTAGAATTAGGCTATGTGCACACAGTGCGGATTTGGCTGCGGATTCGCAGCAGTGTTCCATCAGGTTTACAGTACCATGTAAACCTATGGAAAACCAAATCCACTGTGCCCATGGTGCGGAAAATACCGCGCGGAAACGCTGCGTTGTATTTTCCGCAGCATGTCAATTCTTTGTGCAGATTCCGCAGCGTTTTACACCTGTTCCTCAATAGGAATCCGCAGTTGAAATCCGCACAAAAAACACTGGAAATCCGTGGAAAATCCGCAGGTAAAACGCAGTGCCTTTTACCCACGGATTTTTCAAAAATGATGCTGAAAAATTTCACACGAATCCGCAACGTGGGCACATAGCCTTAGGGTTAGGGTTGGAATTAGGGTTGTGGTTAGGGTTGTGATTAGGCTTATGGCTACAGTTGGGATTAGGGTTAGGGGTGTGGGGGGGTTAGTGTTGGACTTAGAATTGAGGGGTTACCACTGTTTAGGCACATCAGGGGTCTCCAAACGCAACATGGCGCCACCATTGATTCCAACCAATCTTGTATTCAAAAAGTCAAATGGTGCTCCCTCAATTCCGAGCCCCGACGTGTGCCCAAACAGTGGTTTACCCCCACATATGGGGTACCAGCATACTCAGGACAAACTGCGCAACAATTACTGGGGTCCAATTTCTCCTGTTACCCTTGTGAAAATAAAAAAATGCTTGCTAAAACATCATTTTTGAGGAAAGAAAAATGATTTTTTATTTTCACGGCTCTGCGTTGTAAACATCTGTGAAGCACTTGGGGGTTCAAAGTGCTCACCACATATCTAGATAAGTTCCTTGGGGGTTCCAGTTTCTAAAATGGGGTCATTTGTGGGGGGTTTCTACTGTTTAGGCACACCAGGGGCTCTGCAAACGCAACGTGACTCCCGCAGACCATTCCATCCAAGTCTGCATTTCAAAAGTCACTACTTCCCTTCTGAGCCCCGACGTGTGCCCAAACAGTGGTTTACCCCTACACATGGGGTATCAGCGTACTCAGGAGAAACTGGACAACAACTTTTGGGGTCCAATTTCTCCTGTAACCCTTGGGAAAATAAAAAATTCTGGGCTAAATAATTATTTTTGAGGAAAGAAAACGTATTTATTATTTTCACGGCTCTGCATTATAAACTTCTATGAAGCACTTGAGGGTTCAAAGTGCTCACCACACATCTAGATAAGTTCCTTTCGGGGTCTAGTTTCCAAAATGGGGTCACTTGTGGGGGGTTTCTACTGTTTAGCCACATCAGGGGCTCTGCAAACGCAACGTGACGCCCGCAGAGCATTCCATCAAAGTCTGCATTTCAAAACGTCACTACTTCAATTCCGAGCCTCGGCATGTGCCCAAACAGTGGTTTACCCCCACATATGGGGTATCAGCGTACTCAGGAGAAACTGTACAACAAATATTGGGGTCAAATTTCTCCTGTTACCCTTGGGAAAATTAAAAAATTCTGGGCTAAATAATTATTTTTGAGGAAAGAAAACGTATTTATTATTTTCACGGCTCTGCATTATAAACTTCTGTGAAGCACTTGGGGGTTCAAAGTGCTCACCACACATCTAGATAAGTTCCTTTCGGGGTCTAGTTTCCAAAATGGGGTCACTTGTGGGGGGTTTCTACTGTTTAGCCACATCAGGGGCTCTGCAAACGCAACGTGACGCCCACTGTTATGTTTGCTAATGACAGGTGTTATGAAGGCAATCCAGAAACACAGTGTGCTTAGCAATCAGAGCGCACACAGTGATCTGACAAATACCCAAAAATACAAGAACGAGCTCTGAGACGTGGAAACTCTGTAGACTGCACACCTGATCCTATCCTAAACACAACTAAAAGCGGCTGTGGATTGCGCCTAACAACTACCTAGGCAACTCGGCACAGCCTAAGAAACTAGCTAGCCTGAAGATAGAAAAATAGGCCTGACTTGCCCCAGAGAAATTCCCCAAAGGAAAAGGCAGCCCCCCACATATAATGACTGTGAGTAAGATGAAAAGACAAAACGTAGGGATGAAATAGATTCAGCAAAGTGGGGCCCGATATTCTAGGACAGAGCGAGGACAGTAAAGCGAACTTTGCAGTCTACAAAAAACCCTAAAGCAAAACCACGCAAAGGGGGCAAAAAAAAACCACCGTGCCGAACTAACGGCACGGCGGTACACCCTTTGCGTCTCAGAGCTTCCAGCAAAACAAAAGACAAGCTGGACAGAAAAAAAGCAACAAAAAAGCAAAAAGCACTTAGCTATACAGAGCAGCAGGTCACAGGAACAATCAGGAGAAGCTCAGATCCAACACTGAAACATTGACAAGGAGCAAGGATAGCAGCATCAGGCGGAGTTAAGTAATGAAGCAGTTAACGAGCTCACCAGAACACCTGAGGGAGGAAGCTCAGAAGCTGCAGTACCACTTGTGACCACAGGAGTGAATTCAGCCACAGAATTCACAACAGTACCCCCCCCTTGAGGAGGGGTCACCGAACCCTCACCAGAGCCCCCAGGCCGACCAGGATGAGCCGCATGAAAGGCACGAACAAGATCGGAAGCATGAACATCAGAGGCAAAAACCCAGGAATTATCTTCCTGAGCATAACCCTTCCATTTAACCAGATACTGGAGTTTCCGTCTAGAAACACGAGAATCCAAAATCTTCTCCACTAAAACCGGGGCAGGAGCCTCAACAGATGGAACCATAGGTGCCACGTATCTCCGCAACAACGACCTATGGAATACATTATGTATGGAAAAGGAGTCTGGGAGGGTCAAACGAAAAGACACAGGATTGAGAACCTCAGAAATCCTATACGGACCAATAAAACGAGGTTTAAATTTAGGAGAGGAAACCTTCATAGGAATATGACGAGAAGATAACCAAACCAGATCCCCAACACGAAGTCGGGGACCCACACGGCGTCTGCGATTAGCGAAAAGTTGAGCTTTCTCCTGGGACAAGATCAAATTGTCCACTACCTGAGTCCAGATTTGCTGCAACCTATCCACCACAGAATCCACACCAGGACAGTCCGAAGACTCAACCTGTCCTGAAGAGAAACGAGGATGGAACCCAGAATTGCAAAAAAATGGAGAAACCAAGGTAGCCGAGCTGGCCCGATTATTAAGGGCGAACTCAGCCAACGGCAAAAAGGACACCCAATCATCCTGGTCTGCAGAAACAAAACATCTCAGATATGTTTCCAAGGTCTGATTGGTTCGTTCGGTCTGGCCATTAGTCTGAGGATGGAAAGCCGAGGAAAAGGATAGGTCAATGCCCATCCTACCACAAAAGGCTCGCCAAAACCTTGAAACAAACTGGGAACCTCTGTCAGAAACAATATTCTCAGGAATGCCATGCAACCGAACCACATGCTGAAAGAACAAAGGTACCAAATCAGAGGAGGAAAGCAATTTAACCAAGGGCACCAGATGGACCATTTTAGAAAAGCGATCACAGACCACCCAAATGACTGACATCTTTTGAGAAACAGGAAGGTCAGAAATGAAATCCATCGAAATATGTGTCCAAGGCCTCTTTGGGACCGGCAAGGGCAAAAGCAACCCACTGGCACGAGAACAGCAGGGCTTAGCCCTAGCACAAATCCCACAGGACTGCACAAAAGTACGTACATCCCGTGACAGAGATGGCCACCAGAAGGATCTAGCCACTAACTCTCTGGTACCAAAGATTCCAGGATGACCAGCCAACACCGAACAATGAAGTTCAGAGATAAGTTTATTAGTCCACCTATCAGGGACGAACAGTTTCTCTGCTGGACAACGATCAGGTTTATTCGCCTGAAATTTTTGCAGCACCCGCCGCAAATCAGGGGAGATGGCAGACACAATGACTCCTTCCTTGAGGATACCCGCTGGCTCAGATAAACCCGGAGAGTCGGGCACAAAACTCCTAGATAGAGCATCCGCCTTCACATTTTTAGAGCCCGGAAGGTACGAAATCACAAAGTCGAAGCGGGCAAAAAATAACGACCAACGGGCCTGTCTAGGATTCAAGCGCTTGGCAGACTCGAGATAAGTCAAGTTCTTATGATCAGTCAATACCACCACGCGATGCTTAGCTCCTTCAAGCCAATGACGCCACTCCTCGAATGCCCACTTCATGGCCAGCAACTCTCGATTGCCCACATCATAATTACGCTCAGCGGGCGAAAACTTCCTGGAAAAAAAAGCACATGGTTTCATCACTGAGCAATCAGAACCTCTCTGTGACAAAACCGCCCCTGCTCCAATCTCAGAAGCATCAACCTCGACCTGGAACGGAAGAGAAACATCTGGCTGACACAACACAGGGGCAGAACAAAAACGACGCTTCAACTCCTGAAAAGCTTCCACAGCAGCAGAAGACCAATTAACCAAATCAGCACCCTTCTTGGTCAAATCGGTCAATGGTTTGGCAATGCTAGAAAAATTACAGATGAAGCGACGATAAAAATTAGCAAAGCCCAGGAACTTTTGCAGACTTTTCAGAGATGTCGGCTGAATCCATTCCTGGATGGCTTGGACCTTAACTGGATCCATCTCGATAGTAGAAGGGGTAAAGATGAACCCCAAAAATGAAACTTTCTGCACACCGAAGAGACACTTTGATCCCTTCACAAACAAAGAGTTAGCACGCAGGACCTGAAAAACCATTCTGACCTGCTTCACATGAGACTCCCAATCATCTGAGAAGATCAAAATGTCATCCAAGTAAACAATCAGGAATTTATCCAGATACTCACGGAAGATGTCATGCATAAAAGACTGAAACACAGATGGAGCATTGGCAAGTCCGAACGGCATCACTAGATACTCAAAATGACCCTCGGGCGTATTGAATGCAGTTTTCCATTCATCTCCTTGCCTGATTCTCACCAGATTATACGCACCACGAAGATCTATCTTAGTGAACCAACTAGCCCCCTTAATCCGAGCAAACAAGTCAGATAACAATGGCAAGGGATACTGAAATTTAACAGTGATCTTATTAAGAAGGCGGTAATCAATACACGGTCTCAGCGAACCATCCTTCTTGGCTACAAAGAAGAACCCTGCTCCCAGTGGTGATGACGATGGGCGAATATGTCCCTTCTCCAGGGATTCCTTCACATAACTGCGCATAGCGGCGTGTTCGGGCACGGATAAATTAAATAATCGACCATTAGGGAATTTACTACCAGGAATCAAATTGATAGCACAATCACAATCCCTATGCGGAGGTAGAGCATCGGACTTGGGCTCTTCAAATACATCCTGATAATCAGACAAGAACTCTGGGACCTCAGAAAGGGTGGATGACGAAATCGACAAAAATGGAACATCACCATGTACCCCCTGACAACCCCAGCTGGATACCGACATGGAATTCCAATCCAATACTGGATTATGGGTTTGTAGCCATGGCAACCCCAACACGACCACATCATGCAGATTATGCAACACCAGAAAGCGAATAACTTCCTGATGTGCAGGAGCCATGCACATGGTCAGCTGGGCCCAGTATTGAGGTTTATTCTTGGCCAAAGGTGTAGCATCAATTCCTCTCAATGGAATAGGACACCGCAAAGGCTCCAAGAAAAACCCACAACGTTTAGCATAATCCAAATCCATCAGATTCAGGGCAGCGCCCGAATCCATAAACGCCATGACAGAAAACGACGACAAAGAGCATATCAAGGTAATGGACAGAAGGAATTTGGACTGTACAGTACCAATGACGGCAGACCTAGCGGACCGCTTAGTGCGCTTAGGACAATCAGAAATAGCATGAGTGGAATCACCACAGTAGAAACACAGACCATTCAGACGTCTGTATTCCTGCCGTTCAACTCTAGTCATAGTCCTATCGCACTGCATAGGCTCAGGTTTAACCTCAGGCAGTACCACCAAATGGTGCACAGATTTACGCTCGCGCAAGCGTCGACCGATCTGAATGGCCAAAGACAAAGACTCATTCAAACCAGCAGGCATAGGAAATCCCACCATGACATCCTTAAGAGCCTCAGAGAGACCCTTTCTGAACAAAGCTGCCAGCGCAGATTCATTCCACTGAGTGAGTACTGACCATTTCCTAAATTTCTGACAATATACTTCTATATCATCCTGACCCTGGCACAAAGCCAGCAAATTTTTCTCAGCCTGATCCACTGAATTAGGCTCATCGTACAGCAATCCGAGCGCCAGGAAAAACGCATCGACACTACTCAATGCAGGGTCTCCTGGCGCAAGAGAAAATGCCCAGTCTTGAGGGTCGCCGCGCAAAAAAGAAATAATAATCAAAACCTGTTGAATAGGATTACCAGAAGAATGAGGTTTCAAGGCCAGAAATAGCTTACAATTATTTTTGAAACTTAGAAACTTAGTTCTATCTCCAAAAAACAAATCAGGAATAGGAATTCTTGGTTCTAACATAGATTTCTGATCAATAGTATCTTGAATTTTTTGCACATTTATAACGAGATTATCCATTGAAGAGCACAGACCCTGAATATCCATGTCCACACCTGTGTCCAGAATCACCCAAATGTCTAGGGGAAAAAAAAAAGTGAACACAGAGCAGAAAAAAAAAAATGATGTCAGAACTTTTTCTTTCCCTCTATTGAGAATCATTAGTTAGGCTCCTTGTACTGTTATGTTTGCTAATGACAGGTGTTATGAAGGCAATCCAGAAACACAGTGTGCTTAGCAATCAGAGCGCACACAGTGATCTGACAAATACCCAAAAATACAAGAACGAGCTCTGAGACGTGGAAACTCTGTAGACTGCACACCTGATCCTATCCTAAACACAACTAAAAGCGGCTGTGGATTGCGCCTAACAACTACCTAGGCAACTCGGCACAGGCTAAGAAACTAGCTAGCCTGAAGATAGAAAAATAGGCCTGACTTGCCCCAGAGAAATTCCCCAAAGGAAAAGGCAGCCCCCCACATATAATGACTGTGAGTAAGATGAAAAGACAAAACGTAGGGATGAAATAGATTCAGCAAAGTGGGGCCCGATATTCTAGGACAGAGCGAGGACAGTAAAGCGAACTTTGCAGTCTACAAAAAACCCTAAAGCAAAACCACGCAAAGGGGGCAAAAAAAAACCACCGTGCCGAACTAACGGCACGGCGGTACACCCTTTGCGTCTCAGAGCTTCCAGCAAAACAAAAGACAAGCTGGACAGAAAAAAAGCAACAAAAAAGCAAAAAGCACTTAGCTATACAGAGCAGCAGGTCACAGGAACAATCAGGAGAAGCTCAGATCCAACACTGAAACATTGACAAGGAGCAAGGATAGCAGCATCAGGCGGAGTTAAGTAATGAAGCAGTTAACGAGCTCACCAGAACACCTGAGGGAGGAAGCTCAGAAGCTGCAGTACCACTTGTGACCACAGGAGTGAATTCAGCCACAGAATTCACAACAGTACCCCCCCCTTGAGGAGGGGTCACCGAACCCTCACCAGAGCCCCCAGGCCGACCAGGATGAGCCGCATGAAAGGCACGAACAAGATCGGAAGCATGAACATCAGAGGCAAAAACCCAGGAATTATCTTCCTGAGCATAACCCTTCCATTTAACCAGATACTGGAGTTTCCGTCTAGAAACACGAGAATCCAAAATCTTCTCCACTAAAACCGGGGCAGGAGCCTCAACAGATGGAACCATAGGTGCCACGTATCTCCGCAACAACGACCTATGGAATACATTATGTATGGAAAAGGAGTCTGGGAGGGTCAAACGAAAAGACACAGGATTGAGAACCTCAGAAATCCTATACGGACCAATAAAACGAGGTTTAAATTTAGGAGAGGAAACCTTCATAGGAATATGACGAGAAGATAACCAAACCAGATCCCCAACACGAAGTCGGGGACCCACACGGCGTCTGCGATTAGCGAAAAGTTGAGCTTTCTCCTGGGACAAGATCAAATTGTCCACTACCTGAGTCCAGATTTGCTGCAACCTATCCACCACAGAATCCACACCAGGACAGTCCGAAGACTCAACCTGTCCTGAAGAGAAACGAGGATGGAACCCAGAATTGCAAAAAAATGGAGAAACCAAGGTAGCCGAGCTGGCCCGATTATTAAGGGCGAACTCAGCCAACGGCAAAAAGGACACCCAATCATCCTGGTCTGCAGAAACAAAACATCTCAGATATGTTTCCAAGGTCTGATTGGTTCGTTCGGTCTGGCCATTAGTCTGAGGATGGAAAGCCGAGGAAAAGGATAGGTCAATGCCCATCCTACCACAAAAGGCTCGCCAAAACCTTGAAACAAACTGGGAACCTCTGTCAGAAACAATATTCTCAGGAATGCCATGCAACCGAACCACATGCTGAAAGAACAAAGGTACCAAATCAGAGGAGGAAGGCAATTTAACCAAGGGCACCAGATGGACCATTTTAGAAAAGCGATCACAGACCACCCAAATGACTGACATCTTTTGAGAAACAGGAAGGTCAGAAATGAAATCCATCGAAATATGTGTCCAAGGCCTCTTTGGGACCGGCAAGGGCAAAAGCAACCCACTGGCACGAGAACAGCAGGGCTTAGCCCTAGCACAAATCCCACAGGACTGCACAAAAGTACGTACATCCCGTGACAGAGATGGCCACCAGAAGGATCTAGCCACTAACTCTCTGGTACCAAAGATTCCAGGATGACCAGCCAACACCGAACAATGAAGTTCAGAGATAAGTTTATTAGTCCACCTATCAGGGACGAACAGTTTCTCTGCTGGACAACGATCAGGTTTATTCGCCTGAAATTTTTGCAGCACCCGCCGCAAATCAGGGGAGATGGCAGACACAATGACTCCTTCCTTGAGGATACCCGCTGGCTCAGATAAACCCGGAGAGTCGGGCACAAAACTCCTAGACAGAGCATCCGCCTTCACATTTTTAGAGCCCGGAAGGTACGAAATCACAAAGTCGAAGCGGGCAAAAAATAACGACCAACGGGCCTGTCTAGGATTCAAGCGCTTGGCAGACTCGAGATAAGTCAAGTTCTTATGATCAGTCAATACCACCACGCGATGCTTAGCTCCTTCAAGCCAATGACGCCACTCCTCGAATGCCCACTTCATGGCCAGCAACTCTCGATTGCCCACATCATAATTACGCTCAGCGGGCGAAAACTTCTGGGCTAAATAATTATTTTTGAGGAAAGAAAACGTATTTATTATTTTCACGGCTCTGCATTATAAACTTCTATGAAGCACTTGAGGGTTCAAAGTGCTCACCACACATCTAGATAAGTTCCTTTCGGGGTCTAGTTTCCAAAATGGGGTCACTTGTGGGGGGTTTCTACTGTTTAGCCACATCAGGGGCTCTGCAAACGCAACGTGACGCCCGCAGAGCATTCCATCAAAGTCTGCATTTCAAAACGTCACTACTTCAATTCCGAGCCTCGGCATGTGCCCAAACAGTGGTTTACCCCCACATATGGGGTATCAGCGTACTCAGGAGAAACTGTACAACAAATATTGGGGTCAAATTTCTCCTGTTACCCTTGGGAAAATTAAAAAATTCTGGGCTAAATAATTATTTTTGAGGAAAGAAAACGTATTTATTATTTTCACGGCTCTGCATTATAAACTTCTGTGAAGCACTTGGGGGTTCAAAGTGCTCACCACACATCTAGATAAGTTCCTTTCGGGGTCTAGTTTCCAAAATGGGGTCACTTGTGGGGGGTTTCTACTGTTTAGCCACATCAGGGGCTCTGCAAACGCAACGTGACGCCCACTGTTATGTTTGCTAATGACAGGTGTTATGAAGGCAATCCAGAAACACAGTGTGCTTAGCAATCAGAGCGCACACAGTGATCTGACAAATACCCAAAAATACAAGAACGAGCTCTGAGACGTGGAAACTCTGTAGACTGCACACCTGATCCTATCCTAAACACAACTAAAAGCGGCTGTGGATTGCGCCTAACAACTACCTAGGCAACTCGGCACAGCCTAAGAAACTAGCTAGCCTGAAGATAGAAAAATAGGCCTGACTTGCCCCAGAGAAATTCCCCAAAGGAAAAGGCAGCCCCCCACATATAATGACTGTGAGTAAGATGAAAAGACAAAACGTAGGGATGAAATAGATTCAGCAAAGTGGGGCCCGATATTCTAGGACAGAGCGAGGACAGTAAAGCGAACTTTGCAGTCTACAAAAAACCCTAAAGCAAAACCACGCAAAGGGGGCAAAAAAAAACCACCGTGCCGAACTAACGGCACGGCGGTACACCCTTTGCGTCTCAGAGCTTCCAGCAAAACAAAAGACAAGCTGGACAGAAAAAAAGCAACAAAAAAGCAAAAAGCACTTAGCTATACAGAGCAGCAGGTCACAGGAACAATCAGGAGAAGCTCAGATCCAACACTGAAACATTGACAAGGAGCAAGGATAGCAGCATCAGGCGGAGTTAAGTAATGAAGCAGTTAACGAGCTCACCAGAACACCTGAGGGAGGAAGCTCAGAAGCTGCAGTACCACTTGTGACCACAGGAGTGAATTCAGCCACAGAATTCACAACAGCCCACAGAACATTCCATCAAAGTCTGCATTTCAAAACGTCACTACTTCACTTCCGAGCCCCGGCATGTGCCCAAACAGTGGTTTACCCCCACATATGGGGTATCAGCGTACTCAGGAGAAACTGGACAACAACTTTTGGGGTCAAATTTCTCCTGTTACCCTTGGGAAAATAAAAAATTGCAGGCTAAAAGATCATTTTTGAGAAAATATATATTTTTTTATTTTCGTGGCTCTGCGTTATAAACTTCTGTGAAGCACTTGGGGGTTCAAAGTCCTCACCACACATCTAGATTAGTTCCTTTGGGGGTCTAGTTTCCAAAATGGGGTCATTTGTGGGGGATCTCCAAACGTGACATGATTGGAGCTAATTTTCCATTTAAAAAGCCAAATGGTGTGCCTTCCCTTCCGAGCCCTGCCGTGCACCCAAACAGTGGTTTACCCCCACATATGGGGTATCAGCGTACTCAGGACAAACTGGACAACAACATTTGGGGTCCAATTTCTCCTATTACCATTGGAAAAATAAAAAAATTGTTGCTAAAAGATAATTTTTGTGACTAAAAAGTTAAATGTTCATTTTTTCCTTCCATGTTGCTTCTGCTGCTGTGAAGTACCTGAAGGGTTAATAAACTTCTTGAATGTGGTTTTGAGTACCTTGAGGGGTGCATTTTTTAGAATGGTGTCACTTTTGGGTATTTTCAGCCATATAAACCCCTCAAACTGACTTCAAATGTGAGGTGGTCCCTAAAAAAAATGGTTTTGTAAATTTCGTTGTAAAAATGAGAAATCGCTGGTCAAATTTTAACCCTTATAACTTCCTAGCAAAAAAAAATTTTGTTTCCAAAATTGTGCTGATGTAAAGTATACATGTGGGAAATGTTATTTATTAACTATTTTGTGTCACATAGCTCTCTGGTTTAACAGAATAAAAATTCAAAATGTGAAAATTGCGAAATTTTCAAAATTTTCGCCAAATTTCCGTTTTTTATCACAAATAAACGCAGAATTTATTGACCTAAATTTACCACTAACATGAAGCCCAATATGTCACGAAAAAACAATCTCAGAACCGCTAGGATCCGTTGAAGCGTTCCTGAGTTATTACCTCATAAAGGGACACTGGTCAGAATTGCAAAAAACGGCAAGGTCTTTAAGGTCAAAATAGGCTGGGTCATGAAGGGGTTAAGGGGTCAATAAGCGCAAAATTACAGACAAGCAATAAAAGTAGTAAAAATGACAGACAAATAGGAATGAACGTGCATAGAACATATTTTACCAGTTAGCGTATACATATGAGTGGGCAGGAGAAAAATCCTTGAGGTTGCTTTGGGGTTTCTGGCTATCTATCTGTGATAACCATCTGAGTGCCTTGTGGGTAAGAAGATTTTCCTCTTGAGTACTATGCTATATATTATTGATTTGATTTGAGATCTTAGGCCTTACCTAAGAATATGGACTAGTGCTATGTGAGAAAATATTGCATAGCACTTGGACCTGTGTTACTCTATGGGCAGCTCACATCACTGTATTTTTTCTCAGGCGTATTCGACGTGCGTGTAAAATAGCAGCATGCTGCAATTGTGCGCATATATCTTCTGAGACTTACCAATGTAAGCCTATGGGTGCCAGAAAAACTCGGACTCCACATGGACCATTCGTCTAGCTAGCGACAAATATGCACACATTTTCCTCATTTCAGCCCAATGAACCATTAAATTAAATGGGGAAAAGCAGTGAGAAATGTAAAGCCATACGGATGCATAGGTGCGAGAAAATCGCATCATCGCATTGCAAACGCATTGCACACGGATGACCTTACGGAGAACACTTGTGCGACTGTCGGCAGGGAGACTCGGACCGATTTTTCATACGTTAAGTGTGACCCCAGCGTTATCAGGGGCCCTATCCTAATCCGCTTGGATATGTATTGAATTTATTGAATGTATTGAATTGAATTCCTTTTTGAACACGATACCCCCTTAATATCAGCACCTCAACTAAGTTGATCTCTTTTAAGACACTGTGCAAAATCTTTCCAGAGGATTTTTCTCCTGTCCACTCCTATATATATATACGCTAATTGCTTAAATATGTTCTATGCACGTTCTATGCACTCAGGATCAACATCTGTTTTTCTGTCTTTTTTACTACTTTTATTACTTGTCTGTAATTTTGTCTGTAATTTTAAATAAGAGCCCAGACAGGCCTACCCTTTACATGCAATCCGGCTGAAGCAATATTTTGCGCTAAATGACTAATTGGATCAATACCACTAACATCTGAGAAAGGAAACCTAATAGGGTGTCAAACACTGTACAAAATGTAGGTCAATAACCATATAAAGACATTGGAATTGTCTCACCCAGTGTAGGTAAGTATTGGACCTCTGGCATGTGTCTTCCAGTATTCATGTGGGGCTGCAAGCATCCAAGGTGCTATTTAGCATTCCACACCATTGACTGAGACCATGATGTCATTATATAAGATCACCACCTCCCAACATGTTTCATCCCTCCTTGTACTCATCAGAGGATATGGCAGCCAGGATGGAGAACTCAGCCGTATCAGGCAGTATACAGGGCCTCCTGTTTTGCTGTGTTTTTGTCAAGCTACAGTTGTCTCTTGTGCATGCTGATAAAGTTTAGTTAAACTCAGCAAAGGGTTGATAGTCAACCAAAATTTAGAAAGGAAGGGTACCCACACAATAATTTGGAAATAGCAAAAAAGGGAACCTAAAACATAACATTTAATATACCTATTAAAATGACAGGACACAGCATATACAGATGGACATATGTATTAACCAACGGTTAATCAGGCAATACAATGATTTAAGTCAAGAGATCAGAAAATATTAATCCAGGCAGATTGGTTCTCTGAACTCTCAAGAAAAATATTTAGAATTGAGAGTCCTCAGTGGTTGATACCTTTTAATGGCTAACTGAAAAGATGGTAACAAATTACAAGCTTTCGAGACTACACAGGTCTCTTCATCAGGCAAAGACTAAAAGAAATTCTGAAGAATCACATATTTATGCACAACATAGCACAGAAAAAAAAGGAAAAACCATGGATAAGACAGGTGACATGAAGCAGAATTACCATGAGTGATAAACAGTTATGTCCATAAATATTGGGACACTTCTTAGATAAGGATTGTTTTATTGTCCTCTGATTAGGGTCTCTGTTGTGATCACCCCTCATAGTCTGAGGGGCAAGTTCCTTAGTTGATGTAAAAAGACATAAATCCATGCAACACATTCATTCCTGCAATAAGACTGTCAAAGGTCGTCATCAGTTTATATTCCCAGACTCTTCTGTCTCTCTGAGATTTGAAGCTACCTTTTAACACAAGTAATTTCATGTCCATAATGTTATGATTTGGGAGACAAAAATGTATTGCCACAGGTAGATCCATTCTTTTTTCTCTTATTGTGTGGCGGTGAGAATTCATTCTTGTTCTAAGCTTTTGCCCTGTCTCCCCCACATACAGACCCCCAGTTGGACATTTAGTACAAATAATTAGGTAGCAAAAAAGGGGAGAAGCCAGCGCAGCCTAAGGTTAAGACGCAATACATAAAGTGCATATGCACATATTAATTTCTAACTGTATTTTCAAAATGAGACATTTAGCAAACAATTGATCAATTCTTTGAGCCACCCCGCCTCTTCACGGCAATCTCATATTGGGGCAGTCCTACACTACGTTTTTTATATTCGCTGTGCCATAAAGGCCTCCTAAATGAACTAAATGCAAGACCACATTAAAAACATGCTGTACCTGGAGCATATACTGAGTCACCCCCATGGCGCCAGAGTAGGCAAGCGAGGATAAAGGTTGACCAGGTCCTGACAGACATTTCAGATCCAACCTCCACACTGCCCATCCAAAGCCACAAATGAAGAATGAAACAGGCTGAGGCACAGGTGCATAATTAAACAAAGCCTGAGGCAGGGCAGGGCTGCTGTGTGTGGACAGCAGCCTATCAATCACTGAGACACAGAAAGAATGGCGCACATAACCAGGCGCGGCGCACGGCAACAGTGGTGGTCAGCCACTTACCAATAACAGAGGAATCACTGAGAGGCCTTTATGGCACAGCGAATATAAAAAACGTAGTGTAGGACTGCCCCAATATGAGATTGCCGTGAAGAGGCGGGGTGGCTCAAAGAATTGATCAATTGTTTGCTAAATGTCTCATTTTGAAAATACAGTTAGAAATTAATATGTGCATTTGCACTTTATGTATTGCGTCTTAACCTTAGGTTGCGCTGGCTTCTCCCCTTTTTTTGCTCAAATAATTAGGTACACCACATTAGAAGAGTCGCAGCTGAAAGTACCAGATACCTTGTAGTCGTGATGTGAATTGGGGATCTTTATCTTGTCCGTGGTCATTATAAATGGACAGGTTTTACATTTTTTCTGATTGCAAGGAAAGGTACCTGCAGCTGTTGGAGAGGACAGGGAGCTCTTGACAATGATGCTTCTTAGATTTGGGGGCTTCATAAAACACAGTAGTGGGGGGTCTGGAAAAAATGGATTTTAAGCAGGCATCTTTTATTAGTAGTAAAGGTTGTAATTTCCATGCAGCTCACCTTAGCACCTCCAGATTTGGATTGTAGATAACTACTAGAGGTACCCGGTTATTTTCTTCTTCTTTCTTCAACTACTCCTGCACTGAAATTAACTTTTTGGACAACATCATTAAGCTGCAGAACTATAAAATAGAGACATCCCTGTATCAGAAGCCAATCGACCGTCCAACATACCTTAAATGGGACAGTTTCCATCCAAAACACATAAAAAACTCTATTGTCTACACTCAGCCAAGCCATCAGATACAATCGTATATGTTCCAACCCAATGGATAGGGATGAACACCTTGGTCGCCTCAGAAAGACCTTTTTGAATCAGGGCTACCATCCAAGAACAATTGAAAACCAGATTACAAGAGCCACCAGAATATCAAGGAATCACCTGCTACATTACAAAGCTAAAGAAGAAAATAACCGGGTACCTCTAGTAGTTACCTACAATCCAAATCTGGAGGTGCTAAGGGGAGCTGCACGGAAATTACAACCTTTACTACAAAAAGATGCCTGCTTACAATCCATTTTTCCAGACCCCCCCCCACTACTGTGTTTTAGGCAGCCCCCAAATCTAAGAAGCATCATTGTCAAGAGCTCCCTGTCCTCTCCAACAGCTGCAGGTACCTTTCCTTGCAATCAGAAAAAATTTAAAACCTGTCCATTTATAATGACCACGGACAAGATAAAGATCCCCAATTCACATCAGGACTACAAGGTATCTGGTACTTTCAGCTGTGACTCTTCTAATGTGGTGTACCTAATTATTTGTACTAAATGTTCAACTGGGGGTCTGTATGTGGGGGAGACAAGGCAAAAGCTTAGAACAAGAATGAATTCTCACCGCTACACAATAAGAGAAAAAAGAATGGATCTACCTGTGGCAATACATTTTTTTCTCCCAAATCATAACATTATGGACATGAAATTACTTGTGTTAAAAGGTAGCTTCAAATCTCAGAGAGACAGAAGAGTCTGGGAATATAAACTGATGACAACCTTTGACAGTCTTAATGCAGGAATGAATGTGTTGCACGGATTTATGTCTTTTTACATCAACTAAGGAACTTGCCCCTCAGACTATGAGGGGTCATCACAAGAGAGACCCTAATCAGAGGACAATAAAACAATCCTTATCTAAGAAGTGGCCCAATATTTATGGACATAACTGTTTATCACTCATGGTAATTCTGCTTCATGTCACATGTCTTATCCATGGTTTTTCCTTTTTTTTTTCTTTCTGTGCTATGTTGTGCATAAATATGTGATTCTTCAGAATTTCTTTTAGTCTTTGCCTGATGAAGAGACCTGTGTAGTCTCGAAAGCTTGCAATTTGTTACCATCTTTTCAGTTAACCATTAAAAGGTATCAACCACAGACGACTCTCAATTCTAAATATTTTTCTATCTACTGGCTAACACGGTACCAAGATATATATCTTTCCTGTACTCTCAAGGCAGTTATTCAACCAATCAGCCTTTCTCTGGAACATCAAAGGGACCAAACACATAAATCCAAACAGATATTAATGCTACTGTCCATACCAGCATAATTATTCTCAAGTACTGAAACAAATCAGTACCACTGATGATCACCCATAATATGCTGGCAAGAATGAGGGTACATAATAAAAAATATGGAACAATCTCACCAAATGATGAAGATACCACATGGAAGATACACCCTCCTGGTATGTTAGTGAGAAATCCAACGAATCAATACATGACTCCATAGACCATTCCTGTTAAGGACCACCTAACTACGCGTTTCATCCCAGGAGGGAATCATCAGGGGACAGGGTAGTCAAATTGTGGTCTTGATGATAAAGTGCTCCGCCATCATTACCGAAAAGTGAGGCCATTCTAAAAACTGCACCCCTCAAGGTGCTCAAAACCACATTCAAGAAGTTTATTAACCCTTCAGGTGCTTCACAGGAATTTTTGGAATATTTAAAAAAAATTAACATTTACATTTTTTCACAAAAAAATTACTTCAGATCCAAATTTTTTTTATTTTCCCAAAGGTAACAGGAGAAATTGGACCTCAAAAGTTATTCTGTAATTTGTCCTGAGTATGCAGATAGTGTGGGGGGAACCACTGTTTGGTGGCATGGCACAGATCGGAATGGAAGAAGCGTTGTTTGACTTTTCAATGCAAAATTGGCTGGAATTGAGATCGGACCCCATGTCGCGTTTGGAGAGCCCCTAATGTGCCTAAATAGTGGAAACCCCCCATAAGTGACACCATTTTGGAAAGTAGACTCCCTAAGGAACTTATCTAGATGTGTGGTGAACACTTTGAACCCCCAATTGCTTCACAGAAGTTTATAATGTAGAGCCGTAAAAATAAAAATAATTTTTTTCACAAAAATGATCTTTTCGCCCTAAATTTGTTATTTTCCTAAGGGTAACAAGAGAAATTGGACCCCAAAAGCTGTTGTGCAATTCGTCTTGAGTACGCTGAAACCCCATATGTGGGGTTAAACCACTGTTTGGGCGCATGGCAGAGCTCGAAAGGGAAGGAGCGTCGTTTGACTTTCAATGCAAAACTGGCTTCAATTGAGATCGGACTCCATGTCGCGTTCGGAGAGCTCCTGTGTCTAAACAGTGGAAACCCCCAACAAGTGATAGCATTTTGGAAAGTAGACCCCCTAAGAAACTTATCTAAATTTGTGGTGAGTACTTTGAATCCCCATGTGCTTCACAGAAGAATGTAATGTAGAGCTGTAAAAATAAAAATCATATTTATTCACAAAAATGACCTTTTGCCCCCATTTGTTATTTTCCCACGGGTAACAGGAGAAATTGGACCCCAAACGTTATTCTGCAATTTGTCCTGAGTACGCTGATACCCCTTATGTGGGGGGAACCACTGTTTAGGTGCATGGCAGAGCTCGGAAGGGAAGGAGCGCCGTTTTGGAATGCAGACTTTGATGGAATGGTCTGCAGGCGTCATGTTGAGTTTGCAGAGCCCCTGATATACCTAAACAGTAGAAACCCCCACAAGTGACCCCATATTGGAAACTAGACCCCCAAGGAACTTATCTAGACGTGTTGTGAGAACTTTGAACACCCAAGTGTTTCACTTAAGTTTATAACGCAGAGCTGTGAAAAAAAAACAATCTTTTTTTCCCCACAAAAATGATTTTTTAGCCCCCAAATTTTAATTTTCACAAGGGTAACCGGAGAAATTGGATTGCAAAAGTTGTTGTCCAATTTCTCCTGAGTATGCTGATACCCCATATGTGGGGGTAAACCACTGTTTGGGCGCACGGCAGAGCTCGGAAGGGAAGGAGCAATGTTTGTCTTTTTCAACGCAGAATTGATCGGAATTGAGATCGGACGCCATGTCACGTTTAGGTAGCCCCTGATGTGCCTAAACAGTGGAAACCCCCCAATTCTAACTCCAACCCTAACCCCTAACCCTAATCCCAACCCTAACCACACCCCTAACCTGAACACACCACTAACCCTAATCCCAACCCTAACCACAATCCTAAACCCAACACACCCCTAAACCCAACACACTCCTAACCCTAATCCCAACCCTAACCATAACTCTAACCACACCCCAACCCGAACACACTCCTAACCCTAATCCCAACCCTAAGCCCAACACACCCCTAACCGTAACACATCCCTAACCCTAATCCCAACCCTAACCACACCCCTAACCTGAACACACCCCTAACCCTAATCCCAACCCTAACCCTAAACCCAACACACCCCTAAACCCAAGACACTCCTAACCCTAATCCCAACCCTAACCATAACCCTAACCACACCCCTAACCCTGACACACTCCTAACCTAATCCCAGCTGTAAACGTAATCCCAAACCTAACACTCATTCAATCCCTAACTTTAGCCCCAACCCTAACCCTAACTTTAGCCCCAACCCTAACCCTAACTTTAGCCCCAACCCTAACTCTAACTTTAGCACCAACCCTAACCCTAATGGGAAAATGGAAATAAATATATATTTTTTTATTTTATTATTTTTCCCTAACTAAGGGGGTGATAAAGGGGGTCTGATTTACTATTTAGAGCGGGTTTTTATAGTGGGTTTTTATGTTTCGCAGCTGTCACATGCCAAAAGATGCTTTTCAGTGCAAAAAATAGTTTTTGCATCATCACATTTTGAGAGCTATAATTTTACCATATTTTGGCCCACAGAGTGATGTGTGGTCTTGTTTTTTGTGGGACGAGTTGACATTTTTATTGGTACCATTTTCGGGCACATTACATTTTATGATCGCTTTTTATGATGATTTTTGGGAGGTAGAATGAACAAAAACCAGCAATTCATGAATTTCTTTTGGGTGGGGCGTTTATACTGTTCCGCTTGTGAGAAAATTGATAAGGCAGTTTTATTCTTCGGGTCAGGATGATTACAGAGATACCTCACTTATATCTTTTTTTTATGTTTTGGCGCTTTTATACAATAAAAACTATTTTATATAAAAAATAATTGTTTTTGCATCACTTTATTCTGAGAGCTATAACTTTTTTATTCTTTCGCTGATGGTGCTATAAGGTGGCTAATTTTTTGCAGGATAAGATGACGCTTTCAGCGGTACCAAGTTTTTATTTATATTCTTTTTCTGATCGCGTGTTATTCCACTTTTTGTTCAGCAGTATGATGATAAAGCATTGTATTTTGCCTCGTTTTTTTTTTTCCGGTGTTCACTGAAGGGATTAACTAGTTGGACAGTTTTATAGGTCGGGTCGTTTCGGACGCAGCGATACTAAATATGTGTACTTTTATTGTTTTTTTTATTTAGATAAAGAAATGTATTTATTGGAACAATATTTTTTTCTCTTTATTTAGGAATTTAAAAATTTTTTTTTTAATATTTAATATTTTAAAGTCAGATCGCTGATCTGAAACTTTGCACAGCACTGTGTGGCACAGTGTGGCACCGAGAAGCCACCTCCCTGCAGGGCCCGGAAGGACCCCACAGCCATCTTGGAACCAGGGGCCTGCAGGGAGGAAACCCTCGGAAAAACAACGCAATTGCGTTGTTCTGAGGGTCTCAGGAAAGCACGCAGGGAGCCCCCTCCCTGCGCGATGCTTCTCTATGCCACCAGAACGCTGCAATCTTGTTTGATCGCAGTGTTCTGGGGGTTAAAGTTTTGGGAGCAGTCCGTGACCGCTTCTGGCAAATAGTGCTGGGTGTCAGCTGTGATAATCAGCTGACACCCGGCCGCGATTAGCCGTGCTTCCCCTGTTCGCATGTGACGTACTATTCCGTCCATGGGAAGTAAGGCCCAGGTCACATGGTCAGAATAGTATGCCGGATGGCAGAAAGTGGTTTAAAGTTAAATATTTATTAATAATTAATTAAAATATAAAAAACAACACGAATTAAAACTAGTGATGAGCGAATATACTCGTTACTCGAGATTTCCCAAGCACATTCGGGTATCCTCCGAGTATTTTTTAGTGCTCGGAGATTTAGTTTTTATTGCTGCAGCTGAATGATTTACCCCTGTTAGCCAGCATAAGCACATGTGGGGATTCCCTAGCAACCAGGCAACCCCCACATGTACTTATGCTGGCTAACAGATGTAAATCATTCAGCTGCAGCAATAAAGACTAAATTTCCGAGCACTAAAAAATACTTGGAGGAAACCCGAGTGTGCTTGGCAGGACCGGACTGGCCATCTGGCAATTCTGGCAAATGCCAGAAGGGCCTGCCTGGTCAGGGGCTGCCTTGTCTGCTACGTTGTTAACAGAATCGGTGTTCTCAAGCCTCCCATACTGTTAAGAGTTGTGACGGAGTACAAAGTGGCTGACTTCATCACTTACCCCAGCAGGGTACGGATATCATTAGAAATATTGGTTTTGTAGAAAATCTTCCTTTCCTCCATCCAGGGTAATGTTAGCAATATGTCCAATCTGGTTCATGGGGACAGGGACAACATGGGCCTGTGTGATTTCAAATGCCAGGGCTGAACTTCAGCCCCAGTCCATACCTGGTGCTCGGGAAATCTCGAGTAACGAGTACATTCGCTCTTCACTAATTAAAACAAGCAGAAAAATATCTCGCAAAAACAGATGCCACTGAAGGTAACAAAACCAGTAAATACATGATCATGAACCAGATACATCAAACCAATAGGCAGTAAGTATAAAAAATATATCAAAGTGGTAGAATAGCATGGCACAAAAACAATTCTTAGCCTGGAAGAAGCCAGCAGTGAAACGAACGTTGGGGTAGGGAGCCGCCACTTGTCTCATCTTCACTGATCTCCAGGTAGTTCTATAATTCCTATGTTTAATTGCTGGCTACATAAATCTTTTCTCTCTCACTAATAGTTGATTATACACTTGAAGCTAAAGTGGAATTGTTTTTGTGCCAGGCTATTCTACCACTTTGATATTTTTTAGACTTACTGCCTATTGGTTTGATGTATCTAGTTCGTGATCATAAATTTACTGTTTTTTGTTACCTTCAGTTGCATCTCTCTTTGTGAGATATTTTTCTGCTTGTTTTAAATTTTTTTTTGAATGACATTCAGTGGCATCTGTTCCCTTGTAATCTCTCTTCCCCCCAGCTATATGCCTCCCCCCCCCCCCCCCCCCGTGATTTCTGTGCCCTCCAGCTATCCCAGCTATGTGCACCCTTGTGATCTCTGTGGCTCCCAGCTTTGTGCCCCCTGTGATCTATGTGCCCCTCTGTGATCCCTGTGACCCCCTGCTATGTACCCCCTGTGATATTTGTGCTCCCATGTGATCTCTGTGCCCCTGTGATCTCTGTCCCCTCCAGTTATGTGCCCCTCAACTATGTGCCCCCTGTGGTCTTCGTGCCACCCCTTGGTGATCTATGTGCCTCCTGGCGAAGCTGTCAGACCCAGGTCCAATGTGCAACATATTTTGCAGTGGGGCAGTGCGTATATATATTGTGCAGGGGGACAGTGCGTGTATATATTGTGCAGGGGGACAGTGTGTGCGTCTGTGTATATATATTTTTTGCAGCGGGGCAGTGTGTATATATATGTTTTACAGAGGAGGTGTGTGTGTGTATATATATATATATATATGTATATATATATATAATATATTTTGCAAATGGGCTGTGTGTATTTTTCAGAAGGGCTGTGTGTGTGTGTACGTGTGTGTATGTATTTTGCATAGGGTCAGTGTGTGTGTGTGTGTATGTTTTACAAAGGAACAGTATGTGTGTATTTGTATATATTGTGAGATAGCGCTTACTGCATGTGTTTGGGGGATATTCGCTTAGCAACGGGATTCAGTCACACAGGCACATTTTTCTCACAAAAACAGTCCATGCGGTTTATTATGGCATCATAAACCGGGCCATGCAAAGTCCATTACACTTCATGGAACACAATAGGCACCAACAGATGACATGAAGTTGCAGCTTTAATTTAGACACTTCTTATACGGCTTTAACTCACAGTTCAGACACTACACCCGCCAGCCCTTCTTGACTAGTTCCTGGGGGTGTCCGTACGCCATATTAATGTCTCTAATAATAGAGAGATATGATGCGCACACTGTAGAATTCAGGGAAGGAGGTGCCAGCTGGACATTCAAAGTCAAATATATAGGAGAAAAACAGCCGCACTCAAGTCTTTGCGTTTATGTAGAAAATTTAGTTGCTTTTATCCATGTGTACAGGCACCACCAAAAATTTTCAGAGAAAAAGAGAAGTGATTGCGGTCAACAAGGTTAACGTTTCGACCAGGCACGGTCTTTCTCAAAACCTCACTGTAAAACAAATACAATATATGAGTGTGCTGTACAAATATACAAGTGATAACATACAGGTGAGCAGATAAAGTACATATATACAAAAGGGAAGCAGCCTAATAAATTCCGATCAGGGTATACAGAAAATATATACAGCTCTCCACAAATTAAACATGGACTCATTTAAGTCCAAGTAGAGTATACCACAACGTGCCACAGATTAAATTAAAGTCCCATGAATACGGACTAGAACAAGGATCATTTCAAAGAACGCACTTGTACTAAAACAATATTTTAAGGTTAGGAGCAAACAGAAAAAAACGGTCAAGACGCCACAATAATGTACTGACCCTTTGTGAGAGGAGTAGATAGGAAAAAAGGGAAGAAATATAGGAGGGGAGTCTCCAAAGGCTAGGGGGAAAAAGGGGAGAGACCATAGATAAGTACACAGTAAATGCAAGAAAATATGTGGAGGCAGGGACAATGAGGTATATTAAATGAGAAACGTTACCGGTTATAAGCAGAGTACAAGGTAGAGTGTCCATTTCATTGGTGGTGCAGTAGTTAATGTGGTGCAGACCTGAATTACAATTTACACCAAACTGTGACACTCAAAAAATTCTTGACACCTTGGTTATCAAAAATAACCGAGGGGGCCTCGACATGGACATTTTCACAAAACCCACCGATTCTAACAATTTACTTCTGTTCTCGAGTTGCCATCCCAAATCGACACGGGAAAGCCTTCCACGCTCCCAATTTCATAGGGTTACTAACATAGTTTCAGACTCTAACTTGCCTGAATCTCGACTCGGCATGGTAAAGAAATTCAGAGACAGGGATTATCCCGATAGGGTCCTCCAAAAAGAAAAAACAAGGGCCCTTGAGTACTCCCCTCCCATATCACAACTCCTAAACCGGAACGTATACCTTTTATACATACTCACCATCTTACCATGCCTTTGATCTACAAGATCATTAATAAGCATTGGCCCCTACTCTCTGAGACCTACCCACAGGTAGTTCCGTTCCAAGCCCCAGCACTGATGTGCAAACGCAGACCGAGAAATTTTAAAGACAGCCTGGTTAAGGCCGACATTGGGAGTTTCACCAAACAACCGAGACAACAATTTCTTGGCACCCAGAGAGTGGGCACGTTCCCTTGTTTAGGTTGCGCCTGTTGTGCCAACGTGATTAGGTCAAGTGAGTTTACCCATCCACACATGGGTAAGAGGTTTAAGATTAAGGGATTCTACACTTGTGAAACAAATTTTGTTGTATACCTAATCAAGTGTCCATGCGGCCTTTTGTACGTGGGTGAGACCATACAGCATGTATGTGATAGAATCTCAAGCCATAAGTCTACCATCAGACTGAAAAAAACTTGGCTCCCACTTCCCCATCATTTTGCCTTGGCCAACCACTTCCTATCTCAACTCCGAAACCAGGTAATAGAGAGAGTAGAACAACCGAGACGAGGTGGCAATCACATCAAACTCCTCAAGGAACGAGAATCCTTCTGGATTTATACACTGCTGACTATGGCCCCCTAGGGGCTTGAATAGGGAATTGGACTTTTCCTTCTAGATTGTCGTTATTTGTGAAGGTTATGTGCTAATTATTTTTGTTATTGTCCCCTTCAGGTTACCGGATCAAGACTGCCACCTTAATTACTCGCTCAGTTTCCTTTATTTATCCTTTTTCTAGATTTCATAGGAAGGAAGTACATGAAAACCTTTTTTCTTCATTTTTCCACTACAATCTACTACCTTTTGGTAAGTTTCCCATGATTAAGAGGTTCTTCTTTTTCTTCTTTATTTTTTTCTTTTTCTTTTTTATTTATTTTATATTTTTATTTTTGTATTTTAATTTCTTTTCGTTTTTCAAAAAATTTTTTTTCATTTTTTCTTTTTTCTTTTTTTCATTTTCTTTATGTTCTTCATTTTTTTTTCCATAATTCCCATTTACTTTCACTTCCTTTTTTTTTCATTTTTTCATTTGTTTCATTTTTTTTCATTTCTTCATTCTTTCAGTTTGAGGTTTCTTTATATAATTTTTTATAATTTTTTATAGTTTATTTCATTTTTATTTATCCCCATTTCTATTTTGCAATATGTTCTTGCTTTAACACTTTTTTAGTTATTATTATTCCCTCTAGATTATGTACCTGTACCCGGTTTAATGGTCTTAGTTCCACAGCAATATTGTAATTATAGCCTATTCATACTATACCAGGTTTTCGATTCATTTTTTCCATTTTTTTGTTTTTACATTTTGTTTTTACATTTAGTTTTCTTTGCCGTATGTTTTTTTCTATAACTTTTCCAATCTCCCAATTTTCCTCCCTCTTTTTTGTCCCTTTTTTAGGTTTTCTTTTTACTTTTTTTATTTTTTAACTTTTTTTTCTGTACTCCTTCCCTTTCATCTTACTTTCCCTCTCCCCCTTTCTTCCCCCCACCCCTTTTTTTTATTTTGTTTTCCCTTGTGTGAGTGGATCTCCTCCGTATCTATGACCTTAATGGGTATATTAACAGCACCCAGCTAATTGCATTCCAACCACCCCATGGCTGCAACTATGCGCTATCCGCTAACGGCACTGCTACTATATAGATGGGCCGAGAACATTGATATGTGTCCTGCAACAGTAACTTCCGAAGGACACTCTTCTGCGCAAGCGCTACATACTTTGGCCACTTGGAGTGCATCACGCATGCTCCGGCCCCCCTTCTTACTAGCCACACAGCCGCAATGCATATCCTTGGCCCAGCACTCATTGTGCATGCGCCGTGACGATACTTCTGTCCCTCTTCTTACTAGCTGCTCAGCCGCTATGTATATCCTCGGCCCCAGCACCCATTACGCATGTGCCGTGACAATGTGCTCACACTACTGCGGTGCAAGCCTCCATTTCAGCTCTCAGGAGCTGCACGCCGCTGTATGCGCCGGATATTGCTGCAGCGGTGCCTTATTTAAAGAGCAAACATGCACCACATTAACTACTGCACCACCAATGAAACGGACACTCTACCTTGTACTCTGCTTATAACCGGTAACGTTTCTCATTTAACCCCTTACCGGCATCGGACGTACTATACCGTCCGATGCTGGCTCCCCTGCTTTGATGCAGGGCTCCGCGGTGAGCCCGCACCAAAGCCGGGACATGTCAGCTGTTTTGAACAGCTGACATGTGCCCGTAATAGGCGCGGGCAGAATCGCGATCTGCCCGCACCTATTAACTAGTTAAATGCCGCTGTCAAACGCAGACAGCGACATTTAACTACCGCTTCCGGCCAGGCGGCCGGAAATGACGTCATCGCCGACCCCTGTCACATGATCGGGGGTCGGCGATGCTTGTGAATGGTAACCATAGAGGTCCTTGAGACCTCTATGGTTACTGATTGCCCGTCGCTGTGAGCGCCACCCTGTGGTCGGCGCTCACAGCACACGTGCAATTCTGCTATATAGCAGCGATCAGCAGATCGCTGCTGTGTAGCAGAACCGATCGTGCTATGCCTGCTTCTAGCCTCCCATGGAGGCTATTGAAGCATGGCAAAAGTTAAAAAAAAAAGTTTAAAAAAATGTGAAAAAAATAAAAAAAATATAAAAGTTTAAATCACCCCCCTTTTGCCCCAATCAAAATAAATCAATAAAAAAAATATCAAATCTACGCATATTTGGTATCGCCGCGCTCAGAATCGCCCGATCTATCAAATAAAAAAAAGTATTAACCTGATCGCTAAACAGCGTAGCGGGAAAAAAATTCGAAACGCCAGAATTACGTTTTTTTGGTCGCCGCGACATTGCATTAAAATGCAATAACGGGCGATCAAAAGAACGTATCTGCACCGAAATGCTATCATTAAAAACGTCATCTCGGCACGCAAAAAATAAGCCCTCAACCGACCCCAGATGATGAAAAATGGAGACGCTACGAGTATCGGAAAATGGCACAATTTTTTTTTTTTTTTTTAGCAAAGTTTGGAATTTTTTTTCACCACTTAGATAAAAAATAACCTAGTCATGTTTGGTGTCTATGAACTCGTAATGACCTGGAGAATCATAATGGCAGGTCAGTTTTAGCATTTAGTGAACCTAGCAAAAAAGCCAAACAAAAAACCAATGTGGGATTGCACTTTTTTTGCAATGTCACTGCACTTGGAATTTTTTTCCCGTTTTCTAGTACACGACATGCTAAAACCAATGATGTCATTCAAAAGTACAACTCGTCCCGCAAAAAATAAGCCCTCACATGGCCAAATTGACAGAAAAATAAAAAAGTTATGGCTCTGGGAAGGAGGGGAGCGAAAAACGAACACGGAAAAACGAAAAATCCCCCGGTCATGATTAATATACCTCATTGTCCCTGCCTCCACATATTTTCTTGCATTTACTATGTACTTATCCATGGTCTCTCCCATTTCTCCCTCTAGCCTTCGGAGACTCCCCTCCTATATTTCTTCCCTTTTTTCCTATCTACTCCTCTCACAAAAGGTCAGTACATTATTGTGGTGTCTTGACCGTTTTTTTCTGTTTGCTCCTAACCTTAAAATATTGTTTTAGTACAAGAGCATTCTTTGAAATGATCCTTGTTCTAGTCCGTATTCATGGGACTTTAATTTAATCTGTGGCACGTTGTGGTATACTCTACTTGGACTTAAATGAGTCCATGTTTAATTTGTGGAGAGCTGTATATATTTTCTGTATACCCTGATCGGAATTTATTGGGCTGCTTCCCTTTTTGTATATATGTACTTTATCTGCTCACCTGTATGTTATCACTTGTATATTTGTACAGCACACTCATATATTGTATTTGTTTTACAGTGAGGTTTTGAGAAAACCGTGCCTGGTCGAAACGTTAACCTTGTTGTCCGCAATCACTTCTCTTTTTTCTCTGAAAATTTTTGGTGGTGCCTGTACACGTGAATAAAAGCAACTAAATTTTCTACATAAACGCAAAGACTTGAGTGCAGCTGTTTTTCTCCTATATATTAATGTCTCTAGTCATATAGCGCACACGACATTGATTCGTAGTCTCTAATCACGCTGGACCTCACTTCGTCCAGTTACCGTGGGAGACCTGTTATGGTCTGGTGATTAAGGAGCGACATGCGACTAGCTCTGAGAAGGTGGTAACTATACTGACCGCAGTCCCTAAGCTCAACGCAACACTAGAAGTAGCCGTGGAATGCTCCTAACTCTGCCTAGGCATCTCGTCACAGCCTAAGAGCTAACTACCCCTAAAGATAGAAGCAGGAAAACTATCTTGCCTCAGAGAAAATCCCCAAAGGATAGTTTAGCCCCCACAAATAATGACTGTGAGAGGAGAAGGAAATGACATACGTAGTATGAAACAAGATTTAGCACAGGAGGCCACTTCTAGCTAGATAGAAATAGTACAGGACGGAACGCTGTGCGGTCAGTAAAAAAAACTAGAGAAAGTCCACCGCCGAGAAATGCAAATATCTCCACACCTGACTAAAGGTGTGGAGGGCAAACTCTGCTGCCCAGAGCATCCAGCTTAGCTGAATAGATCCATACTGATAAGCTGGACAAATGAGCAAAACATAGGAAGTGCTGAACAACAAAGTCCACAACAAGTGAACTGCAAAAGAACAAGCAAGGACTTAACTTTGCTGAACTGGTCAGAGAGTCAGGAAAATCCAAAGAGCAATAACTCCAGGCTGGAACAATTGACAACTGGCATTGAATGAGGGCTAAGACCAGACTAATATAGCCGAGCCAGAAAGACGATCAGTGAAAACAGCTGCAGAAACTAAATCCAAGAAGCAGCCATACCACTCAAAACCACAGGAGGGAGCCCAAGAGCAGAACTCACAAAAATGCTACATACAACCACTGGAAGGAGCCCAAGAGCGGAATTCACAACAGTACCCCCCCCCCTTGAGGAGGGGTCACCGAACCCTCACCAGAGCCCCCAGGCCGATCAGGACGAGCCAAATGAAAAGCACGAACCAAATCGGCGGCATGAACATCGGAGGCAACAACCCAAGAATTATCCTCCTGGCCATAACCCTTCCACTTGACAAGATACTGAAGCTTCCGCCTCGAAAAACGAGAATCCAAAATTTTCTCAACCACATATTCCAACACTCCCTCAACCAACATCGGGGCAGGAGGATCAACAGAAGGAACAACGGGCACCACATATCTAAGCAACAAAGATCTATGAAAAACATTGTGGATGGCAAAAGAGGCTGGAAGGGCCAAACAAAAAGACACAGGATTGATAATCTCAGAAATCTTATAAGGACCAATAAACCGAGGCCTGAACTTAGGGGAAGAAACCTTCATAGGAACATGACGAGAGGACAACCAAACCAAATCCCCCACACAAAGCCGAGGACCAACACACCGACGGCGGTTAGCAAAACGCTGAGCCTTTTCCTGGGACAACGTCAAATTTTCTACCACATGAGTCCAAATCTGCTGTAACCTGTCCATCACAGAATCTACACCAGGACAATCAGAATGCTCAACCTGCCCTGAAGAAAAACGAGGATGGAAACAAAAATTACAAAAGAAAGGCGAAACCAAAGTAGCCGAACTAGCCCGATTATTAAGGGCAAACTCGGCCAACGGCAAGAAAGTCACCCAATCATCCTGATCAGCAAACACAAAACATCTCAAATAGGTCTCCAAGGTTTGACTAGTTCGCTCAGTTTGGCAAATTTGTCCATTTGTCTGAGGATGGAACGCCGAAGAAAAAGACAAATCTATACCCATCCTAGCACAAAAGGCCCGCCAAAACCTGGAAACAAACTGGGAACCTCTGTCAGACACAATATTCTCCGGAATGCCATGCAAACGAACCACATGTTGGAAAAACAATGGAACCAAATCAGAGGAGGAAGGCAATTTAGGCAAAGGTACCAAGTGGACCATTTTAGAGAACCGGTCACAAACCACCCAGATAACAGACATCCTCTGGGACACAGGAAGATCCGAAATAAAATCCATGGAAATATGCGTCCAAGGCCTCTCCGGGACGGGCAAAGGCAAAAGCAACCCACTAGCGCGGGAACAGCAAGGCTTAGCCCGGGCACAAGTCCCACAGGACTGCACAAAAGAACGCACATCCCGCGACAAGGAAGGCCACCAAAAGGACCTAGCAACCAAATCTCTGGTACCAAAATTCCCAGGATGACCGGCCAACACAGAACAATGGACCTCAGAAATTACCTTACTTGTCCATCTATCAGGAACAAACAGCTTCCCCACAGGACAGCGGTCAGGTTTATCAGCCTGAAACTCCCGAAACGCCCGCCGCAAATCAGGGGAGATGGCAGACAGAATCACCCCTTCCCTAAGAATGCCAACCGGCTCGAGGACTCCAGGAGAATCCGGCAAAAAACTCCTAGAGAGAGCATCCGCTTTAACATTCTTAGATCCTGGAAGATATGAGACCACAAAATCAAAACGGGAGAAAAACAGGGACCACCGAGCCTGTCTAGGGTTCAGCCGCTTGGCTGACTCAAGGTAAATCAGATTCTTGTGATCGGTCAAGACCACAATACGGTGCTTGGCTCCCTCAAGCCAATGTCGCCACTCCTCAAATGCTCACTTCATAGCCAACAACTCCCGATTGCCGACATCATAATTGCGTTCCGCAGGCGAAAACTTTCGGGAAAAGAAGGCACATGGCTTCATCAAGGAACCATCAGAATTCCTCTGTGACAAAACGGCCCCTGCCCCAATCTCAGAAGCGTCAACCTCAACCTGAAAGGGAGGAGAAACATCCGGCTGACGCAAGACAGGGGCAGAAGTAAATCGGCGTTTAAGCTCCTGAAAGGCCTCAACAGCCTCAGAGGACCAATTAGTCACATCAGCGCCTTTCTTCGTCAAATTGGTCAGGGGTTTAACCACACTAGAGAAGTTGGCAATGAAACGGCGATAAAAATTAGCAAAGCCCAAAAATTTCTGAAGGCTCTTCACAGATGTGGGTTGAATTCAGTCATGAATGGCTTGGACCTTAACAGGATACATTTCTATAGACGAAGGAGAAAAAATAAACCCCAAAAAAGAGACCTTCTGAACTCCAAACAGGCACTTAGACCCCTTCACAAATAGAGCATTATCACGAAGGATCTGGAATACCATCCTGACCTGCTTCACATGAGACTCCCAATCATTGGAAAAAATCAAAATATCATCCAAATACACAATCAAGAATTTGTCAAGATAATTGCGGAAAATATCATGCATAAAGGACTGAAATACAGAAGGAGCATTAGAAAGCCCGAAAGGCATCACCAGGTATTCAAAATGGCCTTCGGGCGTATTAAATGCAGTTTTCCATTCGTCACCCTGTTTAATACGAACAAGATTATATGCCCCTCGAAGGTCAATCTTGGTAAACCAACTAGCCCCCTTAATCCTAGCAAACAAATCAGAGAGCAAAGGTAAAGGGTATTGGAATTTGACCGTGATCTTATTAAGAAGGCGATAATCAATACAGGGTCTTAAGGAGCCATCCTTCTTGGCAACAAAAAAGAATCCAGCTCCCAATGGTGACGAAGACGGCCGAATATGCCCCTTCTCTAAAGACTCCTTAACATAGCTCTGCATGGCGGCATGCTCTGGCACAGACAGATTGAAAAGTCGGCCCTTAGGGAACTTACAGCCAGGAAACAAGTCAATAGCACAATCACAGACCCTATGTGGAGGAAGGGAACTGGACTTGGGCTCATCGAATACATCCTGGAAATCTGACAAAAATTCAGGAACATCAGAAGAGGGGGAAGAGCAAATTGACATTAAAGGAACGTCACTATGTACCCCTTGACAACCCCAACTAGTCACAGACATTGATCTCCAATCCAGCACTGGATTGTGTACTTGTAACCATGGAAAACCCAGTACAACAACATCATGTAAATTATGCAACACCAGAAAACGGCAATCTTCCTGATGTGCAGGAGCCATGCACATAGTCAGCTGAGTCCAATACTGAGGTTTATTCTTGGCCAATGGTGTAGCATCAATACCCCTCAAGGGTATGGGACTCTGCAAAGGCTGCAAAGAAAAACCACAGCGCCTAGCAAATTCCAAGTCCATTAAGTTCAGAGCAGCGCCTGAATCCACAAATGCCATAACGGAAAAAGATGACAATGAGCAAATCAGGGTCACAGACAGGAGAAACTTAGGCTGCACAGTACTAATGGTAACAGACCTAGCGACCCTCTTAATACGCTTAGGGCAATCAGAAATAGCATGAGCAGAATCACCACAGTAAAAACACAGCCCATTCTGACGTCTGTATCCCCTCTGTTCCGCTCTAGTCAAAATCCTATCACATTGCATGGCCTCAGGACTCTGCTCTGAGGACACTGCCATATGGTGCACCACTTTGCGTTCGTGCAGGCGCCGATCAATTTGAATGGCCAGAGACATAGATTCGCTCAAACCTACAGACGTGGGAAACCCCACCATAACGTCTTTAAGGGCTTCAGAAAGACCCTTTCTGAAAATTGCTGCCAGAGCGTCCTCATTCCATTTAGTGAGCACAGACCATTTTCTAAATTTCTGGCAGTATAATTCTGCCGCTTCCTGACCCTGACACAGGGCCAATAGTGTTTTCTCAGCATGCTCTACAGAGTTAGGTTCGTCATACAATAATCCGAGCGATTGAAAGAATGCATCTATATTGAGCAATGCCGGATCCCCTGACTCAAGAGAGAATGCCCAGTCCTGAGGGTCGCCACGCAGCAGAGAAATAACTATCTTTACTTGCTGAATGGGGTCACCAGAGGAACGGGGTTTCAGGGCAAAAAACAATTTGCAGTTATTTTTAAAGTTCAAAAACTTAGATCTATCCCCGTAAAACAAATCCGGAGTAGGAATTCTAGGCTCTAAGGCCGGAGTCTGAACAACATAATCTTGAATACTCTGTACTCTTGCAGCAAGCTGATCCACACGAGAAAACAACCCCTGAACATTCATGCCTGCATCCAAATCCCGAATCACCCAGAGATTAAGAGGAAGGAAAAAGACAAAACAAACTAAAGAAAAAAAAATGGCTCAGAACTATTTTTCTTTTCCTTCTTTTGAGATGCATTCAGCTTATTTTTGGCCAGTTGTACTGTTATGGTCTGGTGATTAAGGAGCGACATGCGACTAGCTCTGAGCAGGTGGTAACTATACTGACCGCAGTCCCTAAGCTCAACGCAACGCTAGAAATAGCCGTGGAATGCTCCTAACTCTGCCTAGGCATCTCGTCACAGCCTAAGAGCTAACTACCCATAAAGATAGAAGCAGGAAAACTATCTTGCCTCAGAGAAAATCCCCAAAGGATAGTTTAGCCCCCACAAATAATGACTGTGAGAGGAGAAGGAAATGACATATGTAGTATGAAACAAGATTTAGCACAGGAGGCCACTTCTAGCTAGATAGAAATAGTACAGGACGGAATGCTGTGCGGTCAGTAAAAAAAACTAGATAAAGTCCACCGCAGAGAAATGCAAAAATCTCCACACCTGACTAAAGGTGTGGAGGGCAAACTCTGCTGCCCAGAGCATCCAGCTTAGCTGAATAGATCCATACTGATAAGCTGGACAAATGAGCAAAACATAGGAAGTGCTGAACAACAAAGTCCACAACAAGTGAACTGCAAAAGAACAAGCAAGGACTTAACTTTGCTGAACTGGTCAGAGAGTCAGGAAAATCCAAAGAGCAATAACTCCAGGCTGGAACAATTGACAACTGGCATTGAATGAGGACTAAGGCCAGACTAATATAGCCAAGCCAGAAAGACGATCAGTGAAAACAGCTGCAGAAAATAAATCCAAGAAGCAGCCATACCACTCAAAACCACAGGAGGGAGCCCAAGAGCAGAACTCACAAAAATGCTACTTACAACCACCGGAGGGAGCCCAAGAGCGGAATTCACAACAGAGACCACACAGTTTATTACTGACCCCCTGTCAGTCCACACAGTTCCCCAAACTCTGGGTTACCTTCCAGGAGCTCCTGTTCCACACGCTGACCTCCTGTCAGTCCTCTCTTCTCCAGGGAAACTGCCAAACTGGGATCACCAACTTGCCTGGCAGGCACACATCAGTTAGTCCAGATCCTCAGACGGGCTGTAGCTCCCCCAGTGCAGTGCCATTGCAGACTCTGCATACACTCCTTCCATGTGCTCTTCAGGAAGTCCTACTCCCAGGATCTTCCAACACAGGTTATGCTATTCAGGAATCCTACTCCCAGGACTTCCAACATAGGCCACTCAGGACGTCAGTCCCCACCTGGGACCGTCCAACACATCAATCTCTCAGTGCGCTTAACAGGAATCCGATCCTACTCAGAGGATCTCCCAACACACAGGTCTAAGTGTGCTGTTCAGGGATCTGATCCTACTCCCAGGATCTCCCAACACACCTGTCTTCAGATCCACGGCCTCACAGTGCGCTATTCAGGGATCCAGTCCACACACAGGACCTCCCAACACACAAGCCATCCAGGATCTCACAGTCTCCATTACAGAGACCACTCAGGTCCATACACAGGAACCACTACAGACTCCATTGCAGAGCCCACTGCAAACCATGTGACCCACACCCTATTCACATTATGTAGTTGTAACCACTCCCATAGATGGGTGGTGTGTGTGGCTAGTCCAACCCGCCCAGCTCTCGAACTAGTCCAATAAGCCTCCCTTCATAACTATACAAACACTTGTGGGACTACAGGTTCCAGAACAACATTACATCAGGCTTGCAGTGCAGACTCCCTCTGCGACACACATCGGCCATTTGCAATTCTGCCAGTCACTGTTTCACCATCATTATAGCCATAGATACGCCTCCATGCATATCCCAAGGAGCAGATACAGCGCCCCCTAGCTGCAACAGGGGTCACTGCATCACAATATATATATTTTGCAGAGGGCTGTGTGTGTATGTGTGTATTTTGCAGAGGAGTAGTGTGTGTGTGTTTAAGGGGGAGTATTTTGCAGGTCTTCTATGATGTGATGTTAAATTGCCGTATTGGCACTTTCTGATAAATAAGTGGGTTTTGGGTTGCCTTTTGGATAATTGCATTTGAGGGACTTAAAAATGAAAGAATTAACTCCATTTTGCTAATTACAAAATTATTTTCGCTTATGACTTGGGACACTTACATTTTTCAATTTTCTGAAATATTTTATCAGCAAATCTTATTCTAAGATTAATTTAGGAAATATTTTTTCTCATTATTTTAGTTTTATCAGTAATTTGCAGCGCTGTTATACTTCACACATACATACCTAATATATCTTATTTTTCTATTAAAATATGTTTTACTGGGTCTCCAGATCACTGTGCATAATGGGTATTTTACCCATCTAGTCTTATGTTGTTTTCTATTTGTCTATGTCTATTCCCCCTCCCCTCCTTTCCTATTGTTTTTCCACAGGATTGTTTACATTTACTCAGCTAATCATACTTAGTCATAGAACTTGCTCACCAGATCATAGCTCAAAACCTACCCATGTCGGAAGGGACTATGGGGTAAGTTGCTCCTTAGCACGACATATTTGACCAGTCATGTGTAGAGTTCTATCCCACAATGTCTGGGGATTCAATAATAATGGAACCAGGCAAACTACTATACACGGATAATCAAGGGAGGTGACAAAGGTAGTAGTAAAAACAAATAATGAAGCCAAAAAGAAGAAACTACATCAAAATAATAAAATGTAATAATTTTATTGACCCACAATTACAAGAAAAGAAAACATAAAGCACAAGTAAAACACGTGAGAACAACCACTCAAACCCCCTGCAATAATCAGATTCAATAAATGCAATCTTATAACCCTGAGGCAATATAGCTCCTAATGAATATTTATCCAATGCACCCTGGGATATCGGTAATCATAACATGTAAAGATTTGGACGACCCTAGTTTGCCCTTAAAAAAGGGACCAAATCAGGAGGAAAAGACTCAGTGTTGGAAATCCAGCACAAAGCATCCCTGCAGTTGGGGTGAATATGAGAAACCCCGAAACCTGGGTTATGACTGATGAGCCACTAAAGGAGTAGTTGCCAAAACAATGTCCGGGATTCAACTGCCCTCTAAAACGTAAGAAGGCCTATCTGAAACAAAGCCCTGACATTCTTTGCCTCCAGGAGACCCATTTCTCTAACTCCTCACGCCCAAAATATTTTGACTCTGCTTACTCCCCCTTTTTTATATCACGATGGGAATGTAGGGGATATGATAATTTGCATTTATGTTTTTGCCAAATGTTCACATATAATTGACACATACATACACTATGGTACTGCTACACCACTAAGGCGTATTACCATTGTTTGTAATATTGGTATTGCTACATCTTATATGTATTACCATTTACTGTATTTGTATGTATTATATAGGGACAGTTTACACCCTAGGTCAGCCACTAGATGGGGGAAGAGAACATTACCTCAGTTGGGTCACTAGATAGGGGAATTGTAGTACAGTACATAGTTAACAATAGGAGGGGCTGCTGCTTGGTAAGCCAGGGAATAGTTCCTGGAATAGTTCAGTAGGGTGGGGGCGCCCAAAGGGTCCACATGGGCTAGAGGCCCAGGACACAGCAGCAGCTACGCACCATTAAGAGTGGGCCCAGCATCTAGCATCCAGGGGGCCAGAGCACAGAAGAGAGTACAGCAGCAGCAGTGCTAGCCATGCAGTATTAGTGGGACTGCAGTTGCTAGAGGAAGAAGGCTAAGTAGAACGGGAGCAAGTTATCCAACATGTGGAAGATTTTGCGTGGGCCGCTATTCTAAGCACAGGGGCAAAATGGCTTAAAATACCCCTACGAGAAGCAGAAATTCTGGACATTGAGGACAATGAGAGACCAGAGGATACAATCTGTCCCAGGGACAGGCTTAGTGGCAGAGAGAAGAGGCAAAGGAAAGCGTTGTCAATTGCTGTGATTGATTGTGCCCTGGATGATGTTGTGCTGAGTAAAAGAGTTGAAGTTAAAGGCAAGCTGGACTGTGACTCTTTATTTGTGGAACCGTCTGCAGAGGAAATGACCCCGTGGCATAGAAGAGCGGCTCCGAGGTACTCAGAGGGGAAGGGGCCAGCGGGTGATACAAAGAATAATGTCGGCCATGACTACAGCCTTGGCCTCAGCTTCACACAGGAACATAAAATAAGAGGAGTATTTTATTAAGAATGTCCATATATAAGAAGAAAAAGAGGAACGCACTCACCAAACTTGTAAAATCCAGTCCTTTAATTAACGCATGGACAGACTTAGCAGGGAGGGGTGTGGAGGATGACGGACGACGGCCATTTTGTGCTGCCGAGCGCTTCTACGGGTCCTGGTCTACCAGGACCCGTAGAAGCGCTCGACAGCGCCAAACGGCCATCGTCCGTCATCCTCCACACCCCTCCCTGCTAAGTCTGTCCATGCGTTAATTAAAGGACTGGATTTTACAAGTTTGGTGAGTGCGTTCCTCTTTTTCTTCTTATATATGGACATTTACTGCTTTCTTAGCGGATACCGCACCACCAACTAGTCAGCAGGGACTGGCAGCATGGTTAAGGCTTTATGATTCGGCACTGTGAGTAAGCGCAGCTGTGCGGACGTGCTTTTTTCTTTTCTCTCTGTGTGGCTACATTTTATTAAGAATAGTTTCCCACTTCAGCTCCTCAATTCTTATTCAGACCCAGGGGGCAGATTCATCATATTGCAGGGATCTCTACAAGGACAGAACGTTTCCATTGTGAACAGCTACCTCTCAGCATCAACACAACTTATAGTTTTCAAATTGATACTGTCTAGACTTATCACACTCTCTTTCTTTCCACCATTTGATCTGAGGCGGTGATTTTAACTTCACCATGAAGCCAAACTTAGACAGCAGTGCCCTGAGACGCTCTGACATCACAAAAGCATAAAGGAAAAAGATTCTTCACCTCATGAAGGAGAATCACCTAGTGGACATATGGAGAGAGATGAACGGGAACACAAAGGGATACACATACTTCTCCCCAGCCCATAAAACATATTCCAGAATTGATCTCCACCAAACAATAGCTAACTCACTCCCAACAATACTCTACGCCCGCCATATACGTTCTTCATGGTCTGACCATGACGCAGTCCTTTCGGTCCTTAAACCCAATAACATGTTAGCACTTAAACTTAGAATGAGAGAATCGCTCAACACCATATCCTCCATAAAAGTCACTACAAGACAGATATCGGCATACCCAGATACTATCTACAACACATTTCAACCCTATTATCAGAAACTATACTCCACCCCAAAGCCACCCCCACCACAACTCCTACAATCCTTCTTACAAGACCTGCATCTCCCCAAAATTACAGAACCCACAGCCCAACAACTTCTTCTTGATATCTCTGAAGAAGAAATAATCTCAGTAATTAAAAACTTAAAAAAGGAAAGACCCCTGGACCCAATGGCCTTAATGCAATTTACTATAAAAAATTCAGCGGGATAGTTATGCCCCACATTAAGTGTTTTTGTAATTCACTCCTAAATGGATCTCAGATGCCCCCTGAATTCTACGTGGCACATGTGACCGTGATCCCCAAACCTAAAAGAGACCATCTGCTAACAAAAAATGATAGACCAATTTCACTATTAAACATAGACCTAAAATTTTTCACATCAATCATTACTGATAGGATTAATAAATTACTACCCTCTCTAATCCACCATGACAAAGTTGGCTTCATATCCTCGAGACAAGCACCAGATAATATCAGGAGGAATCTAAATATTATTCACTCAGCAAACCACCACAAAAAAGCCCCTCTTGTTGTTGGCCTTGGACATCGAAAAGGCTTTTGATTCCTTATCCTGGTCCTATTTCTTCAAGGTCCTATCCAAATTCGGCATCTCTACCAATCTCATCTCTTGTCTTCAGCTATTATACGAGGGGCGATCCAAAAGTAATGATAATCAATACTAAACACAATGAATATAGTCAAAAAATAAATTAATTTTTCTACATAGTCTCCTAACAAGTCTATACATTTAGTCCATCTCTTTTCTAAACTTAGAATTCCTTTCGAAAAAAATTCTTGATCTTGACCCTCTCTTCGATCTGCCAATACAACTTCTTCAACTTTTTTCACGTTTTCTTCATTGAGGGACGTGGATGGGCGTCCTTCACGATGGTTATTTTCCGTTGATGTTCTTCCCAGCTTAAATTCCTTGGCCCAGCGTGCAACTGTGGAATATGGAGGAGAAGAGTCCCCCAATGTTTCCACCAAGTCGCTGTGTATGTCTTTGGTAGTCATTTTTTTTCAAGCAGAGGTATTTGATGACAGCTCTGAGCTCGTTTTTTTCCATTTTGATGTTCACTCCTCGGCAGTTCATATTCAAATGAATGTAGCTCCCGGGAATCGTGGTCTATTTAAGTAATTTTTTTTTCCTGGACTAGTGGGTACCTAAGAGAGAAGAAAACATTTTATTTTAATTTCTGTGTGCAATAGAAATAACCGATTATCATTACTTTTGGATCGCCCCTCGTATGACAGTCCTGCAGCTTATCTAAAGCTACCATTGACACATCCAATCCCCATAAATATACAACGAGGCACTAAACAGAGATGTCCCTTATCACCGGCACTTTTTGCCCTAGCCATGGAAACCCTGGCGGAAGCCATAAGAATTCCTAACATAACAGGCCCCGATAACCTAGGAGATCATTACAAAGTCAGTATCTTTGCGGATTACCTCCTCTTGACCTTAACTAATCCTCATATCGCCCTTAACAATCTGTTCTCCCTCCTTCATGATTTTGAATTGATCACAGGTCTCAAGATAGCGCATGCGTGAAAATAAACATTCAGGTCCGGACCTGTGTGTGAATGACTACGTATGGGTGTCCACCAAAAATATCAGGTGAAAGGGTGGAACTGGAGTATGGAGTTCGAGGGTAATCGGGCCATATCGGGTGTCAGCCATTGTCAGTCCGAAGACTTACCAGTTGGAGTTACCCTCAGTAATGCCCATACACAACTAATTCCACAGGTCGGCGCTCTGGAGATTTGTGCCGCCTACGTTGTCTTCTCCACCGTGCTGTGTCCACCGTAAACCTGAGGGTCAGGTGACTGGGGAGGTGAACTCTGGTGAATCGAGTCATTCTCACAGTAGGTTGTTTACTGGTGAGGTCTAGTGTTGAGGGACCAGAGGCCCCTCATTGAAAGGGGGGTACTGTCACGATCCAATTTTGGATTTGTGGCAGATCTGGTTGCCTCAGTTTAAGACCTTTTTGTTGGCATATGCAACAGATTGGGACTTATTATAAGTGAAAGGAGGACTTTATACTAACCAGACAGCAGATGGCGATAGTGTGTAAAGTCATATACCTGCTGTAATGTGGGGAGGGAAGCTCTCAGTGGTTGGTTGTTTTCTTACTTTCGGTTTTGCTTTTCTTCATGAATGTGTTGTCTTCAGTGCACGGACTGTGTGACACTGAATTGTATCTCATGTTTATCCAGTATGAAGTAAATACTGTTTACTCAAGATATCTTGCTGATTGAAGCTTTCCTAAGTACAGCGGTGACTGCAAGAAGACGCACTCTGCAACAGGTTATGGGCCCAGATAACCCCAGGCACCCCAGATAACCCCAGGCACCCAAGATAACCCCAGATAACCCCAGGCACCCCAGACACTACAGGTCTGCACTACAAGCTCAGGCAGAAGGATCCTGGTTTATAGCCCAGATAACGGAGCACACAGATAAGCTCTGTAAACAGAAGGAACTAACATAGTTAGTAACATAGTTAGTAAGGCCGAAAAAAGACATTTGTCCATCCAGTTCAGCCTATATTCCATCATAATAAATCCCCAGATCTACGTCCTTCTACAGAACCTAATAATTGTATGATACAATATTGTTCTGCTCCAGGAAGACATCCAGGCCTCTCTTGAACCCCTCGACTGAGTTCGCCATCACCACCTCCTCAGGCAAGCAATTCCAGATTCTCACTGCCCTAACAGTAAAGAATCCTCTTCTATGTTGGTGGAAAAACCTTCTCTCCTCCAGACGCAAAGAATGCCCCCTTGTGCCCGTCACCTTCCTTGGTATAAACAGATCCTCAGCGAGATATTTGTATTGTCCCCTTATATACTTATACATGGTTATTAGATCGCCCCTCAGTCGTCTTTTTTCTAGACTAAATAATCCTAATTTCGCTAATCTATCTGGGTATTGTAGTTCTCCCATCCCCTTTATTAATTTTGTTGCCCTCCTTTGTACTCTCTCTAGTTCCATTATATCCTTCCTGAGCACCGGTGCCCAAAACTGGACACAGTACTCCATGTGCGGTCTAACTAGGGATTTGTACAGAGGCAGTATAATGCTCTCATCATGTGTATCCAGACCTCTTTTAATGCACCCCATGATCCTGTTTGCCTTGGCAGCTGCTGCCTGGCACTGGCTGCTCCAGGTAAGTTTATCATTAACTAGGATCCCCAAGTCCTTCTCCCTGTCAGATTTACCCAGTGGTTTCCCGTTCAGTGTGTAATGGTGATATTGATTCCCTCTTCCCATGTGTATAACCTTACATTTATCATTGTTAAACCTCATCTGCCACCTTTCAGCCCAAGTTTCCAACTTATCCAGATCCATCTGTAGCAGAATACTATCTTCTCTTGTATTAACTGCTTTACATAGTTTTGTATCATCTGCAAATATCGATATTTTACTGTGTAAACCTTCTACCAGATCATTAATGAATATGTTGAAGAGAACAGGTCCCAATACTGACCCCTGCGGTACCCCACTGGTCACAGCGACCCAGTTAGAGACTATACCATTTATAACCACCCTCTGCTTTCTATCACTAAGCCAGTTACTAACCCATTTACACACATTTTCCCCCAGACCAAGCATTCTCATTTTGTGTACCAACCTCTTGTGCGGCACGGTATCAAACGCTTTGGAAAAATCGAGATATACCACGTCCAATGACTCACCGTGGTCCAGTCTATAGCTTACCTCTTCATAAAAACTGATTAGATTGGTTTGACAGGAGCGATTTCTCATAAACCCATGCTGATATGGAGTTAAACAGTTATTCTCATTGAGATAATCCAGAATAACATCCCTCAGAAACCCTTCAAATATTTTACCAACAATAGAGGTTAGACTTACTGGCCTATAATTTCCAGGTTCACTTTTAGAGCCCTTTTTGAATATTGGCACCACATTTGCTATGCGCCAGTCCTGCGGAACAGACCCTGTCGCTATAGAGTCACTAAAAATAAGAAATAATGGTTTATCTATTACATTACTTAGTTCTCTTAGTACTCGTGGGTGTATGCCATCCGGACCCGGAGATTTATCTATTTTAATCTTATTTAGCCGGTTTCGCACCTCTTCTTGGGTTAGATTGGTGACCCTTAATATAGGGTTTTCATTGTTTCTTGGGATTTCAGCTAGCATTTCATTTTCCACCGTGAATACCGTGGAGAAATCCAGATACAAAGTGACAGAGGAATTCAGCATCCCAGGAGCTGGATATAATTGCAGAGAATTCACAGGACATACAGGAGAATATCTTCAGTACAACTCTCTAAACAAGTAAGACTATATAAAGATGATGAGTAACACAGAACTGAAATTTACAGTAGCTAAACTGAATAGTGAAAATTATCAGTTATGGAAATTCAAAGTAGAGATGTTGTTATCTAAGGATGATCTATGGGAAGTTATTGTTACAGCAAGACCAGATCAAGATAATCAGACATGGGATAAGAAGGATATAAAAGCTAGAGCCACCATTAGCTTATTAGTGGATGATGCTCAATTAATACATATTAGAAATGAAGAAACAGCTAAGGGAATGTGGGAAGCATTAAGAAAACTGTATGAAAGACCTAGCTTGAATCACAAGTTGTTTTTATTAAGAAAGCTGTACAGTATGAGATTGAGTGCAAATGACGATATGCAGAAGCACATATTCTCAATGATGGAAGTGATATCACAGCTAAGATCTATTGGTGAAGATGTTAAAGAAAGTCATGTAGCAGCTATATTGTTGTGCAGTTTACCAGATTCGTATACAGCCTTGATAAATGCCCTTGAGACGAGACCAGAAACTGACATTACATTAGATTTTGTGAAAACAAGACTAATAGATGAATATCAGAGAAGAAAAGAACAAAGAAATGATTCTTCTACTGAAAAGGACAGTGAAAACGCTCTTAAAGCTACAGAATTCCAAAAACCCTATAATAAAGAGACAAGAGAATGCTTCAGATGTAAGAAAAAAGGTCATTTAAAGAAAGACTGTACCATATGGAAAGCAGAACAACAAAAATTACAACATAAAAAGCATACAGAGAAAGTAAAAAACACAATTTCCGATTCATGTGAGAATAATTGGAATGGCACATTTAAAGTAACAGACAAGAAATCATCACTTGGTTGGTTTATTGATTCAGGAGCAACGAGTCATATGACAAGTGACAAGAATTTCTTTACTGATCTTGATTTAGATAAGAAAGAAGCCATTTATCTCGCAGATGGAAGCAAAATAACCGCAGAAGGTATCGGACAAGGTATGCTAAATTGTTCAAACAAGTTCGGACAAGATTCAAAGATACTTGTACAAGATGTGTTGTATGTTCCAAAATTGGAAGGCGGATTATTATCTGTGAAACGTTTAACAGCAAAAGGACTTACAGTGAAATTCAAAGACAATGAGTGTGCAATTATTGCAGGAAACAAGGTGATAACCAAAGTCAAGGCAGATGAACAATTATATCATTTTGACACACCAAAGGAACAGATGAAGGTATGTACACATGATCACAAAAACTGTATTCACATGTGGCATAGACGTCTAGGACATAGACACCCTGACAGTATAAGGGAACTACAGAGAAAAGAATTGACAAAAGATTTAAAGATATCAGATTGCTCAATTACCATAAGATGTGATTGTTGTATAAAATCCAAAGCAACAAGGATATCTATTCCAAAAGAAAGTGAGATGAAAAGCGAAAGACCACTTGATTTGGTGCATACTGACGTATGTGGACCCATGAAAGTGACTACATCAGGAGGCAATAGATACATGTTGACTTTTATAGACGATTACTCAAGATACACAGTCACATACTTAATTAAAAACAAAAGTGAAGTTTTTGATAAACTTGTAGACTATGTAACAAGATCAAGTAACAAATTTCAAAGGAAGCCAATTGTCATCAGAAGTGATAATGGAGGTGAATTTACAGGTCACAGAATAGAAGACTACTAAAGACAAAATGGGATAGAACACCAGAAAACTGTTCCATACACACCTGAACAAAATGGAGTAGCAGAAAGGAAAAACAGAACTCTAACAGAGATGATAAGATGTATGCTGACAGATTCCAAACTACCAGAAAAATATTGGGGTGAGGCAGCAATGACAGCTACTTATCTACAGAACCGACTTTTTTCCAGAAAACTGACGAAAACTCCATATGAACTGTGGCAAGGATGAAACCAAGTGTCAATCATTTAAAAGTTTTTGGATCTAATGTTTTCATATTCATTCCAACAGAAAAACGTTCCAAACTTCAAAACAGATCCATGGAAGGAATATTTTTTGGATATAGTGAAAATTGCAAAGGATACAGAATCCTAGATCCCAAAACAGACAGAGTTACGGTGAGTAACAGTGTGACATTCATTGAAGATTTAAATGAAGACATTATGATTTCAGTTGAAACAAAAAATGAGAAAACCAATAATGACACAACTGAAGAAATATCTGATGAGAAAGAAGTAGAAGTTAATGAAGAACAAAATACTGAAAGTGAAGAATCACAACTACAAACAGACACAGAACCAAGACGTTCAATGAGAGAGAACAAAGGAAAACCACCAAAACGTCTCTCATACAAGACAAGCACAAGAAAAATCTATGAGCCTACTTCTTGGGAAGAAATATCTAAACTGCCTGTTGGAGAAGACTATGATGACACATTTGCTCCAGTTGTCAAACACACTATGTTCAACAGAAGCAGAATATGTTGCCGCAGCACACGCGAGTCAAGAAGTACTGTGGTTAAGACAATTGTTGACAGAATTAGGACAACCACAGTTGGCACCAACAAAACTAAAAGAGGACAATCAAGGATGTCTTGTTCTTGCTCAGATGGAAAGAGTCAATCCAAGAACCAAACATATTGATGTGAAATATCATTTCTTGAGAGATCATCAGGAACAAGGAGTCTTGAAGTTAGAGTACTGTCCTACTGAAGAAATGACAGCAGACATTTTCACGAAGGCGTTGAATGCTGATAAACATCAGAGACTAATAAAAAAGTTGGGTTTGATTGAATAAGTCCTTACTGTTGAGAAAGGGTGTTGGCATATGCAACAGATTGGGACTTATTATAAGTGAAAGGAGGACTTTATACTAACCAGACAGCAGATGGCGATAGTGTGTAAAGTCATATACTTGCTGTAATGTGGGGAGGGAAGCTCTCAGTGGTTGGTTGTTTTCTTACTTTCGGTTTTGCTTTTCTTCATGAATGTGTTGTCTTCAGTGCACGGACTGTGTGACACTGAATTGTATCTCATGTTTATCCAGTATGAAGTAAATACTGTTTACTCAAGATATCTTGCTGATTGAAGCTTTCCTAAGTACAGCGGTGACTGCAAGAAGACGCACTCTGCAACACTTTTTTCCTTTCTGGTCATCGGCTGATGTTTGTGGTGACCACTCCCTCCATCATTTAAGAGGTCACCTGTTTCATCAGCTGACTGTCGGTGTTAGTTCATTCTTCAGCGACCAAGCCGGGAGTAGGAGCTAGATGGGAACTGTTGTTCTACAGCTGTGTCCATTGTATCTGGTGTTTCTTCCTGCTATGCTGTGCCTTGCAGCATTAAGCTAAGTGTGGTTTTCCTTTCCTTGTCTGTATACTCTGTTAGGGTGATATTTATACACTGGTGCAGTCCACCTCTCTTGCAGGGAGAGGGGGTCACTGATAGGGCCTGCACAGGAGACAGGGATACGCTGGCGGCTCAGGCCTCCTAACCTTCATAGGTACCCCTGAGATAAGGGAAAGCCAGGGCCCCTTATAGTGGCAGGGACAGGTGCGGGTTCCAGTTCGCCGTCCTGCCCCTTTATCGGCGTGACAGTTGCTCCTTGAAGTACTTGGTGCACTGGAGGGGTTATGGTCCAGAAGAGAGAATGTGTGTTTCATACTCCTAGACTGGTTCTGGAAGGTCAACATGGTGGGAGGAACTTATGGATATTGCTTGGCTATGGCCCGGGAACATGGAAGAGATTGCACATCACTTTTGGATACTGTGGAATATTTCACTTTTTTCACCTTGATAATATTTTTGTAATATATGTTTGTTTAACAAAATTGTCGGTTATATACTGTAATGTATTTTTGTATTGATTTTTACATTGCATTCAACATATATGTGATTGTTTCACCTATCACTCACTGGACGCTAATAGAATGCTTTATGTGTGCTTTTATTAGGTTATATAGGGTTCTATATTGAACGGCTCTTTATTATACACTAAAAGTGGTTATATCTATTCTATTGATTAACCTTACATTATATATATTTCTTATTTAGTAATTTTTATTGTCCGATTATTCATTGAAGTTTATTTCTTTATATACGTGTGCGGCACCTTTCCCTTCCTGTGACCATATTATAGTAATTACGGTCCATTCCCCGCCTCCCTCCCTCATACCAGCGGTGTGCGCTTCCCGAGTCCCCGGCTGGTGAGTCTCCATAGCGACGCGTCCAGCTCACCGCTTGTACCGCCTCCTCCTCTGACGCGTCGGTGTGGGAGGCGGACTTGTGACGTGGGACGCCGGTCTGTGTTGACATCACTTCCGGTTCTAGACAACGGAAGCGCCGCACACATGCTGCTGCCACCACTGATTTTTAAGGTATTTAAGGACGCTTAGTAACATCTTTCACACATACTGAACTCCCCCATAGGAAGAAGCTAAACGCGAAACGCGCGTCGGGGTCTGTGCTGCTATTACAGGTCATGTATTACTGCTCTATTTGAGCGTTCTTTTATTAGCTTTATCATGTTATCTCGCTGATATTGGCGGTTAGTACTGTTTCGGTCACTTGGCACTTTATACTCTCTCTTCGGTCCCGTTTTGGGGATGGTATGATCTCTTGCATATCTGCACTTTGCCTAATTAAAAAAGAGTTTTTTATGCATCTATAACTATTGCCACTTGGCTATTTTTATATATATAACACATTTAGAAATTACACTGCCATCTCGGGGCTTTTATAGTACTATAGGCCATCTTTGGGCTTGTATATAATTATCTGGCGTCCATTGAGTGATGGTATCTATATTTGTGAAAATTGTGTGATATACACCTGTGAATTTGAATATTTTTGATATGCACTTTGCATCTAAGATGGAATATGTGGTTCCGGGTGTTAATATTCTGTAATGGTATAATGTATAGATATATAATTTCTTTGTGGTAGCTAATATCATCTAATAGCTATACAGGCTTTTGTTTATGTTGTAGACATGATTCTATAGTGGCAGCTTTTTGTATTGTTTTTCTCCGTTTGTTTATATTTATGTAATCAATAAAATTTACTACTTTTAATCTTATTTGGCGTATACTTCCGTAGTTTGTAGGAATATATATGTGATTGGAAGTGCCTTGGTTAGACCTATTGATTTTTGGGTTAGTTACCTCCACCTTCTGCTGCTAATCTCACACCTGGGCTGAAGGTGTAAATACATTCAATTGCTGCAGCATGGTGCAGGTGTTAGCTCTTACTTGCCTCAGTCTTGTTGGAAGCTCTAGCAGTTGGTTAGTGTATTTCCCTGAGAGCCCTTGTAAGATTTCTGGCGTGACATCTTGGTTGTCTTCTCAAGCTAAGTGTTCTTCCCTCTTTGTCTTTAGTGCTAGTGGGGACTGACTACTGCTACTCATCTTCTCTCTATGTAGGGCCTATCGCTAGGTGTTAGAAAAAATAACACTTCCTTACTTTTTCCAGTAAGAGCACGGTGAGGATAAAAAGGAAAGCAATATTGAATTGTGTGGATAATACAAATCTTGTTTAATGTCCATTCAAAAAAGTGATTACAAAAATGAAGAAAAGTAAGTTCATAAGTTCATAGCACACAAAATTAAGAATTAGATTATAGAAGAGAAATCAAGCTGTCACGATCCATGTTTGGATCTGTGGCAGATCTGGTTTCCTTCAGATTAAAACCTTTTTTCCTTTCAGGTCATCGGGGGTTAATGCAGTTTTTCCCCGGTGGCCGCTGGTGTAATTGCATTGCAGCTTGTTCTGCTGTTGTGGGTGGTGACCACTCCCACCTTCCTTTAAAAGGTCACCTGGTGCATCAGCTGACTGTTGGTTATACAGGTCCTTTGGATACCAACCTTGCTGGAATAGGAGCTTGCTGAGTGCTGGACTCCTGGACTAGGTATCTTGGTCGGCGACGGGTTGAAAGAACCCGTATAGGGACGGTAGCAAGATCAGGGCACAGCCTCAGGTGAGTGCAGGAGGTGCCCATTCCCCGTTCCCTACCGACAGGGCCCACCTTTGTTAAAGTGTCCCCGGTGGACCCTTGTTTGTTTCACCATTTTGTGACCGACCACCTGCCAGGTCATGTCACACCAGGACAGTCACATCATGACACAAGCATTCATTGATCTTACATATGATGTGGTCCGTGTGGAGATTCTCAAGGTATGAGGATCTCCTGAACAGAGTCGGGTCTGCTTTATATACCATTTTGACCCATAGACTTACATTGGTTTCTATTTTTCTAACTCATGACCACATATGGTGACCTATCACTATGTTCATAGCTTTTACCATATTAGTAGAACACTAGTAACTTTCAGAATATGCATATTAGTTCTGTACATTACCTAATTTTAAAATGCTTAAGCATATAGCTTGTGTGACCTTTAAAAGAACCATTTATTATCTCCATATAGCCACATTTTGGCAGTTCTGACAAGTGTCCTTTAACTATGACATACAGAACACAGATGTATCTAGCAAGGTTCTCACAATAACTCAGTCGCAAACTACCCAGAGTCTCCGCTAGTTGGATCCTGTAGTAATCTTCCATATTTTTTATTATTGATATATTAATATTTTACACTAGGGTCAGGCAGGGATTAGGTTCCTGCTTGGCGATGTTTAAGGCAGACAGGGTGATATTATATCTGCCTAGGGGTCTCCACTCACTAGTGTTTGGGCTCTCCTTTCCATCTTCACGTTGTTGTGCACTTATCCTTCACCCAGCGTGACACACGTCCACCCGACTTCGAAATGTCAGAAGACCAGGCCCTCTCCATTGTACCTGGACCGAGCCCTAGTCTCCAGATGTTACAGGAATGTCCACAAGAGATAACAGTACAGTCTCCCACTGCCTGTGTCAACTGGCACATGCTGCCCGTAGCAGCCCACAGCAGCCAAACTGGACCTTGTCACTGCACTTCCCTATCTTGAAGTGCTCACCTTTTATTAACACTAGTTCCCACCCACTGGACTATTTCTATTATTAACTATGTCCTATTGTCATGCTGGCAGGGGGAAGATGCCCAGCATATGGCGCAACACGAGGAAAAAGCACAAAACTTTGTTCGTCCGGACCAACACCCAGGAGTTCCTGGCACATTCAGGGCCACTTGCCCCAGGAAAGAAGAACAGTTCCCATCTCATTTTCCTTTTCTTTTTCATGCAACAAGCACAACTTCAACTTGGTCAGAGTAGACTTTTTGTTTTTTGGTCCGCCATGTTGGATGCTACCGTCGCCGTTACACCCACGTCTCCCTTGCTTCGGATCACCCAACATAGGTGGTTGTTGGGACACAATTACCGTGGCCTAGGCACTGGCTGCTTCAGTTTTTGATACTGGTGGAGAATGCGGTGCTGGACCCTGTCTCTCCGCTGTTCTTCTGGATCCGTCCTGTGGTGCCGGAGAGCGCAGGACTGGAAGGTGTCGGAGCCCTGGTTGCAGGTTCTCCGGGTGGCAGTCGAGCGTCCTTCTGGAGTTTACTTTTTCTGATTGTGCTGCTAGAGGACCTTCCTCTTTTGGGATCATGGTCACCGCCACCATGTACAAGCTCAGATTGGCACACACAGGGTAACAGGGGAATCCCCCGGTGGGCCACTGTGTAGATCTGGGCCCCCAACCCCACTGTATGGGCAGTACTTGGCATAATTCACTTGATTCACTCTGTACAGAAAAAAGCAGCACCTCATTTATTAACCACGCTACCCAGTTTATTATTATATAGAGATATAGGTAAATTTTTGTGAACGAAGGTAGTATAATATTTGCATGCAGGTGAAAAGAGGGCCGCCCAAAAGTCAAAGTTATTGGTGGGCCCTTGCCACCCCAGTCCGATACTGGTTGCAGTGCTTGCACAAGTGCTGTGACTCATTCTAATCTAAGCTGATCTTTATGGGGTGTAAAGAATCCCACTGATCTGATAATACTGGCCTATTCTAAGTCTCAATAATTTAAACCTCAAGGCACTGAGTCAGAAATTACTGCTGGCAGATTACTGCTATTTATTCTGTAAAATTGGGAATGCAGCTGTTGGCTATTAACAGCCTGTAATCGATGATGGGTGCAAGATAAAGAAATATTAGATCATTTTCACTCATCCAATATTCTCATAGTGTTCTAGCCATTACAAGTACTCATTATAGTCTATGGGCATTCTCACATGTCCAGCTTTTTTTATAGATAAATTGACGCTATCTATGTGGCATCATAATGCTGTCCACTTTTCACTGTCAAATAGGTAGAAGTTGGAAAATGTTGATCTTTTTCAATCCTTTCAAACAAAAACCACATTTATGGTAAAAATGTACATCGTGACCAAAAAAATGACAAAAATTGTGTAACCCCTTTACCCCCAAGGGTGGTTTGCGCCTTAATGACCAGGCCAATTTTTACAATTCTGACCACAGTCCCTTTATGAGGTTATAACTCTGGAACGCTTCAACAGATCCTGATGATTCTGACACTGTCCTCTTGTGACATATTGTACATATTGTACTTCATGACTTCATGATAGTGGTAAAATTTATTTATTACCTGCGTTTATTTGTGAAAAAAATGGAAATTTGGTGAAAAGTTTGAAAATTTCCCAATTTTACAACTTTGAATTTTTATGCCCTTAAATCACAAACCTATGTCACACAAAATACTTAAGTAACATTTCCCATATGTTACTTTACATCAGCACAATTTTGGAACCCACATTTTTTTTTGTTAGGGAGTTATAAGAGTTAAAAGTTGACCAGCAATTTTTCATTTTTACAACACCATTTTTTTTAGGGACCACATCACATTTGAAGTCACTTTGAGGGGTCTATATGATAGAAAATACCCAAGTGTGACGCCATTTTAAGAACTACACATCTAAAGGTGCTCAAAACGACATTCAAGAAGTTTATTAACCCTTCAGGTGTTTCACAGGAATTTTTGGAATGTTCTTAAAAAAATGAACATTTAACTTTTTTCACACAAAAAAGACTTCAGCTCCAATTTGTTTTATTTTAGACCCCCTAAGGAACTTGTCTAGATGTGTGGTGAGCACTTTGACTCACCAAGTGCTTCACAAAAGTTTATAATGTAGAGCCGTAAAAATAAAAAATCATATTTTTTCACAAAAATGATCGTTTTGTCACCAATTTTTTATTTTCCCAACGGTAACAGAAGAAATAGGAAAGTAGACCGCCTAAGGAACTTATCTAGATGTGTGGTGAGCAGTTTGACCCACCAAGTGCTTCACAGAACTTTATAATGTAGAGCTGTAAAAATAAAAAATCATATTTTTTCACAAAAATGATCTTTTCGCCCCCAATTTTTTATTTTCCCCAGGGTATCAGAAGAAATTGGACCCCAAAAGTTGTTGTGCAATTTGTCCTGAGTACGCTGATAACCCATATGTAGGGGTAAACCACATCACGTTGTACCGGGGGTCTCAGGGAAGCAGGGAGGGAGCCCCCTCCCTGCGTGATGCTTCCCTATGCCATCGGAACGCTGCGATCATGTTTGATCGCAGTGTTTCTGGGGTTAATGTGCCAGGAGCGGTCCGTGACCACTCCTGGCACATAGTGCCGGATGTCAGCTGCAATAGTAAGCTGACACTCGGCCGCGCTCCCCCCGTGAGTGCGGCTGATCGCGTTAGACGTACTATCCCATCAGTGGTCATACGGGCCCATATCACCTCGACGGGATGGTACGTCTAATGTCAGAAAGGGGTTAAAAATCATTGACCAAAATGTATCCGTATAAGGGGATAGATATGATTTCTCTTTGCAGTTCTTGAAGAGAAACACATCTTATGAGCCCAGTTTCCTACATGAACCAGATACCTAAATAAACTCTAGAAGAAAAGCTATAATATCTGACGGCATCACAAAATGTGTCAACTGAAGGAAATTGAATTTTAAAACGCACTCCTCTTAATATATTGCAATCTTCATATTATACGGCACTGTGTACTTACAATTGCTATTTTTTCCCTTCTGACCTTCATTTTTCCCTTCTTCCCAGTTAATTATTTTCTTTTCTATTAGGTCTATGACATCACATGAGTAAAACCAGACTAGCTGAATCCTTCTAAGCTATATGTAGAAACAGGAAACCTCTCTTCCCTGCATGAGTCATCATTAGAACTACAATTTAATATCATGTGATATAGAGCGAATGGAAAAAAGAAGAATCAGCTGGGTAGAAAAGCAAAATGAGCAATTGTAAGTACACAGTGATATGCAATATGATGATTGCAATATACTGTATTAACAGGGAAAAAAAATTTCAATAAAGTTTCCTGAATAAATGAGATTCTATGCTGTCAACACAGCATTTTTTGGTGCCATCAGGACACTATGTAGGTACGGTATATACACGAGTATAAGCCGAGATTTTCAGCCCAAATTTTTGGGCTGAAAGTGCCTCTCGGCTTATACTCGAGTCAAGGTGGGTGGCAGGGTCGGCGGGTGAGGGGGTGAGGGCGCTGAGACATACTTACCTGCTTCCAGCGATCCTGACGCTCTCCGCCTGTCCCACGGTCTTCGGTGCTGCAGTTCTTCCCCTGTTCAGCGGTCACGTGGGACCACTTATTAGACCCATAGGGGTGGAGCCACATAGTCATTTCTCTAATCAGCGGTAACGGTGACCGCTGATAGAGGAAGAAGCTGCGGCACCAAAGACAGCTGTCCGGGAGAAGGAGCCGGACGCCGGGACCAGGTAAGTATCGCATATTTACCTGTCCCCGTTCCAGCCGCCGGGCGCCGCTCCATCTTTCCGGCGTCTATCCGCTCTGACTGTGCAGGTCAGAGGGCGCGATGACGCATATAGTCTGCCTGATCAGTCAGTGCGGAGAGACGCCGGGACGGGACGCCGGGAGCTGCAATCAAGAGAGGTGAGTGTTTTTTTTTTTTTTTTTTACTGCAGCAGCAGCAGCGGCACAGATTTATGTGGAGCATCTATGGGGAAATATGAACGGTGCAGAGCACTATATGGGGCACAGCTATGGGGCAATATGAACGGTGCAGAGCACTAAATGGCACAGCTATGGGGAAATATGAGCGGTGCAGAGCACTATATGGCACAGCTATGGGGAAATATGAACGGTGCAGAGCACTATATGGGGCACAGCTATGGGGGAATATGAACGGTGCAGAGCACTATATGGCACAGCTATGGGGAAATATGAACGGTGCAGAGCACTATATGGCACAGCTATGGGGAAATATGAACGGTGCAGAGCACCATATGACACAGCTATGGGGAAATACGAACGGTGCAGAGCACTATATGGCACAGCCATGGGGAAATATGAACGGTGCAGAGCACTATATGGCACAGCTATGGGGAAATGTGAACGGTGCAGAGCACTATATGGCACAGCTATGGGACAATAATGAACGGTGCAGAGCACTATATGGCACAGCTATGGGGAAATATGAACGGTGCAGAGCACTATATACGATACGATACGATACACTTTATTGATCCCGTGGGAAATTATGGTATCACAGCAGCACAACTTAAATCATAAAAATCATGAAAGAATTACATAGTTGACATGACAGTGGAGTTGACAGAAGAACATTATACTTATACATTAGAATAGGACATACACAACGAGTGAACTGAAATGTAGAGAAATAAGTAGACATTCACCTTGGTGGTTTAGCCCTAATGTTATTGTTGTACATTCCCATGGCAGTTGGCACAAACGATTTCCTATATTTTTCCTTCTTACACCTCAGAAGTATTAGCCGGTTACTGAAGGTGCTCTTCTGTCTCATGAATAGCTCATATAGTGGATGTGCATTATTGTTCATAATTGCCATACACTTTTTCAGAGTTCTTTTCTCCACTACCTCCCCAAAAGAGTCCAGATTGCAGCCCACAGCAGAACTTGCCTTCTTAATAATCTTATTCAGCTTATTAGCATCAGAGGCCCGCACACTACTACCCCAGCACGTGATTGCAAAAAAGATGGCACTTGCCACTACAGATTGGTAGAACATTTCTAACATTTTGCTGCACACATTAAAAGACCTCAGTTTCCTTAGGAAATACAATCTGCTCATCCCCTTCTTGTAGACAGTCTCTGAGTGGCATCTCCAGTCAAGTTTGCTATCCAAATGGACCCCCAAATATTTGTAACTCTCCACCTGCTCCACCTCCTGACCAGCAATAGTGATCGGTAAGCATTCCATCTTTATCCTGCTATAGTTGGCCACCAACTCCTTAGGGTACCGTCACACTATACCATTTCGATCGCTACGACGGTACGATTCGTGACGTTCCAGTGATATCGTTACGATATCGCTGTGTCTGACACGCAGCAGCGATCAGGGATCCTGCTGAGAATCGTACGTCGTAGCAGATCGTATGGAACTTTCTTTCATCGCTGGATCTCCCGCTGTCATCGCTAGATCGGTGTGTGTGACACCGATCTAGCGATCTAGCGATGCGATCCAGCGATGCGTTCGCTTGTAACCAGGGTAAACATCGGGTAACTAAGCGCAGGACCGCGCTTAGTTACCCGATGTTTACCCTGGTTACAAGCGTTAAACTAAAAAAAAACAAACAGCACATACTTACATTCTGGTGTCCGTCAGGTCCCTTGCCGTCTGCTTCCCGCACTGTGACTGCCGGCCGTAAAGTGAAAGCAGAGCACAGCGGCTGTGCTTTCACTTTCACTTTACGGCCGGCAGTCACTGAGTGCGGGAACCAGACTGCAAGGGACCTGACGGACACCAGAATGTAAGTATGTGCTGTTTGTTTTTTGTTAGTTTAACACTTGTAACCAGGGTAAACATCGGGTAACTAAGCGCGGTCCTGCGCTTAGTTACCCGATGTTTACCCTGGTTACCCAGGGACCTCGGCATCGTTGGTCGCTGGAGAGCTGTCTGTGTGACAGCTCCCCAGCGACCACACTACGATTTACCTACGATCACGGCCAGGTCATATCGCTGGTCGTGATCGTAGGTAAATCGTATAGTGTGACGGTACCCTTAGTTTTCTTAACATTTAGTTGTAGATAGTTACCATTGCACCAATCCACGAAATTCAACACCACCCTTCTGTATTCCTCATCCCCCTGATCTTCCCTGATGCATCCCACAACCACGGAGCCATCCGAAAATTTTTGAAGGTGGCAAAGTTCAGGTTTATACTGAAAGTCTGAAGTATACAGTGTGAATAGAAAGGGCGCAAGCACCGTTCCCTGGGGGGCACCTACACTGCTCAATAATCTGCTTGACACAACTGCTCCCATCTGTACAAACTGTGGCCGATCTGATAGGTAGTCAGTTATCCAATTTCTCATCCCCACCTCCACCTTCATATCAGTCATCTTTTTGTGTAGTAAAAGTTGCACAGCTATGGGGCAATAATGAACGGTGCAGAGCACTATATGGCACAGCTATGGGGCAATAATGAACGGTACAGAGCACTATATGGGGCACAGCTATGGGACAAAAATGAACGGTGCAGAGCACTATATGGCACAGCTATGGGGCAATAATGAACAGTGCAGAGCACTATATGGGGCACAGCTATGGGGAAATAATGAACATGCAGAGCACTATATGGCACAGCTATGGGGAAATAATGAACGGTGCAGAGCACTATATGGCACAGCTATGGGGAAATAATGATCTATTTTTATTTTTGAAATTCACCGGTAAATGCTGCATTTCCACCCTAGGCTTATACTCGAGTCAATAAGTTTTCCCAGTTTTTTGTGGCAAAATTAGGGGGGTCGGCTTATACTCGGGTCGGCTTATACTCGAGTATATACGGTATGTTATGGTTTTACAAATTGCATTTCTTGCATCAATGAAGTAACTCCAGATGGGTGCTTTATGCACCTGATTTAAATGCATGGAGTAATTCAATTCCCCTGTGTTACACCCTTCCCAATATGCTGTCCAGGAAGGAGGCACTGATGCCTCTTGCCCACAACCTGCATTTGCACAGACACAACAGTCAGCAACCACGTCCAGTCCAGCGTTCAGATGTCCCTTGTCAGCATATATGTCTGTTTACTAATTGTTAGATAGGGCATATATATTCGTTAGCACTTTACATTGTCCAGTGCAGGACAAAGGCCATTGCTGGCTTTTTAGAGGCTCCTGAAGGAGACTTGTGTCTCTTTACTAAACTGTCGCTTCCCTTAAATTTTCTAAATTTTGGTAAAAAAAAATGGTGATGGGGTATTGGCCAGTTTCTGTTCATTTTAAGCAGCTCTAAGAGTCTGGGTTAGCCACTAGAGGGGGGCATTATAGCACACTGAGATTAAAGATAGGAACTCAGGAACAGTAACAGTTAACTTTGGAGGGGCCAACTGTGGGTAAGACAGGAGGATTTCCTGGTTTTGGGTCAGTCAGGCTAGGGAGCCCAGGCAGGTCAGCAGGGCCTGGGGGCCCCCAGCTTAGCAGTGGGCCACGTAACGTTAAGTGTGAAGCCCAGTCGTGCAGGACAGCAGAAGTAAGAGCAGCCTCTGAGAACCAGGCAAGTGAGACAGTGGGACTGTTTATATGTGATGCGGGTGGTCAGGGCATGCTAAAGCAGACACCTATGTGGGCCATGACTACGGCCCTGGCTGCTGCTCACAATACAGCGCTTATTCACAGTGGCGTAACTACAAAGTTATGGGCCCCGGTGCAAACTTTCAAATGGGGCCCCCCACCATGCCAAAATATTTTCCACCCAAATTCACATTTTCCCTATTAATATTTCACACTATAGCTTTATTGCAAAGTTGTATAGTGTGACCTCAGTTGCATAACTATCCAGTGCCCCATCCTGGCATATATTTGTCCCCCGTACTGCCATTGTTATGTAATGTATAAAAGAAAATAAACCATTATACTCATCAGGGGCTAACATAGAAGTCATGGGGATCCATATAAGAAGTATAATGCACCCCCATAGTACTCCTTATAGTATAATACACTCCCTATAGTCCCCCATATAGTATTGTACACTTCTCAGTCCTCCATATAGTATAATACACTCCTCCGTATATTAAAATACACTCCTCATAGTGCTCCATATAGCATAATACACTCTTCGTAGTGCTCCATATAGTATAATACACTCCTCCGTATATTAAAATACACTCCTCATAGTCCTCCATATAGCATAATACACTCTTCGTAGTGCTCCATATAGTATAATACACTGCTCAGTCCTCCATATAGTATAATACACCCCTCATAGTCCTCCATATAGTATAATACACTCCTCAGTCCTCCATTTAGTATTATACACTCCACATAGTCCTCCATATATTAAAATACACTGCTCAGTCCTCCATATAGTATAATACACTCCTCATAGTGCTCCATATAGTATAATGCACCGCCATTGTCATCCATGTTGTACAATTCACTTCCCATAGTATGATGGACCATAGTTCTTCATATAGTATAATATATTCCCTATAGTCCTCAATTCAGTATAATGCAGCCCACATATAGTATAATACAGCCACCCCACAGAGTATACTGCAGCCCTGCCATACAATACAATGTAACCCCCATAGAATATAATGCAGCCCCCATCACAGTGTAATGCAGACCCTCCATACAGGGGCAGTGAGAAAGACATGAGCAAATGGTGACTAGGGGGCAGGGGACAAGGACACAAAGGGAGTAGGGGAGACAGGCACAATGGTAACATAGGGGGGCCAGGGAGCAAGGAAGACAGGCACAAGGGGACACATGGGGGCAAGGAGGCAGGGGAGAAGGTTACAAGGGGACTAGTGGGCAAGGGAGACTGACACAAGGGGACAAGGGAGACTGGCACAAGGGGACACAAAGGGACTAGTTGGCCAGGGAGACTGAGAAGGGGACACACAGGGACTAATGGGCAAGGAAGACTGGCACACAGGGACAAGGGACACAAGCATAAGGGGACAAGGGAGACAGGCGCAAGGGGACACACAGAGACTAGTGGGCAAGGGACACTGACACAAGGCTACACACGGGGACAAGGGATAGAAGCACAAGGGGACTCATAGGGACTAAGAGGAAGGGGAGAAGGGCACAATGGTACACACGGGGACTAGGGTGCAATGGAGACAGGCACAAGAGGACACAAGGGGACTCCGAGGGCAGAGTAGATAGGGACGCAAGGGGACAGAGGAAGATGGTGGGGTAAACTTGGGAGGAGGGAAGAAGGGGGCACAGGGATTACAAGGACAGGGTAGATGGAGAACACACGGTGAGAAAGGGGACAGGGGAGACTTGAGAGCAGGGCAGACGAGTCACATGGGGACAAGGGGCAGGGAATGCATGGGGGGTGCAGGAGGACTCAGGGCATGGGAGATGAGGAGCATTGGGAGACCAGGGGAGGAGGAACAAGGTGTGTACGGGGAGCCCAGAGGAGCACCATGACCTGAACCTGGGGACCTACTAGGACATGGGGCACGGGACAGCAGGGAGGAAACGGGGCTGGTGTCACAGGGGGCCAGGGACGCTGGGGGCCGAGACGGCGACACACGGGCAGCAGACACACCTCACTTCCGCCGGTCCCGTACACCTCCATGTTCATCCCTGGATCCTCCATATAGCTGAGCTGCTGCGGCATCCCCCTCCTGGGCGGCTTGGTCCACATGCCCCCCACTAGCTCCAGAACCGCCTGTTCCCGGTCCCAGCAGCCGCCACAGGCTTTGCCAATTTGGCGGCCACCATCACCTGTGCAGATGCTGCACTGCCTGGGCCCCACACACAGCGGGTGCGCGATGAAGTGATGTCATCATGCACCCGCAGTGTCAGAGGCAGAGGGGAATGATGGGAGAGGGAGCATCAGCTGACGCTCTCTCCTCCATCATTGCTTTGAACTGTACCGGCATCATAAACGCCGGTATAGTTCACTGCGGCGGCTGCGACAGGGGCAGTCGGGTGCCTCTGACCTATCAGGCCCCTGACTTGCCAGTCTGTCGTAATTACGCCCCTGCCCCACACACACCACAGATATCACACACACACTTCAGATATCACACACACTACATATATCACACACACACACGCACACACACACACTACAGATATCATACACACTACAGATGTCATATACACACTACATATATAACACACACACTACAGATATCACACACAAACACACCAGCTCATACACACATCTCCCACTCCTCTCTGGTAAAGGGGAGGCTGATATTAACCTGCAGCTCCTCAGCCTCTCCTGCTTGCACACCGCTGTCATGTCCCGCCCCTCCCCCGCTCTCCCCTTCAGTCCCGGGGCTCAGAGCAGGAGACGCTGTCACAGTCTCACAGTGCTGACTGGAGCTGCTTCCAAGTTCCTCTCCCATACCCCGGCTGCCCCCTCCCCCTAGATACGCCTGGGACTGTTGCCGTGCGGGAGGGATCTCCTCCTGCACTGCACCATGGTGTCGGCCAGTGCCTCTGACCTGCCGGGCGGAGGGCCCCTGACCAGCCGAGCCCCGTCGCAATGGCGACCGCTGCGACCGCGGTAGTTACGCCACTGCTTATTCATATCCATGGATTGTCAGTTACTGCAGGGTATAACAGCCGTCCGGAGGCAAGAGCAAGACATGTTCTCTGTAACCACACTGACCATGAGGATCACGGACAAAGGATACCCCTATATTCCTTAGTGTTCTTCAAGGTACCATATCAAAATGTTTTGTTTTGGGGGGTTTTGTGCACTTTTTTCTTAGCTGCACAATCTCATAGTTTAGACCATAAATTCTCTCCCATTGGCAGCAGACTTGTCTCTCATCTCCCATCTCACAATCCGTGAAATTAAACTCTAAGGCTATGTTTCTACAATGAGTATTTGGTGAGATTTTGACGCTGTAGATTTCCTGCAGAATTTGATTCTTCAACTTGCCAGATTAGGTTATTTGTATTTCTTCGTTGCCTATTGAGTGTTTTTTTTTACATGTTTTTATTGCATTTTTTCAGTTTCGCTCTTGCTTCTTTTTGAATATAATTTTAAAATTAAAATTACTTTGTTTTGTAAACTACCTGTTTGCTGTGAGCTTTGATAATGCTTTATTGATATGTCATGTGTGCATGTGGATTACATCCTTTTCTTCTACTGAAATGTAATAAAAACCGATATGAATTTTGTTATATGCAAATATTTGGCATCTCATTAAAGTGTATGGGGAAATCCCGCAAACATATAATTCGCAAGATTTCAACAATTCAACACACCTCAATTTTTGTAGTATTAAAAAAGTACACAAGTTCAAGAACGGTAAAGGATCCAGCTTCCAGAACATAATTTTTAAGTTTAATCCATTAAAAAAGTGAAAAAATATACAAACTTTGCAAAAGATGGTAGTGAACACTTTCTGTAAGAACCACCGCGTTTCAAACATTCTTAGTCCTGGTTCGAAATGCATCAGCTTTTATGAAGGGTATTCAGAAAGTGAAATCTGTTCCCCTGTACTTTACACACTCTCCCCTGCTCCAGGGCTGAAACTCTGGTGCCACCCATGGTATCTATTATTGTCTGCAGCGCTGACTTCACATTGACAGCGCTGCAGACAATTAGTGAGCTCAACAGCTTATGATGTCAAGTTACTGACTGCAGCGCTGTCATCGATGTAATGATGAAGTCACTAAGGATTGACAGCACTTTTACATGGCGATATTTTGCATCAGTATTTGTTAACAGACTCCAGGAGGACACAGAGGAGGTGAAAATCATTCAGTTATTATTTGTCTTAGTGTTTGCTCCTTTCTGTTTTTTTTAGCTGACAAATACTGATGTAAAATACTGGCCAAAATACTCACTGTGTGAATGAGGTGAGGAAGCTGCTTGTAATCCTGCTGTATTGTAAGTCCTTATTCCAATGATGAGTGCACACTTGCTTGTCATCTCTGCTCCATGATAGTCAGCAGAGCAGGAGCAACACCTGGGGGCAAAACTGTGACCGGCAGATGTCCGGCCCTATGACACAGTGACATGTAATGGACCCCGACTCCCAAACAAAATGAATCACACAGACGCACACAAAATATATACACGAAGCATTGTAATTAGGTGTCAAACTTTCTCAATTTTTTGTTTACTTTCACATGACACCAAAAATGGCACAACCCCGACTCACGAAGAGTCACCCTCCAGCACTCAGGAGAGGAAAAAACCCCTGTGGTAGAAACCTCTAGGAAACCATGGCTGGAGGATTGCCCTTCCCTTGGGCTTAGAGAGTTAGTGCCGTTATATAACAGATGTAACAAGTTTTAACATTTGCACATTTTACCAGATTTACAGAGAACGACATAACAAATATAGACTATAAATGTGATAAACCGGATGTGGGAGAGATCTGGCTGCGATATCGGTCACCACATTGGTTGTTAGATCCAATTTAGTTGATCTGATTGCCCTGATGGATGAACCATTTCTTCCGTACAGATCCAGGTCTACCTCTCATAAATTTAGACTTTTGGTTACAGGGATTGTTCATAATGGATAACCCCTAATAGGCGAAATACCCCCTCCCCATCCCAATTTATCACCCATTAAAGTCATAGGTGCTTCCATGAACTCCCAAAGTAGAGCAGCTCTTTGTAGAGGGTAACAGAAGGGGATCCTGTGCTGGGGACCCCCCTTGGTTACCTTCCCATACCCTGGGGGCAGGGCCGGACTGGCCATCGGGCAGTTCTGGCAAATGCCAGAAGGGCTAATGGCAGTAGTGGGCCGCTCGAGTGTGCCGCTGTCGGCACCCTCCCCCCACTGTCGGCACACTCCCGGCCCCGCATTCAACTATACCGGTGTCATAGACATTACATTCTATGGGGGCTGAGCTGTAATGCTGGATACAGCTGTAATTATATGTTATATAGTCGTGTTACACTCCCCTCACTTCTTGTAACCTATGTCATATCATCGCGCACCTGCTGTGTGACCGGGCGGGCAGACTGCAGCTGCTGAGACCGGAGCCAGGAGCAGCGCGGGGCAAGAGGAAAGGTGAGTAGAGTCAGTGTTTTTTTTTTAATTATTACATGGCATGGCTGCATTACATTCTATGGGGCTGGGCAGCGCTGCATTATATTGTATGTTGGCTGTGCTGCATTACATTCTATGGGGACTGGCTGCATTAAATTCTAAGGGGTCTGTGCTGCATTACATTCTATGGGGGCTGGCTGCATTGCATTCTATGGGGCTGTGCTGCATTACATTCTATGGGGCTGTGCTGCATTACATTCTATGGGGGCTGTGCTGTATTACATTCTATGGGGCTGTGCTGCATTACATTCTATGGGGTCTGTGCTGCATTACAATCTATGGGGGCTGTGCTGCATTACATTCTATGGGGGCTGTGCTGCATTACATTCTATGGGGGCTGTGCTGCATTACATTCTATGGGGGCTGTGCTGTATTACATTCTATGGGGCTGTGCTCTATTACATTCTGTGGGGGCTGTGCTGCATTACATTCTATGGGGGCTGGCTGCATTACATTCTATGGGGCAGGCTGCATTACATTCTATGGGAACTGGCTGCATTACATTCTATGGAGACTGGCTACATTACATTCTATGGGGCTCTGCTGCATTACATTCTATGGGGGCTGTGCTGCATTACATTCTATGGGCTGTGCTGCATTACATTCTATGGGGGCTGGCTGCATGACATTCTATGAGGGCTGAGCTGTAATGCTGGATACAGCTGTAATTATATGTTATATAGTCGTGTTACATTCCCCTCACTTCTTGTAACCTACAAGTGTACAAAGATATTATACAGTCACCATGTGACAAGTGGGCCTGTGTGACTTCAAATGCCAGGGCTGAATTTTATTTCAAAAACCTGACCTGCACATCCAAACATAGACTGAGTGTGAACAGGTGCTGAACCCAGAGTCGCCAACTCGTATATAGTTAAGTAAAAAGGGCAGCACACTGCAGCGCCAAAACATGCAAACTTGAAAACACGAAATTTGAACTGCATTACTGCACTAGAAATATGAAAAATGAGAGCCTTTAGCGCATAAAAATGGCCATATTTATGTGTACCTCGTAGCCACTTTACGGCATCTCTCTTATACGAGGTCCTACGCTTGACCTACCTCACCGAGAATAAACGTCTCCATCTGAATGGGTACATGTGAAACCTCTTCTTGGACTCAAATTCTCTCTTTCTGTGGAGGGGTATTGGACCTACTATAATTAAAACACCTGTGGCTAGGAGGCGGGGAGTGCACGATCAGAAGGCTAAAGAATACATTTCAAAAACCTGACCTGCACATCCAAACATAGACTGAGTGTGAACAGGTGCTGAACCCAGAGTCGCCAACTCGTATATAGTTAAGTAAAAAGGGCAGCACACTGCAGCGCCAAAACATGCAAACTTGAAAACACGAAATTTGAACTGCATTACTGCACTAGAAATATGAAAAATGAGAGCCTTTAGCGCATAAAAATGGCCATATTTATGTGTACCTCGTAGCCACTTTACGGCATCTCTCTTATACGAGGTCCTACGCTTGACCTACCTCACCGAGAATAAACGTCTCCATCTGAATGGGTACATGTGAAACCTCTTCTTGGACTCAAATTCTCTCTTTCTGTGGAGGGGTATTGGACCTACTATAATTAAAACACCTGTGGCTAGGAGGCGGGGAGTGCACGATCAGAAGGCTAAAGAATACATTTCAAAAACCTGACCTGCACATCCAAACATAGACTGAGTGTGAACAGGTGCTGAACCCAGAGTCGCCAACTCGTATATAGTTAAGTAAAAAGGGCAGCACACTGCAGCGCCAAAACATGCAAACTTGAAAACACGAAATTTGAACTGCATTACTGCACTAGAAATATGAAAAATGAGAGCCTTTAGCGCATAAAAATGGCCATATTTATGTGTACCTCGTAGCCACTTTACGGCATCTCTCTTATACGAGGTCCTACGCTTGACCTACCTCACCGAGAATAAACGTCTCCATCTGAATGGGTACATGTGAAACCTCTTCTTGGACTCAAATTCTCTCTTTCTGTGGAGGGGTATTGGACCTACTATAATTAAAACACCTGTGGCTAGGAGGCGGGGAGTGCACGATCAGAAGGCTAAAGAATACATTTCAAAAACCTGACCTGCACATCCAAACATAGACTGAGTGTGAACAGGTGCTGAACCCAGAGTCGCCAACTCGTATATAGTTAAGTAAAAAGGGCAGCACACTGCAGCGCCAAAACATGCAAACTTGAAAACACGAAATTTGAACTGCATTACTGCACTAGAAATATGAAAAATGAGAGCCTTTAGCGCATAAAAATGGCCATATTTATGTGTACCTCGTAGCCACTTTACGGCATCTCTCTTATACGAGGTCCTACGCTTGACCTACCTCACCGAGAATAAACGTCTCCATCTGAATGGGTACATGTGAAACCTCTTCTTGGACTCAAATTCTCTCTTTCTGTGGAGGGGTATTGGACCTACTATAATTAAAACACCTGTGGCTAGGAGGCGGGGAGTGCACGATCAGAAGGCTAAAGAATACATTTCAAAAACCTGACCTGCACATCCAAACATAGACTGAGTGTGAACAGGTGCTGAACCCAGAGTCGCCAACTCGTATATAGTTAAGTAAAAAGGGCAGCACACTGCAGCGCCAAAACATGCAAACTTGAAAACACGAAATTTGAACTGCATTACTGCACTAGAAATATGAAAAATGAGAGCCTTTAGCGCATAAAAATGGCCATATTTATGTGTACCTCGTAGCCACTTTACGGCATCTCTCTTATACGAGGTCCTACGCTTGACCTACCTCACCGAGAATAAACGTCTCCATCTGAATGGGTACATGTGAAACCTCTTCTTGGACTCAAATTCTCTCTTTCTGTGGAGGGGTATTGGACCTACTATAATTAAAACACCTGTGGCTAGGAGGCGGGGAGTGCACGATCAGAAGGCTAAAGAATACATTTCAAAAACCTGACCTGCACATCCAAACATAGACTGAGTGTGAACAGGTGCTGAACCCAGAGTCGCCAACTCGTATATAGTTAAGTAAAAAGGGCAGCACACTGCAGCGCCAAAACATGCAAACTTGAAAACACGAAATTTGAACTGCATTACTGCACTAGAAATATGAAAAATGAGAGCCTTTAGCGCATAAAAATGGCCATATTTATGTGTACCTCGTAGCCACTTTACGGCATCTCTCTTATACGAGGTCCTACGCTTGACCTACCTCACCGAGAATAAACGTCTCCATCTGAATGGGTACATGTGAAACCTCTTCTTGGACTCAAATTCTCTCTTTCTGTGGAGGGGTATTGGACCTACTATAATTAAAACACCTGTGGCTAGGAGGCGGGGAGTGCACGATCAGAAGGCTAAAGAATACATTTCAAAAACCTGACCTGCACATCCAAACATAGACTGAGTGTGAACAGGTGCTGAACCCAGAGTCGCCAACTCGTATATAGTTAAGTAAAAAGGGCAGCACACTGCAGCGCCAAAACATGCAAACTTGAAAACACGAAATTTGAACTGCATTACTGCACTAGAAATATGAAAAATGAGAGCCTTTAGCGCATAAAAATGGCCATATTTATGTGTACCTCGTAGCCACTTTACGGCATCTCTCTTATACGAGGTCCTACGCTTGACCTACCTCACCGAGAATAAACGTCTCCATCTGAATGGGTACATGTGAAACCTCTTCTTGGACTCAAATTCTCTCTTTCTGTGGAGGGGTATTGGACCTACTATAATTAAAACACCTGTGGCTAGGAGGCGGGGAGTGCACGATCAGAAGGCTAAAGAATACATTTCAAAAACCTGACCTGCACATCCAAACATAGACTGAGTGTGAACAGGTGCTGAACCCAGAGTCGCCAACTCGTATATAGTTAAGTAAAAAGGGCAGCACACTGCAGCGCCAAAACATGCAAACTTGAAAACACGAAATTTGAACTGCATTACTGCACTAGAAATATGAAAAATGAGAGCCTTTAGCGCATAAAAATGGCCATATTTATGTGTACCTCGTAGCCACTTTACGGCATCTCTCTTATACGAGGTCCTACGCTTGACCTACCTCACCGAGAATAAACGTCTCCATCTGAATGGGTACATGTGAAACCTCTTCTTGGACTCAAATTCTCTCTTTCTGTGGAGGGGTATTGGACCTACTATAATTAAAACACCTGTGGCTAGGAGGCGGGGAGTGCACGATCAGAAGGCTAAAGAATACATTTCAAAAACCTGACCTGCACATCCAAACATAGACTGAGTGTGAACAGGTGCTGAACCCAGAGTCGCCAACTCGTATATAGTTAAGTAAAAAGGGCAGCACACTGCAGCGCCAAAACATGCAAACTTGAAAACACGAAATTTGAACTGCATTACTGCACTAGAAATATGAAAAATGAGAGCCTTTAGCGCATAAAAATGGCCATATTTATGTGTACCTCGTAGCCACTTTACGGCATCTCTCTTATACGAGGTCCTACGCTTGACCTACCTCACCGAGAATAAACGTCTCCATCTGAATGGGTACATGTGAAACCTCTTCTTGGACTCAAATTCTCTCTTTCTGTGGAGGGGTATTGGACCTACTATAATTAAAACACCTGTGGCTAGGAGGCGGGGAGTGCACGATCAGAAGGCTAAAGAATACATTTCAAAAACCTGACCTGCACATCCAAACATAGACTGAGTGTGAACAGGTGCTGAACCCAGAGTCGCCAACTCGTATATAGTTAAGTAAAAAGGGCAGCACACTGCAGCGCCAAAACATGCAAACTTGAAAACACGAAATTTGAACTGCATTACTGCACTAGAAATATGAAAAATGAGAGCCTTTAGCGCATAAAAATGGCCATATTTATGTGTACCTCGTAGCCACACGTTAAGTGGTTAAGTGGCTACGAGGTACACATAAATATGGCCATTTTTATGCGCTAAAGGCTCTCATTTTTCATATTTCTAGTGCAGTAATGCAGTTCAAATTTCGTGTTTTCAAGTTTGCATGTTTTGGCGCTGCAGTGTGCTGCCCTTTTTACTTAACTATATACGAGTTGGCGACTCTGGGTTCAGCACCTGTTCACACTCAGTCTATGTTTGGATGTGCAGGTCAGGTTTTTGAAATGTATTCTTTACCCTTCTGATCGTGCACTCCCCGCCTCCTAGCCACAGGTGTTTTAATTATAGTAGGTCCAATACCCCTCCACAGAAAGAGAGAATTTGAGTCCAAGAAGAGGTTTCACATGTACCCATTCAGATGGAGACGTTTATTCTCGGTGAGGTAGGTCAAGCGTAGGACCTCGTATAAGAGAGATGCCGTAAAGTGGCTACGAGGTACACATAAATATGGCCATTTTTATGCGCTAAAGGCTCTCATTTTTCATATTTCTAGTGTAGTAATGCAGTTCAAATTTCGTGTTTTCAAGTTTGCATGTTTTGGCGCTGCAGTGTGCTGCCCTTTTTACTTAACTATATACGAGTTGGCGACTCTGGGTTCAGCACCTGTTCACACTCAGTCTATGTTTGGATGTGCAGGTCAGGTTTTTGAAATGTATTCTTTAGCCTTCTGATCGTGCACTCCCCGCCTCCTAGCCACAGGTGTTTTAATTATAGTAGGTCCAATACCCCTCCACAGAAAGAGAGAATTTGAGTCCAAGAAGAGGTTTCACATGTACCCATTCAGATGGAGACGTTTATTCTCGGTGAGGTAGGTCAAGCGTAGGACCTCGTATAAGAGAGATGCCGTAAAGTGGCTACGAGGTACACATAAATATGGCCATTTTTATGCGCTAAAGGCTCTCATTTTTCATATTTCTAGTGCAGTAATGCAGTTCAAATTTCGTGTTTTCAAGTTTGCATGTTTTGGCGCTGCAGTGTGCTGCCCTTTTTACTTAACTATATAAGGGCTGAATTTTAGTCCCAGTCCGGCCCTGCCTGGGGGTGTCTAAAGCAGACAAACCCATTCCCTGCTAAAACCTAAAAATTTCACCAAGGTCGGCACATTACGTGGGGTGGTCAAGCTCAACGTCCTCAGGCACATCAGTAATGGCGCTGATCGTGGCAGCGTGGCCTTCTATTATGGCATCTTCTTTATCACACTTGTTTATGACCTCATAACAGTTGTCATGGTTACTGCAGGGGCTATTACTGATGCAGGACCCAAGTATTAACTCTTTCATCATTGGTAATTCACTTCATTATAGAGGCAAATAACTGCATTTGTTACCAAGCAGGCGCCAATCATTATGGCTTCCCTCAGGCACCATAAGAAATACAGATTAAACGTGCAAGTGTTTCAGTAGTGTTTTGCACTTTTTAAATCCAGAGATTGGATTTATAGCTAGCAGTTTACACAGAAAAAAATAAGGGGAAATTAGTTGTAAAATAATATTATAGGGAATTACATTTCAAGCATTTTTCTAATGTACAGTTCACATAATTACATAGGTTGAAAAAAGACCTAGGAACATCAAGTTCAACCTATCTTCAGTTATATATTTTATATTTCTAGATTATTTATAACTCACAATGTCATGTTTTGTTAAAAAAGCATCCAGACCTTTTTTAAATGTTGTTATAGTAACTGCCATTACTAGCTCTTGTGGTCGGCATTCCAGTCTGATTGCTCTTACTGTAAAGAACCCTTTCCTATTTAGCTGCCATAATTGTCTTTCCTCTACGTTAGTGATGAACGAGTGTACTCGTTGCTCGGGTTTTCCCCGAGCACGCTTGGGTGGTCTCTGAGTATTTGTTAGTGTTCAAAGATTTAGTTCTCATCGCCGAATTTGAATGATTTACAGCTATTAGCCAGCGTAAACACATGTGGAGATTCCCTAGCAACCAGGCAACCCCCACATGTACTCAGGCTGGGTAGTAGCTGTAAATCATTCAGCTGCGGTGATGAAAACTAAATCTCTGAACAATAACAAATACTCCTACACCACCCGAGTGTGCTCGGGAAAACCCGAGCAACGAGTACACTTGCTCATCACTACTCTACGTGTAACGTACCACCATCGCGGTCTATCTTCTTTGATGAAACTGAGGTAGCCTTCCTGCCGCAGCATGCAGGGTCCACACGGTAAATAACTGGTGTTCACATATTCCTCGTCACCAGTGACTGCCTCACGGATTAACCATTTCCCCCTCGCAGAGTCAAAATGTTGCATGACTCCCAACCTAGGCACCTCCAGGAGGCTTCAACTGGGTTTGCACCCACTTCTCCCACTCATTCTTTTGGGCGACCTTTACAACCCACTTAGCCTTGGCGGAGTCCTGTGGCTGCTGTACATACACCCAGGACAAGGAAGCAGGGAATTGTTCTTCTCCTGTTTTCAACTCCAACAAAAGCTGCCTTTTCCTGTTTGCCCCCACACAGCTGCACTCTCCCTGCCCCCTTTACCCTTTCTGCCCACTAGTTCTTGATATCACAATGTCTTCCCCGACTGCTGTTCTGTGATGGTGACAGGGGTTCCTATCTTCTTCATGGTGCTTGCTGCCAGAGATCGTGCTACTGTATCTTATTTCTGTGTGTGTATAAATGTATACACAAATGCACACATATACACGATATAAATAAATACAGTGTATGTCTGTATTTATGTGAATAAGTGAATGTGTATACATGCAACATTTTTAGTGATAGTCCGACATTAAAAAGCATATATTTTAGCTAAAAGCACCACAAAAAAATACCAAAACACATGTACCTTTAAAAAAAAACTGCCATTTTTATAAGCACAATAAATTTATATATCTATAATGTTATTTATAACAAAAATATAATAGTAAAAAAATACCACCTTCCCATGTCCAAAGAAGTTCATAACAGTAAATCATTAAAAGGTTTGTCGCATTTCAAAAATTATTCCCTAATCTCATGGGCATACACCCCCCACAAAATCTAGGTAGAACCAAGAAATTTAGATAATTGGATATTATCTCCAGTTTTCTAACCCGTGCTTGATTCGGGAGTGCCAGAGGTGCGCCTGACCCAGCTTGTGATACAAAAAAAGAAACATTGCAAATCAATATATATATACAGTGGGGCAAAAAAGTATTTAGTCAGTCAGCAATAGAGCAAGTTCCACCACTTAAAAAGATGAGAGGCGTCTATAATTTACATCATAGGTAGACCTCAACTATGGGAGACAAACTGAGAAAAAAAAATCCAGAAAATCACATTGTCTGTTTTTTTATCATTTTATTTGCATATTATGGTGGAAAATAAGTATTTGGTCAGAAACAAAATTTCATCTCAATACTTTGTAATATATCCTTTGTTGGCAATGACAGAGGTCAAACGTTTTCTGTAAGTCTTCACAAGGTTGCCACACACTGTTGTTGGTATGTTGGCCCATTCCTCCATGCAGATCTCCTCTAGAGCAGTGATGTTTTTGGCTTTTCGCTTGGCAACACGGACTTTCAACTCCCTCCAAATGTTTTCTATAGGGTTGAGATCTGGAGACTGGCTAGGCCACTCCAGGTCCTTGAAATGCTTCTTATGAAGCCACTCCTTCGTTGCCCTGGCGGTGTGCTTTGGATCATTGTCATGTTGAAAGACCCAGCCACGTTTCATCTTCAATGCCCTTGCTGATGGAAGGAGGTTTGCACTCAAAATCTCACGATACATGGCCCCATTCATTCTTTCATGTACCCGGATCAGTCGTCCTAGCCCCTTTGCAGAGAAACAGCCCCAAAGCATGATGTTTCCACCACCATGCTTTACAGTAGGTATGGTGTTTGATGGATGCAACTCAGTATTCTTTTTCCTCCAAACACGACAAGTTGTGTTTCTACCAAACAGTTCCAGTTTGGTTTCATCAGACCATAGGACATTCTCCCAAAACTCCTCTGGATCATCCAAATGCTCTCTAGCAAACTTCAGACGGGCCCGGACATGTACTGGCTTAAGCAGTGGGACACGTCTGGCACTGCAGGATCTGAGTCCATGGTGGCGTAGTGTGTTACTTATGGTAGGCCTTGTTACATTGGTCCCAGCTCTCTGCAGTTCATTCACTAGGTCCCCCCGCGTGGTTCTGGGATTTTTGCTCACCGTTCTTGTGATCATTCTGACCCCACGGGGTGGGATTTTGCGTGGAGCCCCAGATCGAGGGAGATTATCATTGGTCTTGTATGTCTTCCATTTTCTAATTATTGCTCCCACTGTTGATTTATTCACTCCAAGCTGGTTGGCTATTGCAGATTCAGTCTTCCCAGCCTGGTGCAGGGCTACAATTTTGTTTCTGGTGTCCTTTGACAGCTCTTTGGTCTTCACCATAGTGGAGTTTGGAGTCAGACTGTTTGAGGGTGTGCACAGGTGTCTTTTTATACTGATAACAAGTTTAAACAGGTGCCATTACTACAGGTAATGAGTGGAGGAAAGAGGAGACTCTTAAAGAAAAAATTACAGGTCTGTGAGAGCCAGAAATCTTGATTGTTTGTTTCTGACCAAATACTTATTTTCCACCATAATATGCAAATAAAATGTTAAAAAAACAGACAATGTGATTTTCTGGATTTTTTTTCTCAGTTTGTCTCCCATAGTTGAGGTCTACCTATGATGTAAATTACAGACGCCTCTCATCTTTTTAAGTGGTGGAACTTGCACTATTGCTGACTGACTAAATACTTTTTTGCCCCACTGTATATATATATATATATATATATATATATATATATATTCAACACTGTAAAAGGATTTAAACAATAGCTCATTTTCTGATTATACATTCCTGTAAAACCTGAGTGCTTTCACAATTGAAAAAAAAGGACAAGAATAGGCCCTCAAGACTGTACAGCGCTGGCATTAGTGAATGGGAACTCAAACTCTATTGACCCATATGTAAGATGTGACCTTTGCTGGGGAAAAATGCACAACTATAGACATAGCTCAACATCTGGTTGTGGGGTCCATGAATCCAGCTCTCCTGTTCTGCTGAAAATGTTATTCACAATTTTAAGTCATTCACTAGTTTGTGACAAATGCAAGAAAATGATTTCAGTGGCACATGACCGCAACTTCCTTGCCACGCTTCATTTAATTAATATAATTTGTTAAGCCATGGTAAATTTCCCATGGGATACTGTGATCACAAGTCCCAGCCCTGTCCTAAGTAACTAATCTCTGTACAGCCTAATGCCTGCTGTGAGGAATATTGCGAATATCAACCTTAACCAGTCTGCATTTCAAAATAGAACAAAAGATATATCAAAGGCAGCACTGTAAAAAATATCACAGTTATTAAGTTTCTTTAGGATATTACCCTACTATGAAGCCAGCAAAAATATCTGATTTACTTCCAACACTTATTATGGGAGAATATTTGTCACTCTGGACTCTCATAGGAATACTTGTAGAACTGATGCGGGTTTTAAAAATTACATACAAAAGATGATGTTAAAACAAGATGGAGAACATTTTAAAAAAATTAGGCTGACAGCTTTTGGCCAAATACACAAAATCGATGTATGAATGTGTGAGAATTTGGAGTGAGATCTTCATGTATGAGCACTGAAATCTTTCAGACTACGTTCCCATGATGAGTATTAGGCCTTGTTCACACGTTCCGTATTCGGTCAGTCTTTTACCTCCGTATTTGTAAGTACCTGCTGCATCCTGTTTGTGCATTTGTGTCTGGATAATGTATTGCAAGTATGGCTTCTTTTTTTCCGACTCTTGGATGAGACTCGCTCATTCTAGTCTGTGTGCCACAAAAAATTGGATCCCATATAATACATAAAGATTTTTGTGGATATACAGTGGGTACGGAAAGTATTCATATCCCTTTAAATTTTTCACTCTGTTTCATTGCAGCCATTTGGTAAAATTCAAAAAAGTTCATTTTATTCTCATTAATGTACACTCTGCACCCCATCTTTACTGGAATAAAAAACAGAAATGTAATCATTTTTGCAAATTTCTTAAAAAAGAAAAACTGAAATGTCACATGGTCATAAGTATTCAGACCCTTTGCTCAGTATTGAGTAGAAGCACCCTTTTGAGCTAGTACAGTCATGAGTCTTATTGGGAATGATGCAACAAGTTTTTCACACCTGGATTTGGGGATCCTCTCCATTCTTCCTTGCAGGTCCTCTCCAGTTCCGTCAGGTTGGATGGTGAACAGCCATTTTCAGGTCTCTCCAGAGATGCTCAATTGGGTTTAGGTCAGGGCACTGGCTGGGCCAGGCAAGAATGGTCACAGAGTTGTTCTGAAGCCACTCCTTTGTTATTTTAGCTGTGTGCTTAGGGTCATTGTCATGTTGGAAAGTGAACCTTCGGCCAAGTCTGAGGTCCAGAGCACTCTAGAAGAGGTTTTCATCCAGGATATCTCTGTACTTGGTCACATTCATGTTTCCTTCAATGACAACTAGTCGTCCTGTCCCTGCAGCTGATAAACACCCCCATAGCATAATGCTGCCATCACCATGTTTCACTGTTAACCCCTTCCCGACCCATGACGCCACGTATTCGTCATGAAAGTCGGTGCCAATCCGACCCATGACGCCTATGTGGCGTCATGGAAAGATCGCGTCCCTGCAGATCCGGTGAAAGGGTTAACTCCCATTTCACCCGATCTGCAGGGACAGGGGGAGTGGTAGTTTAGCCCAGGGGGGGTGGCTTCACCCCCTCGTGGCTACGATCGCTCTGATTGGCTGTTGAAAGTGAAACTGCCAATCAGAGCGATTTGTAATATTTCACCTATTATAACTGGTGAAATATTACAATCCAGCCATGGCCGATGCTGAAATATCATCGGCCATGGCTGGAAATACTAGTGTGCCCCCACCCCACCCCACCGATCGCCCCCGCAGCCCCCCGATCTGGCCGGTACACTGCTCCGGCTCCCCTCCGTCCAGTGCTCCGCTCCCCGCCGTGCTCTTGTCCGCTCCCCCCGTGCTCCAATCACCCTCCCGTGCTCCCATCACCCCCCCTGCACTCCGATCCACTCCCCCCGGTGCTCCCTTCCACCCCCCCATGCTCCATTCCAGCCCCCCCGTGCTCCGTTCCACGCCCCCCGTGCTCCGTTCCACCCCTCCCGCGCTCCGATTCCCACCCCCGTGCTCCGATCCCCCCCCCCCGTGTTCCGCCCCCCACCCCATCATACTTACCGATCCAGCCGGGGTCCCGTCCGTCTTCTCCCTGGGCGCCGCCATCTTCCAAAATGGCGGGCGCATGCGCAGTGTGCCCGCCGAATCTGCCGGCCGGCAGATTCGTTCCAAAGTGCATTTTGATCACTGAGATATAATCTATCTCAGTGATCAAAATAAAAAAAATAATAAATGACCCCCCCCCCTTTGTCACCCCCATAAGTAGGGACAATAAAAAAATAAAGAAATTTTTTTTTCCACTAATGTTAGAATAGGGTTAGGGTTAGGGGTAGGGTTAGGGTTAGGGGTAGGGTTAGGGGTAGGGTTAGGGGTAGGGTTAGGGTTAGGGGTAGGGTTAGGGGTAGGGTTAGGGGTAGGGTTAGGGTTAGGGGTAGGGGTAGGGTTAGGGTTAGGGTTAGGGGTAGGGCTAGGGGTAGGGTTAGGGGTAGGGTTAGGGTTAGGGCTAGGGTTAGGGTTTCGGTATGTGCACACGTATTCTGGTCCTCTGCGGATTTTTCCGCTGAGGATTTGATAAATCCGCAGTGCTAAACCGCTGCGGATTTACCGCGTTTTTTTCTGCGCATTTCACTGCGGTTTTACAACTGCGATTTTCTATTGTAGCAGTTGTAAAACCGCTGCGGAATCCGCACAAAGAAGTGACATGCTGCGGAATGTAAACCGCTGCGTTTCCGTGCAGTTTTTCCGCAGCATGTGTACAGGGATTTTTGTTTCCCGTAGGTTTACATTGAACTGTAAACTCATGGGAAACTGTTGCGGATCTGCAGCGTTTTCCGCAGCGTGTGCACATACCTTTAGAATTAGGCTATGTGCACACTGTGCGGATTTGGCTGCGGATTGGCCGCTGCGGATTCGCAGCAGTGTTCCATCAGGTTTACAGTACCATGTAAACATATGAAAAACCAAATCCGCTGTGCCCATGGTGCGGAAAATACCGCGCGGAAACGCTGCGTTGTATTTTCCGCAGCATGTCAATTCTTTGTGCGGATTCCGCAGCGTTTTACACCTGTTCCTCAATAGGAATCCGCAGGTGAAATCCGCACAAAAAACACTGGAAATCCGCGGAAAATCCGCAGGTAAAACGCAGTGCCTTTTACCCGCGGATTTTTCAAAAATGGTGCGGAAATATCTCACACGAATCCGCAACGTGGGCACATAGCCTTAGGGTTAGGGTTGGAATTAGGGTTGTGGTTAGGGTTGTGATTAGGGTTATGGCTACAGTTGGGATTAGGGTTAGGGGTGTGTTGGGGTTAGTGTTGGAGGTAGAATTGAGGGGTTTCCACTGTTTAGGCACATCAGGGGTCTCCAAACGCAACATGGCGCCACCATTGATTCCAGCCAATCTCGTATTCAAAAAGTCAAATGGTGCTCCCTCACTTCCGAGCCCTGACGTGTGCCCAAACAGTGGTTTACCCCCACATATGGGGTACCAGCATACTCAGGACAAACTGCGCAACAATTACTGGGGTCCAATTTCTCCTGTTACCCTTGTGAATCTAAAAAAATGCTTGCTAAAACATAATTTTTGAGGAAAGAAAAATGATTTTTTATTTTCACGGCTCTGCGTTGTAAACGTTTGTGAAGCACTTGGGGGTTCAAAGTGCTCACCACATATCTAGATAAGTTCCTTGGGGGGTCTAGTTTCTAAAATGGGGTCACTTGTGGGGGTTTCTACTGTTTAGGCACACCAGGGGCTCTGCAAACGCAACGTGACACCCGCAGACCATTCCATCAAAGTCTGCATTTCAAAACGTCACTACTTCAATTCCAAGCCCCGGCATGTGCCCAAACAGTAGTTTACCCCCACATATGGGGTATCACCGTACTCAGGAGAAACTGGACAACAAATATTGGGGTCAAATTTCTCCTGTTACCCTTGGGAAAATTAAAAAATTCTGGGCTAAATAATTATTTTTGAGGAAAGAAAACGTATTTATTATTTTCACGGCTCTGCATTATAAACTTCTATGAAGCGCTTGGGGGTTCAAAGTGCTCACCACACATCTAGATAAGTTCCTTTGGGGGTCTAGTTTCCAAAATGGGGTCACTTGTGGGGGGTTTCTACTGTTAAGCCACATCAGGGGCTCTGCAAACGCAACGTGACGCCCACAGAGCATTCCATCAAAGTCTGCATTTCAAAACGTCACTACTAGGGTTGAGCGAAACGGGTCGAAATTGTTCAAAAGTCGCCGACTTTTGGCAAGGTCGGGTTTCATGAAACCCGACCCGACTCCAGTGGGGGGTCGGCCATGAAGTCGGTGATCTTTTGAATCTGGAATCGGAATTCCGATCCCGATTCCCGATATGTTTAAGATATCAGGAATTGGTATCGGAATTCAGATTAAAGTGTAAAATATAGAATTAAAATAAAAAATATTGCAATACTTACCCTCTGACGCGCCCTGGTACTAACCGGCAGCCTTCCTCCTTCGAATCCGCGCTTCTAGGACCTTGCCGTGACGTCGCGGTGACGTCGCGGCTTGTGATTGGCCGCGCGGCCGCCCATGTGACCGCTCGCGCGGCCAATCACAAGCCGCGACGTCACCCGCGACGTCACCGAAGGAATATACTCACCCTCGGAAGCGCCCTGCTTCCTTCCGACAGCCTTCCTTCCTAAGAATCAGCCCTTCCAGGACCTTCGGTGACGTCGCGGGTGACGTCGCGGCTTGTGATTGGCCGCGCGAGCGGTCACATGGGCGGCCGCGCGGCCAATCACAAGCCGCGACGTCACCGCGACGTCACGGCAAGGTCCTAGAAGCGCGGATTCGAAGGAGGAAGGCTGCCGGTTAGTACCAGGGCGCGTCAGAGGGTAAGTATTGCAATATTTTTTATTTTAATTCTATATTTTACACTTAAATATGGATCCCAGGGCCTGAAGGAGAGTTTCCGCTCCTTCAGACCCTGGGAACCATGGAAACCCAATGCACTGCATTGGGTTTCGAGTTTCGGCCGACCCCGACCCCGACTTTTTTATAGAATCGGCCGATTTCACTCGACCCGACTTTTCCAAAAGTCGGGTTTCGTGAAACCCGACCCGATCCTATAAAAGTGAAGGTCGCTCAACCCTAGTCACTACTTCACTTCCGAGCCTTGGCATGTGCCCAAACAGTGGTTTACCCCCACATATGGGGTATCAGCGTACTCAGGAGAAACTGGACAACAACTTTTGGGGTCCAATTTCTTCTGTAACCCTTGGGAAAATAAAAAATTCTGGGCTAAATAATTATTTTTGAGGAAAGAAAACGTATTTATTATTTTCACGGCTCTGCATTATAAACTTCTATGAAGCGCTTGGGGGTTCAAAGTGCTCACCACACATCTAGATAAGTTCCTTTGGGGGTCTAGTTTCCAAAATGGGGTCACTTGTGGGGGGTTTCTACTGTTAAGCCACATCAGGGGCTCTGCAAACGCAACGTGACACCCACAGAGCATTCCATCAAAGTCTGCATTTCAAAACGTCACTACTTCACTTCCGAGCCCCGGCATGTGCCCAAACAGTGATTTACCCCCACATATGGGGTATCAGCGTACTCAGGAGAAACTGGACAACAACTTTTGGGGTCAAATTTCTCCTGTTACCCTTGGGAAAATAAAAAATTGCAGGCTAAAAGATCATTTTTGAGAAAATAATTTTTTTTTTTATTTTCATGGCTCTGCGTTATAAACTTCTGTGAAGCACTTGGGGGTTCAAAGTCCTCACCACACATCTAGATTAGTTCCTTTGGGGGTCTAGTTTCCAAAATGGTGTCATTTCTGGGGGATCTCCAATGTTTAGGCACACAGGGGCTCTCCAAACGTGACATGGTGTCCGCTAATGATTGGAGCTAATTTTCCATTTAAAAAGCCAAATGGCGTGCCATCCCTTCCGAGCCCTGCCGTGCGCCCAAACAGTGGTTTACCCCCACATATGGGGTATCAGCGTACTCAGGACAAACTGGACAACAATATTTGGGGTCCAATCAATTTCTCCTATTATCCTTGGCAAAATAGGAAATTCCAGGTTAAAAAATCATTTTTGAGGAAAGAAAAATTATTTTTTATTTTCATGGCTCTGCGTTATAAACTTCTGTGAAGCACCTGGGGGTTTAAAGTGCTCAATATGCATCTAGATAAGTTCCTTGGGGGGTCTAGTTTCCAAAATGGGGTCACTTGTGGGGGAGCTCCAGTGTTTAGGCACACAGGGGCTCTCCAAACGCGACATGGTGTCCGCTAACAATTGGAGCTAATTTTCCATTCAAAAAGTCAAATGGCGCGCCTTCCCTTCCGAGCCCTGCCGAGTGCCCAAACAGTGGTTTACCCCCACATATGAGGTATCGACGTACTCGGGAGAAATTGCCCAACAAATTTTATGATCCATTTTATCCTACTGCCCATGTGAAAATGAAACAATTGAGGCGAAAAGAATTTTTTTGTGAAAAAAAAGTACTTTTTCATTTTTACAGATCAATTTGTGAAGCACCTGAGGGTTTAAAGTGCTCACTAGGCATCTAAATAAGTTCCTTGGGGGGTCTAGTTTCCAAAATGGGGTCACTTGTGGGGGAGCGCCAATGTTTAGGCACACAGGAGCTATCCAAACGCGACATGGTGTCCGCTAACGATGGAAATAATTTTTCATTCAAAAAGTCAAATGGTGCTCCTTCCCTTCCGAGCCTTACCATGTGCCCAAACAGTGGTTTACTCCCACATGTGAGGTATTGGTGTACTCAGGAGAAATTGCCCAACACATTTTAGGATCCATTTTATCCTGTTGCCCATGTGAAAATGAAAAAATTGAGGCTAAAAGAATTTTTTTGTGAAAAAAAAAAGTACTTTTTCATTTTTATGGATCAATTTGTGAAGCACCTGGGGGTTCAAAGTGCTCACTATGCATCTAGATAAGTTCCTTGGGGCGTCTAGTTTCCAAAATGGGGTCACTTGTGGGGGAGCTCCAATTTTTAGGCACACGGGGGCTCTCCAAACGTGACATGTTGTCGGCTAAAGAGTGGAGCCAATTTTTGATTCAAAAAGTCAAATGGCGCTCCTTCCCTTCCAAGCCCTGCCGTGCGCCCAAACAGTGGTTTACCCCCACATATGAGGTATCAGCGTACTCAGGACAAATTGGACAACAACTTTCGTGGTTCAGTTTCTCCTTTTACCATTGGGAAAATAAAAAAATTGTTGCTAAAAGATAATTTTTGTGACTAAAAAGTTAAATGTTCATTTTTTCCTTCCATGTTGCTTCTGCTGCTGTGAAGCACCTGAAGGGTTAATAAACTTCTTGAATGTGGTTTTGAGTACCTTGAGGGGTGCAGTTTTTAGAATGGTGTCACTTTTGGGTATTTTCAGCCATATAGACCCCTCAAACTGACTTCAAATGTGAGGTGGTCCCTAAAAAAAATGGTTTTGTAAATTTCGTTGTAAAAATGACAAATCGCTGGTCAAATTTTAACCCTTATAACTTCCTAACAAAAAAAAATTTTGTTTCCAAAATTGTGCTGATGTAAAGTAAACATGTGGGAAATGTTATTTATTAACTATTTTGTGTCACAAATCTCTCTGGTTTAACAGAATAAAAATTCAAAATGTGAAAATTGCGAAATTTTCAAAATTTTCGCCAAATTTCCGTTTTTATCACAAATAAACGCAGAATTTATTGACCTAAATTTACCACTAACATGAAGCCCAATATGTCACGAAAAAACAATCTCAGAACCGCTAGGATCCGTTGAAGCGTTCCTGAGTTATTACCTCATAAAGGGACACTGGTCAGAATTGCAAAAAACGGCAAGGTCTTTAAGGTCAAAATAGGCTGGGTCATGAAGGGGTTAAGATTGTATTGGACAGGTGATGGGCAGTGCCTGGTTTTCTCTGCACATACAGCTTAGAATTATCACCAAAAAGGTCTATCTTCGTCTCATCAGATCAGAGAATCTTATTTCTCATAGTCTGGGAGTCTTTCATGCGTTTTTTAGCAAACTATATGCAGGTTTTCATATGTCTTGCACTGAAGAGAGGCTTCAGTTGGACCACTCTGCCATAAAAGACCTACTGGTGGAGGGCTGCAGTGATAGTTGACTTGGTGGAACTTTGTCCCATCTCCCTACTGCATCCCTGGAGCTCAGCCACAGTGCTCTTGGGGTTCTTCTTTACCTCTCTCACCAAGGCTCTTCTCCCACGATTGCTCAGTTTGGCTGGATGGCCAGGACTGGGAAGATTTCTGGTGGTCCCAAACCTCTTCCATTTAAGGATTATGGAGACAACTGTGCTCCTAGGAACCCTGAGTTCTGCAGAAATTCTGTTGCAACCTTGGCCTGATCTGTGCCAGCCACAATTCTGCCACAATTCTTTCTCAGCTTCTTGGCCAGTTCCTTTGACCTCATGATTCTCATTTGGTCTGACATGCACTGTGAGCTGTGAGGTCTTACATAGACAGGTGTGTCCCCAAATCCATGTGTGAAAAACTTGTTGCATCATTCCCAAAACGACTCATGGCTGTACTAGCTCAAAAGCTCTACTCAATACTGAGCAAAGGGTCTGAATACTTATGACCATGTGATATTTCACTTTTTCTTTTTTATTAAATTTGCAAAAACATTCTACATTTCTGTTTTTTTTTCAGTCAAGAAGGGGTGCAGAGTGTACATTATGAGAAAAAATGAACTTTATTTAATTTACCAAATGGCTGCAAAGAAATAAAGAGTGAACAATTTACAGGGATATGAATACTTTCCGTACCCACTGAATTACTGTTAATAAGCTAGGAAATTGTCCATTTTAAAATGTTGATGCCACACTGTTGATTGTCATGCTCTTACAAAAGCAGGGGCAGTGGGACTCTATACTGTCCCTTAAACTAGGGGAGTCCTAGTCTATGCCTATCCCCAGGGTTACCCCTGTTGTGAATTCCGCTCTTGGGCTCCCTCCGGTGGTTGTAAGTGGCACTTTTGTGAGTTCTGCTCTTGGGCTCCCTCTTGTGGTTTCTAGTGGTATGGCTGCTCCTTGGAGTTAGCTGTCATCAGCTGCCTCCACTTATCTTCTCTTCTGCTCGGCTATTTAGGTCTGGCTCTGTCTTCAGCCAGTGCCACTTGTAATTGGTTCCTGGTTGGATTCACATCTCTTTGGAGTTCCCTGTTATCCTGACCAGTTCAGCTAAGCTAAGTTTTTGCTTTCTCTTTTCTGTCCATAGATTGTGGACTTATCCATTCTGTGCTTTCTATGTTTGTCCAGCTTATCAGTGTGAATTATTTCTGTCTTTCTGAAAGCTCTGGGAGGCAGATTTGCCCTCCACACCTTTAGTCAGGTGTGGAGTTTTTTTTGTAAACTCTGCGTGGATTTTTGTAGTGTTATATACTCACCGCAGAGTATTCCATCCTGTCCTATCTATTTAGCTAGACTGGCCTCCTGTGCTCATCCTGGTTTCATTCTGTGTATGTCTTTTCCCTCTCCACTCACAGTCATTATTTGTGGGGGGCTAATCTATCCTTTGGGGATTTTCTCTGAGGCAAGATAGTTTTCCTGCTTCTTTCTTTAACGGTAGTTAGCTCTTAGGCTGTGACGAGATGCCTAGGAAGAGTTAGGAGCATTCCACGGCTACTTCTAGTGTTGTGTTGAGCTTAGGGACTGTGGTCAGTACAGTTACCACGTCCTTCAGAGCACGTTCCATGTTGCTCCTAGACCACCGTATGATAACAGTACAAGTGGCCGAAAATGAATTAAATGCATCTCAAAAGAAGGAAGAGAAAGTTCTGAACCATTTTTTTTTCTGTGCTTTGGTTTGTCTTTTCTTTTTTTTCTTTTCCTCTTGATATCTGGGTGGTTCAGGATATATGCTTTGGCATGGATGTTCAGGGTTTGTTTTCTCGTGTGGATCAACTTGCTGCAAGAGTACAGGGTATCCAGGACTATGTTGTCCAGACTCCGGCTTTAGAGCCCAGAATTCCTACTCCTGATTTGTTTTTTGGGGACAGATCCAAGTTTTTGAACTTTAAAAATAACTGCAAATTGTTTTTTGCTTTGAAACCCCGTTCTTCTGGTGATCCCATTCAGCAAGTAAAAATCATCATATCCTTGCTGCGTGGTGACCCTCAAGACTGGGCTTTTTCTCTTGAAACAGGGGATCCGGCATTATTGAATGTAGATGCATTTTTTCAAGCGCTCGGATTATTATATGACGTACCTAATTCTGTGGATCATGCAGAAAAAACCCTGTTGGCCTTGTGTCAAGGTCAGGAAGCGGCAGAGTTATACTGCCAGAAATTTAGAAAATGGTCTGTGCTCACTAAATGGAATGAAGAGGCTCTGGCTGCTATTTTCAGAAAAGGTCTTTCTGAAACCCTTAAAGATGTTATGGTGGGCTTTCCTACGCCTGCCGGTTTGAGCGAATCTATGTCTCTAGCCATTCAGATTGATCGGTGTCTGCGCGAGCGCAAAGCTGTGCACCATATGGCAGTGTCCTCTGAGCAAAGTCCTGAACCTATGCAATGTGATAGGATTTTGACTAGAATAGAACGGCAGGAATTCAGACGTCAGAATAGGCTGTGTTTTTACTGTGGTGATTCGGCTCATGTTATCTCTGATTACCCTAAGCGTAGAGTCGCTAGGTCTGTTACCATTGGTACTATACAGCCTAAATTTCTCTTATCTGTGACCCTGATTTGCTCATTGTCGTCCTTTTCTGTCATGGCATTTGTGGATTCAGGCGCTGCCCTGAACTTAATGGTCTTAGAATTCGCCAGGCGCTGTGGTTTTTCCTTGCAGCCTTTGCAGAGCCCTATTCCTTTGAGGGGCATTGATGCTACACCCTTGGCCAAGGATAAACCTCAGTACTGGACACAGATGACTATGTACATGGCTCCTGCACATCAGGAAGATTGCCGTTTTCTGGTGTTGCATAACCTGCATGATGTTGTTGTACTGGGATTTCCATGGTTACAGGAACATAATCCGGTGCTGGATTGGAAAACTATGTCAGTGACTAGTTGGGGTTGTCGAGGAGTACATAGTGACATTCCTTTGATGTCAATTTCCTCTTCCCCCTCTTCTGAGGTCCCTGAGTTTTTGTCGGATTTCCAGGATGTATTTGATGAGCCCAAGTCCAGTTCCCTTCCTCCACATAGGGACTGTGATTGTGCTATTAACTTGATTCCTGGTTGTAAGTTCCCTAAGGGCCGACTTTTCAATCTGTCTGTGCCAGAGCATGCCGCCATGCGGAGCTATGTTAAGGAATCTTTGGAGAAAGGGCATATTCGGCCCTCTTCGTCACCATTGGGATCGGGTTTCTTTTTTGTTGCTAAGAAGGATGGCTCCTTGAGACCCTGTATTGATTATCGTCTTCTTAATAAGATCACGGTCAAATTCCAATACCCCTTGCCTTTGCTTACTGATTTGTTTGCTCAGATTAAGGGGGCTAGTTGGTTTACTAAGATTGACCTCCGAGGGGCATATAATCTTGTTCGTATTAAACAGGGTGACGAATGGAAAACTGCATTTAATACGCCCGAAGGCCATTTTGAATACCTTGTGATGCCATTTGGGCTTTCTAATGCTCCATCTGTGTTCCAGTCTTTCATGCATGATATTTTCCGCAATTATCTTGATAAATTCATGGTCGTATATTTGGATGATATTTTGATTTTTTCCGATGATTGGGAGTCTCATGTGAAGCAGGTCAGGATGGTGTTCCAGATCCTTCGTGATAATGCTTTATTTGTGAAGGGGTCTAAGTGCCTATTCAGAGTTCAGAAGGTCTATTTTTTGGGTTTTATTTTTTCTCCCTCGTCTATAGAAATGGATCCTGTTAAGGTCCAAGCTATTCATGACTGGATTCAACCCACATCTGTGAAGGGTCTTCAAAAATTTTTGGGCTTTGCTAATTTCTATCGCCGTTTCATTGCCAATTTTTCCAGTGTGGTTAAGCCCCTTACTGATTTGACGAAGAAAGGCGCTGATGTGAGTAATTGGTCCTCTGAGGCTGCTGAGGCTTTTCAGGAGCTTAAACGCCGATTTACTTCTGCCCCTGTGTTGCGTCAACCGGATGTTTCTCTTCCTTTTCAGGTTGAGGTCGACGCTTCTGAGATTGGGGCAGGAGCCGTTTTGTCTCAGAGGGAGTCTGATGGTTCTTTGATGAAACCGTGTGCTTTTTTTTCCAGAAAGTTTTTGCCTGCGGAACGCAATTATGATGTCGGCAATCGGGAGTTGTTGGCTATGAAGTGGGCGTTTGAGGAGTGGCGACATTGGCTTGAGGGAGCTAAACACCGTGTTGTGGTCCTGACCGATCGTAAGAATCTGATTTACCTCGAGTCGGCCAAGCGGCTGAATCCTAGACAGGCTCGATGGTCCCTGTTTTTCTCCCATTTTGATTTTGTGGTCTCGTATCTTCCGGGATCTAAGAATGTTAAGGCTGATGCCCTCTCTAGGAGTTTTTCGCCTGATTCTCCTGGAGTCCTTGAGCCGGTTGGCATTCTTAAGGAGGGGGTGATTCTTTATGCTATCTCCCCTGATTTGCGGCGGGTGCTTCGGGAATTTCAGGCTGATAGGCCTGACCGCTGTCCAGTGGGGAAGCTGTTTGTTCCTGATAGATGGACAAGTAAGGTAATTTCTGAGGTTCATTGTTCAGTGTTGGCTGGTCATCCTGGGATTTTTGGTACCAGAGATGTGGTTGCTAGGTCCTTTTGGTGGCCTTCCTTGTCTCGCGATGTGCGTGCTTTTGTGCAGTCCTGTGGGACTTGCACCCGGGCCAAGCTCTGCTGTTCCCGCACTAGTGGGTTGCTTTTGCCTTTGCCGGTCCCTGAGAGGCCCTGGATGCATATTTCCATGGTTCTCAGTTTGTCTCTAGATTTTGGCGGGCCTTTTGTGCTAGGATGGGCAATGATTTGTCTTTTTCTTCGGCGTTTCATCCTCAGACTAATGGCCAAACTGAGCTAACTAATCAGACCTTGGAGACCTATTTGAGATGCTTTGTGTCTGCTGATCAGGATGATTGGGTGTCTTTCTTGCCGTTGGCCGAGTTTGCCCTTAATAATCGGGCTAGTTCAGCTACTTTGGTTTCACCTTTCTTTTGCAATTTTGGTTTTCATCCTCGCTTTTCTTCTGGGCAGGTTGAGCCTTCTGATTGTCCTGGTGTTGATTCTGTGGTGGACAGGCTGCAGCAGATTTGGACTCATGTGGTGGACAATTTGACATTGTCTCAGGAAAGGGCTCAACGTTTTGCTAACCGCCGTCGGTGTGTTGGTCCCCGGCTTCGTGTGGGGGATTTGGTTTGGTTGTCTTCTCGTCATGTTCCTATGAAGGTTTCTTCTCCTAAGTTTAAGCCTCGGTTTATTGGTCCTTATAAAATTTCTGAAATTATTAATCCGGTGTCTTTTCGTTTGGCTCTTCCTGCCTCTTTTGCCATTCATAATGTTTTCCATAGATCTTTGTTGCGGAGATATGTGGTGCCCATTGTTCCCTCGGTTGACCCTCCTGCCCCGGTGTTGGTTGAGGGAGAGTTGGAATATGAGGTTGAGAAGATTTTGGATTCTCGTTTTTCGAGGCGGAGGCTTCAGTATCTTGTCAAGTGGAAGGGTTATGGCCAGGAGGATAATTCTTGTGTTGTTGCCTCCGATGTCCATGCCACCGATTTGGTTCGTGCTTTTCACTTGGCTCGTCCTGATCGGCCTGGGGGCTCGGGTGAGGGTTCGGAGACCCCTCCTCAAGGGGGGGTACTGTTGTGAATTCCGCTCTTGGGCTCCCTCCGGTGGTTGTAAGTGACACTTTTGTGAGTTCTGCTCTTGGGCTCCCTCTTGTGGTTTCTAGTGGTATGGCTGCTCCTTGGAGTTAGCTGTCATCAGCTGCCTCCACTTATCTTCTCTTCTGCTCGGCTATTTAGGTCTGGCTCTGTCTTCAGCCAGTGCCACTTGTAATTGGTTCCTGGTTGGATTCACATATCTTTGAAATTCCCTGTTATCCTGACCAGTTCAGCTAAGCTAAGTTTTTGCTTGCTCTTTTCTGTCCATAGATTGTGGACTTATCCATTCTGTGCTTTCTATGTTTGTCCAGCTTATCAGTGTCAATTATTTCTGTCTTGCTGGAACCTCTGGGAGGCAGATTTGCCCTCCACACCTTTAGTCAGGTGTGGAGTTTTTTTTTGTAAACTCTGCGTGGATTTTTGTAGTGTTTTATACTGACCGCACAGTATTCCATCCTGTCCTATCTATTTAGCTAGACTGGCCTCCTGTGCTCATCCTGGTTTCATTCTGTGTATGTCTTTTCCCTCTCCACTCACAGTCATTATTTGTGGGGGCTAATCTATCCTTTGGGGATTTTCTCTGAGGCAACATAGTTTTCCTGCTTCTTTCTTTAGGGGTAGTTAGCTCTTAGGCTGTGACGAGATGCCTAGGGAGAGTTAGGAGCATTCCACGGCTACTTCTAGTGTTGTGTTGAGCTTAGGGACTGCGGTCAGTACAGTTACCACGTCCTTCAGAGCTCATTCCATGTTGCTCCTAGACCACCGTATCATAACCTACCCCTGAGGGTCTCGCAACTCTGTGCTTCATCAAAATCCTCCTAAACTGCTCCCACTCTCAGGGAGGAAAGGGGCCCTTAATCCCATATGACATACTATCCCGTCAAGGTGACCTGGGACTTAAAATTCCCAGTGACGGGATAGTATGTCATATGCGATCGGCCGCGCTCACGGGGGGAGCGTGGCCGATCGAGGCCGGGTGTCAGCTGACTATCGCAGCTGACATCCGGCACTATGTGCCAGGAGCTGTCAAGGACCGCTCCCGGCACATTAACCCCCAGCACACCGTGATCAAATATGATCGCGGTGTTCCGGGGGCATAGAGAAGCATCGCGCAGGGAGGGGCTCCCTGTGGGCTTCCCTGAGACGATCGGTATAAGGTGATGTGCTCACCTTGTGCCGAGCGTCTCCTCCCTGCAGGCCCCGGATTCAAAATGGCCGCGGGGATACTTCCGGGTCCTGCAGGGAGTACTTCCGGGTCCAGAGCAGGTGCTGGTAACCAAGGAGCAGGGCACGCCAGATCGCTGATCTGACACAGTGCTCTGCAAAGTGTCAGATCAGCGATCTGTCACTATACAGTGATGTCCCCCCCTGGGACAAAGTAAAAAAAAGTTAAAAAAATTTTTTTTAGATGTGTAAAAAAAAATAAAAAAAATTCCTAAATAAAGAAAAAAAAATATTGTTCCCATAAATACATTTCTTTATCTAAATAAAAAAACAATAAAAGTACACATATTTAGTATCGCCGCGTCCGTAACGACCCAACTTATAAAACTGTCCCACTAGTTAACCCCTTCAGTGAACACCGTAAAAAAAAAGAGGCAAAAAACAACGCATTATTATCATATTGCCGAACAAAAAGTGGAATAACACGCGATCAAAAAGACAGATATAAATAACTATGGTACCGCTGAAAACGTCATTTTGTCCCGCAAGAAACGAGCTGCCATACAGCATCCTCAGTAAAAAAATAAAAAAGTTACAGTCCTCAGAATAAAGCGATGCAAAAATAATTATTTTTTCTATAAAATAGTTTTTATCGTATAAAAAGCGCCAAAACATAAAAAAAGATGTAATGAGGTATCGCTGTAATCGTACTGACCCGAACAATAAAACTGCTTTATCCATTTTACCAAACATGGAACAGTATAAACGCCCCCTCCCCCAAAAGAAATTCATGAATAGTTGGTTTTTGGTCATTCTGCCTCACAAAAATTGGAATAAAAAGCGATCAAAAAATGTCACATGCCTAAAAATGTTACCAATAAAAACGTCAACTCGTCCCACAAAAAACAAGACCTCACATGACTCTGTGGACCAAAATATGGAAAAATTATAGGTCTCAAAATGTGGTAACGCAAAAAATATTTTTTGCAATAAAAAGCGTCTTTTAGTGTGTGACGGCTGCCAATCATAAAAATCCGCTAGAAAACCCGCTAGAAAAGTAAATCAAACCCCCCTTCATCACCCCCTTAGTTAGGGAAACATAAAAAATTAAGAAAATGTATTTATTTCCATTTTCCTATTAGGGTTAGGGCTAAGGTTAGGGCTAGGGTTAGGGTTAGGGCTAGGGTTAGGGCTAGGGTTAGAGTTAGAGCTACGGTTAGGGCTAGGGTTGGGGCTAGGGTTGGGGCTAGGGTTGGGGCTAGGGTTAGGGCTAGGGTTAGGGTTACTGCTAGGGTTAGGGCTAGGGTTAGGGTTGGGGCTAGGGTTAAGGCTACAGCTAGGGTTGGGGCTAAAGTTAGGGTTAGGGTTGGGGCTAAAGTTACGGTTAGGGTTTAGATTACATTTACGGTTCGGAATAGGGTTGGAATTAGGGTTAGGGGTGTGTCAGGGTTAGAGGTGTGGTTAGGGTTACTGTTGGGACTAGGGTTAGGGGTGTGTTTTGATTAGGGTTTCAGTTATAATTGGGGGGTTTCCACTGTTTAGGCATATCAGGGGCTCTCCAAACGCGACATGGCGTCCGATCTCAATTCCAGCCAATTCTGCGTTGAAAAAGTAAAACAGTGCTCCTTCCCTTCCGAGCTCTCCCGTGTGCCCAAACAGGGGTTTACCCCAACATATGGGGTATCAGCGTACTCAGGACAAATAGGACAACAACTTTTGGGGTCCAATTTCTCCTGTTACCCTTGGGAAAATACAAAACTGGGGGCTAAAAAATAATTTTTGTGGGAAAAAAAGAGATTGTTTTATTTTCACGGCTCTGCATTATAAACTGTAGTGAAACACTTGGGGGCTCAAAGCTCTCACAACACATCTAGATGAGTTCCTTAGGGGGGTCTACTTTCCAAAATGGTGTCACTTGTGGGGGATTTCAATGTTTAGGCACATCAGGGGCTCTCCAAACGCAACATGGCGTCCCATCTCAATTCCAGTCAATTTTGCTTTGAAAAGTCAAATGGCGCTACTTCCCTTCCAAGCTCTGCCATGCGCCCAAACAGTGGTTTGCCCCCACATATGGGGTTTCAGTATACTCAGGACAAATTGCACAACAAATTTTTGGGTCCAATTTCTTCTGTTGCCCTTGGGAAAATAAAAAATTTGTGGCAAAATATCATTTTTTTGTGAAAAAATATGATTTTTTATTTTTACGGCTCTATATTATAAGCTTTTGTGAAGCATTTGGTGGGTAAAAGTGCTCACCACACATCTAGATAAGTTCCTTAGGGGGTCTACTTTCCAAAATGGTGTCACTTGTGGGAGGTTTCAATGTTTAGGCACATCAGGGGCTCTCCCAATGCGCATGGCGTCCCATCTCAATTCCAGTCAATTTTGCATTCCTTTCTGAGCTCTGCCATGTGCCCAAACGGTGGTTCCCCCCCACATATGGGGAATCAGCGTACTCAGGACAAATTGGACAACAACTTTTGCGGTCCAATTTCTCTCGTAACCCTTGGGAAAATAAAAATTTGGGGGGGTAAAAAAAGCATTTTTGTGGGAAAAAAATTAATTTTTACATTCACGACTCTGCGTTATAAACTGTAGTGAAACACTTGGGGGTTCAAAGCTGTCAAAACACATCTAGATAATTTCCTTAGGGGGTCTAGTTTCCAAAATGGTGTCACTTGTGGGGGGTTTCTATTGGTTAGGTGCATCAGGGGCTCTGCAAATGCAAAGTGACACCTGCAGACCAATCCATCTAAGTCTGCATTCTAAATGGCGCTTCTTCCTTTCTGAGCTCTGCCATGCGCCCAAACGGTGGTTCCCCCCCACATATGGGGTATCAGCGTATTCAGGACAAATTGGATAACAACTTTTGGGGTCGAATTTCTCCTGTTACCCTTGGGAAAATACAAAACTGGTGGCTAAAAAATAATTTTTGTGAAAAAATGTTTTTTATTTATTTTCATGGCTCTGCATGATAAACTGTAGTGAAACACTTGGGGGTTCAAAGCTGTCAAAGCACAGCTAGATACGTTCCTTAGGGGGTCTACTTTCCAAAATGGTGTCACTTGTGGGGGGTTTCAATGTTTAGGCCCATCAAGGGCTCTCCAAACGTGACATGGTGTCCCATCTCAATTCCAGTCAATTTTGCATTGAAAAGTCAAATGGTGCTCCTTCCCTTCCGTGCTCTGCCATGCGCCCAAACAGTGGTTTACCCCCACATGTGGGGTATCCGCTTACTCAGAACAAATAGCACAACAACTTTTGGGGTCCAATTTCTTCTCCTACCCTTGGGAAAATAAAACAAATTAGAGGTGAAGTAAATTTTTTGTGAAAAAAAATTAAATGTTATTTTTTTTTAAACATTGCAAAAATTCCTGTAAAACACCTGAAGGGTTAATAAACTTCTTGAATGTGGTTTTGAGCACCCTGAGGGGTGCAGTTTTTAGAATGGTATCACACTTGGTTATTTTCTATCATATAGACCCCTCAAAATTACTTCAAATGTGATGTGATCCCTAAAAAATATTGGTGTTGTAAAAATGAAAAATTGCTGGTCAAATTTTAACCCTTATAACTACCTAACAAAAAAAACTTTTGGTTCCAAAATTGTGCTGATGTAAAGTAGACATGTGGGAAATGTTACTTATTAATTATTTTACAGGACATATCTCTGTGATTTAAGGGCATAAAATTCAAAGTTGGAAAATTGGAAAATGTTCAAAATTTTCGCCAAATTTCCATTGTTTTCACAAATAAACGCAAGTTATATCGAAGAAATTTTACCACTATCATGAAGTACAATATGTCACGAGAAAACATTGTCAGAATCGCCAAGATCCGTTGAAGCGTTCCAGAGTTATAACCTCATAAAGGGACAGTGGTCAGAATTGTAAAAATTGGCCCGGTCATTAACGTGCAAACCACCCTTGGTAAATACAGGCTGGAAAGACAAGGGTAAACCAAGGGCATAATCAAATGGCAGACACACAGGTTAAAATACATAGGGGAAATGGGTGCACAGTAAAGAGGCAGAAAATCAATTAAAAAAAAACGCCAAAAGTGAGGATAGAGGTATTCACAACAAACTGTATGCAACAATCTCAAAAACAGAGTGACTCTTCAGACAACTTTCTTCATTCTGTTCCTGGCTTCACTAGAGATTCTATTGCTGGCAAGAGGAAAGACAGGGACAGGTTTATATAATGGAAGGATGTGGTTTCAATAAGCAACACAGCCAATAGATAATGAAGAACTCTAAACCCTTTCCATGTCACAGCAAACCTGTTAACTCATGAATGGCCTGGTAGATTTAAAGGGGTGGGATGAGGGGCTGTTCTGATGTGCGGCGCGCCACTGCGGGTGTCCGGTACTACTTCAGAAAGTAGTAGAAATAAAAGATTTTAAGAATACTACTCACTGTATGATTTCAGTTTCAGAAATCAACAGCTGGGCGTTAATGAAAATAGTTCAACAAACCTTCTTGCTAGGTAGAAGTTGGACAATGGAAAAACTATACAAAAGACGCAAATGAATACACTAATAAAAACCAGTTCTGAGCATATTATAAGTGCATACTGTACATCATCCCAAGTCTTAGACTCTAACGTCCACGTTTAAAGGGAATCTGTCACCCCAAAAATCGTATATGAGCTGAGGCCACCGGCATCAGGGGCTTATCTACAGCATTCTGTAATGCTGTAGGTAAGCCCCTGATGTAACCTGAAAGGAAAGAAAAACAGGTTATATTATACTCACCCAGGGGCGGTCCCGCTGCAGTCCGGGTCCGGCGCCTCCTATCTTCATACGATGACGTCTAGTTACTCGAGATCTGCCGAGCATGCTCGGGGGTCTTCCGAGTATTTTTTAGTGCTCGGAGATTTAGTTTTTATTGCCGCAGCTGAATGATTTACATCGGTTAGCCAGCATAAGTACATGTGGGGTTGCCTGGTTGCTAGGGAATCCCCACATGTACTTATGCTGGTGGAGCGCCCCGTCAGGGCAGCGGGGTACACGGTACCGGGTCCTGCGGTTCACAGGGGGATGTCACGGTGGCTGGCCCGGTCCGTGGCCCTGGGACGCCCGTATTAAAGGGAAAGGTCTTTAAGGGGAATGTTCATGACGCCACCTGTGGTATTCGGTCAGGGTGACCTACGCTGCTTTAAGGGGTCTGCTGGGGTGATGTTATGGCAGCTAGATGGTATACCTTCCCACAGGTGAAGTATGTCCTCAGGGCTTCCCGGTGTGTAGATGGTGGATGGTGAGAGGCGCAGAGAAGAACGAGAACACAAGGTTGCAGTCTCTTTATCTTTACTGAAGACTTCAGCATCCACAGTCCAGGGCACCAGATTACAGGCCAGGCAGAGTCTGGCCGGTTTGGAGGCAAGTCCAGAGTCCCCTTGTCCAGGTGGAAATCAGTAGCCTTCCTTTGAGCTGCAGTGTTGTAGTCCCTTACTGCTAGGCTTCTAATAAGGTCCTCACAACTGTTGTAGGTGTTATGTCTCTCTCTCTGTCCCCTGGATAGGATAGGACAAACCCGAATGACTGGTGGTTTGAGGCGGTTTATAGGGACTCTATCTTGTCCCAGCCTCTAAGGGGTGCCACCGCGCCTCCTGGGTGTAGGGCAGACAGGTAACGTGAAATTAGCTGTCCTGATGGTCTCTGGAGCAAGGCATAAAGGTCGTTACTCCCTTGGTGTTCCGGATACCGAGATTCTGCGCCTCAGAAGGAGGCAGCCTGTGTAGGGCTGGTCCCCTTCTGATATCCACTCCTTTGCTACGACTTCCTTGCACGCTCGCTGCAATACAATTCTGTCTTCGATGTCTCTTTCTAGGAGCTGCAGCTCTGAGGGCATGTGGAGCGCCCACAGATGCAGGGCCGCAGGGTACTCGGTCCGGGGTTGTCACGGTGGCTAGACCCGGTCCGTGACCCTGCTAAGGGGCGTCCAATGAAAGGTGATAGTGCGTGGTGCAGAACGCTAGGAAAAACAAGGACGCAGGGTTGCAGTCTTTTTACCTTTTTACTGAAGGCTTCGGGGTCCGCAATCCAGAGCACTGCTAACAGGGCTGGCTGAGACCGGCCGGTCCAAAGGCACATCCAGAGTTCCCTTTGCAGGTGGAAATCAGTGTCTACCTTCTAGCGCCTGTGTATTGTAGTCCTTCCCTGCTGAGCACCACGGGATAGTCCTCACAACTGTCATATCCGTTCTTCCTCTCTCCGTCCCCCAGTATAATATGGCTGGGATGCACCCGTATGACAGGTAGGCCTGGAGTTATTCTGGGACCCTAGAGATGCCCCTCTCCCACAATTACCTCCTATGTCCGTTCAGGTGATTTAGGTCAGACAGCCAACCTATAATTAACTGTCCTGCCGCTGTTTGAAGTAATGCGCAGAGTCAGTTACTTCCTCGCTGCTCCGGCCACCGGCTACGCGCCTCAGTAGGATGTTGCCGATCTCGGGGCACGACTCCTACTGGTTCTATCTCCTTAGTACTCTGATCCCGTTTCTCACTTCTCCACGATATCCTTCGCTTCGTGTCCTTCATTAGGATGCTGCCGCAAGGCAGTGCAGGCACGGCTCCGTAACAATCTGTCCTTTCTGCTAGGTACCTGCCAGGAACCCACTTCTGACAAGTCCTCCCTGGAGCTCTCCCAGGCTGCATTCTGACCAACTTCCTATCCAACCCCCAGTTTTACCAGAGTGTGAGGAGTGGCCTAATACATAGTGCCTTTTGCTCCCCCTGGTGGCCGGAGTGTGAAGTGTAATGTGTGACTGTGATACCTGGTCAGGTGAACTCCTTTAGTGCAATCAGACATAACATCACTCCCCAGAGCGACATTACTGCAACTACCAGGACTCTGGGCGCTGCACATGCACTTCTCCTTTGCTCTCTGACAGGATCCCACCACTGCCAGGGACCAACTAACTGAGCGGAGCTCAGCCAGCAACTGACTAACTTTCCCTACAGGCAACCAGTTTTACCTACAGTAAGTGTGGGGAGTGACCTAATAAATAGCAGCAAGGCTCCCCCTGGAGGCCTGGAGTGTGAAATGTGTTGCATGTTTGTGGTACCTGGATGCAGTTATCCTTCTTTGCCTCCAAACGTAGCATCACTCTCCCCGAGAGGAAAGCAATACCACTGCGACGACCAGGACCCTGAGGCGCCGCACTGGCTAAGAGATGTAAATCATTCAGCTGCGGCAAGAAAAACGAAATCTCCAAGCACTAAAAAAATACTTGGAGGACCCCCGAGCGTGCTCGAGAAATCTCGAGTAGCGAGTATATTCGCTCATCACTAATGACGTCCTCTTCTTGCCTTCCTGCCGCAGCTCCAGTGCAGGCGTACTTTGTCTGCCCAGAATGCTGTAGATAAGCCCCTGATGCCGGTGGCCTTAGCTGATAAACGATTTTTGGGGTGATAGTTCCCTTTAAGCAGCCTCCCCATTTTAGACAATCCATACTTGTGTTAGAAGGGTCCAGTGACACTCAGTAAAATAATAATAATAATAATTTTATTTATATAGCGCCAACATATTCCGCAGCCCTTTACAAATTATAGAGGGGACTTGTACAGACATAAGACATTACAGCATAACAGAAATCACAGTTCAAAACAGATACCAGGAGGAATGAGGGCCCTGCTCGCAAGCTTACAAACTATGAGGAAAAAGGGGAGACACGAGAGGTGGATGGTAACAATTGCTAACGCATGGAAACAGCTGCAGATCCAGTGTGTCAAATCCGCAGCAAAATCCGCAACATGTGCACATAGCCTAAACTGGTGCCCCCCTCTCCTGATTCCAGCTTGTTTTCATAGTAACATAGTAACATAGTAACATAGTTAGTAAGGCCGAAAAAAGACATTTGTCCATCCAGTTCAGCCTATATTCCATCATAATAAATCCCCAGATCTACGTCCTTCTACAGAACCTAATAATTGTATGATACAATATTGTTATGCTCCAGGAAGACATCCAGGCCTCTCTTGAACCCCTCGACTGAGTTCGCCATCACCACCTCCTCAGGCAAGCAATTCCAGATTCTCACTGCCCTAACAGTAAAGAATCCTCTTCTATGTTGGTGGAAAAACCTTCTCTCCTCCAGACGCAAAGAATGCCCCCTCAGTGGCGTAGGAAGGGGGGTGCGGGGGGGGCGGTCCGCCCCGGGCGGCACAATGCTGGGGGCGGCCGGCGCTGCAGAAGAAGATAAAAAAAAAAAAAAAAGACGCCCCTTTAAATCTTCGGGCGGCGCCGTCCGCCGCCACGACCAGGGCCAGCTCCCCCCACCCCCGGGTCCCGCCCCCGCCCCCGCCCCCGCCCCCCGCTCTATACTCACCTCTCCTGGTTCCTGCGGCGCCGGCAGCTGCAGCCTCCTCTGACTCTGCGACGTCTCAGAGCAGAGGGCGCGATGACGTCACTACTGTGCGCGCCGCTCTGCCTCTCTGTCCTGAGCGTCGCAGAGCCGGAGAGACGCTGACTGCACCGGACCTGCGCTGGGAACGGGAGAGGTGAGGATTTTACTTTTTTTTTTTTTCTTTATTTCTGACTGTCTGGGGCTGGGGCAATGCTGGAGACCATGGGGCAGAATGCTGGACACACTGGGGCAATACAGGAGACCATGGGGCAGATTGCTGGACACACTGGGGCAATACAGGAGACTATGGGGCAGATTGCTGGACACACTGGGGCAATACAGGAGACCATGGGGCAGATTGCTGGACACACTGGGGCAATACAGGAGACCATGGGGCAGATTGCTGGACACACTGGGGCAATACAGGAGACTATGGGGCAGATTGCTGGACACACTGGGGCAATACTGGAGACCATGGGGCAGAATGCTGGACACACTGGGGCAATACTGGAGACCTAGGGGCAGAATGCTGGACACACTGGGGCAATACTGGAGACCATGGGGCAGAATGCTGGACACACTGGGGCAATACTGGAGACCATGGGGCAGAATGCTGGACACACTGGGGCAGTACAGGAGACTATGGGGCAGAATGCTGGACATACTGGGGCAATACTGGAGACCATGGGGCAGAATGCTGGACACACTGGGGCAATACTGGAGACCATGGGGCAGAATGCTGGACACACTGGGGCAGTACAGGAGACTATGGGGCAGAATGCTGGACACTCTGAATACTGGAGACCATGGGGCAGATCTCAGGACACATTGAGGCAATGCTGGAGACCCTGGGGCAGACTTCTGGACATACTGGGGCAATACTGGAGACCATGGGGCAGATTGCTGGACACACCGGGGCAATACTGGAGACCATGGGGCAGAATGCTGGACACACTGGGGCAATACAGGAGACCATGGGGCAGATTGCTGGACACACTGGGGCAATACTGGAGACCATGGGGCAGAATGCTGGACACACTGGGGCAGTACAGGAGACTATGGGGCAGAATGCTGGACACACTGGGGCAATACTGGAGACCCTGGGGCAGATTGCTGGACACACTGGGGCAATACTGGAGACCCTGGGGCAGATTTCTGGACACATTGAGGCAATGCTGGAGACCCTGGGGCAGACTTCTGGACACACTGGGGCAATGCTGGACACTGGGGCAGATTGCTGGACACACTGGGGGTAATATACTGGACACACTGGGGCAATGCTGGACACTGGGGGTAATATGCTGGACACACTGGGGCAGACTGCTGGACACACTGGGGAAAGGCTGGACACTGGGGCAGATTGCTGGACACACTGAGGGCAGATTGCTGGACACACTGGGGGTAATATGCTGGACATACTGGGGCAGATTGCTGGACACACTGGGGGTAATATGCTGGACACACTGGGGCAGATTGCTGGACAACATGGGGGTAATATGCTGGACACACTGGGGCAGATTGCTGGACAACATGGGGGTAATATGCTGGACACACTGGGGGCAGGACTTGAGGCATGGGCAGAATGTAGATACGGGGCATGATTGGAGACACGGGGCAGGATTGGATCATGGGGCAGGACGGATACGATGGAGGCTGGTGGGGCAGGATGGGGAGATCATATGGGGTAGAATGGATACTCATGAGGGCAGGATACGACAACATATGGCTGGAGCCAGGAATGAGATAAACGGGGCCAGGGTGGGGAATATTATTACCATAGGGGATAATTAAGGGATATTGTTACTGCAGTGATGTATTTATTTTATTTTTTGAGTATACTGTTTTAAATGGGGGGGCGGTCCTGTTACTGTGCAGAGTGACACTATATCACCTTTTTTTCTTCATGTGATGTAATGTAGAAGTTGTGAAAAATTAAGTAATGTGTTCTGCAAGCGGAGCTCGAGATAACTGTGTTATTTCCTGCAGAAACGAGTCCTGGCTGGAAGGAATGATGGCGGTCTGTGCTGGATAAAAGATGAAGGACTTCACCTAGAGACGTCACTGGTGAGTCAGTGTTACCTATACACTGACACTATACACTGTATACTATATAGAGGTCCTGTGTATAATGTCACCAGTGATCTCTGTATTACCTCTACACAGACACTGCATACTAAGTACAGATCTCCTGTGAATACTGGCACTTATGGTGATAGTATTGTGGTTTTTTTTTTTATTACTGATCAGTATTGTAGTATTCAGTCACTATGTGGTGGTAATATGTGGTCTGGAAATGGTGCGGTGGTATTTGTCCCTTGTATGTAGTATTATTCGGTCACTATGTGGCCTGGTCATGGTGTGGTGGTATTAAGTCACAGGTGTGGCATGTGGGGGTGACACCATTAGGCCCAGTTTAAGTTCTACAAAACAGGAAAACCATTTTTGGTAACCTTTGTGTGTATTGAGCTGGGGGGGGGGGGGGGGGCGCCAAACTCGGGAACAGCCCCGGGCGGCAAAAGCTCTAGCTACGCCTCTGTGCCCCCTTGTGCCCGTCACCTTCCTTGGTATAAACAGATCCTCAGCGAGATATTTGTATTGTCCCCTTATATACTTATACATGGTTATTAGATCAAGTTAAGTTTTCTAGGAAGAGCCACAGCGTAAAACATAGCCCCATGTAAAAAGGGGAGCCTGTCTCTATCGCATGCTACCCATGGCTATATCATCAGATTTAGATTCCACACCTCAAGGCTCAGTTAGTTACTAGTGATGAGAGAACGTGCAGGGATAAGGTGTTATCTGAGCATGCTCAGGTGCTAACCGAGTGTCTAAAATAATGTGTCTGCCTTTCTTAGGCTTTGTGCACACATTGCAGATTTCCTGCGGAAGCGCAGCATTTTTTTCCATGCAGAAACGCTGCAGATCCGCAAGTGATTTACAGCACAATGTAAATCAATGGAAACAAAAAAATGCTGTGCTAATGGTGCGGAAAATTCCGCACGGAAAATGCAGCGGATTAAAAGTAGCATGTCAAATATTAGTGCGGATCTGCAGCGGTTCTGCACCCATTACATAACAGAAATCCGCAGGGGTAAAAACAAAATGAAATGTGCACATAATCCATAGTAAAACCGCAACAAAAACGCATAAGATCCGCAAAAAAAACCGCAACATTTTGCGTTTCCATGCAGGCACAGCACAACTCAAATCGCGGCATGCGGACACATCCGCATACAACCCATGACCCTGAGTACCCAATGTTAAAGATAGGTACGCAGGGAAACGATGGACGCAGCCGGCAGTAGGCGGAGCTTCATGGAGCAATTAAGGAAGAAGTACGCTGCCATCTGCAGCGCACAGGAACACAAGTCTGAAACCAGCCTTATATGAGCAGTACTTGACACTATATACATGAATCACTATGTACAGACACAGGCAGCATCTTATTCATTTACCATCTACCCTGTTCATTGTTATATAAATTTGTGATTGAGGATAATGTCATATTTGCTTGTAGCTGAAAAGTGGGGCCCTGGAGTTGGATACTGGTGGGCCCTTGACCTACCTGTCCTACACTGCGTGTAATGCAGAGATACACGAGTTAGAACAGACAAGTCTGATGTACCCATATTGTCCAGCAGAAGGGGTTGAAATCCTTTTTCATTAGACATCTGAGGAAAGAGATCCTATGAGGCTATGTGCACACGTTGCAGATTTCTTGCGGATCCGCAGGATTTTTTCCCGCACAGAAACGCTGCAGATCCGCAAGTGACTTACAGCACAATGTAAATCAATGGCAAAAAAAAATGCTGTGTTGATGGTGCGGAAGAAGGAGCATGTCAATTCTTTGTGCGAATCTGCAGCGTTTCTGCACCCATTCCATAATAGAAATCCGTAGGGGTAAATCCGCAAGAAAAACGCACAAAATCCGCATAAAAAACGCGCAGATTTTGACTTGCGTTTTCTGCCAAGAGATGCAGAATCGGCACAGAAAATTCCACATGCAAATCCGCAAAGTGTGCACTGTTATGACCTGGTGGTAAGGACAATAATGGACCTGGTGGTTAAGACCTGATAGTTACAAATAATATAGGACGAGCTCTGAGACATGGGAACTCTGCTGACCGCAATCCCTAATCCTATCACACACACTAGAAATAGCCGTGGATTGCTCCTAACGCTCCCTATGCAACTCGGCACAGCCTAAGGAACTAGCTAGCCCTGAAGATAGAAAAATAAAGCCTACCTTGCCTCAGAGAAATTCCCCAAAGGAAAAGGCAGCCCCCCACATATAATGACTGTGAGTAAAGATGAAAATACAAACACAGAGATGAAATAGATTTAGCAAAGTGAGGCCCGACTTACTGAACAGACTGAGGATAGGAAAGGTAACTTTGCGGTCAGCACAAAAAACTACAAAAAGACCACGCAGAGGGCGCAAAAGACCCTCCGCACCGACTCACGGTACGGAGGCGCTCCCTCTGCGTCCCAGAGCTTCCAGCAAACAAGACAAAAATCAAAATAGCAAGCTGGACAGAAAAATAGCAAACAAAGAAAAACAAGCAGGAACTTAGCTTCTGCTGGGAAGACAGGTCACAAGAACGATCCAGGAGAGAACTAGACCAATACTGGAACATTGACAGGTGGCATGGAGCAATGATCTAAGTGGAGTTAAATAGAGCAGCCAGCTAACGAATTAACCTCGTCACCTGTGGAAGGAAACTCAGAAGCCGCAGCCGAAGTACCATTCATGACCAAAGGAGGGAGCTTGACAACAGAATTCACAACAGTACCCCCGGCTTGAGGAGGGGTCACCGAACCCTCACCAGAGCCCCCAGGCCGACCAGGACGAGCCAAATGAAAGGCACGAACCAGATCGGCAGCATGAACATCGGAGGCAAAGACCCAGGAATTTTCTTCCTGACCATAACCCTTCCACTTGACCAGGTACTGGAGTTTCCGTCTCGAAATACGAGAATCCAAAATCTTCTCCACCACATACTCCAACTCCCCCTCAACCAACACCGGGGCAGGAGGGTCAACGGATGGAACCACAGGCGCCACGTACCTCCGCAACAACGACCTATGGAATACATTATGGATGGCAAAAGAAGCCGGAAGGGTCAAACGAAACGACACAGGATTGAGAACCTCAGAAATCCTATACGGACCAATGAAACGAGGCTTAAACTTAGGAGAGGAAACCTTCATAGGAACATAACGAGACGACAACCAAACCAAATCCCCAACACGAAGTCGGGGACCCACACAGCGCCGGCGGTTAGTGAAACGTTGAGCCTTCTCCTGGGACAAAGTTAAATTGTCCACCACATGAGTCCAAATCTGCTGCAACCTATCCACCACAGTATCCACACCAGGACAGTCCGAAGACTCAACCTGCCCTGAAGAGAAACGAGGATGGAAACCAGAATTGCAGAAAAACGGCGAAACCAAAGTAGCCGAGCTGGCCCGATTATTAAGGGCGAACTCAGGAAAAGGCATAAAGGACACCCAATCATCCTGATCAGCAGAAACAAAGCATCTCAGATATGTTTCCAAAGTCTGATTAGTTCGTTCGGTTTGGCCATTTGTCTGAGGATGGAAAGCCGAGGAAAAAGACAAATCAATGCCCATCCTAGCACAAAAGGCACGCCAAAACCTCAAAACAAACTGGGAACCTCTGTCCGAAACGATGTTCTCCGGAATGCCATGTAAACGAACCACATGCTGGAAAAACAATGGCACCAAATCAGAGTAGGAAGGCAATTTAGACAAGGGTACCAAATGGACCATCTTAGAGAAGCGATCACAAACCACCCAAATGACCGACATCTTTTGAGAGACAGGGAGATCCGAAATAAAATCCATAGAGATATGCGTCCAGGGCCTCTTCGGGACCGGCAAGGGCAAAAGCAACCCACTGGCACGAGAACAGCAGGGCTTAGCCCGAGCACAAGTCCCACAGGACTGCACAAAAGAACGCACATCCCGCGACAAAGACGGCCACCAAAAGGATCTAGCCACCAAATCTCTGGTACCAAAGATTCCAGGATGACCAGCCAACACCGAACAATGAACCTCAGAGATAACTTTACTAGTCCATTTATCAGGGACAAACAGTTTCTCCGCTGGGCAACGGTCAGGTCTATCAGCCTGAAATTTTTGCAGCACCTGCCGCAAATCAGGGGAGATGGCAGACAAAATTACCCCCTCTTTGAGAATACCCGCCGGCTCAGGAACACCCGGAGAGTCGGGCACAAAACTCCTTGACAGGGCATCAGCCTTCACATTCTTAGAGCCTGGAAGGTACGAAACCACAAAATCAAAGCGGGAGAAAAATAGCGACCAACGAGCCTGTCTAGGATTCAACCGTTTGGCAGACTCGAGATAAGTCAAATTCTTGTGATCCGTCAAGACCACCACGCGATGCTTGGCTCCTTCAAGCCAATGACGCCACTCCTCGAATGCCCACTTCATGGCCAACAATTCTCGATTGCCAACATCATAATTGCGCTCAGCAGACGAAAACTTTCTAGAAAAGAAAGCACATGGTTTCATCACCGAGCCATCAGAACTTCTTTGCGACAAAACAGCACCTGCTCCAATCTCAGAAGCATCAACCTCGACCTGAAACAGGAGCGAAACATCTGGCTGGCACAACACAGGGGCAGAAGAAAAACGACGCTTCAACTCCTGAAAAGCTTCCACAGCCGCAGAAGACCAATTGACCACATCAGCACCCTTCTTGGTCAAATCAGTCAACGGTTTAGCAACACTAGAAAAATTACTAATGAAGCAACGATAAAAATTAGCAAAGCCCAGGAACTTTTGCAGACTCTTCACAGATGTCGGCTGAGTCCAATCATAAATGGCCTGGACTTTAACAGGGTCCATCTCGATAGTAGAAGGGGAAAAAATGAAACCCAAAAATGAAATCTTCTGAACTCCAAAGAGACACTTTGACCCCTTCACAAACAAAGAATTCGCACGAAGGACCTGGAACACCATTCTGACCTGCTTCACGTGAGACTCCCAATCATCCGAAAAGACCAAAATATCATCCAAATATACAATCAGGAATTTATCCAGGTACTCTCGGAAGATGTCATGCATAAAGGACTGAAATACTGATGGAGCATTGGAAAGCCCGAATGGCATAACCAGGTACTCAAAATGGCCCTCGGGTGTATTAAATGCTGTTTTCCATTCATCGCCCTGTTTAATACGCACAAGATTATACGCACCACGAAGATCTATCTTGGTGAACCAACAAGCCCCCTTAATCCGAGCAAATAAATCAGACAGCAGCGGCAAAGGATACTGAAATTTGACTGTGATCTTATTAAGAAGGCGGTAATCAATACAAGGTCTCAAAGAACCATTCTTCTTGGCCACAAAAAAGAACCCTGCTCCCAATGGTGACGACGACGACGACGGGCGAATATGACCCTTCTCCAAGGATTCCTTTACATAACTCCGCATAGCGGCGTGCTCTGGCACAGATAAATTGAACAGTCGGCCCTTAGGAAACTTACTACCGGGAATCAAATTGATAGCACAATCGCAATCCCTATGAGGAGGTAGGGCACTGGATTTGGGCTCATCAAATACATCCCTGTAATCCGACAAAAACTCTGGGACTTCAGAAAGGGTGGATGACGAAATAGACAAAAATGGAACATCACCATGTACCCCCTGACAACCCCAGCTGGACACAGACATTGATTTCCAATCCAATACTGGATTATGGACCTGTAGCCATGGCAACCCCAAAACGACCACATCATGCAGATTATGCAACACCAAAAAGCAAATATCCTCCTGATATGCAGGAGCCATGCACATGGTCAATTGGGTCCAGTACTGAGGCTTATTCTTGGCCAAAGGCGTAGCATCAATTCCTCTCAATGGAATAGGATACTGCAAGGGCTCCAAGAAAAAACCACAGCGCCTGGCAAACTCCAAGTCCATCAAATTCAGGGCAGCGCCTGAATCCACAAATGCCATAACAGAATAGGATGACAAAGAGCAAATCAGAGTAACGGACAAAAGAAATTTCGACTGTACCGTACCAATGGTGGCAGACCTAGCGAAACGCTTAGCGCGCTTAGGACAATCGGAGATAGCATGAGTGGAATCACCACAGTAAAAACACAGCCCATTCCGACGTCTGTGTTCTTGCCGTTCAGCTCTGGTCAAAGTCCTATCACATTGCATAGGCTCAGGTCTATGCTCAGATAATACCGCCAAATGGTGCACAGTTTTACGCTCACGCAAGCGTCGATCGATCCGAATGGCCAAAGACATAGACTCATTCAGACCAGCAGGCATGGGAAATCCCACCATGACATCCTTAAGGGCTTCAGAGAGACCCTTTCTGAAAATTGCTGCCAGGGCACATTCATTCCACTGAGTGAGTACAGACCACTTCCTAAACTTCTGACAATATATCTCTACCTCATCCTGACCCTGACACAGAGCCAGCAAGAGTTTCTCTGCCTGATCCACTGAATTTGGTTCATCATAAAGCAATCCGAGCACCAGAAAAAACGCATCAACATCACGCAATGCCGGATCTCCTGGCGCAAGGGAAAATGCCCAGTCTTGAGGGTCGCCCCGTAACAAAGAAATAATGATTTTCACTTGTTGAACAGGGTCACCTGAGGAGCGAGGTTTCAAAGCAAGAAACAATTTACAATTATTTTTGAAATTCAGAAACTTAGATCTATCCCCAAAAAACAAATCAGGAATTGGAATCCTAGGCTCTAACATCGGATTCTGAACCACAAAATCTTGAATGTTTTGTACCCTTGCAGTGAGATTATTCACACAAGAGGACAGACCTTGAATGTCCATATCTACACCTGTATCCTGAACCACACAGAGGTAAAGGGGAAAAGAGAGACAAAACACACTACAAAGAAAAAAAAATGGTCTCAGAACTTCTCTTATCCCTCTATTGAGATGCATTAATACTTTGGGCCACCTGTACTGTTATGACCTGGTGGTAAGGACAATAATGGACCTGGTGGTTAAGAGCACACGCAATGACCTGATAGTTACAAATAATATAGGACGAGCTCTGAGACGTGGGAACTCTGCTGACCGCAATCCCTAATCCTATCACACACACTAGAAATAGCCGTGGATTGCTCCTAACGCTCCCTATGCAACTCGGCACAGCCTAAGGAACTAGCTAGCCCTGAAGATAGAAAAATAAAGCCTACCTTGCCTCAGAGAAATTCCCCAAAGGAAAAGGCAGCCCCCACATATAATGACTGTGAGTAAAGATGAAAATACAAACACAGAGATGAAATAGATTTAGCAAAGTGAGGCCCGACTTACTGAACAGACTGAGGATAGGAAAGGTAACTTTGCGGTCAGCACAAAAAACTACAAAAAGACCACGCAGAGGGCGCAAAAGACCCTCCGCACCGACTCACGGTACGGAGGCGCTCCCTCTGCGTCCCAGAGCTTCCAGCAAGCAAGACAAAAATCAAAATAGCAAGCTGGACAGAAAAATAGCAAACAAAGAAAAACAAGCAGGAACTTAGCTTCTGCTGGGAAGACAGGTCACAAGAACGATCCAGGAGAGAACTAGACCAATACTGGAACATTGACAGGTGGCATGGAGCAATGATCTAAGTGGAGTTAAATAGAGCAGCCAGCTAACGAATTAACCTTGTCACCTGTGGAAGGAAACTCAGAAGCCGCAGCCGAAGTACCATTCATGACCACAGGAGGGAGCTTGACAACAGAATTCACAAAAGTGCACATACCCTTAGGCTGGTTTCACATTTGCAGTTGTGTCCGCAGCGTTTCTGACGCATACATCAGCATGCGTCTTGATTTCCTATCTTTAAAATTGTAGACGCAGGTGCATGCCTTTGCTTGCGTTCGCCCGCATTTGCTTACGCATGCGTTTTTTGGTGGTGTTCGGCTGGGCGCGGCTGATGCACCATGTTAGAATTTTTTTGCGACAAATTTCTGCTGCCATATGCATGCGGACGCTTGCGGAAGGATTGTGTCAAAAACAACGCATTACAGTCTATGGGAATGCATAGGAATGCAAGGAGATGCATTCGCTTGCGTTTGCACAAGGGTCTATATACAGAAATCCCATGCTTGTGTCAATGAAATTCTCCTTGAAAAAATTTTTTCATAACAAATGCATGCACATAAACAATGCAAACACATGCAAAAATTCATGCAAACACCTGTAAACGTTGCATTTTTTTATCCGTCATGCGTAAGTTGATGCGGATAAAAAACGCAGCGTTATCATGCACTTTGCCATGCGATTGCAGTTGCGTACGAAACGCTGCGGACTCAACTGCAAATGTACACCTAGCCTTAATGGGTAAAAGTCCTTTTAAATGGGCAGATTTAGCCACTGACTCATATCAGTGGATAAATTTGCCTGTGCTGCCCTTACCATTACCTACCTCTGAGCCACGGATTTATCAGCTGGATAAATCTTTGGTAGGAGTACGGAATGCTTTGTAAGGCCAGTTTCACACGTCAGTGGCTCCGGTACGTGAGGTGACAGTTTCCTCACGTACCGGAGACACTGATTCACGTAGACACATTGAAATCAATGTGTCTCTGCACATGTCAGCGTGTTTTCATGGACCGTGTGTCCGTGTGCAAAACACGGAGACATGTCAGTGTTCGTGGGAGCGCACGGATTACACGGACCCATTACAGTCAATGGGTCTGTGTAAAACACGTACCGCACACGGACGCTGTCCGTGTGCAGTCCGTGTGCCGTGCAGGAGACAGTGCTACAGTAAGGCTATGTTCACATTCGCGTCTTTGGACGCAGTGTCGTCGCCGCAACGCACGACGGATATGAAACGCATGCAAAGACGCATTGTTTTGTGACGCATGCGTCCATTTTTGGCTTGATTTTGGACGCAAAAAAAATGCAACTTGCTGCGTCCTCTGCGCCGACACTTGCGCCAAAAATGACGCATGCGCCACAAAACGCAAGACAACGCATGTCCATTACAGTCATGAATATGCGGCTCCACCTCCCATAGGGGTGGAGCCGCATATTCATGACTGTAATGGGCGGCACCACGTGACCGCTCATACAGGAGGTGTTACGCGGAGAAGACGCTGCTAGGGAGCCGGGTGAGTATTTTATTAACAGCGGGCGGGCGCACAGGGGGTGGGAGGGGGATGGGGACAGGGATCTTTATTTTTAACACGAAAAAAAAAAAAAAAAGGATTTTTCATATCTTCTCTCCAGCGAACGCTGCTGGAGAGAAGATATGAATGGTGGCTTCAGCACCAGATGCAGGGGACAGCGCTTATCTCTAGCGCTGTCTCCTGCATGCTCCGTGTGGTACCCAGTCGGCACACGGGCGGCACACGTGTGCCGCACGGATGGCCTACGTGAGCTCACGGACACGGATAACTCCGGTACCGGAATTATCTGGACGTGTGGGAGAGGCAGTAATGCTTTTCGTCTTTGCCCGCTGATGAACAAAGCATACTGCGCGTGCGCGAAACAAGATTGCATTGCGCACGTGCAAACTATGGAGGACACCTACTCCAATTCTGGAAAATATTGCAGACAGCGTGGAAGGATGGAGTGGAGGAAAAAAGAAGAAACACCGCCCATCGGACTGAAAACGGCATTTACATAGCCCCCCATATTCAGGAGACAGATTCCCTTTAAGTGGAGTATTTCAATATGAGAGCGCAGGGCGGGGGAAGGGGAGCACTAATCAGCTCCCTGCCTAAACGGAAGAAATTACATTCTGGAATAATATGGTACAGGACCTGGGATGGCATCACTATCATGTGACTCAAGGGGGAGGAGCCACAGAGTTTTGCGGCTGGAAGCTGAAGGAGATGGGGAAACTTGTGAGAGAGGTAATGAGGGAATGGTTACATGTGGAGTGCGTGGTGTATGTGATAGAGGGATGCAGGCTCTGTGGGATGTGGGGGTGCAGACTGACAGGGATGTGTGGCGTTACAGGCTGTGGGAAATAGAGAGGTCCAGACTGTGACAGAGAAGTGCAGGGTGTGTGAGATAGAGGGGAGCAGGTAGATGCATGGTGTGTGAGATAGGCGTGCAAGAGAGAGAGGGTGCGGGGTGAAGGAGAGAGGGGGTGCAAGAGAGAGAGAGAGGTGCAGGGTGCAAGAGAGAGAGGGGTGCAGGGTGCAAGAGAGAGAGGGGGTGCAGGGTGCAAGAGAGAGGGGGTGCAGGGTGCAAGAGAGAGGGGTGCAGGGTGAAGGAGAGAGGGGGTGCAGGGTGAAGGAGAGAGGGGGTGCAGGGTGCAAGAGAGCGAGGGGATGCAGGGTGCAAGAGAGAGAGAGGGGATGCAGGGTGCAAGAGAGAGAGAGGGGTCCAGGGTGCAAGAGAGAGGGGTGCAGAGTGAAGGAGAGAGGGGGTGCAGGGTGCAAGAGAGCGAGGGGATGCAGGATGCAAGAGAGAGAGAGGGGTCCAGGGTGCAAGAGAGAGAGAGGGGTCCAGGGTGCAAGAGAGAGAGGGGGTGCAGTGTGAAGGAGAGAGGGGGTGCAGGGTGAAAGAGAGAGATGGGGTGCAGGGTGCAAGACAGAGAGAGGGGGTGCAGGGTGAAGGAGAGAGGGGGTGCAGGGTGCAAGAGAGAGAGGTGCAGGGTGCAAGAGAGAGAGGGGATGCAGGGTGCAAGAGAGAGAGGGGTGCAGGGTGCAAGAGAGAGAGGGGTCCAGGGTGCAAGAGAGAGAGGGGTGCAGGGTGAAGAAGAGAGGAGGTGCAGGGTGCAAGAGAGAGAGGGGTGCAAGAGAGAGAGGGTGAAGGAGAGAGGAGGTGCAGGGTGCAAGAGAGAGAGAGGGGTGCAGGGTGAAGGAGAGAGGGGGCAAGAGAGAGGTGCAGGGTGAAGGAGATAGGGGGTGCAGGGTGCAAGAGGGGGTGCAGGGTGAAGGAGAGAGGAGGTGCAGGGTGCAAGAGAGAGAGGGGATGCAGGGTGCAAGAGAGAGAGAGGGGTCCAGGGTGCAAGAGAGAGAGAGGGGTCCAGGGTGCAAGAGAGAGAGGGGGTGCAGCGTGAAGGAGAGAGGGGGTGCAGGGTGCAAGAGAGAAAGAGGGGGTGCAGGGTGCAAGAGAGAGAGAGGGGTGCAGGGTGCAAGAGAGAGAGGGGTGCAGGGTGAAGGAGAGAGGGGGTGCAGGGTGCAAGAGAGAGGGGATGCAGGGTGCAAGAGAGAGAGGGGGATGCAGGGTGCAAGAGAGAGAGGGGTCCAGGGTGCAAGAGAGAGAGGGGTGCAGGGTGAAGGAGAGAGGGGGGCAAGAGAGAGAGGTGCAGGGTGAAGGAGAGAGAGGGTGCAAGAGAGAGAGAGGGGTCCAGGGTGCAAGAGAGAGAGGGGTGCAGGGTGTAAGATAGAGGGGTGCAAGTAGGTGCAGGGTGCTAGAGAGAGGGGTGCAGGGTGCAAGAGAGAGGGGTGCAGGGCGAAGGAGAGAGGGGGTGCAAGAGAAGGTGCAGGGTCAAGGAGAGAGGTGCAGGGTGAAGGAGAGGGGGGCAAGAGAGAGGGGTGCAGGGTGAAGGAGAGAGGGGTGCAGGGTGCAAGAGAGAGAGAGGGGTCCAGGGTGCAAAAGAGAGAGAGGGGTGCAGGGTGCAAGATAGAGGGGTGCAAGTAGGTGCAAGGTGCAAGAGAGAGGGGTGCAGGGTGCAAGAGAGAGGGGTACAGGCTGCAAGAGTGAGAGGGGTGCAGGAGATAGAGGGGTGCAAGTAGGTGCGGGGTGCAGGAGAGAGAGGGGTGCAGGGTGCAAGAGAGAGAGGGGTGCAGGGTGAAGGAGAGTGGGGGTGCAAGAGAGAGAGGGGGTGCAGGGTGAAGGAGAGAGGGGGTGCAGGGTGCAAGAGAGAGAGGTGCAGGGTGCAAGAGAGAGAGGGGATGCAGGGTGCAAGAGAGAGAGAGGGGTCCAGGGTGCAAGAGAGAGAGAGGGGTCCAGGGTGCAAGAGAGAGAGAGGTGCAGGGTGTAAGAGAGAGAGGGGTGCAGGGTGAAGGAGAGAAGGAGGCAAGAGAGAGAGGGGTGCAGGGTGCAAGATAGAGGGGTGCAAGAGAGAGCGGTGCAGGGTGCAAGAGAGAGAGGGGTGCAAGGTGCAAGAGTGAGAGGGGTGCAGGAGATAGAGAGGTGTAAGTAGGTGCGGGGTGCAGGAGAAAGGGGTGCAGGGTGCAAGAGAGAGGGGTGCAAGAGAGAGGGGGCATGAGAGTGGGGGTCCAGGGTGCAAGAGAGAGAGGGGTCCAGGGTGCAAGAGAGAGAAAGGGGTCCAGGGTGCAAGAGAGAGAGGGGGGTCCAGGGTGCAAGAGAGAGAGAGGGGATGCAGGGTGCAAGAGAGAGAGAGGGGTCCAGGGTGCAAGAGAGAGAGGGGTGCAGGGTGAAGGAGAGAGGGGGCAAGAGAGAGAGGTGCAGGGTGAAGGAAAGAGAGGGTGCAAGAGAGAGAGAGGGGTCCAGGGTGCAAGAGAGAGAGAGGGGTCCAGGGTGCAAGAGAGAGAGGGGTGCAGGATGTAAGATAGAGGGGTGCAAGTAGGTGCAGGGTGCAAGAGAGAGGGGTGCAGGGTGCAAGAGAGAGGGGTGCAGGGCGAAGGAGAGAGGGGGTGCAAGAGAAGGGGTGCAGGGTCAAGGAGAGAGGTGCAGGGTGCAAGAGAGAAAGGTGCAGGGTGCAAGAGAGAAAGGTGCAGGGTGAAGGAGAGGGGGGCAAGAGAGAGGGGTGCAGGGTGAAGGAGAGAGGGGTGCAGGGTGCAAGAGAGAGAGAGAGGGGTCCAGGGTGCAAAAGAGAGAGAGGGGTGCAGGGTGCAAGATAGAGGGGTGCAGGGTGCAAGAGAGAGGGGTGCAGGGTGCAAGAGAGAGGGGTGCAGGCTGCAAGAGTGAGAGGGGTGCAGGAGATAGAGGGGTGCAAGTAGGTGAGGGGTGCAGGGTGAAGGAGAGAGGGGGTGCAAGAGAGAGAGGGGGTGCAGGGTGAAGGAGAGAGGGGGTGCAGGGTGCAAGAGAGAGAGGTGCAGGGTGCAAGAGAGAGAGGGGATGCAGGGTGCAAGAGAGAGAGAGGGGTCCAGGGTGCAAGAGAGAGAGAGGGGTCCAGGGTGCAAGAGAGAGAGAGGTGCAGGGTGCAAGAGAGAGAGGGGTGCAGGGTGAAGGAGAGAAGGGGGCAAGAGAGAGAGGGGTGCAGGGTGCAAGATAGAGGGGTGCAAGAGAGAGGGGTGCAGGGTGCAAGAGAGAGAGGGGTGCAGGGTGCAAGAGTGAGAGGGGTGCAGGAGCTAGAGAGGTGTAAGTAGGTGCGGGGTGCAGGGTGCAAGAGAGGGGGGCAAGAGAGAGGTGCAGGGTGCAAGAGAGAGGGGGTGCAGGGTGAAGGAGAGAGGGGGCAAGAGAGTGGGGGTCCAGGGTGCAAGAGAGAGAGGGGTCCAGGGTGCAAGAGAGAGAGAGGGGTCCAGGGTGCAAGAGAGAGAGGGGGGTCCAGGGTGCAAGAGAGAGAGAGGGGATGCAGGGTGCAAGAGAGAGAGAGGGGTCCAGGGTGCAAGAGAGAGAGGGGTGCAGGGTGAAGGAGAGGGGGGGCAAGAGAGAGAGGTGCAGGGTGAAGGAGAGAGAGGGTGCAAGAGAGAGAGAGGGGTCCAGGGTGCAAGAGAGAGAGGGGTGCAAGAGAGAGGGGTGCAGTGTGCAAGAGAGAGGGGTGCAGGGTGCAAGAGAGAGAGAGGGGTGCAGGGTGCAAGAGTGAGAGGGGTGCAGGAGATAGAGGGGTGCAGGAGAGAGGGGTGCAGGGTGAAGAAGAGAGGGAGTGCAGGGTGCAAGAGAGAGAGAGGTGCAGGGTGCAAGAGAGAGAGGGGTGCAGGGTGAAGGAGAGAGGGGGTGCAGGGTGAAGGAGAGAGGGGGTGCAGGGTGCAAGAGAGAGGTGCAGGGTGCAAGAGAGAGAGAGGGGTGCAGGGTGAAGGAGAGAGGGGGGCAAGAGAGGGGTGCAGGGTCAAGGAGAGAGGGGGTGCAGGGTGCAAGAGAGAGAGGGGTCCAGGGTGCAAGAGAGAGAGAGAGAGGGGTCCAGGGTGCAAGAGAGAGAGGGGTCCAGGGTGTAAGAGAGAGAGGGGTGCAGGGTGCAAGATAGAGTGGTGCAAGTAGGTGCAGGGTGCAAGAGAGAGAGGGGTGCAGGGTGCAAGAGAGAGAGAGGGGTGCAAGAGTGAGAGAGGTGGAGGAGATAGAGGGGTGCAAGTAGGTGCAGGGTGCAGGAGAGAGGGGGTGCAGGGTGCAAGAGAGGGAGAGAGGGGTGCAGGGTGCAAGAGAGAGAGAGGGGTGCAGAAGAGACCTGGTTTTGATGTTCGGCTCCATGTTCTATTTGCATGCACTGTGAGATCAGTGGCCGAAAGTCATTTAACCCCTTAAAAACATCACTTAATCAAATCTGTGAAAATCTACTCTCTGCCCACTTTGATGCCAATTCTGATGCCCAGACCCCATTTGGGCCAGGCTAAAGGGATGTGGGTTTGATGCAGGGCATCACTATCTGTATATTCTTAGTGTGTGATCAGTGGCCCAAAGTCATTTAACTCCTTAAAGGGAACCTGTCACTCCCAAAATTGATGGTGAGATAAGCTCACCGTCATCAGGGGCTTATCTACAGCATTCTGTAATGCTGTAGATAAGCCTCCGATGTAACCTGAAAGAGGAGAAAAAGACGTTAGATTATACTCACCCAGGGGCGGTCCCGCTGCGGTCTGGTCAAATGGGTGTCTCAGGTCCGCTCCGGAGCCTCCCATCTTCATTCCATGACGTCCTCTTCTGGTCTTCACGCCGCGGCTCCAGCGCAGGTGTACTTTGTCTGCCCTGTTGAGGGCAGAGGAAAGTACTGCAGTGCGCAGGCGCCGGAAAGGTCAGAGAGGCCCGGCGCCTGCGCACTGCAGCGCTCTGCTGACGGGCTCTGCACACAGCGCTCTGCTGACGGGCTCTGCACACAGCGCTCTGCTGACGGGCTCTGCACACAGCACTCTGCTGACGGGCTCTGCACACAGCGCTCTGCTGACGGGCTCTGCACACAGCGCTCTGCTGACGCCAGCTGACACACACCAGGCTCTGCACACAGCGCTCTGCTGACGGGCTCTGCACACAGCCGGGCACTTTATTTCCGGGCACCAGGCAGGCTTTGTATGTAGCTTGCCTTTCTATTCATGTGCCTGTGCCGTCAATACACATCACCAAGCACAGCCCACCCCTATAGAATTACATTATTCTGACATTATCAAAGGTCCTTTGGCCAACTAGGCTCCCGCATCCAGCAGTAGGGAAGTGTTTGGTGTTAGGAGGAAGCACGGTCCTCCGCTTTTTGTAGGGGTACGGAGGAGAAAGAGACGAGGCACTGCACATGTCTGCAGCACAGGACGTGCACTTTCCCCGCCGGCTTCTATGTGAAGTGAGAAGCGTGGGCACCACGTTATCTGACTGCAGGAGGCGGCGCGGCTCTGTCGCCCCCTGTCTTCAGGAATTCAGTGCCGCCTTAGGCGAAGTGATCAACTTGCCTCATTATAGGTGCACCCCTGGGTAGAGCCAAATCAGAAGGCAGGTGGGTGCTTTCAAGGCTAGTGAGCACAACCAAACAGGAAAAAATTAGAGGATAGCGGCACACCACTAATGAAATGGAAAAAGCTTTATTCAGCTATAGCAAGCCATATTTTTTTTCATTTTTTTATAGTAACATAGTTAGTAAGGCCGAAAAAAGACATTTGTCCATCCAGTTCAGCCTATATTCCATCATAATAAATCCCCAGATCTATGTCCTTCTACAGAACCTAATAATTGTATGATACAATATTGTTCTGCTCCAGGAAGACATCCAGGCCTCTCTTGAACCCCTCGACTGAGTTCGCCATCACCACCTCCTCAGGCAAGCAATTCCAGATTCTCACCGCCCTAACAGTAAAGAATCCTCTTCTATGTTGGTGGAAAAACCTTCTCTCCTCCAGACGCAAAGAATGCCCCCTTGTGCCCGTCACCTTCCTTGGTATAAACAGATCCTCAGCGAGATATTTGTATTGTCCCCTTATATACTTATACATGGTTATTAGATCGCCCCTCAGTCGTCTTTTTTCTAGACTAAATAATCCTAATTTCGTAAATCTATCTGGGTATTGTAGTTCTCCCATCCCCTTTATTAATTTTGTTGCCCTCCTTTGTACTCTCTCTAGTTCCATTATATCCTTCCTGAGCACCGGTTTTCACTAGTGGTGTGCCGCTATCCTCTCATTTTTTCCTATATAAAAAGATACTTATCATGTTTTTTTCAATATCTGACATGAAATCAGAATAAACCTTTCCCACTTTAGGTCAGTTAGGAATACCATAATTTTGAATATTTGTCAAATGCCAGAATAATAAGAGAGAGAACGTTTTAAGGCATTTTTATTACTTACTGCAAAGTCAAAAGTTTACATACATTTCATTAATATTTGGCACTATTGCCCTTAAACTGAATGACTTGGGTCCAACGTTTAGGATCTCCTTTCACAAGCTTTTCACAATAGTTGGTCGGAATTTGGGCCTATTCCTCCCAACAAAACTGGTAAGTGATTCAGGTTTGCAGGTTGCCTTCCTCACACCTGCCTTTTCAGCTTTGCCCATACATTTTCCATAGGATTGAGATCAAGGCTTTGTGATAGCCACTCCAAAACATTGACTATTTTATTCTTAAGCCACTTTGTTACCATTTTGGCTGTATGCTTCGGGTCATTGTCCATTTGGAAGACCCATGTCAGAGAAACCCAAACTTTTCTTTTTAGTTATGAACTTGCGGCTCTCTGATGCCCCCTTACCCTCAGGTCAGTCAGGGAACTGCACCTAGGATAAGTAGTAGCCGGAGCGACTGCCCTGTCTTGTACTGGTTATGGGGGCACGCTGCAGTGAGGGCCGTATATATATCACCAGTTCCAGGCCAAGGATACACATATAAACATCCTTCCATTACTGCCAGGAACCCCCAATAACACCAGAACGGTATGCTGCCACCAGTTCTTCATTAGATATAAGCCCGGTCCATTACCAAGCCTATATCTAGTCAGAAGCCATCCCTAGGTAGCGTGAATTTGCGCGGTGTACGTGTTGGTTTGATCATAGAGCAAAGAGAATGAAACTAGCAAATTTGTAAGTTTACTCCAGAAAGAAGCAGCAGTGTTTGCAAAAATTACAAAGATATTACAAAAGAGACAAAATACAAATATGTACAAACAGTTATAAAATAAAAGGGATAAAGATGCAAAACTTACTAGATCTCGGTCACAGGTATGACTTGTCGATAAAGGGGAGGAGAGTTCTCAAAGAAATAATTCAGAACCCCCAGCATGGTGTTAGCTGTGTCTCCAGGCTCTGAATACCTCCCAAAATGGACGTACCAGTTTTATGGTTCGGCCATAAACTTAGGGACTCCCACTTTGGCTGACCTCACATGTGGGCTGTTTCCTGGGAAATGCACCAATTTTGGAAAGTTATCAAAAACTCATTTTTTCCACATCTTTGGCCCGGAAGCTCACAGGCCAACGATATTGGCATTATTTTTACCCTTGTGATTTTACTGTTCTTTAGAGTCCAAGCACGGTATGTCTGTGATTTACTGATGGGCAGAAATTCATTTCCAAGGTTTCCAATAGCCCTAAATGCTACAAAACGCTGCCATGCGTAGCTCCAATTGCCTAGATCCTGGAAATCCAATTTTCATGTTGCTGGGATTAATGTGTATTATTGAATTGGACTTTGAGTGTTTAGCTTATAAGACAAAGAGGTTTTTGGAGGGAAAGAACACATTTAGCTCTGCCAGTACTAGAAGGCAATATAACTCACATTCCAGAGCTGACCATCTGCCTGAAGGGAGGGGGAAGTGGAAATTCACAGAGAGGGGGGAAGGGGCTGCAAGAAGGATTTAGGCTTTAGAGAAACCCTTGGTAGGAGGAGTACCAGTCAGCTCTGGCTGTGTAACCCGAAAAATGGAAAATAATTCATATTTTCATGGCAACCCATTTCCCGTATTTTTTTGTACTTAAAATTATTATTATTATTATTATTTGTATAGCGCCAACATATTCCGCAAAGCTTTACAAATTATAGAGGGGATTTGTACAGGCAATAAACATTACAGCATAACAAAAATCACATTAACTTCAAAATAGATACCAATAGGCGTGAGGGCCCTGCTCGCAAGCTTACAATCTATAGGAAAAAGGGAGACACGAGAGGTGGATGGTAACATTTGAGAGATGATTTATTCCCATATAGAGGCACTAACAACACCACGTTGGTGTAGCCAGGTTGAACTTGCCACTGCAAGTAACCTATTGAGCTTACTTTAATTCCCCTGATGAATCCCCTTAATAGAGGAGGAAACGCGTTGGGAGGATACATTTTTCGAGGAGGCTATACTGTTTACGGGCACCTGATAAGCAGGTTCAGACTTGGGTAAGGGCGGGAGCTTCACTGGGGCACGACAAGGAGAAATAGACCCCTAAATCCCCCTTTTTTCCCTCCCACTCAGGTTGTTTAGTTCCATTAAATAGGTCTGGAGAACAAGAAAGAGAACCTGTTTTGGTGAGATTGGACCATATCTTTTTACTTGAGCACTGGTACTCATGAGCACTTCTGTTTGTATGTTTATCTTAAAATCTGTGATTTTTTTTAAATATATTATTTAAAGTTAAATTTTAGTGTAGATAATTTCGGCTGGCTATGCTGTGAATTATAGTCTAATTTGATTGGCCAGATTTTTCTGGAACAGATCACTCTGATCCTTGGTGCTGGATATTATTAGTATATAGCACAGCCACGTATTATATAACACAGCCCACGAAGTATATAGCACAGCCACGTAGTATATAGCACATCCACGAAGTATATAGTACATCCACGTAGTATATAGCACAGCCACGTAGTATATAGCACAGCCCACATAGTATGTAACACAGCCCACGTAATATATAGCACAGCAACGTAGTATATAGCTCAGCCACGTAGCATATAACACAGCCCACGTAGCATATAACACAGCCTACGTAGCATATTACACAGCCCATGTAGTATATAGCACAGCCATGTGGTATATAGCACAGCCACATGGTATATAGCACAGCCACACAGTATATAGCACAGCCCACGTAGTATATAGCACAGCCACGTAGTATATAACACAGCCCACGTAGTATATAACACAGCCCCATAGCATATAGTACAGCCATCTAGCATATAGCACAGCCCACGTAGCATATAGCACAGCCCACGTAGCATATAGCACAACCATGTAGTATATAACACAGCCACGTAGTACGTAGTGTATAACACAGCCCATGTAGTATATAGCACAGCCTGCATCTCTACCCCCCCCGGGAATGGCCCCACAGTCCAGTACTCACTGTCATGGTAAAAAAAAAAGCAAACGCTCCTCACTTCGCCGCCGCGCTGCTGCCTGCTCCTGTCTCAGAGGCTGCACTGCCTGGCACGCTCACTCCTCCATCATTGCTTTGAACTGTACCTGCAGACGCCGGTATAGTTCAATGCGGCGGGGGAGTCAGCGCTGGCGGCAGGCGAGCCCCCCTGCCTCACAGGGGCCCCATAGTGGCTACATGATGTGCCGCTAGCTGAGGACCCCTGGGGAGAGGGGGCCCTAGGCAGCTGCCTGCCCCTAATGCCAGCCCTGCCTGCAGGGGCCCCCCGGAGCCTCAGTGTAGCGTACCGTGAATGGGCCCCCCTGTCTCGCCAGGGCCCCAGCACTTGCCCGGGTGCTGACTCCTGCCCTGGGGTATACAATCCTACTAATTAGATTGATTAGCAGAGATTTGCAGCAGTCCAGGCAAAAATGAATCCGAGATCATATATCTAGCTGAGTAGATAATTTGTGAATGAGCATTTGTAGGGATGGCAGTTCTTGATTGTCTGTGTAACGGTAAGTTCACACAGGGTGTTTTTGCTGCGGTTTTTTTTTTATATTAATTTTCAGCTGCTTTTTACAATACCAGCAAAGCTTATGAGATTTAAGAAATCTCATGCACACACATTGGATTTTTGTGTGATCAGTATTTTGTGCTTTGCTGTGTTTTTTTGGGCATAGAGCATGTCACTTCTTGTGAAACACTCTGTTGAGTGTTTTTGCTGCATTTTTTTCACCGATTGACTTGAATGGGTGTTGAAAAAAATGCAGCAAACACGCAGGTATCATTATTTGCTGCGTTTTTGCTGCTGAAAATCCAAGGACATTAGCATGGACAAAGAGAAAAAAAATGCACCAAAAACGCACCTAAACCTGCGTTTTTGGCACAGCTTCTTTCCTGCCAAGAAGATCAGGTTTCCTGAGCAAAACCGGACATTTTCTGCAAGAAATCCGCATGCGTTTTTTGCACTTTTTTTGTGCGTTTTTATTGTGTGTTTTTTCTGGAGCTTCCCAATGCATTAAATAGCGGGAAAAACGCGTACATGTACAAACATGTAAGCAAAGATGGCAAGATAAACAGTGAAAATACAACAGTAGAAATAAATATATATAGTTACCAAATGGAGCGCTCCTGGGGACCCACCACACCCATGTCTACTGTTGTATTTTCACTGTTTATCTTGCCATCTTTGCTTACATGTTTGTACATGACTAACTGCACATGGGCACATGCCTGATTATGCTGTTCTTATGGTGCTGCTATTGTTATATATGGGGTTTTGCTCTGGGTTGCCCACCTTTTGTCCTGTGCCTTAGGTGTTCACCCGCCATTATCAATTTTTAATATAGTATTGTTATCAATAAAAGTTATTTTTTAACTTTCTGGCCTTTGTGTGAAGGTATGAAGGTAGTTCTTTCGGTGTATTAAAACTGTAAGTGAGCGCCGAGCACATTATCAATTTTCAATCATTTAAAAGCCTGAAATCAGACGGTGTAAATGCACGTACGTAGCTTTAATAGGCAAGCAGCCAATGCTCTGACTCTGGAGAGGCGTGTACAGGGTTAGTACAAGCAGAATAAACAAGTGTGGGGGATTTATACTGACGCTGTAACACGGCATCTTTCACTTTCATTTCAGGCTCTGCAGTCCTGAACCTCATCCTGCTTCACTCCTGATTTCTGGACTCTTTGGTATGAACAGTTATTGAATTAACTCCACCGGTAAGCTCTGTCTGTAGAACTATCTGTACGTAAAAACCTCTACAACTTGTCTGTATCCACCATTTGTCTTTTTTCCTCTGGACAGGGCCTAGTGACAGACTCCAGGCCTCCTGGTTCAGCTGATCATGGCTTGTGAAACCGAGAAACCACCCACTTCTATGAATGCCCCGATAGATAGCAGCTTTTCACAGGTTATCTTCACAAGTGTGCAGAAATTCTACCCTCCGAGAACCGACTTACAATGCACATTCCATAAGGAAGGAAGCTTTAACTTGAGTCCTAAAGATTGGATTGGGATCTTTAAAGTAAGTCTGAAAATATCATATTCTGATGATAATTGTAAAAATCATGGCGTGAACCCTAGAAAAAAAACAATTTGTGGTTTCATAGTTAGGATGTATGTAAAGGAAGCAGAATTTTTTACTAAATCTGTGTATGTAGTGTCAGTGTGTTTAATATACTCACCTACTACCACCATCTCCGGTGTCCAGCGCCGTTCTAATACTTTTCTTAGTAACGTTACCGCTCTGCAGAATTTCCGGTCACACTGCGCTCTGACATGGAAGTGGATTTTACAATTGAAGTCTATGGATTGTCAGAAGGAGGCTCCATATTACATCGTAAATGATATTACGGCTCACACACAGAGCATGGAGTGAGCTGGAGAGTCTGCAGAGCATTGATGTCACTGAGAAGAGGAGAAGAACGGTGCTGGATCTCTGAGAAGGTGGAGATGGGTGAGTAGATTACCACATACACACTATCCTACATGCACATAGACAAACATTTAATTAAAAAAAAACTTTTTGTGGGAGAACCCTTTTTTTATTTACGGTATGGGAAAGAAGATAAGTAGCTGCAAGAAACATTAGGCAATGTTTAAAGGGTAGTTTTCAGGAAGATCAACCCTCCTAAGCCATCTATATGGCCATGATGGTCATAGAAAGTTGATATCTAAGATCCAATGTAATCCATATTTCTCTTAATATGTAAATTACCTGTTAAGGGATAGTCCGAAATAAATTTTTATTTTAATACTAAATGTCTATTTTAATGTTCTATTCTAATTTCTATTATACTTTAATTAAAAGTCTCTATTGTTCACTCACTACATTAGGATTAAAATAAATGTTAGCTTCAGATCACCCTTTTAAGATCTATGAGAATTTACCTCCAGAGCTTATTTTAAATTGAAGGGGGTGTTACCAGTGTGAGACATATATGGCTGACAGTCTGCTCTCCTGATCTACATATCTTGGACTAGTAACATCCCCTTTAATTTACAATAATAATAATAATAATCTTTATTTATATAGCGCCAACATATTCCGCAGCGCCTTACAGTTTAACAGCTTCAAACACAACAGTCATAAGTAGCAATGTAAACAATATATTAATTAAAGCAACACAAGACGACCCTGCTCGTGAGAGCTTAAGGTACCGTCACACTAAGCGACGCTGCAGCGATACCGACAACGATGTCTATCGCTGCAGCCTTGCTGTTTGGTCGCTGAAGAGCTGTCACACAGACAGCTCTCCAGCGACCAACGATCCCGAGGTCCCCTGGTAACCAGGGTAAACATCGGGTTACTAAGCGCAGGGCCGCGCTTAGTAACCCGATGTTTACCCTGGTTACCAGCGTTAACGTAAAAAAACCAAACACTACATACTTACCTTCCGTGTCTGTCCTCCGGCGCTCTGCTTTCCTCTGCACGGTCAGCGCGAGTCAGCCGGAAAGCAGAGCGGTGACGTCGCCGCTGTGCTTTCCAGCTGGCCGGCGCTCACAGCCAGTGCAGAGAAGCTGAGCGCCAGGGACAGACACGGAAGGTAAGTATGTAGTGTTTTTTTTTTTTACGTTAACGCTGGTAACCAGGGTAAACATCGGGTTACTAAGCGCGGCCCTGCGCTTAGTAACCCGATGTTTACCCTGGTTACCAGTGAAGACATCGCTGGATCGGCATCACACACGCCGATTCAGCGATGTCTGCAGGGAGTCCAGCGACGAAATAAAGTTCTGGACTTTCTGCAGCGACCAACGATCTCCCAGCAGGGGCCTGATCGTTGGTCGCTGTCACACATAACGATTTCCTTAACGATATCGTTGCTACGTCACAAAAAGCAACAATATCGTTAACAATATCGTTATGTGTGGCGGTACCTTTACAATCTACAATGAGGTGGGGAAATACAAAGTACAGGTGTGTAAATAAGCTCTGGAGGCAGAACCTGAGGGAGATCTATGTCCTGCTCATAGGTCTTAACTGCATATAATAAAAATGTGGTCAGGCCTTGGAGATGACTTTTGAAGAGCAGAATTTCAACAATTTGAACAATGTGTAACTTAACTGGAATTTCGGTCTGTATTGGGGCAGTCATTTTCTGGTAAACACTATTGACATGATCCATGTCCTCTCATTTTTGTTGCACTTTTGCTAGTTTGCATTCAGAAGATACAGTAAAGAGTACGGTCCCTTCCAGGTTGATACATAAGGTGGCAAAGTTCACACCTGCATGTAGAAACAAAAATACAGAAATAACAGACATGCCAGATCACCTGTATGGTGGAAGCTAACAGCACCTGATGGACCCAATCAAATCAGTTTGGTTTCTGTCATTGTGTTCACCATTTTATAAATCAAAATAGTTTTATGTTGCTGGTCTAGCAGCTTATTCTGCAAACTTCAGTAAATGGTGCCAAACCTCCTCAATTTATGCGCTGTTTTTAGCCTTTTCTTAAGTAGCACATCGAACTCACAAAACTCTATCCATTAGCCAACACCAGGCTCTTCCTAAATCGAGCTAGGATAAAACTCCCACAGTGACTGATACCCTCTTCCGCGCCTGATGCTGACCCCCACGAAGAGGAGACTGAGGGAACTAGGATGTCCTTCGGGGACATCAGTCTATCCAGTTAGGAAACAGAAGCAATTGTGAATCAATAATAATCTCACCCGCTTTTGTGCATGTGAGAGAGTACTGGAGAGGCAACAGCAGGAGGCAGCCTGTTGTAATAGTATTGACGTGAGCCGCCATAGTGTACAACGTGTATATATGTGTGACTAGCGCCATCTACATGCTTTATCCCTGTGCATTTAGAGTACTAGACAACCCCACCCCCATGATTGGTATGTGTTTGAGTGGTTCTTTCATCATTATTTTTCACATACGCCTCTGCTATCTTTTTTACCGTGGCTTTCTGCATCCTGCAGTGCAATACTGTTGTGACACAATATTGGTTAGTGTAGCTGCTTTTTTTTTTATATGATTTTTTTTTTTCATTTTATATTATTTGATGTTCTTTTTCATTGATTTGTAATCCAACCCTCGATTGGTTGATAATGTTTGTTTCCACTTACTGTTGTTATGTCATTTTCTTTCTCAACAAATTACACAATTTACATCCATAAAGATTGACAACTGTGAATATTTTGTGATTTAATCCTTTAACGGTGGCCGTTAAGGGTACTTATTCTTCAGTGTTGCTTTTTAACGGCACTGAGAAACAAGGTTATAACGCCCCTCAGCGTCAGAAAGCTCCAGGGTTTCGGCTACTGTGGTAGTCGTGAGTAGCCGAGACCTCGGAGAACATGATTCGGGTCAGTTTTTACAGTTCTCAGTCTTATGATCGCCGTTATTCACGAATAAAAGCGATTGCAAAAAAAAAAGTCTGATTTCCCATTCATTTCTTTCTCCTCTGATATGGTCTAGCATACTAGAGGATAGAGAAATGGGGTTCCCCGAGCCCCTCGGTATCTTCGCCATCCCTGGACCCTTTGACTCTGTCTCCTGGCCCTTGGCGTCTTCTTCCTGGATGCATGCGCAGTCTGCCCACCAAGATCTGCTGGCAGGTCCCCGGCAACAATAGATTTTTCCTATTGGTTCATTTTTATCACAATGATCAAAATAAAAAAAATAGTAAATCAAACCCCCCTTTGTCACCCCCTTAGTTAAGTAAAAGTAATAAAATAGAGTAAACTCACTACATTAGGATTAAAATAAATGTTAGCTTCAGATCACCCTTTTAAGATCTATGAGAATTTACCTCCAGAGCTTATTTTAAATTGAAGGGGGTGTTACCAGTGTGAGACATATATGGCTGACAGTCTGCTCTCCTGATCTACATATCTTGGACTAGTAACATCCCTTTTAATTTACAATAATAATAATAATAATCTTTATTTATATAGCGCCAACATATTCCGCAGCGCCTTACAGTTTAACAGCTTCAAACACAACAGTCATAAGTAGCAATGTAAACAATATATTAATTAAAGCAACACAAGACGACCCTGCTCGTGAGAGCTTAAGGTACCGTCACACTAAGCGACGCTGCAGCGATACCGACAACGATGTCTATCGCTGCAGCCTTGCTGTTTGGTCGCTGAAGAGCTGTCACACAGACAGCTCTCCAGCGACCAACGATCCCGAGGTCCCCTGGTAACCAGGGTAAACATCGGGTAAACATCGGGAGTAAACATCGGGTAAACATGGGGAGTACTGTGTCCAGTTTTGGGCACCGGTGCTCAGGAAGGATATAATGGAACTAGAGAGAGTACAAAGGAGGGCAACAAAATTAATAAAGGGGATGGGAGAACTACAATACCCAGATAGATTAGCGAAATTAGGATTATTTAGTCTAGAAAAAAGACGACTGAGGGGCGATCTAATAACCATGTATAAGTATATAAGGGGACAATACAAATATCTCGCTGAGGATCTGTTTATACCAAGGAAGGTGACGGGCCCAAGGGGGCATTCTTTGCGTCTGGAGGAGAGAAGGTTTTTCCACCAACATAGAAGAGGATTCTTTACTGTTAGGGCAGTGAGAATCTGGAATTGCTTGCCTGAGGAGGTGGTGATGGCGAACTCAGTCGAGGGGTTCAAGAGAGGCCTGGATGTCTTCCTGGAGCAGAACAATATTGTATCATACAATTATTAGGTTCTGTAGAAGGACGTAGATCTGGGTATTTATTATGATGGAATATAGGCTGAACTGGATGGACAAATGTCTTTTTTCGGCCTTACTAACTATGTTACTATGTTACTATGTAAAATAAAAAGTATTTTTTTCCATTCTTTGCAGTTAGGGTTTGGGTTAGAGTTAGGGTTGGGGCTAGAATTAGGGTTGGGGTTAGAGCTAGGGTTAGGGTTGGGGCTAAGGTTAGGGCTGGGTTTAGAGCTAGGGTTAGGGCTTGGGCTAGGTTTGGGTCTAGATTTAGGTTTGTGTTGGGGTTACATTGTGGTGTTGGGGATACGGTTGGGGTTTGGGTTGTGTTGGGGTTAGGGTGTGGTTGGAGTTAGGGTTATAGGTAGGGTTAGGGTTGGGATTAGAGTCAGGGGTGGGGCTGTGTTAGGGTTGGAGTTAGAATTGGGGGGTTTACACTGTTTAGGTACATCAAGGGGTCTCCAAACACGACATTGCACCCGCCATTGATTCCAGCCAATTTTGCGTTCAAAAGGTCAAAGGGTGCTCCCTTACTCACAAACAGTGACTTTCCCCCACATACAAGGTATCAGCGTACTCTGGAGAAATAGCACAACAGTTTTTGTTTTCCATTTTTACCTGGTACCCTAGCGAAAATAAAAAAATTTGGAACTAAATTAAATTTTTTGTGAAAAAAGTAAAATGTTCATTTTTTTCCTTCCACATTTCTTTAGTTCTTGTGAAGCACCTGAAGGGTTAATATACATCTTGATTGTGGTCAGGGCCGGACTGAGCATTGGGCACTTCGGGCAAATGCCAGAAGGGCCGGTGCTTGTAGTGGGCCGCTCGATCGGCACATGCTGGCTGAGTGGCAAGTACCAGCGTGAGCATCAGAGAACAGTGGCAGAGAACAGCAGTACGCAAGCTGAGAGGTAATACCTGCCTGCGAAACTGCTTAGCTCTCACTGGAAGCACACAGAGCGGCTGAGGTGACATTATCTCCTGCTCTGATCTGCTTTCATTCCTGGCAGAGAAGAAGAGACCGGGAGGGGGGGGGGAGGTGCCGGGACAGAGCTGCTGCTGTCTGAGAGCAGGAGGACCTGAAGAGCTGCACATGGACATCAGCCTGCTCTGCACCACAGAAGTGTGTGTGTGATACATGAGTGTATGGTATCTGGAGTGTGTGTGTAATGTGTGTGCGGTATCTGTAGTGTAATACTTGTGTGTGTGGTATCTGTAGTGTGTGTGTAATGTGTGTGCGGTATCTGTAGTGTAATGCTTGTGTGTGCGATATCTGTAGTGTGTGTAATGTGTGTGCGGTATCTGTAGTGTGTGTGTAATGTGTGTGCGGTATCTGTAGTGCAATACTTGTGTGTGCGGTATCTGTAGTGTGTGTGTAATGTGTGTGCGGTATCTGTAGTGTGTGTGTAATGTGTGTGCGGTATCTGTAGTGTGTGTGTAATGTGTGTGCGGTATCTGTAGTGTGTGTGTAATGTGTGCGGTATCTGTAGTGTGTGTGTAATGTGTGTGCGGTATCTGTAGTGTAATGCTTGTGTGTGCGGTATCTGTAGTGTGTGTAATGTGTGTGCGGTATCTGTAGTGTGTGTGTAATGTGTGTGCGGTGTCTGTAGTGTAATGCTTGTGTGTGCGGTATCTGTAGTGTGTGTAATGTGTGTGCGGTATCTGTAGTGTGTGTAATGTGTGTGTGCGGTATCTGTAGTGTGTGTGTGATATGTGTGGGATATCTGTAGTGTAATACTTGTGTGTGCAGTATCTGTAGTGTGTGTGTAATGTGTGTGCGGTATCTGTAGTGTAATGCTTGTGTGTGCAGTACCTGTAGTGTGTGTGTGTAATATGTGTGCGGTATCTGTAGTGTAATACTTGTGTGTGCGGTATCTGTAGTGTGTGTGTAATGTGTGTGCGGTATCTGTAGTGTGTGAGTAATGTGTGTGCGGTATCTGTAGTGTGTGTGTAATATGTGTGGGGTATCTAGTGTAATACTTGTGTGTGCAGTATCTGTAGTGTGTGTGTAATATGTGTGGGGTATCTGTAGTGTAATACTTGTGTGCGCGGTATCTGTAGTGTGTGTGTAATGTGTGTGCGGTATCTGTAGTGTAATGCTTGTGTGTGCGGTACCTGTAGTGTGTGTGTGTTATGTGTGTGCGGTATATGTAGTGTGAGTGTGTAATGTGTGTGCGGTATCTGTAGTGTAATGCTTGTGTGTGCGGTATCTGTAGTGTGTGTGTAATGTGTGTGCGGTATCTGTAGTGTGTGTGTAATGTGTACGGTATCTGTAGTGTGTGTGCAATATGTGTGCGGTATCTGTAGTGTAATACTTGTGTGTGCGGTATCTGTAGTGTGTGTGCAATGTGTGCGGTATCTGTAGTGTAATGCTTGTGTGTGCGGTATCTGTAGTGTGTGTGTAATGTGTGTGCGGTATCTGTAATGTAATGCTTGTGTGTGCGGTATCTGTAGTGTGTGTGTTTAATACGTGTGCGGTATCTGTAGTGTGTGTAATGTGTGTGAGTTATCTGTAGTGTGAGTGTGTAATGTGTGTGAGTTATCTGTAGTGTGAGTGTGTAATGTGTGTGCGGTATCTGTAGTGTGTGTGTAATGTGTGTGCGGTATCTATAGTGTAATGCTTGTGTGTGCGGTATCTGTAGTGTGTGTGTGTTTAATATGTGTGCGGTATCTGTAGTGTGTGTAATGTGTGTGAGTTCTCTGTAGGGTGAGTGTGTAATGTGTGTGCGGTATCTGTAGTGTAATGCTTGTGTGTGCGGTATCTGTAGTGTGTGTGTTTAATATGTGTGCGGTATCTGTAGTGTGTGTAATGTGTGTGAGTTATCTGTAGTGTGAGTGTGTAATGTGTGTGCGGTATCTGTAGTGTGTGTAATGTGTGTGCGGTATCTGTAGTGTAATATTTGTGTGTGCGGTATCTGTAGTGTGTGTGTAATGTGTGTGTGGTATCTGTAGTGTTTGTGTGTGTGTAATACTTGTGTGTTTGTGTGTAATACATGTGTGTGTGTTAAGGCTAGGTTCACATTGCGTTAGTGCAATCCGTTTAGCGCATACGCTAACGGAATGCGCTAACGCAATGTACAAAAAGGGATTGCGTTTAGCGATCCCGCTAGCGCAGATGCCCGATCTGCGCTAGCGAGAACGGACCCAAACACGCTGCAAGCAGCGTTCGAGGTCCGTCAGAAAATAACGGGACATCGCTAACGCATGCCAAAAATGGCATACGTTAGCGATGCGTTAGATACATTGCGGTCAATGGGTGCGTTAACGGATCCGTTACATTGCGTTAGTGGCGCTATGTAACGGATTCCGTTAGCGGACTGCCACTAACGCAATATGAACCTAGCTACTTGTGTGTGTGTCTGTGTGACTATATCAGGTGTATGTAACGAGCCTGTGTTGTCCAGCATGTGTGCTGTGTACATGTATGATGTGTGTGTCTGTGTGACTATTTGATGTGTATATAATGAGCTTGTGTTGTCCAGCATGTGTGCGGTGTAAATCATATATGAAGTGTATGTAATTCATTGTATGTGGGCTGGTTAATTTTTTTTGTGCCAGGGCTGCTTTTTGGTCCCAGTCCGGCCCTGATTGTGGTTTTGAGCACCTTGAGTCGTGCAGTTTTTAGAATTATGTCACTTTTGGGTATTTTTTGTCATATTAACCCCTCAAACTGACTTCAAATGTGCGGTGGTCCCTAAAAAAATTAGAAATCGCTGGTTAACTTTTAACTCTTTATAACTTCCTAATAATGTTATTTCTTAACTATTTTGTGTGACATAACTCTCTGATTCAAGGACACAAAAATTAAAAGTTTGAAAATTGAAACATTTTCAAATTTTTGGCCAGATTTGAATTTTTTTCATAAATAAACGCAAGTCATATTGAAGAAATTTTATCAATAACATGAAGTACAATATGTCACAAAAAACATTCTCAGAATTATTGGTATACGTTGAAGCGTTCCAGAGCTGTAACCTCATAAAGTGACAGTGGTCAGAATTGTAAAAATTGGCTTCGCCATTAAAAGGAACCTGTCAGCAGGATTGTGCACAGTAACCTGCAGACAGTGCCAGGTTATACTGATGAAAATGATACCTTGGTTGACGAAATCTGTCTTGTGGTTGTTCTTCAATCTTCAATATTTTAAATTTATAGTTAATGAGATTCTGGTGCCCTAAGGCGGGGTTGGTGTATGGGGTGCTATGATTATATATTCATAACGCAGACTGCTGACAGGTTACTGATCCCTCACTGACCTGCCCCCTAGTTTGCATAATGAATACCTAACATACTGAAGAAAGAGACAAAAAACGCTTCTGCAGGCAGGTGTTGGCTGTGGAACCTGCGCTTCAGCATAATCGCACATTTTGTGTGGCAATAAAAAACGTACACAGTCAGCGGCGCTTTTTGCTAGAAAGGAAGCCTATGGGAGCCGGAAGGTGCCAGAGCCAGAAAATGACGGATTCCGGTGCTGAATTCCTTTTTTTTAAATGGAGCATGCTCCAATTTTTTTTTATCCAATTATCTGGATATGCTAGTTGGATCCGTCGAAAAAACGGATCTGTTGCATCAGTTTTTCACAATCTGTGACGGATCCGGTTTTTCAACATTCGACGGATTGTGCCTGATGGCAAAAACCTGGTGTGTGAAAGTAGCCATGTTGTGCACAATCCTGCTGACATGTTCCCTTTAAAGACAAAATTGGCTTTGTCACTAAAGGTACCTTCACACTAAACGATATCGCTAGCGATCCGTGACGTTGCAGCGTCCTGGCTAGCGATATCGTTCAGTGTGACACGCAGCAGCGATCAGAATCCTGCTGTGATGTCGTTGTTCGGGGCTAGAAGGCCAGAACTTTATTTGGTCGCTGGCTCTCCCGCTGACATCGCTGAATCGGCGTGTGTGACGCCGATTCAGCGATGTCTTCGCTGGTAACCAGGGTAAACATCGGGTTACTAAGCGCAGGGCCGCACTTTGTAACCCGATGTTTACCCTGGTTACCATCCTAAAAGTAAAAAAAAACAAACGCTTCATACTTACCTTCCGCTGTCTGTCCCCGGCGCTGTGCTTTCCTGCACTCACTGTGAGCACAGCGGCCGGAAAGCAGAGCGGTGACGTCACCGCTCTGCTTTCCGGCCGCTGTGCTCACAGCCAGTACAGAGAAGCACAGCGCCGGGGACAGACAGCGGAAGGTAAGTATGAAGCATTTGTTTTTTTTACTTTTAGGATGGTAACCAGGATAAACATCGGGTTACTAAGCGCGGCCCTGCGCTTAGTAACCCGATGTTTACCCTGGTTACCAGCATCGTTGGTCGCTGGAGAGCGGTCTGTGTGACATCTCTCCAGTGACCAAACAGCGACGCTGCAGCGATCCGGATCGTTGTCTGGATCGCTGCAGCGTCGTTTAGTGTGAAGGTACCTTAAGGGGTTAAGCATTCCTTTAATTTATTGGATTAGTGTATGTAATCAGATATGCAGCAAAGCTAAATAAAACCCTTATCAGTTCTTCAGGAAACCAAATGGATACATAAGCAGTCCAAAGTCTCAACAAATGGATTAATATTTCACAATCCTGTATTTCCTTGTGTGTAATTCCTCTTTAGCTTTATGCTTCACTTTCCCAAATGTATTGCCTAGTCAATGTGAAGACAATGTAGTGAAATATGGTGAAATGTTCTTGTTCTGGGAACAATTGTAAAATGACTATGAAAAACCTGGTAGTAACAGCCCGTAACAACAGAAGTCACTGTGTATTTACGGTTCAGTAAATGCAGATTTTATATTGTAAATTGACAACTAAAATACAGGACAATTCCAATAGGTGCTATAATTTGTTGAACTGTATGTCTTATCTTTTCTTTCAAAAGTAAAATAAGCCCTCCCATCAAAGTTTTTATCCTCTTAATATATTGCAGTCATCATATTATATAGCACTGTGTGCTTACAATTGCTCATTTTGCCTTTTTACCCAGTTAATTCTATACTCTCTGCTCTATGTAGAAACAGGAAGTCTCTTGTTCCTACAAAAATCATTCCTCTACAACTCCTAACCCAGCTGCTCCCCCCTCCCCCTGCCATTGACTTTTGCTGTAATTATGACTCATACAAGCAAAATTGACCTCCTGTTGCTATATAGAGCGTGGAAGGATTCAGCTAGTCAGTTTTTAATCATGTGATGTCATAGACCTAAAGGAAAACAGAAGGATTAGGTGGGTAGAAGGACAAAATGAGCAATTGTGAGTACACAGTGCTATATAATATGATGACTGCAATATAGTAAGAGGATAACAATTTTCATGGGAGCGCTTCTTTAACTAAGGCCAGAATAACACATCCGTGTTTCTTTTTGGATCCGAATACTGACCGTAATGCACAGACTGGCCACGGGTCTCCTGAACTGAAATGGATAGCCACATATATGTGTATAAGCCACAGTTACTTGGACCACAAAGTGTTTTTGCATTGATCAATTATGACTTTATTTTTGCTTAGGTGGCGCTTTTTGCTATTATCAGGTTTACTAACAGAGTATCTAATACGTATGGTATAAATTACCATACCAGTGTGGTATAAAAAAAACCTTATTTAATGTTATTGTATATTTCCTGTATTTATTCACTGACACATTCACGAAACTGGAATATAAGAAGCCTATACATGCAGACGACAAACTTTTAAAAGCAATATTTGTGATGCTTCACATTCCATTGCAAGAGAGAAAATTTTGCAAGTGTAGTATTCCACTGGGAATTTGGCAGGTCCAATTCCAATTTTTAACCCTAAGGGTATGTGCACACGTTGCGGATTTTGCTGCGGATCCGCAGCGTTTCTGCAGCTGTGGATCCGCAGCAGTTTCCCATGAGTTTACAGTTCAATGTAAACCTATGTGAAACCGAAAATGCTGTGCACATGCTGCGGAAAAAAACGCGCGGGAACGCAGCGGTTTACATTCCGTAGCATTATTATTATTTATTGTTATAGCGCCATTTATTCCATGGCGCTTTACATGTGAGGAGGGGTATACATAATAAAAACAAGTACAATAATCTTAAACAATAGAAGTCATAACTGTCCAAAGACATATACTGATAGGGATTCTAGATTGTGAGCCCCATCAGGGACAGTGATGATAATGTGTGCAAAACTGTAAAGCGCTGCGTAATATGTTAGCGCTATATAAAAATAAAGATTATTATTATTATTATAACTGGTACAGGAGGAGAGAGGACCCTGCCCGCGAAGGCTCACAATCTACAAGGGATGGGTGAGAATACAGTAGGTGAGGATAGAGCTGGTCATGCAGCGGTTTGGTCGATCGGTGGTTACTGCAGGTTGTAGGCTTGTCGGAAGAGGTAGGTCTTCAGGTTCTTTTTAAAGGTTTCGATGGTAGGCGAGAGTCTGATGTGTTGTGGTAGAGGGTTTCAGAGTAGGGGTGATACGCAAGAGAAATCTTGTATACGATTGTGGGAAGAGGAGATCAGAGGGGAGTAGAGAAGGAGATCTTGTGAGGATCGGAGGTTGCGTGTAGGTAAGTACCGAGAGACGAGGTCACAGATGTATGGAGGAGACAGGTTGTGGATGGCTTTGTACGTCATGGTTAGGGTTTTGTAGTGGAGTCTCTGGGCAATGGGGAGCCAGTGAAGGGATTGACAGAGGGGAGAGGCCGGGGAATAGCGGGGGGACAGGTAGATTAGTCGGGCAGCAGAGTTTAGAATAGATTGGAGGGGTGCAAGAGTGTTAGAGGGGAGGCCACAGAGCAGGAGGTTGCAGTAGTCAAGGCGAGAGATGATGAGGGCATGGACTTGGGTTTTTGCAGATTCTTGGTTGAGGAATGAACGGATTCGTGAAATATTTTTGAGTTGAAGTCGGCAGGAAGTGGAAAGGGCTTGGATATGTGGTTTGAAGGAGAGATCAGCGTCAAGGATTACCCCGAGGCAGCGAGCTTGTGGGACTGGGGAGAGTGGGCAGCCATTTACTGTAATGGATTCCGACAGATAGGGGGAGAGGTGAGGAGGTGGTGTGTGAGTGGGAGACGCTGAATGTCCGGTCTGTTAGGTATGATGAGATCCAGGATAGGGCCAAGTCTGTGATGCCAAGGGATGAGAGGGGCTGTAATAATAGGGAATGGTCCACTGTGTCAAAGGCAGCCGACAGGTCGAGGAGGAGGAGGACAGAGTAGTGTCGCTTGCTCTTGGCGGTTAAGAGGTCATTGGTGACCTTAGTTAGGGCAGTTTCAGTGAAGAGAGATGGGAGGACAGTTCAAGGTAAACATGTCACTTCACTTCGCAGCGATTCTGCACACATAGGAATGCATTGATCCGCTTACTTCCCGCATGGGGCTATGCCCACCATGCGGGAAGTAAGCGGATCATGTGCGGATGCTACCCGGGGTGGTGGAGAGGAGACTCTCCACGAAGGTCCTGCTCGCATAGCATCTTTGGAACCGGACCGCCGCGTGCGGCCCCGAGGAGATCGGGGCGTCGGGGGGTGAGTATAACCATTTTTTAAAATTATTTTTAACATTACTATTGATGCTGCATATGCAGCATCAATAGTAAAACAAGTGCAGGAGTAACCCGCAGCAGAAACCGCAAGACAAACCGTGATAAATCTGCAGGGATAATCGCAGCGGTTTTGCCATTCAGATTTATCAAATCCGTAAGAGGACCCTTCCTACATGTGCACATAGCCTTAGGCTACGGCCACACTATTAGTATTTGGTCAGTTTTTAACCTCAGTATGTGTAAGCCAAAACCAGGAGTGGGTGATAAATGCAGAAGCGATCCATATGTTTCTATTGTACTTTTCCTCTGATTGTTCCACTCCTGGTTTTGGCTTGCACATACTGTACTTGCATATTTCCCAGAGGAGCATTGCGGATTTAAGTCTCCTCATCTCGACATGCTTAACATGTCACTCTCCGCAAGGAGAAACGATACTTTTTGGATCCCGGTCAGACATACTGAGGTAAAATACTGACCAAATACTGAACGTGTGAACATGGCCTACAGGGTTAAAATATAGACCCAAAAAACAGCTGATGAGAACAGAATGTACTGTCTATGGTCTCACATGAGCTGATCCCCCTCTGGCTTAAAAAGTAGTCAGCTGCGATGACGGGGAAACCCAGATGCCAGACATATCTGTCACTAACAGTATTTTATATCCTCTGCCTGGAGGCCCTGGCTGGCTTTACTCCTCTGCTATAAATAGTCACTGAATAGATGATTTAGAAAACCATTTCCATAAAAATGTCCATTGAAATATTTAAGGAGAAATAAAAAATTGTTATTTTTACTTTTTCCATCAGTAAAATAGTACATACAAAATACTTTAATTGCAAAAACTCATGAATAAAAATGTGTATAGTAATATACCTAAAATGGCAGAATATCGCACGCAATGAAAACAGATCAGTCTACTGTTTCTGGTTTACCTGGTCGCATACATTCAGGGACATGCATAAGCGCCTAAAATGTCAGATAATAAGCCACGTATGCCTGAATTTGTAGGCAAAGTTGTTATAGACCAGTGCTCGGGATAAAAATTTGTTTCCTTCTTTATAAATACAAAATAAACATGATTAGAAAAGTTAAAAACAAAGTGAAACCAACGCATTTGTATTGTAGAAACCACTGTGACTTCTGTCATATGCCAGGAGGAAGAGTGGCTTCTCCACTTGAATCCTGTTAGTTTCACTTTGTTTTTAACCTTTCAACCATGTGTATTTTGGATTAATAAAAGATTAATAAAAAAAGAAACTTCTTTTTTTATCCCAAGTGCTGGACTAATATCTACATTTTCTACATATTTGTGTGTATTGAAAAGATTACACACTGAGCAAAGTAGAAAATAAATATCCGGTAGTAATCAAAATATAAGTATTGTTGGATATTGATGGATATCCGTTAGTAATCAAAATATAAGTATTGTAGTGCTTGCTATGGAGTGAATAGCAGACCATGTTGGTGTACAGAATGACGAAAAAGAAAACCATGAAGAAATGACATCAATAAACGTATGATACAACTGTAAAGATAATAGGTGCACTAAACGATGTTAAAAAATAGATTTAAATTTGTATGCGTACACTAGTGTGCTTGCAGGTTATCATAACATGAATAAATGAATGATCACACTGTAGATAGCCCAGAGCCCCCGCACTTACATGGTTTACTATGTGGTGGACTCCGGGAAAATGGCTGTCGGGGGCGGCGCATGCGCAGATGGAGATCTCAGCACCAAGCTTTGAGACTATATATATATATATATATATATATATATATATATATATATATATATATATATATACAGTGCAGACCAAAAGTTTGGACACACCTTCTCATTTACAGATTTTCCTGTATTTTCATGACTATGAAAATTGTACATTCACACTGAAGGCATCAAAACTATGAATTAACTCATGCGGAATTATATACTTAGCAAAAAAGTGTGAAACAACTGAAAATGTCTTATATTCTAGGTTTTTCTAAGTAGCCACCTTTTGCTTTGATGACTGCTTTGCACACTCTTGGCATTCTCTTGATGAGCTTCAAGAAGTAGATGCTTAGCACTTGTTGGCCCTTTAGCCTTCACTCTGCGGTCCAGCTCACCCCAAACCATCTCGATTGGGTTCAGGTCTGGTGACTGTGGAGGCCAGGTCATCTGGCGTAGCACCCCATCACTCTCCTTCTTGGTCAAATAGCCCTTACACAGCCTGGAGGTGTGTTTGGGGTCATTGTCCTGTTGAAAAATAAATGATGGTCCAACTAAACGTAAACCGGATGTAATAGCATGCCGCTGCAAGATGCTGTGGTAACCATGCTGGTTCAGTATGCCTTCAATTTTGAATAAATCCCAAATAGTGACACCAGCAAAGCACCCCCACACATCACACCTCCTCCTCCATGCTTCACGTAGGAACCAGGCATGTAGAGTCCATCCGTTCACCTTTTCTGCATTGCACAAAGACAGCGTGGTTGGAACCAAAGATCTCAAATTTGGAGTCATCAGACCAAAGCACAGATTTCCACTGGTCTAATGTCCATTCCTTGTGTTCTTTAGCCAAAATAAGTCTCTTCTGCTTGTTGCCTGTCCTTCGCAGTGGTTTCCTAGCAGCTATTTTAGCATGAAGGCCTGCTTTACAAAGTCTCCTCTTAACAGTTGTTGTAGAGATGTATCTGCTGCTAGAACTCTGTGTGGCATTGACCTGGTCTCTAATTTGAGCTGCTGCTAACCTTCGATTTCTGAAGCTGATGACTTGGTGACTTATCCTCAGAAGCAGAGGTGACTCTTGGTCTTCATTTCCTGGGGCGGTCCTCATGTGAGCCAGTTTCTTTGTAGCGCTTTATGGTTTTTGCCACTGCACTTGGGGACACTTTCAAAGTTTGCACAATTTTTAGGACTGACCTTCATTACTCAAAGTAATGATGGCCACTCATTTTTCTTTACTTAGCTGCTTTTTTCTTGCAATAATACAAATCCTAACAGTCTCTTCAGTAGGACTATCAGCTGTGTATCCACCAGACTTCTGCACAACACAATTGATGGTCCCAACACCATTTATAAGGCAAGAAATCCCACTTATTAAACCTGACAGGGCACACCTGTGAAGTGAAAACCATTCCCGGTGACTACCTCTTGAAGCCCATCAAGAGAATGCCAAGAGTGTGCAAAGCAGTCATCAAAGCAAAAGGTGGCTACTTTGAAGAACCTGGAATATAAGACATATTTTCAGTTGTTTCACACTTTTTTGTTAAGTATATAATTCCACATGTGTTAATTCATAGTTTTGATGCCTTCAGTGTGAATGTACAATTTTCATAGTCTTGAAAATACAGAAAAATCTTTAAATGAGGTGTGTCCAAACTTTTGGTCTGTACTGTGTGTATATGTATGTATATATATATATATATATATATATATATATATATATATATATATATATATATATATATATATATATATATATATATATATATATACACAGTTATATGAAAAAGTTTGGGCACCCCTATTAATCTTAAGCTTAATGTTTTATAAAAATTGTTTTTTTTGCAACAGTTATTTAAGTTTCATATATCTAATAACTGTTGGACACAGTAATGTTTCTGCCTTGAAATGAGGTTTGTTGTACTAACAGAAAAAGTGCAATCTGCATTCAAACAAAATTTGACAGGTGCATAAGTATGGGCACCCCACCAGAAAAGTGACATTAATATTTAGTAGATCCTCCTTTTGCAAAAATAACAGCCTCTAGTCGCTTCCTGTAGCTTTTAATGAGTTCCTGGATCCTGGATGAAGATATTTTTGACCATTCCTCCTTACAAAACAATTCCAGTTCAGTTAAGTTTAATGGTCGCCGAGCATGGACAGCCCTCTTCAAATGATCCCATAGATGTTCAATGATATTCAGGTCTGGGGACTGGGATGGTCATTCCAGAACAGTGTAATTGTTCCTCTGCATGAATGCCTGAGTAGATTTGGAACGGTGTTTTGGATCATTGTCTTGCTGAAAGATCCATCCCCTTCGTAACTTCAACTTTGTCACTGATTCATGAACATTATTGTCAAGAATCTGCTGATACTGAGAGAAATCCATGCGTCCCTCAACTTTAACAAGATTCCTGGTGCCGGCATTGGCCACACAGCCCCAAAGCATGATTGAACCTCCACCAAATTTTACTGTGGGTAGCAAGTGTTTTTCTTGGAATGCTGTGTTTTTTGGCCGCCATGCATAACGCCTTTTTGTATGACCAAACAACTCAGTCTTGGTTTCATCAGTCCACAGGACCTTCTTCCAAAAGGAAATTAGCTTCTCCAAATGTGCTTTTGCATACCTCAGCCGACTCTGCTTGTGGCGTGCTTGCAGAAACGGCTTCTTTCGCATCACTCTCCCATACAGCTTCTCCTTGTGCAAAGTGCGTTGTATAGTTGACCGATGCACAGTGACACCATCTGCAGCAAGTTGATGCTGCAACTCGCTGGAGGAGGTCTGAGGATTGTCCTTGACTGATCTCACCATTCTTCTCTGCCTTTCTGATGTTTTTCTTGGCCTGCCACTTCTGGCCTTAACAAGAACTGTACATGTGTTCTTCCATTTCCTTACTATGTTCCTCACAGTGGAAATTGACAGGTTAAATCTCTGAGACAGCTTTTTGTATCCTTCCCCTGAACAACTATGTTGAATAATCTTTGTTTTCAGATCATTAGACAGTTGTTTTGAGGAGCCCATGATGCCATTCTTCAGAGGAGATTAAAACAGGAGAACAACTTGCAAGTGGTCACTTTAAGTAGCTTTTCTCATGATTGCATACACCTGGCTATGAAGTTCAAAGCTCAATGAGGTTAGAAAATAAAAAAAATGCTTTAGTATGTCAGTAAAAAGTAGGTAGGAGTATTTAAAACAAGAAAATGATAAGGGTGCCCATACTTATGCACCTGTCAAATTTAGTTTGAATGCAGATTGCACATTTTCTGTTAGTACAATAAACCTCATTTCAAGGCAGAAACATTACTGTGTCCAACAGTTATTAGATATATGAAACTGAAATAACTGTTGCAAAAAAAACAATTTTTATAAAACATTAAGCTTAAGATTAATAGGGGTGCCCAAACTTTTTCATGTAACTGTATATAAATAAATCCTACAGATAAACTGAAGAAAATGCCATAATATTTAGAAACAAAACTACAAATTTTATTAGACATATATAGTACAACACATATTAAAAGATGGGGATACAGATACACAAACAAGCTGCAAGCAAGATAAATAGTGAATCACATAAAAATTAAAAATTAGACTTGGAGCTCCAAGGGTAACTTTTGTCTAGCTAACCACTTGGTAAGTATATAAAATATAATAATTGTGGTCAAACCCTCAGCAACTCAGTGGTGCTATGGGGAACAACATTGGAAGTCACCTCAAGACAACTAGCACAACTGACCATTAAATGCAGCATGTACCAAAGTGATGCACTGTCCCCATTGTTGTTCTGCATAGGCTTAAACCCCCTCAGTCAGATAATTACAGTCTGGCTATGGATACAAGATCAAGAGTGGAAGCACCATCAGCCACCTCCTATACATCAAGCTGTATGCGAAAAACGAACGAGACATCAATTCATTGATCCACCTGACAAGGATCTACAGCGAAGCCATCGAGATGTCCTTCAGACTGGAAAAATGCGGCCAGGTGGTAATAAAGAAAGGCAAGGTAGTCAAGACTGATGGAGTAGAATTACCAGCAGGGCACATAGCAGATGTACAGACATGGTACAAGTACCTCGGCATCCCACAGGGGATAAGCTATCCATGATGAGGAGGCAAGGAAAGCAGCAACATCAAAATACCATCAAAGGGTAAGACAGGTACTGAAGAGTCAGCTCAATGGGAAAAATAAAATTCGCCCCATCAATACATATGCCCTGCCAGTTGTCAGATACCCTGCTGGCATAGTGTGCTGGCCAAAAAAGAGATTGAAGCTGCAGACGTGAAGACACGAAAGCTCCTCTCGATGCATGGAGGTCTCAATCCTAAGTCTAACACCCAAAGATTGTATACCAACAGAAAGGAGGGTCAGCGAGGCTTGATAAGCATCCAAGCCACCATCACGGATGAAACAAGGAGTATCCAGGAATTCATCAGAAAAATGGCACCAAAAGATGAGATGCTGAGAGAAAGCCTAAGGCCGGGATCACACATGTGAGAAACACGTCCGTGCCTCGCATGTGAAATCCAAGCTCTGGCGCCGGCACTGTGGAGTGGAGCGTGCGGCCGCATAGGAACACATGGAGCCGCACGCTCCGCTCCCAAGTGCCGGCGCCAGAGCTTGGATTTCACATGCGAGACACAGACGTGTTTCTCGCATGTGTGATCCCGGCCTAAGGCAGCAACAACAGATCTGGAAGGAAGAACTGGAACATGAAGCGCCGTGGCAAGACAAGTCGCTGCATGGGATGTACCATCGACAGATAATGGAGGTGGCTGACATAGAGAAATCCTACCAATGGCTGGAGAAAGCGGGACTCCGAGACAGCACAGAGGCACTAATCATAGCGGCATAAGAGCAAGCACTATGTACCAGATCCATAGTAGGACACTCCTACAGGGGTTGGACAAAATAATGGAAACACCTGGAAACATTAACAAAAGTTAATTTAATATGGTGTAGGTCCACCTTTTGCGGCGATTACAGCCTCACTTCTCCGAGGTATGGATTCATACAAGGTGTGAATTGTTTCCAAAGGAATTTTAGCCCATTCTGCAGTTAAAAGACCCTCCAGTTCTTTGAGCGACAATGATGGCAGAAATCGACGTCTAACTTGAATCTCTAAAATCGACCATAAATGCTCAATAATGTTGAGGTCTGGGGATTGTGGGGGCCAGATGAGATGCTCAACTTCATTAGAATGTTCCACTTGCCTTGCTTTAACGATTCTAGCTGTATGAATTGGTGCATTATCATCCTGAAAGATGGCGTTCCCCTCAGGGAACTGTGATTGAACCATTGGATGCACTTGGTTGCCCAAAATGCCTAAATGATCTCGGTTGTTAATTCTTCCATGAAGGGATATCATTGGCCCGGCGGATCTCCACAAAATAACACCCCAGATCATCACAGAACCTCCACCATGTTTTACGGTTGTGAGAATGCAGTCTGGATGGAATGCTTCTTTCGGCTGTCTACAAACGTACACTCGGCTGGAGGTCGGAAATAGGGTAAACGATGATTCGTCTGAGAATATCACATGTTTCCGCCGCTCGAGGGACAAATTCTGGAGGTTTCTACACCACTGTAAACGCTTGGAAACATTTGTCATTGAGAGCAGCCGTTTTCTAATTGCAGCTCTTCTGTGGAATTCAGATGTGTGCAGCTCCTGACTAACAGTTTTCGTGGAAACTGGGTTCTGTAGGTGTTCATTGAGCTCAGCAGTGATTTTCGGAGCCGTGGTCTTGCAATCCTCTCTCACAATTCGCTTTAGAGTCCGGCGGTCTCTCTCAATCAACCTTTGGCCTGGACCTGTGCTTTGCTCCGGATGTTTTTCCTTCTCTTTCAAACGCAGTCATTAGTTTGGAGACAACACTTCTTGACACGCAAAACATTCGGGCACTTTCTGTTACACTAGCGCCTGCCATACAAGCACCAACAATTTGGCCTCTTTGAAAATCCGAGAGGTCTGCCATTGGTATCAGGTTCTCATCAATGTTCTTACAATTATGCAAAACAAACAGTTAATTTACATACACATATCACATAACACAAATAATCAAATACAAAACATTACCATATGTTACGGTTTGCATGTTTATCACATGTTCGAAGATTATGATGCCAAAACGTTATGTGTTTCCATTATTTTGTCCAACCCCTGTACAGGTACGGACTGGGGCTGAAATTCAGTCCTGGCGTTTGAAATCACACAGGCCCATGTTGTCCCCGTCCCCATCAACCAGATGGGATATATTACTAATATTACCCTGGATGGAGGAAAGGAAGATTTTCAACAAGACCAATATTTCTAATGATTCCAGAGGCCTGCAGGAATAAGTGATGGAGTCAGCGACTTTGTGCTCCGTCACAACTCTTAACAGTATGGGTGTCTTGAGAACACCGATTCTGTTAACAACATAGCAGACAAGGCAGCCCATGACCAGACAGGCCCTTCTGGCATTTGCCAGAATTGCCAGATGGCCAATCCGGCCCTGCCCCTGTATATTCCTTAGTATTCAAGATACCATATCAAAATTTCTTAGCTGGACAATCTCATAATTTAGACCACAAATTCTCTCCCATTGGCAGCAGACTTGTCTCTCATCTCCAGTCTCACAATCAGTGAAATTACACTCTAAGGCTATGTTTCTACGATGAGTATTTTGTGACATTTTGACGCTGTAGATTTCCTGCAGAATTTCATTCTTCGACTTGCCAGATAAGGTTATTTGTGTTTCTTTGTTGCCTTTTTTTTTTACATGTTTTTATTGCATTTTCTTCAGTTTCGCTCTTGCTTCTTTTTGAATATCATTTTTTAATTAAAATGTCTTTGTTTTGTAAACTTCCTGTTTGCTGTGAGCTTTGATAATGCTTTATTGATAATGTTATGTATGCATGTGGATTACATCCATTTTTTTGCTGCTGAAATGTAATAAAAACCCATATGAATTTTTTATATGCGAATATTCGGAATTTCAAAACTTCAACACCCCTCAATTTTTGTAGTATTAAAAAAAGTAAACAAGTCCAAGAACGGTAAAGGTTCCAGCTTCCAGAATATAATTTTTTAATTTAATCCATTAGAAAAGTGAAAAAATATACAAACTTTGCAAAAGGTTGAAGTGAACACTTTCTATAAGAACCAACGCGTTTCAAACGTTACAACGTTCATAGTCCTGGTTCGAAATGCATCGGTTTTTATGAAGGGTATTTTGAAAGTGAAATCTCTGTTCCCCTATACTTTGCACACTCTCCCCTGCTCCAGGGCTGAATCTCTTGTGCCATCCATGGTATCTGTTAGTGAGCTCAGCAGCTTATGATGTCAACTCAAGGAGAGTCATTGAGCTGTGTTACCGACTTCAGTGCTGTCATCGATGTAATGATGAAGTCCGTAAGGATTTACACCACTCTTATATGGCGATATTTTGCATCAGTATTTGTTAACAAACTCCAGGAGTGGATCCAAAACACAGAAGAGGCGAAAGTCATTGTTATTATTTTTCTCAGTGTTTGCTCCTGTTTGTTTTTTTTAGCTGAGAAATACTGATGTAAAATACTGGCCAAAATACTCACTGTGTGAATGAGGCGAGGAAGCTGCATGTAATCCTGCTGTAATACAAGTCCTTATCTCAATGATGAGTGCACACTTGCTTGTTATCTCTGCTCCATGATATTCAGCAGAGCAGCAGCAACACCTGGGGCAAAACTGTGGCCAGCAGATGTCCGGCGCTATGGCAGTGACGTGATGGACCCCGACTCCCAAACAAATTGAATCACACAGACACACACAAAATAAATACACGAAGCATTGTAATTATGTGTCAAGCGTTCTCAATTTTATTTACATTCACATGACACCAAAAATGGCACAATCCCCGACTCACGAAGAGTCACCCTCCAGCACTCAGGAGAGGAAAAACCCCATGGTGGAGACCTCTAGGAAACCATGGCTGGAGGATCGCCCTTTCCTTGGGCTTAGGGAGTAAGTGCCACTATATAACAGATGTAACAAGTTTCAACATTTGTACATTTTACCAGATTTAATGAGAACGACATAACAAATATAGACTATAAATGTGAAAAACCGGATGTGGGAGAGATCTGGCTGCGATGTCGGTCACCACATTGGTTGTTAGACCCAATTTAGCTGATCTAATTGCCCTGATGGATGAACCATTTCTTCCTTACAGATCCAGATCCATCTCTCATAAATTTAGACTTTTGGTTACAGGGATTGTTAATAATGGATAACCCCTAATAGGAGAAATACCACTCCCCCTTCCCCCATCCCAATTTATGACCCATTAAAGTCATAGGTGCTTCCATGAACTCCCAAAGGAGAGCAGCTCTTTGTAGAGGGTAACAAAAGGGGGTCCTGTGCTAAGGACCCCCATTGGTTATCTTCCCATGCCCTGGGGATGTCTAAAGCAGACAAACCCTTTCCCTGCTAGAACCTCCAAATTTCACCAAGGTCGGCACATTACGTGGGGTGGTCAAGCTCAATGTCCTCAGGCGCATCAGTAATGGTGCTGATCATGGCAGCGCGGCCTTCTATTATGGAATCTTCTTTATCACACTTGTTTATGACCTCATAACAGTTGTTATGGTTACTGCAGGGGCTATTACTGATGCAGAACCCAAGTATTAACCCTTTCATTATTGGTAATTCACTTCATTATAGTGGCAAGTAACTGCACTTGTTACCAAGCAGGCGCCTATCATTATGGTTTCCCTTAGGCACCATAAGAAATACAGATTAAACGTACAAGTGTTTCAGGAGTGTTTTGCACTTTTTAAATCCAGAGATTGGATTTATAGCTAGTACTTTACACAGAAAAAAATAAGGGTAAATTACTTGTAAAATAATATTACAGGGATTTACATTTCAAGCATTTTCCTAATGTATAGTTAACATAACTACATAGGTTGAACTTGATGGTCCTAGGTCTTTTTTCAACCTATCTTCAAAGTTATATATTTTATATTGCTAGATTATTTATAACTCACAATGTCATGTTTTGCTAAAAAGCATCCAGACCTTTTTTAAATCTTGTTATAGTAACTGCCATTACTAGCTCTTGTGGTCGGCATTCCAGTCCGATTGCTCTTACTGTAAAGAACCCTTTCCTATTTAGCTGCCATAATTGTCTTTCCTCCAGGTGTAACATAATGTATTGCTGATGCTAACTCTTTCTGTGGAGTTTCTTGCACCTCTCTAGAACCTGTCAACACTAGAACCTGTCCCCTTGTCCCTGCATGCTAAAGTACCACCTTCCAGCCTATATTTTCTGTCCCTCGAGCTTGTTCGCTCCATTATGGGGGTAGATCTCAGGGATACCAGCTGCCGTAGAACCACACATAGGGCAGTGAGGAGACGGAGGGGACATGGCTGAGCTCCTGGATGATACACAAAACATTTCTTTATATGTTTATTACTGTTAATTGTAACAGGAGACAAAATTGAATTTGCTTCTATGAGACAATATACTGTAGGAGGTATTGGTGCAATATATATATATATATATATATATATATATATATATATATATATATATATATATATATATATATATATATATATATATTTTATTTTTTTTTACCTTTCTGTACATTTTCTATTCTTGATGATCCATTGAGGATGCATCTGATGGCAAATTTTCTGACTTTCCAAAGAAGTGCATAGAAGGTGAGTGCTGGGTCCAGCCCTGCATCAGTCGAATGAGTAATGCAGTCTATGTACAAATGTACTTATTTTATAGTATATAACATATAAGCTGTAAAATGGTTCCCCTAGATGGACATATGTAACCTGGACACATCACTGACATTTGAAAGGAAAGATCTAAATGACCCTCATTATTTATTTTATTACTCTATCGTGTGATCTCTGAACTACATAGCCCATCATTCCCTGCTGCTAGGTACTTCACAGACAGCCTTTAGTTCCTGCCTTTATATTGTGCAATATGTTTGTGCTTTGTATGTATTTAACGGTTTATGGGGCCATTGTCACCTGATCGAAAGATGCTTACAGTTAGTATTTGCATGCTAAGCTTCTGTTCCCCATTGTCAGTTTGGTCGCCTACTTAAAAAAAGTCACATGTCGGCTATGGACCAACCAGTTCATGCTTACACACCGCGCTCTCATCACGATCGATCATTTTTATGTTCACATGATCGATTACAGTAAGGCATTATTATCTGCCATGTCCATTACAGCGTATCAGAACTTTGTATTAGAACTGAAGCAAAGCACCTGAAACACTAAGGACTTTGCTGGAAATATCCTTGTCATTGATTTATTATTAAGAAGTGTGGACAGTAGCCGGGGGCCTTCCAGATGCTGCGATACTGCAGCTCGTGCATGCCCCGCGGCTCATCCGACCTGCTGTGAGTTTTGGTTTTGCAGCAGGAGGAAAGCTCCAGGTTTGACAACACTGCAGTAGTCAAAAATAAACTACGTTTAGCATTTCGTTCCATGGGATAGAGGGAGGACAGGGAGCTGCAGACCGTTGAGAATCCAGCTGGTGAAGACAGCCACAGTAGAGGAAACGAAGGATTTAATGTGGCACGCCCATTCTGGTCAAATATGTTCTACTTTATTTAATTCAAGATAAAACATATTAAAAGAAACCTGATGCGTTTCTGGCTCAAAAGTCGCAGCCCTTAGTCATAGGATATCAAAGAAATGCTATATGTCTAAAAGGGTAAAATTTTGTCATCAGCAGTCAGTGTCCTCCTGCATTCATTTCCTATATGAATACCCCTGGTTATCCTTTCGACAAATACTTGTTCACATTCCTTTTTCTTTGACATACTATGACTAAATATGCGACTTCTGCACCAGAAACGCATCAGTTTCTTTTAATATGTTTTAGCTTGAATTAAATAAACTATTCACATATTTTACCAGAATGGGTGTGCTGGATTAAATCCTTTGTTTCCATTTAGTTCCATGAGCTGCATTGCAATCCTTTTTATAATGCAGTTGTACAGGAAAACAGATCTTCCTTATGTGATGAGCATGGTGCCTTTAAAGGGGTTGCCCAGTCTCAAGCAACAGTTCTGCATTCACTCTTTGTGAATGCAGATTTGTGAATCCTCTTAGCGCGCGCACCGCTCACTGTGAGGATTCTCCGTCACTGGGAGTGGGAGGTCATGTGATTGCAAGTTTACGATATGAAACTCCCAGCCACATTCCAACTAGACTGTTTCCGTCTCGCTCAATATACTTGCATTGTCTGGGAGTATGCATATCACATACATGACCGCCTGGTGCCCGGAGAATCCTCACAATGTGCAGTGTGCGCGATGTGAAGATTCACATATCTGCAGTCACATAAAGGGATTGTTCAGTCTGCAGTCAATTTGCAGCCGCAATACACCTTAAACTTATGTCAGCCACTCCCCCAAATATCAATGGGTTTCGCCGAAAGTCCAGTGTTTGTGAGCGCCGGCCATCTGATCTTCTCAGGAAGATGTCAAACAGGCACTGACACCACCATACATGTCTTGTGATGGCTTTCTCATAGAGAACACAGGCAGGGGCTGGCTGGCACTTTTCAGCCTGGGGGGAATCAGAAGGCGGTGGCCCTCCATTTCCCTGCTTATATCTGGCCACTGCATTAAAGTAGCAGAGACAACAGGCTTTAAAAACAGGCTGGTACACAGATATGGGAATAAAACGGAGCTTGCTGCATAGATATGGTAGCAGAATCAAGCTTACTCCAGAGATATGGGAGCAGAATCGAGCTTACTCCAGAGATATGGGAACAGAACAGAGCTTACTCCGGAGATATGGGAGCAGAATCGAGCTTACTCCAGAGATATGGGAACAGAACAGAGCTTACTCCGGAGATATGGGAGCAGAACCGAGCTTACTACAGAGATAAGGGAGCAGGAGCAAGCTTACTGCAGAGATGGCAACAGAACCAAGCTTACTGAAGAGATATGGCAGCATAACCGAGCTTACTACTGAGATATGGGAACAGAACAGAGCTTACTACAGAGATATGGGAGCAGAACAGAGCTTACTACAGAGAAATGGGAGCAGAACAGAGCTTACCGCAGAGATAAGGGAGCAGAAAAGCGCTTATTGCAGAGATATGGGAACAGAACCAATCTTACTACAGAGATATGGGAGCAGAACCGAGCTTACTACAGAGATATGGGAGCAGAACAAAGCTTACTACAGAGATATGGGAGCAGAACCGGGCTTACTACAGAGATATGGGAGCAGAACTGAGCTTACTACACAGATATGGGAACAGAACCAAGCTTACTCCAGAGATATGGGAGCAGAACCGAGCTTACTACAGAGATATGGAAGGAGAACCGGGCTTACTACAGAGATATGGGAGCAGAACCGAGCTTACTACAAAGATGTGGGAGCAGAACCGAGCTTACTGCAGAGATATGGGAACAGAACAGAGCTTACTACAGAGATATGTGAGCAGAACAGAGCTTACTACAGAGATATGGGAGCACAACCGAGCTTACTACAGAGATAAGGGAACAGAACAGAGCTTACTATAGAGATATGGGAGCAGAACCGAGCTTACTGCAGAGATATGGGAGCAGAACCGAGCTTACTACAGAGATAAGGGAGCAGGAGCAAGCTTACTGCAGAGATATGTGAGCAGAACCGTGCTTACTATAGAGATAAGGGAGCAGAACCGAGCTTATTACAGAGATAAGGGAGCAGAACCGAGCTTACTAGAGAGATAAGGGTGCAGGAGCAAGCTTACTACAGAGATAAGGGAGCAGAACTGAGCTTACTGCAGAGATATGGGTGCAAAACCGAGCTTACTACAGAGATATGGGAGCAGAACTGAGCTTACTGCAGAGATATGGGAGCAGAACCGAGCTTACTATAGAGATAAGGGAGCAGGAGCAAGCTTACTGCAGAGATATGGCAGCAGAACCGAGCTTACTAGAGAGATAAGGGTGCAGGAGCAAGCTTACTACAGAGATAAGGGAGCAGAACTGAGCTTACTACAGAGATATAGCAGCAGAACCAAGCTTACTGCAGAGATATGAGAGCAGAACCGAGTTTACTACAGACATAAGGGAGCAGAACCGAGCTTAATAAGTCTACTACATGGAACCAAGCCTGCTGCATAGAAACTGGAGCAGAACCGAGATTACGACATACATACAGTACCATAATCTAGATTACTACATTGATACAGTACCAGAACCAAGCTTACTTAGATATGGTGCCATAACAGATCTTACTTACAAACATACATACAACAATACAGCTACACAGTGCCTAGTACTATCACCACTACACAGCGAATACATAATATTATAATATCACCATTACCTCTACATGAAACTACACTCTATACAAAGACCAATGATGCCACCATACACTCCCTGACAGAAGTTATGTCACTTATCCATGTTATGTAAATAAAAGCTTATAACCTGACGTTAAGTTCATCCATTGGTTGTATAAATTATTCTTTTGAAAGCTGAAACCCTCCAAAATGTGGTTTAGGTTAAGAAAATAAATTGTCATCAATGCAGAAATATTGATCAGTTAATGGACACAGAATGGTCAGATTTTGGCAAGACAAAAGTTTTGACGCCCACAGAAAGTAATGCGATATTCAAACAATTCACTTAAAATACAAATATATGTTGCATAACATTGGTGAATGAAGTTGTGGTGCTATTAGAGTCATATTTAATATTTTATTTGACTTCCATGAGCTTGAAGGACTGCATCCATGCGGTTCAACAATGATTCATACAATTTATTAATGAAGTCATCAGGAATAGCAAAGAATGCAGTCTTACATGCCTCCCAGAGTTCATCTAGATTCTTTGGTTTTGTCTTCCAAGCTTCCTCTTTCATCCTACCCCAAACATCCTCAATGATGTTCATGTCTAGTGACTGGGCTGGCCAGTCCTTGAGCACCTTGATCTTTTTTGCCTGGAGGAACTTTGTTGTAGAGATGGATGTATGAGATGGAGCACCATCCTGCTGCAGAATTTGACCCCTTTTATGATTTGGAATATAAGAGGTGCCAGCCACCTCTGCAGTGGATCTGGTCTCTTGATAATCCAGGCTTTGGTTGCAGGGTGGATTTTTGGCATGTTGTCAGAGCCTAAGTTGCAGTTCAAGTGAAGGTCAGGGATGCTGGGTTTCTTTTCATACACACACACTAATTAACTGATCATTTACTGAGCACAGGTGAGGATGTAAACTTGGATTGTGTGCATTATATGACCAGGCGACAAAACTTTTGTCTTGCTAAAATCTGACCATTCTGTGTCCATTAACTGATCAATATTTCTGCATTGATGACAATTTATTTTCTTAACCTAAACCACATTTTGGAAGGTTTCAGCTTTCAAAAGAATAATTTATACAACCAATGGATGAATTTAACATCAGGTTATAACCTTTTATTTACATAACATGGATAAGCGACATAACTTCTGTCAGGGAGTGTACACCTTTTACAACTTGTATACTACAATACTGATCATTAATTTAAAAAAGCACAATACTAAGTGCCATTGTATACAGGAACTCTGTATTTACTGTCAGTGTAAAGATAATACAGTGATCACTGGTGACATTATACACAGGAGATCTGTATAAGGTGTCGGTGTACAGGTAATTCAGTGATCACCACTGCCAGTGACATTATACACAGGAGCTTTGTATATAATATACAGTGTATAGTGTCAGTGTATAGGTAATACACTGACTCACTAGTGATGTCTCTAGCTGAAGTCCTTCATCTTTGCTTTTCATTTTCATCCAGCACAGACCGCCGTCACTTCTTCCAGCCAGGTCTCGTCTCTGCGCAAAATAACACAGTTACCTAGAGCACGGCTTCCAGAGCACATTCCCCACTTTTTCCCTTTCTTCTACACTACACATCTGAATACAGAGGTGCACCCACAATCAATATATAATTCGTTATTATGCAACCGCATAGATTGTAAGCTTGCGAGAAGGGCCCTCATTCCTTTTGGTATCTGTTGATCTATGTGTTTATTGTTATGCTTAATGTCCATTGTCTGTACAAGTCCCCTCTAAAATGTAAAGTGTTGCAGAAAATGTTGGCACTATAGAAATAAATTATTATTATTAACCCACCATTCCAATTATAAATTATAATCCACCACTGTGCACCCACTAACTATAAATAGCCACTTTCCCCATTTAATATATAAATTAATTAGCATCTGTACTCTTTCCCCCAATTCATTACCAGTCACTTCATCCTCAACGGCCCCCACTATATACCTACCACTCTAACCCTAACCCCGATTCATTATAGTTACATGCCCCTCCCACCCCAATTCATTGTCATGTCTTTCTCTCCCACCCTCTATTCATTATCAACTGCTCTACCCCACATTCAATACATCATTTACTCCCCCACCCTTAAAATTCATTATTTGTTCTTCCCCTAGATCATAATTTGCTCTCCCCACCCCCTCTTCAATTGATCATTTGCTCTCCCCACCCCCACCTTCAATTAAATTGCTGTCCCCTGTCCCTCACACTGAATTCATCATTTGCAGTCCCCCCACTTTAATTTGAAGTCCCCTTACTTAATTCATTGCAGTCCCCTATCACCCCCTCACTTCACCTGCAGTGCCCCTTCATCATTTGCAGCCTCCTATCCCCTTTCCATTTTATCATGAGCAATCCCACCTCAGACACACTTCATCATGTGCAGTCTTGCAGTCCCCTTCCCCCCACTTCATCATGTGCAGTCCCCATTACCCACCCACTTCATCATGTGCAGTACCCTTACCCCCCACTTCATGTGCAGTCCATCTTACCCCCCACTTTATCATGAGCAGTCCCCATTACCCCCCACTTCATGTGTAGTTCACCTTACCCCCCACTTCATCATGTGCAATCCCCCTTAACCCCCAATTCATCATATGCAGTCCCCCTTACCCCCCACTTCATCATGTGCAGCCCCACTCCCCCATTTCATCATGTGCAGTCCCTCTTACTCCCTCCCACTTCATCATGTGCAGTCCCCCTAACCCCCCACTTCATGTGCAGCTCCACTCTCCCTTCATCATGCGCAATCCCCCTTACCCCCACATCATCATGTGCGGCCCCATTCCACAATGTACAGCCCCACTCTCCCCACTTCATCATGTGCAGTCCCCCTTAACCCCCAATTCATCATATGCAAGTCCCCCTTACTCCCCACTTCATCATGTGCAGCCCCACTCCCCCATTTCATCATGTGCAGTCCCCCTTACTCCCTCCCACTTCATCATGTGCAGTCCCCTTTACCCCCACTTCATGTGCAGCCCCACTCTCCCTTCATCATGCGCAATCCCCCTTACCCCCACATCATCATGTGCGGCCCCATTCCACAATGTACAGCCCCACTCTCCCCACTTCATCATGTATAGAGACTACCATAGCCAGTATATAGATAGAAGCAAGAAAAAACACCAAGCAGGAATTATATCTCAAAAACGCCTTTATTAAATACAATTGGCAATTTATATTTTATTCACTCAAAATTCTACGTATAAGGACAAGAAATATGTGTACCCGTATAAAAACAATATTATATAAATAAAAAATCTTTTAAAAAAAGGAACTTGGTACAGGCTGACCCCAACCGTATCTTTATGTATAAGAGGGTGCGTGGCTCCCACAAGATATAAAAAATATATCCTATTTCAACCGCAGCCAATCTTAAATAAACAAGTAGTAGAATCTGACACACCAAAAACGCAGTATCTGTATATAATAGACTGCACACACTAAAGTGCAATGTGCCAAAATACAATATAACAAAGTACAAAATATATCAAAGAAGTGGGTGGTAAAAATGCCTAAAAAATAATTAGAATATATATAACAATGGTTCACAATGAAGGTGCAGAAAGTTTGCAGAGAAGTGACAAAAGCAAGCATAAAAAGGCAGTCTATCAAGTCACAATGAATACTGCGTATAAGCAGAGAATATAATTAAGGTGCCAAAGTGTCAGATTTAACAGGGAAAAAGTGCACCGTTAAATTCCATGCCTAACCCACCTGGGCACAATGCTGCCGATTATACCACAAAAAGCCGCTAGAGCACCACAGATTTGCCAAATAAAGTGCGGCTGCCTAGGCAATCCAGGTGTGGACTATAGAAAAAATGGGGAGCGCACTATACCTTAATTCTAATAACTGGGTCAGCAGGGTCAGCCAGGTCCTCTTAGAACGCGCCCAGGTGGGTTAGGCATGGAATTTAACGGTGCACTTTTTCTCTGCAAACTTTCTGCACCTTCATTGTGAACCATTGTTATATATATTCTAATTATTTTTTAGGCATTTTTACCACCCACTTCTTTGATATATTTTGTACTTTGTTATATTGTATTTTGGCACATTGCACTTTAGTGTGTGCAGTCTATTATATACAGATACTGCGTTTTTGGTGTGTCAGATTCTACTACTTGTTTATTTAAGATTGGCTGCGGTTGAAATAGGATATATTTTTTATATCTTGTGGGAGCCACGCACCCTCCTATACATAAAGATACGGTTGGGGTCAGCCTGTACCAAGTTCCTTTTTTTAAAAGATTTTTTATTTATATAATATTGTTTTTATACGGGTACACATATTTCTTGTCCTTATACGTAGAATTTTGAGTGAATAAAATATAAATTGCCAATTGTATTTAATAAAGGCGTTTTTGAGATATAATTCCTGCTTGGTGTTTTTTCTTGCTTCTATCTATATACTGGCTATGGTAGTCTCTATCTCTGGTTGTGTGGGTTCTCCACAAATTCTTCCACAGCGCACTAGTTACTCCTATTGAGCACTTTATACAAATTATTGCCCACATTAGCACGTGTATATATACATAGTACCTGTGTGTTCTGTGGATTCGTGTAAACCACTTCATCATGTGCAGTCTCCTTTATCCACTAAACTCCATCATGTCCAGCCCCATTCCCCCTTCATCATGTGCAGCCCTACTTACCCCCTCACTCCATGTGCAGTCTCCTTTAACCCCCAAATTCCATCATGTGCAGTCTTCTTACACCCCCCCCCCACTTAATCACTTGCAGTTACCCACCATTAAATATATTTTATAATTTTATAAAGAAAACAAAAGTTTTTCATGCTTACCTCACCTGTCGCTCCCTTGCAGCACCTCTATGCTTCTAGCATTCGGGACATGTCGGCACGTGCGTGAGGATGCCATCGCGCATGCCCGACACCTAACCTGGAAGTATAGAGAACATGAAGGGAGCAGAAGCTGTGCAGCTGTCAAGGTGACAGCCAAGCATAGCTCCCGGCCCCAGCGCAGATGTGTGCGCTAACTGTGATATGGCTGTGTCTGCTGCCGGCCACGTCACAGTACAGCAGACATGGCTGCGCACAAGCACAATTTGCTGTGTGTCTGTAGCCACCACCAGGCAGCTGGCCCTGAACAGCTGCTGGGGGAGTGGCCCGGGGGGCATTTGCCTCTTTGCCACTTGGGCCAGTCAGCCCCTGCACATAGGAGCGCTTGGCTGAACGAGTGCTTCTGTGTATCGGAGAGGCTGTTGGACGAATGATCGGACAAAGCAAAGTTTGGCCAACAGTGTATAACAAGCTTTCGACAAAGTTGCAGTCAGATGAAAAGACAATTTTGCACTTATACAATCAGTAATTCCAATGGTTAGAGGGAATTTGTCGCCAGGTATTTGCTACCCATCTGAGACCAGCATGATGTGGGAGAAAGAAACCTGAGTAATATTAAGTGCTAAAAATTAATAGAAACAATAATACCGTAATGAGCAGCCCTCCCCCTCAATCACAGTATCTCGTGTGGCGCCTTGGGAAAATTAAATGCCCACACTTGCTATACATTATGCTGTGCTCGTATTCGGTGGCAAAAACCTAGTGAGTAAGGATGAGTGGACTCATGGAAGTTCAGGTTCTGGTACCCGGCACAAATTTGAACCAGAATCCAAACCCCATTGAAAATAATGGGGACCAATACTTTTGAGATGGAAAATTCTCTCTCTCTCTGTCTCTTCTTGGAGAAGTCAGTGTTCGGCGTTTGGCACCGCACACTAACTGGTACAAACCCCGAACTTATAGGTTTGGGTTTGCCCATCTCTACTAGTGACAGATTCCAATGAAATTAAATGAAATTCCATATAGTATGTAAGTGAATACACAATAAACATGTTGTAAATGACCTCTGAACTTCCTGCTAATCCAGTGCAAGGTCTGATTTGTGTTTCTTCTATTCTGAAGGTTGGTTGGAAAACTACTAGAGAATATTACACCTGGATTTCAGCCCAGACCAACGTGGACAACACGGTTCTGTTCAAAGGTCAGAGTTGTCTTTAAGGTTATCAAAGGGAACCTCTCATGTAAAATAATGCCATTTGCCTGCAGATATGGGGTTAATCTGTGGGTTAATAGTGTTCTGACACAGTGCGGTGCCCCAGCAATTATAGCCCCGCCGCAGGAAGGAAATGAACTTTATCCCTCCTGGCAGCCTCGCTCTTTCACTCATATTGAAAGTCAAAGTCAGTCAAAGCTCTGTGCATAGGTGAATATGATGTATGGTGTTTGGAGAATCCAAACAGTAAAGTTCAGAGTCCATACTGGGCACCTTGTGTCCGTGCACTGACCCCAACAAGGGCTTCTCTCGGAAGTCCGTGTTACTGTTTGGGTTTGGCAGCCTGAACATAGCTTGTTGAAAGGCTGCAGTGCAGCCCACCAACAAGCTTTTCCATTGGGGTACTTCAGGCTCCATCACATCCATGACAAGTATTGCTATGGCTGTGATTGGTCAGCGCAATATGTAAAAAATAAATAAATACAAGACGTGGGATTCCATCTATTTTTGATAACATTATCCATAGCTATTTAGCCCTTTCCAGCCTAAAAATAGCAACCCGTAACCGCCCCAGAAAAGGAATATTCCCAATTGCCCTGGTGCGGTGGCATTTGGGGTAAGTGCCCTAAAATATGTATACATATATACAGTTATTGGCAGCACTGTGGTATGGGCAGCACGGTGGCTCAGCAGTTGGCACTGCAGACTTGCAGAGCTGGGGTCCTGGGTTCAAGGAGTTTGAAGTACAAGGAGTTTGTATGTTCTCCCTACATTTGTGTGGGTTTCCTCCATGTTCTCCGGTTTCCTCCCACATTCCAGACATACTGATAGGGAATTCAGATTGTGAGCCCCATTGGGGACCGAGTTGTTGATGTATGTAAAGCACTACGGAATAAGATAAAGCTATATAAGCAAAGCATGATAAATGTTTTTGGGGTTAGTAATAGAGAGGTGTCAGTCAGATGTCTCCATTACTAACCCAGTAGTAAAAACAAATAAACACACATTATTTTTTTTATTTGAATAAAGACTCCCCAATACCTCCTACACTCATTAATTAATTAAATGATCCCACAAAGTAATCTCAATTCCATGTCCATCTTCTTTTTTGCCTCCGGCACCTTTGGATAGCATTTATGCTACAATGCACAGGCGCTGGCTGGTGAATACTCTCACTAGCGTCATTAGCGTCGCTTGCTTTCGCTGCTATCAGCGAGCGCAAGTGACGATGACAATGTGGTCATCAGCCGTTGCCTGACTGCTGGTAACCTTTTCACCGTCGGTCACATGTGCTGGCTCACATACTGTACTGTGTAACACCATGGGAACCACGATACCAAGCGACTGGCGTTGACTTCAGTAAGGTTACCGCAGGTCAGAGCCGGTGTTTCCCACTCTGTCACACAGATGACAGTGTGGGAACCACTGGATGTTTGATCCCCCCCATTCACTTGAATAGGGTTTGGGATCGGGATCAAGTTTAGGTACCATTCTGGTACCTAAATAAAGTTTGTCTGAACCCAACGGACCTGAAAATCCACGGGGCCACCCATCCCTAGTGCTGGACCTCAGGCGATCATTATCTCTAAAATACAATCCATTGTCTCCTTAATATTTCAGTGTCACTTCAACTCAAAACATTAAAAATAGGTTTGATTTTAGGAAAAATTATGTTTTGGCTTAGGGACCATATCAGCCTGTCTCTCCTCTTATTGAACCCCAACATGGCTTTTCATTTTTCAGCTTACTATCTACCCAGTGATGATGATGACTACTACCAGTTCTGCTATGTGAATCACAATGGAGACGTGCGAGGAGCCAGTATTCCTTTCCAGTTCAGTTACAATCCTGAAGATGAAGATATCCTGATGGTGACACCTGAGGTCTGATATTGTCCTTTCTCAAGTATTATGTTAGAAGCAGTTAAAGTACATGAAATCTGGAGAAAATGTATTTACATTTACCATGTTAATTTATAGAAAATGATACTTTTATGTTCTTTAAAGGGATTTTCCATGATATCCTTAGAATAGACTATGTGATCCATGGGGTCCCACCCACAGGACCCATATGAGCTAAAGGAAGGGACATTAGAGCCCTTTCATTTCATTACTCAACACAATTACATAAATTTGTTGAAAGGTGACCCCTCAACAATAAACCTCATTCGCTGTGATTGGCTCCAAATTCATCTACAAACTAAATGGTCTTCTGTTGGACCTTGGTGGCTTATTATTTTCACAAAGTTGTACTCTGTCATGCTATAGCATGCAATCATTAAATATAAGAACTTGGAATTACATTACTGCTCTAGAAAATAATAATAATAATAATAATAAAAAAAGATATTTAGCGCACAAATTGGCCAATTCATGTGTGCCCAGCAGCCAACAACAAGGCGATTCTCTTTGCTGGGAACCCAACGTGTTTCCTCTCCTACATTTATATTGGTGGTTGGATCCTGCTGTGATTAAAACCACCATAGTCTGATGGGTGGAGTGCCTAGTCAGAGAACCTATGTATACAAATATCAAAGACTGACCTTCATTAGTTATATATGGAGGTGGCTACTTTTAGTATGCGCCTGTTTACACCTTTCTCTGTCTGGAAGTGACTGTCAGTCTTTGATATTTATTATTGTGACAGAGCCTGACCCACCATAAGAATAACTGGTCTTCTTATTTTATTTTATGTATTTTTTTAAGACCAGTTTGACTCTGAATGTTTTTTTTTGTACTACGGACTGGCTACCAGATTGTGAGATTGTGTGCATTGAACTAAAGCAAATTTGCTGGCAGTTGCCAATTGGGTGGCTCCTTAAAACAGCAAATTGAATATGATTGGCAGCTTTACGAGTATGTGTGCAAAATACATGGGCAGAAAGTTGCCAATCAGTGATGTGGGCGGATTTATACAGGATTCAATTTTAGATAACTGCTTGATGTGCACAGATAAAACAGTGATTTTATCAAAATGACAGCAAACAGCCCAATCAGTGACACATCACTGGAATCAGGGTTACAGCCACTACATTTTGCTACTATCAGATGGGGTTGTAAAAACCTGGTGACATATTCCCTTTAATCATGAAATTGGCCAATTTGTGTGTGCCTACCAGCCACAATAAGGCATACCTTTTATTTATGGGAACTTACACTATGAAGGACAAAATCAACAAATTTTAAGGACAAGTAGGATCTAGTACTAACTACAAACAGACTTAGACTAAGGCTGGGGTCACACTAGAGAGGAATATGGACGAGTGCTATGCGATAAAAAAAAAAATCGCATAGCACTCGGACAAGTATTCCTCTATGGGGCAGCTCCCATCACCGTATTTTTCCTCGGCCATATTGTACGTGCGAGTATAATCTCAGCATGCTGCAATTGTCACCGACACTCGGCCGAGTCTCGGCTCACTCGCACCCATATAAGCCTATGGATGCGAGTGACACAACGCACATCAGTGTGGTGCGATATACACAGACGCCAGCAGTGGAGGAGATGGAGAAATTCATTTCTCCGCCTCCTCCGCAGCTGTGCTCTGATCCGCTCTGTGCGAGAGAATCGGAGCACAGACGCATGACACTCGGCTCCTGCTCGCCGCAGAGCAGGAGTTGAGGGTCATTAGCATATCGCATCCGATGCTCTCACATCGGATGCAATACGCTAGTGTAACCCCAGCCTAACGGAAAGAGTGTTCAGGCTGTGCTCAGCCATTCATAAATGTATGCCTTGTTGTGGCTGGTGAGCTCAAGCAAACTGGATAATTTGTTCAAGTACCTTAATTTTATAAGCATAGAATAAATAACAGTTAAAAATTCATATATTCAATGATTTTATATATATATATATATATATATATATATATATATATATATATATATATATATATATATATATATATATATATATATATATCTTGGCAGGTGCAGTGTGCTGCATTATTCATTGTTATGTATATTTTGCAGATAAAGCAACTTGCACCTGTAATCACATTTGACTATTTTTTTTTCGGGAAGTGCTGGTTAGATTAGGTAATTGCATTTGGAGATAGTGCTTGCCTTCATATTTGACTGAGCTCTCCTCTCATTAGTCTAAAGGTACCTTCACACTGACCAACTTAACAACGATATCGCTAGCGATCCGTGACGTTGCAGCGTCCTGGATAGCGATATCGTTGTGTTTGACACGCAGCAGCGATCAGGATCCTGCTGTGACATCGTTGGTCGGAGCAGAAAGTCCAGCACTTTATTTTGTCGCTGAATCGGTGTGTGTGTGACGCCGATTCAGCGATGTCTTCACTGGTAACCAGGGTAAACATCGGGTTACTAAGCGCAGGGCCGCGCTTAGTAAACCGATGTTTACCCTGGTTACCAGCGTAAAAGTAAAAAAAAACAAACACTACATACTTACATTCCGGTGTCTGTCCCTCGGCACTCTGCTTCCCTGCTGTGAGCGCCGGCCAGCCGTAAAGCAGAACACAGCGCTGACGTCACCGCTGTGCTTTCCGGCCAGCGCTCACAGTCAGTGCAGAGAAGCACAGCGCCAGGGGACAGACACCGGAATGTAAGTATGTAGTGTTTTTTTTTTTTTTCCGTTTACGCTGGTAACCAGGGTAAACATTGGGTTACTAAGCGCGGTCCTGCGCTTAGTAACCTGATGTTTACCCTGGTTACCCGGGGACTTCGCATAGTTGGTCGCTGGAGAGCTGTCTGTGTGACAGCTCTCCAGCGACCACACAGCGACGCTGCAGCGATCGGGATCATTGTCTAGATCGCTGCAGCGTCGCTAAATGTGAAGGGGCCTTTAGGTCAGGTCAGACGATTGTATGAAAAATTGCCCCAGTTTCATTCACAGTACTCGGGCAATTTTTATCTATTTTGTCACCTATGTGTCTGTTTTTTTCAGATTCGTGTGACATCCACGTGGCATCCATTTGTGTACATCACCATTTTAGAATGTTCATCAAATACAGTTACCTAGGTTAATATATTCGTAAAAATTGGAAGCTACTCAGATGATCCGTGTGGGATCCAATTTATTTTTTGTGCACCTATTGATTTGTATAGGCAATTCTTGTCTGATGCTCAGAAGAGTATAGGACATGCTGCAATTTTTTTTCACACAGACACTGAAAAGCCCTATTAAATTACATTGCTCAGTGTGCTGTCTGATGTTTACTCAGTCAGCACATTTACATATAATACACTGAAGGAGCCTTAAGGATGGTTTTAATTAGTGCTTGATTCTACTTGCCCTTTAAGTTTGTTGGCCATGGCTCAGGAGAGGTAACTCTGATAGAGTAATTCACTGGTGGACACAGACAGAAAAGGGCCCTTGTGCAAGTACAATATATGGGCCCTTTGTAGCCCAAGAGATCAGAAAAATGCAAAACTTCACCTGCTTTGGAAGTTGAAATGGGCCCCCTTGCCTATTGGACCCCTTTGCGGCCGCACAGGCTGCATCAATGATATGTCCGCCCCTTGAGTAAAGTTCCCATCAATAAAGGTATTCCTTGGTGTGGCTGGTGGGCACACCTGAGTTGGTTCTCTAAATACCTTAAATAGAGTATATGGCAATAGTGCAGTTTAAAATGAATTGCTTAAATCTTGGTGCACACAGTGCGCTGCTATATTATTTGAAATGTAAACATAATAATGCATGATAAAAATCTGGCACTTTAACAGTGGTGTGTAAACTTTTTATATCCACTGAAAGCTTTAGAAAAAGTTGAATGAGAAAAGGTATAACATTCATACAGTACCATTTTATCTTAACAATGAGCGGGATGTTTAAGCATCCACCATATGACCCTCACGGAGTCTATCTGCCTGAAGGACTGCTTTGGCCAAAACATTGCTACAAGGCTATTGTTGATACTCTGTTGATAGTCTTAAATAAATCCCTATAAGGGTAGGTCTATATAGCGACATATGTCATAACAATTCTCTGAAACGTCACCTGACATTCATGCCTGATGAGCATGAATTTTGAACTATGGTTCCTTTTCTATGTTCTTTATTAAGTATGACCGTAAAGGCCAGAGCAAGCACACAGCATCACAATCGCCACTTCCTATGAGGTGAATGTGGCCATAGGATTCTTTGTATTAAGATTCAACTTTGCCACATTTTTATCCAAATCGTAATTTTGCATCAATAAGTTATGATGTTAACTAGAAATGCAACCCTAAAATTAGTTTACATTGTTTTGTGTAGAACATAGTGGAGAAGCTGACAGAGGAGAATGCAGTTCTGCAAGGACAATTATCCTCTCTGGAAGTTGAAAACCGGACCCAAGCTGGGAAGATCCTGAATCTCCAGGATGATTTACTGAGTGCCACAGAGAAAGTAGAGAGGCTAGAAAAAGAAAATATGGTAACATTTCATATACCAGTGCCATAAATATGTAAAGCGTAAATAAACAAGTTGTCTGCTCTTGATAAACCATTTCCTATAAAGTGCTCCAAGTGGCATATCTAGGGGGTGCGGGCAGGACTTTTGCCCTGGGCGCAGTCAACAGGGTGACATCATCAGGCTGCCTGATGTGATGGTCCAAGGTGTCTCCCAGATGGCGGTACTGTACTGTTAATGGTTCTGGTGATTAGTTTCTGTACTGCTGGTGGTTCTGGTGATGTATCCATGTACTGGTGGTGGTTCTGGTGAAATATTCCTGTGCTGTTATTGGTTCTGATCCTGTACTCATGTAAAAATCCATAACTTGTCAGACAGTGTGATACATGGGAATGTTAATAAAGTACTGTACCGTCTGACAAGTTAAGGGTTACTACATTTGTATTTATGTTAGAAACATTAATTATAAAATGTAGCACTGAAGCATGCAAAATCCTAATAGTGTTTAATATACTCACTGTCAAGATTCTGCTCTGCTTGCTGGTTCCAGCAGTCATTACATGACCACTCATATGTGATTTTCATGCTTGTCACATGCCAACCAGCTTCCCTTCATGCTTTTTTCAATGAAGCAGAGGCTGTAGTATTTCACTAGACATTGAGACAATTAGGAAGAGCAACTAACTAGCACCTGTCTGTAAATTGTATATCATGGCTGCTCAAAATGCTCAAGTTGTATATAGCCAAGCTGAATTTATGTCCTGGATGCTGGAGAACCTAGATTTGCCCGAATGCTCCCCCAACCATAATGTCATCATGTAGTGTTCTGCTGCAAAAATTGCTAACAATCAGTAGTAATAACCTAAAAGCAAGGGTTGAATTTCCCTGTAGCACCTCCGCAGGTGAAATTAAGTATTACACAGTTCCTATTGTAAACAATAGTCTGCCTATCTATTTTACAGATGTGCCATGCCGTCCATTTGCGAAACAAATATAATCTTTATTGTGTAACTGAGGTTGGGCGGTATGACAAGAAATGGAAACCGAGACTAGATTATGTAACTGGATTACATAGTTCGTAGACTTTGACCTGTAATCCAAAACATATTGAGTTTATGTTCCATCTTTCAAACACTAAGTCCACACTTTGCATATTTGGTGCTGATTTTACCGCAGTGTATCGGCAACTTTATTGCTGAAAAATCCACATATATTACATGTGAATTCTTAGTTGTGGATTTGGCAGAGATTTCACATTTTGATCAGCAAAAAGTCAAATCCGCACATAAAATGAACATGCTGCGGACTAAAAAATCTGCACCGCAGGTCAATTTATGAGCAGAAAATATCCGTAATGTGCAGATGAGATTTGCTGAAATCTCATATACTTCCTTGGACTGTAATATACTGCAAATTTACTGCAAGCAAATCTGCACCAAATGTACAATGTGTGAACTTTGCCTAAATGTCTTATGTGACACATAACATTCTTTAGAAGATTTAACAATGTGCACTCAATAGTGAATGAAAAAATATTAAAATCCATATAATACCAACTGAGCAAATACTAATTGTTCAAATGAGTAAACATATGTATTGTAGATAAATTCATAAACCTAAATATACCGATTTTTTTTTTTTTTGTAAATATATTTTGTATTAATTACAACGTTAACTAGATTTATCCTTTACATTATTACACCTGTCATGTGCATATTGTGAAGATTTGCTAAGGGAGTGAGTAATTTTTTTTTCAAAATATTGTAATTTAGTAATGTACGTTTTTCTAAGGAAATGACGCATAATAATATATTTGGCTTCTTGGAAAGTAGGAGAACATCATTAATTATTGCTTTATATATTAAAGGAGCTGACAATCCATGCCAAGAATCATGAAGGTGAAATTGACACTATGAACAAAACCATTCAGTCACTGAACATTGAATTGCAGATGTAAGTGTATAGATGGCATAGCTTGCCAATAAATGAATGGCAATGCAGATGTAACTGTTCCCAGAGACCTGCTGCTGTGTATAAGGACACGCTGCCTTGTGTGATACAACACATTACATGAGATGGATGTGCAATCCCAATATACAATCTTATCCATCTACAGGCAAAGGAGCCAGGAGGAGAAATTGCTCTCTGACTTTAAGGAGATGGAGAAAACAATGGAGAGAATAAAGGAAGATAAGAAGCACTCTGAGGTTGGAGCAAAAAAAACATATCTAAACTATTTTACATTTACATAATAATTAAATTGTAATTTCCTGTGAAGTGTTTCTGACAGTTGTCAGCAGAGGCGTAGCTAGGGATTTGGTTCAGGGGGGACGAAACCTCTGTGTGTGCCCCTAACCAGGTAACTCTAATTACAACTATGGTAGCGCACCCTAATTGTAGGCACAGGAGAACCTCAGCAGATGACCAAGCTGTTACTGAAAAAAATTTCTATATAAAGACCAACACTGATATTACTGCCATATGGTGACATATAGTAGTAGATACCAGTCCTGCAGAACATGTAATAGATTACAATACAGTTATAGATGGTGACGTATCGCTGACGTTCTTTCTGTTGGAGTCGTTCACTTTTCCCGTCTTTTCCATCTGGCCCAGACCGACATGACAACTTCTCCAGCCAGAACTCTGCTGCACAAATAACAACAAAGACACATTTGACTTCTCATATTTCAGGCACAGTCCACATCTATCCCTAGCCTGCACAATCTCCTTATCCTGCCGATACCCCAATGCTGCGCCACTGCTCCCTTATGTATCCTTATTACTGCATCTGCTGTGTGGTACTGTGTGTCATCTAAATGGTAAAACAACCCTCTAGATCTAGGATATAGTATTGCCCCGTGCAAGTGCCCTAGAAAACAGTGCCCACATTTTGCCACCCTAGAAAGTAATAATGTCCTCTGTGCAGGGGCAGACACTGACAGCTTGGGGCCCCTGTGCAAGAAATGTGTCTGGGCCCCCCTCTTTTTATGGTGACAAAGCTACAGAGATATATATATATTAGCCACACATATGTATATATCATACATTGTCTCCTTTATTATGTATGCTGCTGTCCCTTATTATACAGCACCCTCTCTTGTTGTGCACAGCTCCATTCCTTACATATTGGATTATATAGAGCCCTGTCTTTATTAAATACAGTCCTCTCTTGTTAGATATATAATGCAATGACGGATGATGTACCACGGGAAAGCTTCTTTTCTAATGGAGGAGCTGATGGATTGGTCATCTGGTCACCGGCTGCTCCATCAGCAGTCATTTTATATCCAAGAGAGGGGACTATGTAATAAAATAGGGTGCTATAAGTAACAAGAATACACTATGTAAGAGACAGTGCTGTACATTACAGCAGAGGAAGCTATATAATAAGGCACGGCACCATATATAACTAGAAAGGATGATGCATAATAAGGGACGGTGTTATACATAATAAAAAAGTAAACTATGTAACTAAGGACAGAGCTATACATAATAAGTGATTACAATATATACTAAGGGACTGTGCTATACATAAGTGAATACACTATATACTAAGGGACTGTGTTATACATAATAAATCAGTACACTATATGCTAAGGGACTCTGCTATACATAATAAGGCTACATTCCAGTATTCGTGTGCAGTATCAGTGTGCGCGCGCTTTTACAGACACATTGAGCATGTCCTATGCTGATCTTCAAAATTGGATCAGAACAAAACATTCTCAGATCCGTGATTTTCATGTATGTGTGAATGGACCTATAAAACGCTACTAGTCCATGTGCTGCCCCATAAAAAATCTGGAAGCACACGGACATTTCACACAAATGTGAGAATGTAGAATAAGAGATTTTACAGATAATATTATTACACCAAGTCACACGGAACAGATGCAGAATAATATCTACATCCAGGCACTTACCGTTGATGTCTCGTCTGATTAGAGCCGCTTTCTCCTGTTTCTTCTCCATCTGGTCAGACCTTCATGTCAACATCTCCCAGCCACGACTCGTTTTGTCACAATGATTATTGCAGCCCTGAAAATAATAAGGTCACATATATTGTATACACATTTGTGTCTCTCCCCTCAATACAGATATGTACCCCACCTTTAAAAATATAAAGTGATAAGCAGCGCTATGCTCCCCATTAACTACAGTATAATCTCTGCTGCCCAATAATATAAATTATTCAGTCTGTGACTCTGCTCAATTACCTGTAAGGCTATGTGCACACAGAAAATATTCAAGGTTTTACAGTACAAGAAAAGTGAATGAGATCTCTGAAGTCTCATGCACATGTTGCTTATTTTTTCCTTACAGATTTGCAGCAAATTAAAATCTGCATAATGTCAATTCTTGCAGCGTATTTCACCTGTACTAATGGGGGAAAATACTTAACAAAAGCATGTCAAAAACCTTGCCAAAAAATAAATGTGTTTTACTCAGCGTCCTTCCTGCCAAATCATTAGGACATGCAGCAGAATTTTCTCCTGTAAATCTTGAATTTGTGCACATAGCCTGTCCTGTGTCCCCTTCCCCAGTCATTATAAGTGCTTTACAGCATCATAATGAATTTGGGGGTGGGAGAAGACATAATCGGGTACTAAGCATCCTTCGCCACCCCCAATTCATTACAAGTCCCTGACAGCGTCTTCTTCCACCTTTCAGTTCATTATAAAGTGACCTATGCACATTATCGCCTCCTCTCCCAAATAAATTTTAAGTCCCCGATAGAATCACACTGAATTGTGAAATGGAGAGGACGCTATCAGAGGCTTGGCATCCTCCTCCATCACCCAATTCATTTTACATCCATATCTTATGTCCTTCTCCCCCTCCTTCTGATCATAAGTCCATTATAAGTCCCCCTTACTCCCATACCAACCCCCCATGTCCATCATTATCCTCTCCACCACCCCCATTATTGCTCTCTCCATCACCTTCATCATTGTCCTCTCCAACAAGCGAAACATTGTTCTCCCCACCACTCCCATCATTGTCTTCTCCCCACCACCATCATTGCTCTCTCCACCACCCCCATCTTGCCCTTTCCACCATCTCCATCATAGCCTTCTCCCCACCACCCCCATAATTGCCCTTTCTACCGCCTCCATCATTGCCTTCTCCCCCACCACCTCCATCATTGCCCTCACCACCACCCCATCAATGCCCTCTCCATCACCCCATCATTGCCTTCTCCCCCACCACCCTATCATTGCCCTTTCCACTGCCTCCATCATTGACTTCTCCCCCACCACCTCAAGCATTGTTCTCCCCCACCACCTCCATCATTGCCCTTTCCACCACCTCCATCATTTCCTCTCCAGCACCATTGTTCTCACCCACCACTCCCATAATTATCCTCCCCACCACTCCATCATTGTCCTGTCCACCACTTCATTCACTGCCTGCTCTCCCACCACCCCCATCATTGCCCTTTCCACCATCCCTCCATCATTGTCCTTTCTACCACCACCATCATTACCTTCTACCCCACCACCCCATCATTGCCCTTTCCATCACCTCCATCATTTCTTTCCCCCCCACCTCCCCCATCATTGCCTATTCAACCACCTCCGTCATTGCCTCCTCATCCACCACCATCATCATTGCCCTCTCAACACCTACACATACACACACACACACACACACACACACACACACAGCATCACTCATCTCTCTGCACGCTCCTCGGCAGCTGCAGCACACACACACAGCACCACTCACCTCTACGCGCACACAGACACTCACACAGAGCACCACTCTCCTCTCTGCACTTTTCTCGCAATCGCAGCATCGTCGTTGTCGGCAGCTTCTTCTCTCAGGACACAGAAGCGCGCCGAATGATGATGTCATCCAGCCGCACTGCTGTGTCAGATAGAACCAAGGACCCAACCCCAAAACAAGAGACGTGGCAAGGGTATATATATGGTATAACAATCTTTTATTACGTAATGGTGATAACAAATAATTATGTGCACATATGGAAGGATATTAAAAACAAAATTACAATAAAATCAATAGATTATAGATGACAAATATATATCAGTAAATATGTGGTATGCCAAAAAATAGTTGATTGACAGGTCTCTCATACGGATGAATCAGTGATGGAAAAAGTAATGAAAGTGTATATCACTAGTGTAACAAATCACAAAAATATCCGTAAAAAACTAAAAAATAAAAAAAGGTCACTGACCCTTGCTATAATATATTCTGGCCATATGGCCAGCACCTTATAAAAAAGTGCAATAGTGCAAAAAAGTATTATACAAAAGGAGGAGTGGGATCGGAAAGCACACTGTGCAGGACCATAAGGGATAACCAAAGAAAGTTAGTGACCCTAATATATTCAGGCCATATGGCCTTATAGCAAAGTGCAAATAAATAAATAAATAAATAAATAAGCAATGTATAGAAGGGCCAGAAAGCACACTGTGCAAAAACCGCAAAAAATAAAAAGAACAAGGAGAGTACCTGTATCTGAATGGCAACACACAGTCCGACCAAAGCGCGATGCGGTTGGTGCTTTTGTTGCTGTCGAGTGGTCTCCACTCATTTTTTTGTTTTCACTGGGGCACTTTTGGTTACTATATGATATCTTGTTAATTTATTATATATATATATATATATATTGCCTCCTAGAGTGTTAAACAATTTGTATCTGCTGTGTCAGATAGGAAGCGTGGGCAAAAAGCAGGACGGATCCCTACAGCGCCGCTCCGCTGCCATTTTCTCCTGTAGGCAGTGGAGCTGCAGGGATCACTCACTGCCCACTACACATGAGGGCAACCGGCCAGGGGCCCCTCGGGGCCAGAGAAACAGTCCAGATTACTCTCATTATTAGCCCCCCTCCAAGGGCCCCCTCCACCTTTCGGTCCTGGTGCAGCTGCACCGGCTGCACATGTGGTATGTCCGCCCCACCTCTGTGTACCCCTTTGACAGTCACAATAACCTGAGTTCCCCTATAACAATAAGTGTTCACTTAAAATGTAATAATGTCCAAAGTCTCCCCCCTGTACAGCTCCTCTCTACACAGTATCATGTTCTCTTATAGATTGTATAATGCCCCCTCACTATAAAGTACCCCCACACACAGTATACTGACCCCTTATTAGCCCCCAAATTGTTTGATATCTCCAGCACTCTATGATGGACACTACACAATTCAAAGACTCCACATTATCTCCCACACTGTATTATGGCCCCCTCAATAGCCTCAATATAGTATAATGCACTCCTCATAGCCCTCTATATAGTATAATACACTCCCCATATGCCTATTTATAGTATAAAGCACCCCATAAACCTCTATAGTGTACTGCACTCCCCATAGGCCTCTATACAGTATAATGCACTCCCAACAGGCAGACTCCATATAGTATAATACACTCCCCATAGACCTCCATCTATATATATAATTGTCTAAGGGGTACTTCCGTTTGTCTGTCTGTCCTTCTGTCACGGTTATTCGTTTGCTGATTGGTCTCGGCAGCTGCCTGTCATGGCTGCCGCGACCAATCAGCGACGCGCACAGTCCGGAAGAAAATGGCCGCTCCTTACTCCCCACACTAACTCCCTGCACTGACTGCCCGGCGCCCGCATACACCCCTCCGCTCACCGCTCACACAGGGTTAATGCCGGCGGTAACGGACCGCGTTATGCTGCGGGTAACGCACTCCGTTACCGCTGCTATTAACCCTGTGTGACCAAGTTTTTTTACTATTGACGCGGCTAATGCAGCGCCAATAGTAAAAACATCTAATGTTAAAAATAATTTAAAAAAAAACAAAACGATTATATACTCACCTACGCCGCCTTTCCCGCTCCTCGCGATACAACCACCACGTTCCGTTGGCACAGATCGTCTGGCAGAAGGACCTGGCGTGACGTCATGGTCATGTGACCGCGACGTCATCACAGGCCCTGCGCGCCTGTGCGAGCAGGACCTGCCGTGACATCACGGTCATGTGACCGCGCCGTCATCACAGGCCCTGCGCGCCTGGGCGACCAGGACCTGCCATGACGTCACGATCATGGACCGCGACGTCATCATAGGCCCTGCACGCCTGCGCAAGCAGGCTGGGACCGGAAGCTGCTGCCTGTACCGTATGGTGAGTATGTTAGAACTACAAGGGGCCCTCGGATCGGAAGGAGAGTATGTTTATTTTTTATTTTTTAACCTGTGACATACGTGGCTAGGCAATATACTATGTGACTGGGCAATATACTACGTGGCTCTGTGCTGTATGCTACGTCACTGGGCAATATACTACGTGGCTGGGCAATATACTACATCTCTGAGCAATATACTACGTGGCTGGGCAATATACTACATGGCTGGGCAATATACTACATTGCTGGGCAATATACTACGTGACTGGGCAATATACTACGTGACTGGGCTATATACTACGTGACTGGGCAATATACTACGTGGCTGGGCAATATACTACGTAATATACTACGTGTCTGACTAATATACTACGTGGACATGCATATTCTAGAATACCCGATGCGTTACAATCGGACCACCATCTAGTATAGTATAATGCACCTCCCATAGGCAGACTCTATATAGTATGATGCACTCCCCATAGGAAGACTCTATATAGTATAATGCACTTCCTATAGGCAGACTCTAATATAATGCACTCCCCATAGGCAGACTATGTATAGTATAAAGCATCCCCATAGGCCTCTACAGTATAAAGCACCCCCATAGGCAGACTCTGTATAGTATAATGCACTTCCTATAGGCAGACTCTGTATAGTATAATGCACTTCCTATAGGCAGACTCTGTATAGTATAATGCTTTCCCCATAAAAGAAAACAAGAACTCACTTCTCTTCCTCATTCTTCCACTGCTCAAAGCACCCACACATCTCTGAACAGCGGGTGACAAGTAATGAAGTCATCGTGCCCGCTGCCATTGGTCTGCGTCAGGGACGTTGGGTCAGATGCAGAGGGGGAATGGTGGGAGAGTGAGCGTGGCATCCAGCCGACACAGTTTAACTTGTGTTATGACTGGTGGGGGCCCACTACTGGCACCGATTTCCCCCTCTCCTGCTCAAGGGCCCCATAGCGGCCGGGTGGCAGTGCAGAGAGATCGAATCTCCTGGCTTTGCTGCAGAATTCAACTGTGCGGGCGCACTGTACACGCCCATACAGTTAACAGTAGCGTATCTCCGGTGGGCCCCTCATAGCCCAGGGCGACCCCCCCGCCTCTGCCCCCCCTCCCCGGTAGCTACTCTACTAGGTAACAGTTACCCTAAGGCTAGGTTCACACAAGCGTATAAAAAAATGTTCAAAGTCTCATCCAAAAAGGTGAGACAATTTTTTTTGTCACTGGTCATCCATGTGCAGTCCATAGTATTTTTTTTTGCAGCAGGTATTAATAATTTACAAGACCATTTACAGTTTCCTATATTACAGAATTCCAATATATTTGTAATAATCTGATGCTATGTATGGCATCCCGTTTTTTTTATTTTTTACGCACCCATAGAATTGAATGGGTGAGTCTCATCTGATTTAAGAAAGAAACTAGTGAAAGCTGCAATTTTTTTTACATCCTGATTTGGTCAGTGAAAAAACAAATATCACTCATCTGCACTGCCCCTTTGAAAAACATTGGTTTGAGAGCTGTCCATTTTTTCCACGGACAGCACCCGGTGGCAGTATCCACAAACTCTTGGCCACTCTGTGCCATGTTTTAGATTAAAAAGGTTATTTCCTATTGTCATAGATGGATATTGTGAAAATAAGCACTGTTGCAATTGTCTGCTTGGAGTGAGGTGTCACAACTCCACAGACGCTCCAGATTCGTGAAGTGGCGTGCACCTCTTTATGAATCCGGAGCGTCAGACTCCAGCATGTCCTCGTGAATAATGCCGGTCTTGATGATTCTGGCCCTAAGACCTTTCTTATGTTTATAGCTTGTTGCCTAGAAAACCGACCACCACTGCTGTCTCTCGTGTAACCAGTGTGCTGAAGCTGGCTGGGATTATGAGATAACAGCGCGCTCCAGCAATCCTGGCCAGCTTCACAGTGGTTACAAGCACAATAGAAAAGAGCTTGTAAGCACATGTTCTGCTGTCACGCAGTGGTGGTGGTTGGTCTCCAGGGCAACAAGCTGTAAATAATAGAAAAATATTAATATGTCAAGAACGGCTAAAAATGCCAATAGAGACTGTATCCCCTATACAGCTATGCGCTCAGTTTATATTCTGTGAGTTTGATTCTATAATAAAGCATCATGATATGTTCGCTGTTATTATAAAGGAACCCTTAGATCTCGCTTATACAAGCGAATAAATCGAACAAGTGCAATCCGATAAAACATCACTTGGCCCATTGTTACACTAAGGTGCAGCTCACATCTGCGATTATTTTCTCATGGCGATTCGACATGTGAGAACTATTACAGCATGGCTCCAAAATCGGATCGCACACATCCAAACAAGCCTATGGGTGCGGGTGAAACATCACACTGCACTCGGATGTCCCCCATGCGAGAGGATCGGAGCACAGAGCACTGACACCTGGCTGAGGGTCATTAGCATCTTGCATTGAACGCTATAGACTAGTGTGACTATGGCCTTATTGCTCAATTTAAGATCATCACATCTCGAGGACTTGGGTATTCTGGTAACAATTAAGCTGGGCATATTAGGGTGGCTGGGACCTGTAGTCCTGTCCAGTTTGTCAGTATTGGCATGTGTGCTGTCCAGCTGCAGCAATCGGCTCCCTCCTTCATGCTATTGGGAATCACCACACCTTACCAAAGCTCCCAGCATATTGCTGATAGCTACCAGCCATAGTTTTGGGGTCCCCTGGTTAAGGTGGTCTCTGTGCCTGTCTAGTATATGTGTTTCCAGTTTTGACCTCGGCTTGTTTATTGGTGTTTCTCCTGCCTGATGATTTTGTACCCTCTTTGGCCCAGTCTCCAGACCATTCTCTTGCCCTGGTTCACTCCTCTGGACAGTAGCCCTTCCGTGGAAGCAATCCAGTGGACCTCATTATTAGATCAGATCTCTGTACAGGGGTTAAAGGGCTCAGGCCGGGGTTCCTCTAGTATGTGCTACACCAAATGGCCTGTGACAAGTCTGCCAGAGATGGCCATTTTGGGCCTGTCGCCTCTGACAGATGTTAGTCAGACTGTGGAAGTCCCTACTGCAAATGGTAGTAATGGCAGACACTAAAACAGCATGTAAAAAAAAAAAAAAGACCGCGCTTTCTATGCAGTGAATGATATGTGGGACTCACAGTAGCACTGCGACCACTTCAATCAGGTGATCAGCGGTGGTGCAGGGTGTCCAACATTATCCAGTCTGATATTGATTGCCTATTATAATGGTTATTCTCATTTCTGACACTTGTGGCATATCCACAGGATGTATGCACTGAACTCTTTTGGGAACTCCAGTGAGTAAATCACTATCTGTCTGAGCTAGGAATGCCCCTTTAAGTTACAGTAGAGAATTGTGTAACTGCACAACAAATCCTCTTTAGTTTCCTATTGAATATATACATGTATAATCAATTGTGTGTGGTCCACAGTAAGATTTCTAGTAAGTTCTTATACATTTTGTATATTTTCAGAATCTGCAAATCGACATAAAGATTGCTGAAGAGGAAAAACTAAAGCTAGAGACAGAGCTGAAGCTGTATGTATATGCGGAATATGAGGCTTTCTATCATTTCTCTCACGTTTGCCAGCGGTGACTGTCTACATATTATTTCTGAGCTTGGTATCATCATTTCTTTAATAGCCAGAAGACATTTCATGGTTATCGTGCCACGTATCACCATGGCAAAACTTAAATCTTGACATTCATGGAACACTATTTTATAACATTTGTGGACTTATTGATATTTGATCTCCATACATCAAATCTAAAGCCTATAAAGATTAGGTGATAACAAATTGACCTAGCAATTAAATTAAAAGGCTAAATAAAGACTCCTCATCTGATTTATAGCACTGTCCCATTGAAGAAGTCAAACAATTGTACTATCCTTGATGTACCATGTATAATACTGGTATATTTTGTAATACTGAACTTTTTAGGTGGTAGAGGGGCGTCTGCCCCCACAGCCACCAGGGCTCATGTACAACCTCTGTTTACCCCATAGATTTGACTATTCAAATGTACTATCAGTATTGACCTCCATCAAGAAGCATCTGGAGGACTTTCTTGAAAAATATAATATTACAGGTTATGGGCACTATATTCTGTTATGAGACATTGATCCAGGGAACCAATCTGATTGCCGTATGTGGAACGGGAAGGAATTTCTCGCCTAATATTCTGCAATTAGCATCTGCCCTCTGGATCAATATGTTAGAATATAGGTTGAACTTTATGGACATGTGTCTACCTTCAATCTTAAAAACTTATCACTGTGTGTATTCATGTTCATTAGATTATTATCATTAGTATTTCTTGTTGCTCAGTAATCAATAAATGTGTTTGTATTTGTTACTCGTCCCTGATAATTGCCTCTTTAAAGACTCCGGCAATCATCTGATGAACAAGCAAGACATCAGCAAAACACATTATTGTCAGCAGATCGATGCGTGTATACAGAGGATGTGCCGTCAATAACATGATACTATATGGTGGCGGATCTTTCGTATTAATGATCGTTCTGTCCCCATCATTGTTCGTCAGCATGTGTAAACAAGTATGCAAATGATTGGCTAAAGACCTCTAAATGCACAATAAGACTGACCAGATGGCTTAATTATTCTTCCATCTTATCCTCTATAGGTATGAAGAAAAAGAGAAAACGTCCCTTGCAGAAAGGGAAGAGTTAAAACAAGCTCTAGAAAGATCAGAGGCTGAAAAGCATCACTTACAGGTATGGGATGTAGGCTGGGTTCACGTCATATTTTGGCTACATGTTTCTTTACTCCATCAGGGTTTCCTACTCATTCTTTCTCCCAACTCAATCCAAGACTTGCCACCAAGAGAGTCCAGAACAAGCAACTTTGAACTCTGTTTGGGCATTTTTTTTCCTGCCCCATCTTTGAAGCTGGAACCAATAGTGTAGTCTGCAGCATTCTGATATGGCGAAAAAAGCTCAAACAGAATCCAAAATTGCATGTTTTCATGTTTCCTCCCAGTGCCGCTCTAGATTGCCAGGTCTCTCCTGACATGCACGCATGGGAGAGACTAGAGCGATGCGAGGAGATCTTCAAACTATGTTTTCCCTGACGTGCCACAGCGTTTCAGAGAAGCCCATTCCTACACTCTTGTTGCCTGGCTCGGATTCATGCTTCCTGCGGTTTGGGCACCATGAATCGGGTGACCGCTTCCCTTTACGTATGTACTGATCAACAAGTTATCACCTCTCCTATAGATCGGTGATTACTTGTTTTCACCAGGCAACCCTTTTTAAGGGTGGATCCACACATAACGAGTTATTTCCCCTGTTCTGCTGGGATGATGATGATGGTGATACCAGCCAGCATCTCTATTCTTTGTTCACCTTGCAGAGTGAAGACCTGGCCAAGCAGAAGGTGCTGGAGAACATGACTTGTACTGCTAATCAGTGTAAAGAAGAGAATGTCAAACTGAAAGCAGAACTTGAAGTAAGTGTTCTACTCTCAGCTATACCTTATGTGCATAACATTTTCTTTATTTGGGGTTTCTTTTCACTTCTGCTTCATTAATCCACAACTGCGATAAGTGACTTCACCTTAGCTACAGTGTGGAAAAGGTCAACATCCCATTTCATGATCTGATCTAGCAACTGTTTAAAGGGAACCTGTCACCATGAAAATGCAGCCTAATCTGCAGGCACCATATTATAGAGCAGGGGGAGCTGAGCAGATTGATATATAGTTTTGTGGGAAATGGTTGAGTATAACTTGTGTTTTTAATTTTTTTCTCTGCTCTTTCTGGGATTTTTTGTCCAGTGGGCACTCCTATCAGTGACTGACAGTTATCTCTGTATGCACACTTATACAAATAATGCTGTCAGTCACTAATAGGACCACCCACTGGACCAAAAATCCCAGAAATAGCAGAGAAATAAATTATTAAAACACAGGTTATACGGAATCATTTCCCACAAAACTATATATATCAATCTGCTCAGCTCCCCCTGCTCTATAACGTGGTGCCTGCAGATTAGGCTGCATTTTCATGGTGACAGGTTCCCTTTAATCTTATTCCATACTTTACACTGCAGCTCTGCTTGTTCAGATTAAAAGCTGTGTAGAAAGTTTCTTTTTCTAGAAGGTGTGAGGAACAAATGATTGTATAGTACTAGCAAATGAACCACTAAGGAATTACCGTATTACACACGTGTTGAAAAAATAACATTAGTGCAACATTTCATAAGCCAGTAGAACTTTAATAAATATTTTTTAAGAATAAGCTGCCATGTGTGTAGATACGTAATTACATTATTTTTTGGTCATTATAACTTAGTAGGTGTAATCAAGCTGCGATGTCTTCCATGCACAGAACACAGGATTATGATGGATTTCTGCTCTTTTTTTCTCTGTAACACAATGTCAGAAGCCGCATGGTGGTCATCACATAGCAGTATTACGCTGCACTCTGCAGCACATCCAGCCTCTCTCTGCCGAGTCTTTCACTGTGCTGAGTGTTCCTCATTCCTTCTCCCCTCCACTCTCTATAGAATATTATACGAGCTGTAACCTGACGCCTAAGTGTGCTGACTGTCTTTGCTATGTTGGATTTCAGCTGACATTCAGACTAGATGGTGAGTTTAGGAGAAGGGGAAGAAGTGTCTTCTAAGTGGAGAAAGAAGCATATTTCTCTAAGATTTCTATTACAAAGTTTATTCTTCTCCATCACTATTGATACTTATGTTTGTGGAAGTGACAATGACCATTTAAAGAACTTTTGAATCATTCATTTAGGGCTGTGCAACTTTCTGAGTTAAGGTTCGAGGTTGACGTTGACCGTTCCTCAACCTTCTGAAAACTACCTGGAACACTTTGTATTGCGATTGTTTTTCCTTATATTATGCACACAATAGCTGTTAGAATAAGTACATCAACTACAGTACAATGTATTTTAACAAAATGCAAAATGTCTACATAATGGTTGTGCATTAAATTTAGTAACAAAAAAGTGAGTGGAAACCTGACAGCCATCTTTCCCAAATATTCTCTTTACAGATCACCTGTAATCAGTTAGTAATCCTAGAGCATGACACTAGCACCCGTACACGGCTCGTAACAAAGGTCCTTTTGTCAGTCTTGAGGCTGGTGTTGGCTCCTATCACACCCCTTTCAACCTGAAATGGCACCCCTCAGCATTTCATGTCAGCAGTTGCATTGAATTCACGCACATGCCCTGTTCTTCTTCTACCTGCAACAACTTGATCACTGCACATGCTCAGTGTGTACTAGTGGAAGCAGATAAACAGAGCTTGTGCGGTATTTTGGCACAACTAATGCTGCTGTCCAGAGGTTAATGGAAAAAGGGGAATCGTACGAACCATAATTCCAACACATGCTACAGCACCACCCCGATGACTACATTTTGGACTGACAAAGGAATGCGTGCATAAACCATGAGTGGTAATAATAATAATAATCTTTATTTTTATATAGCGCTAACATATTCCGCAGCGCTTTACATTTTGCACACATTATCATCACTGTCCCCGATGGGGCTCACAATCTAAATTCCCTATCAGTATGTCTTTGGAATGTGGGAGGAAACTGGAGTACCCGGAGGAAACCCACGCAAACTCCTTGCAGATGTTATCCTTGGTGGGGTTTGAACCCAGGACTCCAGCGCTGCAAGGCTGCGGTGCTAACCACTGCGCCACCATGCTGCCCATGGTAGAGTGGAGAATGTAAAATCTTCAGGGTATGTGCATACGTTGAGTGTTTGTAGTAGATGTCCGTTGGCAGGAAAAAACAGTGTACAATATGAATATTTGTATTGTGTTTTCACATGCGGTTTTTGAACTGCAGATCTGAACAAAAAAAATCCCACAATGATGGTTAAAATACGCAAAGGAAAAAAACCCATGTGCATGAGATTTCAGAAATCTCATACATTTTGCTGGTATTGTTAAGGTATGTTTACACATTGCATTTTTTTTTTCTGCAGAATAAAACAGGGTGGTTGGAAAAACGCTGCGTACAATAAACATGCATATTGTATTTTTACTTTCCTTTTTCACTCATTCATTTTTAATGAGGAATTAAACAAAACGTCCATGAAATTTCAGAAATGTTATTGATTTTGCTTGTACTGTAAAATGCTGCAAAAATGCCACCTGCGAACATATCCTAAACTCCACATTGCAAAAACGCTGTAAATACTCAATGTGTGAACAAGCCCTTGTTGTTTTTCAAAATGTTGCCTAGACATTTTCTAAATCTCGATTGCACAGATTCCTTGTATTACTTTCCTGTTAAGAAGAATGCCATTTTAGCAGCTTAAAGGAAATCTGTCACCTCATTTTTCTCATATAAGTTGTGGCCACCGCCTTTAGGGGCTTATCTATAGCATTCTGTAATGCTGTAGATAAGCCCCCGATGTAACCTGAAAGATAAGAAAAACAAGTTAGAATATACTCACCAAGGGGCGGTCTGGTCCGATGGGAGTCGCGGGTCCAGCTCCTCCCATAATAATAATAATAATCTTTATTTTTATATAGCGCTAACATATTCTGCAGCGCTTTACAGTTTGCACACATTATCATCGCTGTCCCCAGTATGTCTTTGGAATGTGGGAGGAAACCGGAGAACCCGGAGGAAACCCATGCAAACCCAGGGAGAACATACAAAATCCTTGCACATGTTGTCCAAGGTGGGATTAGAACCCAGGACTCCAGCGCTGCAAGGCTGCAGTGCTAACCACTTGGACATCGTGCTGCCCATCTTCATGCGATGACGTCCTCTTCTTTGCTTCTGTCGCGGCTCCTGCGCAGGCGTACTTTATCTGCCCTGTTGAGGGCAGCGTAAAGTACTGCAGTGCGCAGGCACTGGGAAAGGTCAGAGAGGCCCGACGCCTGCGCACCTGTAGTTCTTTACTCTGCCCTCAACAGGGCAAATCAGTACGTCTGCACCGGAGCCGCGACAGAAGCAAGGAGGAGGACTTCATTGTATGAAGGTGGGATGCGCCGGACCGGACCGCGACGCCTATCGGACCTGAACCGAAATGGGACCGTCCCTGGGTGAGTATGATCTAACTTGTTTTTCTCATCTTTTAGGATACATTGGGGGCTTATCTACAGCATTACAGAATGGTGTAGATAAGCCCCTAATGGCAGTGGGCTTAGCTTATAGGCGAAAAATGAATGAGGTGACAAATTCCCTTTAAGATAAGTCCCTGCAGCGCTAACACTGATTTTCTTATACAAGTTGCAGACATGTACACTGGAAAAAGAGAAGAGCACAAGCGAGACTCTAAAGCATTCACTGCATAAAGAGGTAAAGACAGTGCCGAACTGGGGTGCCAAGGGCCCACCAGTAACCCAAGCCAGGGCGCCACTTTTCAGCTACATGCAAATGTGACATTATCCTCAATCGCAAATTTATGTAACAATTAAAAAGATACCGCCTTTGTCTGTACATAGTGATTCATGTATATATTGCCAAGTGCTGCTCATATAAGAGGGTGCTGGCCCACTCCTGAACAGGGGCCCACCGGAGAATTCTGTGGGCTAGTCCAAGCCTGGGTAAAGATACTGTATGTCTGAGCGCTGAACATGGTACTTACACACAGTCGTCCAGAGAAGACCAGATGTCACTATGGCAGATTAGTTAAATATGTCTATATTCTGTGATGATCTACAGCTCTCGCAAAAATTAAGAGACCACCACATCAAAAGTGCCATGGGCAGCCCAATCTCCAGACCTGAACCCCATTGAAAACCTCTGGAATGTAATCAAGAGGATGATGGATAGTCGTATTATTTGTATAAGTATTGTCTGTTATCATCATTTACACCCCTCGCCTTGTTTCTCTTGTGGGGTTATTTTTGTGAGCAAGTCTGTAGTTGGGGTATGTTCTCTGTCTAATTCGTTCTATTTTACACATTTAAGCACATATTGCCAACCTGGTATAGTTCAATCAGATATTGCACTCATGCGCTTTCATCATAGAGTAGCTACGTTTGTACTTTTTTTGGGTTTCGGTTAATTACGTCAGGGCACTTGATTAGTGCATATCAGTGACGTTGAGGTATCCCCATGATAGGTATATACTGATGGAGTGGTGGTGCTTAATGAATTAATTGTTTCCACCCATATCTTCTATGCCTGTTTGGCGACTGTGTAAAATAAGAGCTTCGGTAACGCTGCGGCATCTTTGGTTTAAATCATTTTCTGTCTATGCGCGCCATAGCGCAGGGCAGTGTCTTGATAATTTAGCAACCCTTGCTTCCGTTCTATCGGGAAGCTTTGGTTGCTTTAGCGCTGGTCAGTGTACCCCGGTAATTATAATCTCTATTTTCCTTCATGACAGGTACATATGGTAGTAATGGTGGTGCTTTAATTACTAATTTTTTCCACCCTTATCTATTTTTTGGCGTTTGTGCAAAGCAAGAGGTTCCCTGCAGCATGGGGGTGATAAAATCGGTAGAATGGTGGCGCCTATATAATCGATTTTTTCAACCTATACCTACTATGATTTGCTGATTATGTATAATAAGAGGGTGCCGGCAGTTTTGTGGTGTTTTGATTAAAATCATCCTTGGTATGTCCTTAGCGCGTCTCTGCGCGGGGCAGTGTCCTGGTAACCCAGCAACCATCACTTCCGGTTCATTGGTAAGCTTCTGGGTTCCGGCGCGTCCTAGCGCTTGTTAGCGCCTTTGTATCCAGGCAACCGCAACTTCCGCTTTGACCGGAAGTCCTTAGCGCGTCTCTGCGCGGGGCAGCTGCCAAGGCAAACAGGATCATGGGGTGCATTAAAAGAGGTATGGATACACATGATGAGAGCATTATACTGCCTCTGTACAAATCCCTAGTTAGACCGCACATGGAGTACTGTGTCCAGTTTTGGGCACCGGTGCTCAGGAAGGATATAATGGAACTAGAGAGAGTACAAAGGAGGGCAACAAAATTAATAAAGGGGATGGGAGAACTACAATACCCAGAAAGATTAGCGAAATTAGGATTATTTAGTCTAGAAAAAAGACGACTGAGGGGCGATCTAATAACCATGTATAAGTATATAAGGGGACAATACAAATATCTCACTGAGGATCTGTTTATACCAAGGAAGGTGACGGGCACAAGGGGGCATTCTTTGCGTCTGGAGGAGAGAAGGTTTTTCCACCAACATAGAAGAGGATTCTTTACTGTTAGGGCAGTGAGAATCTGGAATTGTTTGCCTGAGGAGGTGGTGATGGCGAACTCAGTCGAGGGGTTCAAGAGAGGCCTGGATGTCTTCCTGGAGCAGAACAATATTGTATCATACAATTATTAGGTTCTGTAGAAGGACGTAGATCTGGGGATTTATTATTATGGAATATGGGCTGAACTGGATGGACAAATGTCTTTTTTCGGCCTTACTAACTATGTTACTATGTTACTATGTTACTATGTCCTGGTAACCCAGCAACCATCACTTCCGGGTCATCGGTAAGCTTCTGGGTTCCGGCGCGTCCTAGCGCTTGTTAGCGCCTTTGTATCCAGGCAACCGCAACTTCCGCTTTGACCGGAAGTCTTTTTCTCGTGCGCTCTCATCGGATTATGGCACATACATACCCGATCAGTACTTTACAGGTACTATTGAATACAGTATTTTGCGGCTCTCATTACCGTTGGGTCTCTCTTGTTTACTGGCTTAGCACATATCGCTGTATTAAGGATTTGCTCGATTTTATTTACATCACATGCTTTGTGGTCAGCATGTGATTGGTTAATCATGCCTCTCACACAATTATTTAAATGGATGTAGAACTCCCCCCACCTCTCCTCAGTCTAACATGGAGGGTGGCAGGTCTCTTTGTCCTTTGTTATAGCACCTATGCACTTTAGCTCCCAGGCAGGCTGGTCCCCTGATGATTTCGCCTGCGAGGAAACGCGTCGGGACAGTAGGGAGAGTGCAGGGCATGATATTGCTCAGGGGTAGTTGTGGACTGCCCTTGTAAGGGCGGGAGCTCGGGCACGTAGGTCACAGCTAGCCTTTTTAGGGTCTGACAGGGTATTGTCTCCCTACAGCGCTGATTTATGGATTTCTCCAGTCTGTGAAACCATGGGCTACACCTACCTGAGCAACGGCATTTGGTGAGATCGTTCTTGTTCTTATATGTATGTTTTACATGATTTTCACCTCATTTGCTTTATTCCCCTCCTGCCTGTTTATCATTTTTTCTGATACCTGCCAATATCTATACACACAGGATTACCTGATTTGGCATTTTGTGCACTTATGTGCTTGTGTTATTAACCAGAGGTATCTTGTATATGTGGGACAGTATATTTTGTATTTACTACTACTGTTCTCACTTGTTTTCTATTTTTGGTATCACTCATAGTGATGTCTTACCCCATAGGCTACATCACTTAATACCATTATAGTTTTTTTGGGGGGTTGCATTATATGTTTTTGTTATTGTCATATTAGTATTTTACCTGGTTTAGAATAAAGGTTAAGTTTTAATTCCTACTAGAGCTGTGTTCCAAGTATATTGGTAGAATCTTGTTGGATATATCCAAGTGGATTTATAGATTATTGCTTTTTTTAGATGATGGATAGTCACAAGCCATCAAACAAAGAATAACTGCTTACATTTTTGCACCAGAAGCAGTGTGAAAGACTGGTGCCAAGACACATGAAAGCTGTGATTAAAAATCATGGTTATTCCACGAAATATTGATTTTTGAACTCTTCCCGAGTTAAAACATTAGTATTGCTGTTTCTAAATGATTATGAATTTGTTTTCTTTGCATTATTTGAGGTCTGAAAGCAGTGGTTTTTTTTGACCATTTCTCTTTTTCAGAAAAAAAATACAAAATTTATTGCTTGGAAATTCGAAGACATGTTGTCAGAAGTTTATAGACTAAAAGAACAATTTACATTCTAATCAAAAATATACCTATAAAGAGAAAAATCTGACAAACTAAACATTTTGCAGTGGTCTCTTAATTTTTGCCAGTGCAGTATGATATGGAAGCAAATATGAGAGATTATAGAAATGTTGTGTTTGATATACTCACAATCAGGGTAGGTTCACAGAACAGTATAAAAAAATGGATATATATATTTTTTTTAATTCAAAGAAACGTTGGTATAGAGGAAGATAAAAACATAAAGTGCATACAATAACATAATTGTTATTGCAATTAACAATGCCTATTAAAGGCAATCTGTCACCCCAAAAATGGCCTATAAACTAAGGCCACCAGCATCAGGGGCTTATCTACAGCATTCTGTAATGCTGTAGATAAGCCTCCGATGTAACCTGAAAGGTAAGAAAAACAGGTTAGATTATACTCACCCAGGGGGGTCCCGCTGCGGTCCGGTCCGATGGGAGTCGCGGTCCAGGTTCGGCGCCTCCCATGTTCATACGATGACGTCCTCTTCTTGTCTTCTTGCCATGGCTCCTGCACAGGTGTAATTCTCTGCCCTGTTGAGGGCAGAGCAAAATACTGCAGTGCGCAGTTGCCGGGAAAGGTCAGAGAGGCTCTGTCACATCCTGAGCTGCTTGCTGCAGTTTGGATAAAATCACTGATTTATCAGTAGATTATTGCTAGAGGACTAGTAAATCTGCCATGTAGTCCTCCATATTCATGAGCTCTATATAACCCCACTTCCACCACTTAGTTTTCTGCCTATGCATAGTGTACTTATCCAGCATAGCCAGCCCCTAAATTTGATAAAACTTAACATGTAATATATATTACATAAAATACATGGCAGACAAACAAATAAAGTGCTCATAAATACCAGTGCGCTTAATAAAATGGTACAATCTCACCCAGTTGTTATCTCCCGGCAGCACGAAGTAGGTTTATACTCGGGTACTGCCCTTGTTAGGGCGGGAGTCTTCTGCAGAGGGCACGACAGGGAAGGTCAGACCCCAAACCCAACCCCTTCCCCTTCATCTCGGTCTCACCTACCCAGGTCCTACACGGAACCTTGGAGGACCAGGAGATAACGTGTTCATTGTAATGCAGGACATGTTGGAGGTATGTGTTTTTTAAGATCTTTTCATGTTTTCTTAGTTCAATAAGGTTTTGGATTTAGAGCGTTCTTTGGTGCAGAAGGATGAAGACCTTCGATCTGCAGAAGAAACAATGGCTGGCTTGAGCAAGCAGGTGGACTTTCTGGAGGTAAGTAATGTGTCACAGAAATAAATTGCCGTGGGGAACAGTCAGTATTTTTCATCCAACCTCTTGAAACTGCACAGACAACATTAGTAGAGTCTGTGTACGATGTGAAACACACAAGCTCTGAGCGGTAAAAAATGGAGTTCTCTGTGGTAGTGATTCAGTCAACTGGTTGTCTGGTTTAGGAAAATCCTTTTCAAATCCCGCATATTAAATACTAGAAGGGGGTCCTTTCTTAGAGACTTAAAAGGGTGGTTTGAAGACAAAGTAATTTTCATCCTAAATCCCTATCTATTTGATGCTATAATCTACATTATTTTCTAATATACTTGAATTAAAAATTCCCAATTCTTCCCTAACTACTATAAAAGCTTTTTATGTTCTCTCCTGCTTCCTTTTTGATGACGCTTCGTTTGAGAATCCCAGTGCATGCTGGGATATTCAAGCAAAGCGTTATAAGGGAGAAAAGGCTGCACTCACATATCACTGCTGTGCATTCCCAGAACTGGGCTAGTCCCTACGCAATGTGCACTGTGTGATGTGCATAGTGACAGTGCGCTCTCTGTTGCCAGTTGAGATCAGCAGTAACAAGTCGGCAACAGAGTGTTGTCAGAATACCCGGTGTTCGGAGACCAGTGACATGACTTGTGTGGGTGACTCTGTTTTCTGCACATCAGTTGTCCTGACACAGCTCTGATCTGAGCCAGCAACAGAATGCACTGCCATTGTGCACTGTGCGCAGGGACTAGTCCAGCCCTTGAAAGGAGCATCACTAATGATTCGTTGTTAAAGGTTGGGCGCAGGTGCTGCCGCAATGACACAGCCTCTGACCCTTGATGATTCTTCGTTTGAGTTTCCCGACATGCCCTGGGGATTCTCAAGCAAAGCATTGTCAATAAGGAAGTGGAAAAAAATAGAATTGCAGCTAGATAGTGTAGTTGGGGAACGGTAGGGAATTTTTAATGCAAGCATATTAGAAAATAGTTTACATTATGGCATCAAATGGATAATTATTAAGACTGAAAACTAATTTACTGTCAAAAACGCCTTTATAAAGTGAACTTAACAATTGATTCATGCTGCTAGAAGCACAGGCAGCATGACTCAGACATTGACATGTTGTGAATTTTTTACTCTGATATGCTGCAGCTTTTACACTGACATGTCTCCCCTTATACATACAAATGGGGGAAAGGCCAATCAGATCAGAAGTGTAGAGCAAGAAAAAGCCACTGCGGACTTTTAGACTAATCCTCGATATCTATCATCTTTTGCCAGCTTCTAAAAGTGTTTTATTTGACATGCTGCAGTATTTCAGCGTAAAACATACCTGCCAATAATAATGTCTGATCCATGCTGGCTGTGAATTGCATACTGTAGAGGACTTTGCCCATTTATAACTCTGCACAATGTGCTAAGTGGACGCAGACAGAGGAGGGCCTCTGAGCAAGAACAATAAATGGGCCCTTTGTAGTCCAATAACTCATCATAATGCTTTGGAGATGGTAGCAAGCCCCCTAGCCTCTTGAGCTCCTGTCAGACTAAAGGTACTGTCACACTAGACGATATCGCTAGCGATCCGTGACGTTGCAGCGTCCTCGCTAGCGATATCGTCCAGTGTGACAGGCAGCAGCGATCAGGCCCCTGCTGGGAGATCGCTGGTCGGGGAAGAAAGTCCAGAACTTTATTTCGTCGCTGGACTCCCCGTAGACATCGCTGAATCGGCGTGTGTGACACCGATTCAGCGATGTCTTTGCTGGTAACCAGGGTAAACATCGGGTAACTAAGCGCAGGGCCGCGCTTAGTAACCCGATGTTTACCCTGGTTACCATCCTAAAAGTAAAAAAACAAACACTACATACTTACCTACCGCTCTCTGTCCTCCAGCGCTGTGCTCTGCACTCCTCCTGCTCTGGCTGTGAGCGTCGGTCAGCCGGAAAGCAGAGCAGTGACGTCACTGCTCTGCTTTCTGGCTGCCCGGCGCTCACAGCCAGACCAGAGAAGCAGAGCGCCGAGGACAGACAGCGGAAGGTAAGTATGTAGCGTTTGTTTTTTTACTTTTTAGGATGGTAACCAGGGTAAACATCGGGTTACTAAGCGCGGCCCTGCGCTTAGTTACCCGATGTTTACCCTGGTTACCGGGGGCCTCGGGATCGTTGGTCGCTGGAGAGCTGTCTGTGTGACAGCTCTCCAGCGACCAAACAGCGACGCTGCAGCGATCCGGATCGTTGTCGGTATCGCTGCAGCGTCGCTATGTGTGACGGTACCTTAAGAAAATCATTCTCCACGTGTGTGCACTCTGCCTAACGCTTTCCTGGTATAGACGTTAACATTGCCATAGGCATCTATTCATCAGAAGGAAGCCAACATTGTGACTTTTTGGCCTCTGTCTAGAGGGAATGCATTGGATTATGGGTAGAGATGAGTGAAACTGAAATTTAAAGTCCGGGCTTCGTACCGGACGGTTGGTGTTGGTTGGTAAACGCCGAACACAGCCTTCTCCCGGAAGTCCCTTCCAATGTAGGGACATGGAGAGGGTGTTTCTCCATTGGTGGGCAGTATGTCTTGTACACTCATTAATGGTGGACAATAGCTGCAGTATATACTTCGCACACTTATACTACTGAATATTACTAGTTAATGAAGACATATCTATTCTTTCTTTCTTTCTTTATTAATCCAGGGTGAAAATGGAAATAAAAAGAAACAAATAGAAACTTTACAATCCACTGTTGCTAAGTTGGAGGGTGAGGTGAAAGAAATGAAAAATGCGAGGAAGGTAATTCCATTTGTAGGTTGGTTGATGATTACAAAGCTATTCATGAATGATCTAGAAAAATACCACTGGCGCTTGCCACTAACAACAGGGAGAAAGTTATTATTCAGAAGCAGCTGGAGATTAAACAGGTTCTGTGCATATACCTGTAAAAAAAGGGGGTACTAAAAACGAATAAGGTGTAATCCCCACGCTAACTGAACTAAGGTGAAAAGTACAGCGAAAGTGAATGATGCTGAAAAAATATAAAATATAAAATAAAGAGAAGAAAACGGAGATAAAGTTTGCTGGTACTCACTTGTTGGTATGGATGATAGGCATATGATAAGATGATTGCTGGTTTATGCAGCTGTAGGACTCTAGCAATTGGAAAAGATAAATATATACACAATGTGTAGAACAATAATAGGATGGTATTAATTACGTGGCTGAGAGCTTATGTAATGTACTAGGGGTGATATAGGAACTGGAGAGTACTTACTGGTGCTGGCAGGCGGAATCCCGTGCACAGTAGAGTCTGTACTCAATAGGCAGTGTGCTGGTGTTATGTGGATTACCGGCAAATAGAGAATACTGCTTGGTGGAAGATGCACTGGAGCGATCTGATCTACCGTGCATAAATTAGAGTATATTGGTAATACATACAGGGCAACCGACATGCAATAGAGAAACACACTTGCTGGCAGATGTGCTAGGCAGGACCCAATGGTAGCGATACTGCTGGCCGGAGTACGGGGCTGTGGTTAGCCGCCGATAAGAGGAGGCGCTGCCGCAAGGAGCGGTTGTATAGAGAACCTCTATGAGAGAGCACACTTACTTGTAGATGTGCTCGGCAGGACCCGAGGGTGGCGGTGGTAATGCGCCAAGGTACGGAGCTGTGGCTTGCCGCCAATGGGGAGAGGTACCCCACACCACAGAGGCTCCCTACCTAGCCGCTCTCTGCGGCAGTACCTCTCCTAATTGGCGGCAAGCCACAGCGGCAAGCCACAGCTCCGTACCTTGGCGCATTACCACCGCCACCCTCGGGTCCTGCCAAGCACATCTACAAGTAAGTGTGCTCTCTTAGTACATTACATAAGCTCTAAGCCACGTAACTAATACCATCCTATTATTGTTCTACACATTGTGTATATATTTATCTTTTCCAATTGCTAGAGTCCTACAGCTGCATAAACCAGCAATCATCTTATCATATGCCTATCATCCATACCAACAAGTGAGTACCAGCACACTTTATCTCCGTTTTCTTCTCTTTATTTTATATTTTTTCAGCATCATTCACTTTCGCTGTACTTTTCACCTTAGTTCAGTTAGCGCGGGGATTACACCTTATTCGTTTTTATTCATGAATTATGAAATCTAATTGGAAGAGGAGACATAATATCTAAAATTACTGTAGCTAAACATTCTTTGGATTCTATGTGGCTTGGCTTTATCTATATTTTTAGTATGGGTAAGTTGGTCAATAAATAAACTGTTGGAGACCCCACGTGCCCAAGCATCATTGCTTTGAAGTGCTATAGACACTGTTAAAGTGCTATAGACACAGATAACTGTTGGGCTAAGGTTAGCAAAACGGACAAATGGAATTCATGTACAAAAAGGATGCAATGCCTAAACTATTGATTATTATGGAGTGAGTTGTAGGTTCTGTTTTGTTTCAGTTTTAAGAACGGAGAAAAAAAAAACAGCACGCAGAACTTTTTCCTCTGACACAAAACTTAAATCAAATGGACACCATAATAACCTATAGGTTAGCTCAGCATTCGTTCACATCAGTTATGCATTGGATCCTTTTTGCACAAGAATTCCAATTATCTGTTCCTCTAATTGGATGAGACAAACAAAATGTTAATAGCTACAATAACACGTCAGACAACATATTTTCTCCTGTGGGAACAAAAGATCAGGCATGTAGAAATTCAACATAGCAAATTACTGTTTCTTCGACAGCTGGCATCGGACAGTTTTCACCAAAATCGGCAGGTTAGGCCAAGCTTTATGGTCCATGAGCACCATGAAAAAATACCACAGCTGATTATATTATTCATCTGATCCTCAGTAGATCTCCTGAATAGTTGCTTGGGTTTAAATGTCCCTACATCCCAAACATGCTTGTTTTATTCATAACTATGATCAGCAATGTTTGGCTCTTAAGTAGTGACACATATAGATGAGCCGGTAATCGTCGAACAAGCTTTTGTAAGAATGCTCATTCCCAATTATCTGCCCTTGTGTGATGGGGGTGGGTGTGGGCACACTACAGCACTGGCCGGTATTGCACTGGAGGGGCGTTAATGACTAGAGCCTCTGATGGTGAGGATGGATATAGGCTGTTGGGGTAGTCAACTAGTACCACTCCAAGACAGTGCCTGGACCTGCAGTAACTGACCTACAGGTCAGAGACCCAAATGCGAGGCACAGAGGACGAACATAGAGACTCGGTCAGACAGTTCAAGGTTGGGGCTTGCTGTACAGCAGTGTTTCCCAACTCTGGTCCTCAAGAGCCACCAACAGGTCATGTATTCAGGATTTCCTTAGTATTTCACTGGTGATGGAATTCTTGCCTTTCCAGGTAATGCAATTATCACCTGGGCAGTACTAAGGAAATCCTGAAAACATGACCTGTTGGTGGCCCTTGAGGACCGGAGTTGGGGAACACTGCTGTACAGGTTCAATATACGAACCTGTGGTCAGGAGTGGAGAGATCAAACAGAACGAGGAAACAGACTGGGTCAGTTGCAGGAGACATTATACGCACCTGGACAGACTATAGGAGACGCACTGCAACTAGGAACCTAAGTTCAGGCAAAGTGTGGAGGAAGGAGCTGCCTGATATATCCCCTGCTTGCAGGGGATAGGCCAGGGAAGGGAAAACTCTGCAGGACACAGCGGGTTAAGTTCCTTCAGCCTGGCTGCGCCTCCATATAGCAAGGTGGAGACAGCAGGAAGATGCAGCAGTTATGGGAGTGCTGCAAGAGGCAATTCAGCTGGACAGTCTGACACTGGGAGGAGCAGAGTGATGAATGCAGTGAGTAGGACAGCACTGAGAAGACGTGCAAGTTACTGGTGTGACACTGTGTTAACATGCTAGCGATCACCCAACAAATTAGATAAACTATCTGATCACCCATTAAACAAGCTTTTTTGGTGGCATTAAAAAACTTATCGGCAGCACATTTCCTGATATAAATGGGGAAGGTGCTGTCAACATGATCATAATACGGTAATGATTTCTCTGTTTTTCGTTGGCCTGTGTAAACTAACATCCATCAACTTGTATATAGTTGAATGAAACTTGTTAAGTGGGCCATTAGACTTAATGTCAGTCACCATGTTATTGTTCCAGGCTAGTTCTGACTTATAAAATCAGTACAGATGGCAATAGGCTTCATTAAAAATTTGTGAGAAACTGTGGCACATTCTAATATATTTAGCATTTTACAGAGGTATGATTTGGTTTAAAGAGAAAATAGAATTTGCTGTGTGCATGAAATAGAGGAGGTTTAAAACAGGAGGACATAGAGAACCATTTTGTGGCACCCTAAACTACTGTCCCTTTCCAACATACTGTAGAAGTTGGAGGCTCAGATGTTTTAAAGGAAATGTGAATAATTAGAGAGAGATTCTTATTCTGCGTGTCTTCTGTGTCAAAAATCAGCACACTGGAAGACTATGCCGCAGAGGATCCCGGCTGTTTGAGAACCGGTATCGAAGAATATGCAACCTGAATTATCTATTGCAAGAACCATATTTTAGTGCTTACATTTTATAGACATCAATAGAAAACAAACCAAAATCAGCAGTAACTGCTATTTATTCATCCCTGGTTTGATGGCCCCTGTGAAGCTGATGGGGAATATTCAATCCATATATAGGTTTATCTGTCAACTAATGTTAATGAGTCTAGTGCAGCAGCAAATATGGACTTGTCATAAATATTTAGTTAATGAGTTTTCATTTCATGATTTCTTTGGTGACAGATGCAAGCCGAAAAAACAGAGACAGAACTGAGAGCACAACTCGCATGTAGTGAAGATAAGATTCTGGGCTTGGAACTACAACTGGCCGAGCAGCAGGTGAATGTTTGCTGTATGGGGTTCACATCTGTCTGCATATCAGAAGGATAGGCATAGTGTGTAAAATATATTATATAATTGGTTTTGGAAACCTGAGGTCAGGCTCTCTTCATCCAAGTGCAGAAGAAAATATGTAGTGCGTTGTATACATAAAAAAGTATGCAATCTTTCTCTATGGGAAGAAGGACCTCCAGCAAATTTGTCCCCAGCCTCCACCAGCTGTCATGGTCAGACACCCATTTAGAAAGAGGCTGTTATCAAAAGGTGGCATTAGAGACTCTGTTTTTGTCCTTTTGGGGAAAGGCTAATTTACATAAAATGATAGTAATGTATAACTATGTTGTGCAGTTTAGATGCCACTTCAGTGTTTAAAGCTAGCACTGTAAGGCTTCATTCAAATATGTGTTTAGACACGCACATGAAAAAATGGTACTGTGTGTCATCCTTGTCCATTTTTTTCCCAACAGTGTTTTGGATCAGTGTTTAAGGATGGCTGAAAAAAAATTAAAACGCTCCTTTGCAGTGTTAAATAGATGCTATTGGTGTACTATACGTGTTTTCCCAGACCCATAGACTTGTATTGGTCCTTTTCATCTTTGCTGCCAGAAAAAAAAAAAAGACATGTCTCCTTGAGTTTTGCAGAGACACGCTGTCCGTGAAAAAACACCATGGATATGTGAAAAGTACCATAGATTATCATGGATACGTGCTGTATCTATGAAAAAAAAAAGATAGAACACGTTCGTGCAACGCGGATGTCTCAATGAGGCCTTATGGCAGAAGTGTCAAACTCAACCCCACGGACGGAACCTGGCCCCTCAAGCCCCACAGGAAGAATCTGGGCTGCCAGCCCGTGAGGTCAAGACATGCTTTAACACTGCTCCAATTGGCTTTGAAGGTAGAGAGCCGGTCAGAACAGTGTTAAAGTGTGCACTGTAGCTCTAAGATGGCGCGTGCCCCCTGTTCTGGCACCATCCCCTCTACTAAGCACTGGCTGCCTTCTATATCGACACAGCCAGTGCTTAGCAGAGGGGGCTAAGCAGCCAGCCCAAAAGTTTAAAGCACAGAATGCAGCCAGCCCCTTTGTGTGGTTCAGGGCCGGTTTTATACAAAGTGGGGCCCTAGGCAAAAATTTAAAGTGGGGGCCCCAAATGATAACATTGCACTCTGGCCCCCATATTTAGGGGCCTTATATCGGCCAACGGATCTGCCACTATTAGCTGTACGCAGGGGCGTTGCTAGGGTCAGAAAAGATTGGGGGCCCAAGACAAAGAGTTGCCCCCAACCCCCTCCTAATTTTTTTTAATCTCTTCAGATAAAACTGTGCTAACTCTCTGAGAACAGATAATGTAGTAGATGTCACCTGCAGTCCTATGTAACACCAGAGATAACAGTGATAATTCTCTGAGTACAGATAATTTAGTATATATCACATGCAGTCCTATGTAACACTACAGATAGACATAGCGTTTCAGAGTAAGACTATGTTCACATGCAGCATTTTTTTCAGTAGCCAAAACCTTTTCTATTAGCCGTAAAAATGTTGCGTTCAAAACACCTGTTTTTCAGCTTGTTTTGTGGTGTTCTTCACACTTTTTTCAGCTTTTTTTTGGAGTGAGGATGTTTGTTTTGTCTACAGTATGTTTAAGGCCATGTTCACACGTTGAGTGTTTGGTCAGTATTTCAAATCGGCATATGTAAGCCAAAACCAGGAGGGTGAGAAATACAGAAGTAGTGACGTGTTTCTCAGGCTATGTGAACACGGTGCGGATTTTGCTGTGGATCTGCAGCAGTTTTCCATGTGTTGTACAGTACCATGTAAACGTATGGAAAACAAAATCCGAAGTACACATGCTGCGGAAAATACCACGCGGAAACGCTGCTTTGTATTTTCTGCAGCATGTCAATTCTTTGTGCGGATACCGCAGCGTTTTATACCTGCTCCATAATAGGAATCCGCAGGGGTAAAAACGCTGTTTTTACCGCACAAAAACCGCGGTAATTCCACGATAAATCCACGGTAAATCTGCAGGTAAAACGCATGGCGTTTTACCTGCAGATTTTTAGGAATCTGCGTGGAAAAATCCGCAGCAGATTCCGCAACGTGTGCGCATATAGCCTCATTGCTCCACTACTGTTTCTGCGTTACAAATACTGACTTAATAGTTTAATTCACCAAAACCACTTAAAAAATTGCAGTGAAAAATGCCGTTGCTGCAGCTTTTTTTATTCTTTCATTGCTTTCTACAGGTGAAAACACACTGAAACAAGTGACACGCTACAGATTTAAAAAGTGCTACAGTTCTGAAATCCAGTCAGAAAAAAAACAAGCGCCTGCAGGAGATTTCGGAAATCTCCTATGTTTTGCTGGCACTTTATAAAGCAGCTTTTCACCATGTTCATATGCAGAATTTTTGCAGCTCTTTCTTCTGCAAATAAGAAGTTTACAGCATTTTACAGCACAAGCAAAAACTGAGATTTTCAGAAATCTCCTGCACACCCTTTTATTTTCCCCTGACTGAATTTCACAACTGCGCCGTTTTTTAAATCTGCAGCGTGTCACTTCTTTCAGCAATTTTTCTCACCCGTAGAAAGCAATGAAAAAGTTTAAAAAATGCTGCAAATGTTGCAACGTTGTTGCTGCATTTTTTGTGAATAACACTAACTTTATTAAACATGTACTGTAGACAAAATGCATACTGTAAAAAAACAAACAGCAAAAGCTCTAAAGGTGTGTGCCCGAAATCAGTAAAAGCTGCGGGTCGGCTGCTGTGTACTTGTGCAGTTTCCAACCCGCAGCGGCCACATGTTACAGCATAGTGGATGGGATTTCAAGAAATTCCATCTCTACTATGCGTGCACTATCACCTGCACCTCACCTGCGGAGACGGACATGCCATTTCCGGATCCTCTGCACACACCCTATAAAATGGGTGTTTTGAAAGCAGTGTTTTTACTGTCAAGAGAGCAGACTTTGGCTGCAAAAAAAAATGCACCAAAAACGCTGATTCCTATGCACACCTGTACTATATGGTATAGTTTACCTTTATTGTTTCACTTGGGAATTCATTTATTTCTATATAATAAATACCCTGATTCAGCAGACAATATTCCTGTCTTGTGTCATCCAGACAGTAGTAACAGCAGGTTGCCCTGTCAGATTACAAGCAGTGATTTCCTGACTGTGGTCAGAGCCTATGCTAATCCCTGCTGTATGTGACTGTGAAACCTGATCCTACAGCAATCAGCACAGAGCTCTGGGACCAAATGAGTAAATCACAGCACTGAGGGGGTCTCAAGGGGGGTTTGGGTGAGACATTCCAGAACAACAGAGCAATGCATAGCATTATTCACTGCTGTACACCCTCTGGGAACTTCATACAGGGGCTGCAGAGGCAGGGGGCCCCCTTTCTAGGTGGGGGCCCCAGGCGTCTGCCTGTGCCAAACGCCAGCCCTGGTGTGGTTCCATCTTGGACTCTGCTCACTTATCCCTACTACCCAAGGACAGCCCTCTTATAGACCATGGCCAGTCCATTCTCATAATGTGTTGCACGGACGTCTGCTTGAGGATTTACGATTTCAAGTGTCCTTTTGAAGTCAGCCATAAATCTGTTTAGGCCCTCGGTGAAAATGAGATTGACATCCCTGGCTAATGGCGATTTTGACCAAGATCAGTACACAACTTGTAATGAACGCATCAGCTGAATTATTTGGCTTTACATGGTTTCAGAAATAGTGGTGGTTTACATCATAGAGCTCAGTAACAATATTTGTCTTTCTTGTTCTATGCAGGACTTGTGTAGACAACAGGGGGAAGAAATTGTTGTATTGAGAAGCACTCTAGAAGTCAGTAATAAAGACATGCAGAACTTGAAGGACAAACAGAAGGTATTACAGAAGTATAATTTATGTAGAGGGTTCTGATATTTCATTCCATGTCATTTATTTCATTCTCTTGCACCTCTCTCATGTATGTCTGTAGGCAGGTGGGTGGGTATGTATGGGAATATAAGGTATATATCAGTGCTCAGCTTCAAAGAGTACACCTCCATTAAAAAGGAAGCTTTTAATCACTGAACACAAGAACAATTTCCAAAATTTTGACAAGACTGATTTTCACAGAACATTGTTTCAACCCATATCATGAAAGGATATGACTTTCATCACAAGATCTTCATTTTTACATCAACTAATGTGAGCAAAATGAAAACACCCCACATCATAAATTACTACATCTAGTATTTTGTATGATCTGACTCCATGATTTTTAAAGGACCGCACTCCAAATTTTCTAGGCATGGAATGAACAAGTTGGCGACATATAGCAACATTTATTTTTTTCCATTCTTCAAGAACTACCTTTTAGAGCATGGATGCTGAACGGAGAGTGATGCTCAATTTTGCTCTTCAGAATTCCCCATTCAGATCAGGAGATATACTTGGCCACTCAATCACTTTCACTTTTCACCCTGTTCTTCATAAATGTAACAGGGTCTTGAATGTATGTTTTGGATCATTGCCAAGTTGGAAAGCGCATGTCTGCCAAGGACAGAGTGATAGTAGTATCTTATCTTTCAAACTGGAACAGTAAATCTGTGAATTAATGAAATGTAGCACATCAGCAGCAGTCATGCAGCCCCACATAAGAACACTGCCCCCGCTATGTTTTACTGTAGGCCAATATGCAATTTTCTAAAATAATTTTTTTGTTTTGGGTTATAGCCTTGTTACTTAACACAGCATATTTCTCTAGAGATTCAGCTCATGGGCAGATGTCCTGACACTTTTCTTGAAAATTTGTTGGTATAATTCAGAATTCTTGTTCTACCAATGATGACAAGCTGTCCTTGTCCAGGTGCAAAATACGGACCCAAAACACAATACTATCACCACCGTGTTTCACAGATGCTAGTTTTTAATGTTGTAATGTAGTATTTTTTATCCAAATATAACTCCTCATTTAAACCAAAAACCTCTATTTTATTCTCATCTGTCCACAATATTCTTTTGGGAGAGTAGTGGCTATTTAATTGCAGTCCTGCTATTCACACTGTTCTTGTTAATGATTCCCCCATCAAAAGGACACTGAACATTAATATTAGCTAATGAGAAAGAGATAGGCCTTTAGTTGCTTAAGGTTACCTTGGATTCCTTTGTGATCTTGTGGACTGTTATAGTTTTGATCTTTTGGAGTGATGTTTGTTCTTTGACCACTCTTAAAGAGAATGTGCCATCAAAAACTATTTTTTTCAACAATTGAAAAAAAAAGATAAGTATTCATGTTCATATTTTAAAAAATGAAAACATTGAAGAAAAAATTTTTTTTGTATAAAATATGAAAAATCATGTAAAAAGGTTTGTTTATTTTCCACTTTCAAATTCTAGGAGGGCAGCCGTTGAAATGTGCCATGAAAACCTTATGTAGTTCTAGCTGACTTTACGACTGAATTAAAAGTGGACAGGGTCTTCTCACGTGTGCAGGGGTGAACCTAGCCACATTGCTGCCTGAGGCGAACTTCAAAACGGCGCCCCCCCCAAACACATATACAGTACAGCCCCCCTATAGGGCTCCCATCTCATATACAGTCTCCCCATACATTACATGAGTGATAACTATTGTACATTCTACAATAGGTCATAAATCAGACAGTATAGTCCTCCATACAGTATTCTGGGCACCACAGTGCTCCATACAGAATGAGCCCCATATATTGCTCCATACAGAGTAACGAGCCCCATATATTGCTCCATACAGAGTAACATGCCCCATATATTGCTCCATACAGTATATTGAGCCCCATATATTGCTCCACACAGTACAATGAGCCCCACATGATGCTCCATACTGTATAATGGCCACACATAATGCGCCATACTGTATAATGGTCACACATGATGCTCCATACTGTATAATGGCCCCACAATGTTCCATACTGTATAATGACTGCACATGATGCTCCATACTGTATAATGGCCACACATGATGCTCCATACTGTATAAGGGCCACACATGATGCTCCATACTGCATAATGGCCACAAATGATGCTCCATACTGTATAATGGCCACACATGATGCTCCATACTGTATAATGGCCACACAGTGCTCCATACTGTATATATAATTGTCTAAGGGTCACTTCCGTCTGTCTGTCTTTCTGCCTGTCACGGTTAGTCATTCGCTGATTGGTCTCGCCAGCTGCCTATCATGGCTGCCGCGACCAATCAGCGACGGGCACAGTCCAGAAGAAAATGGCCGCTCCTTACTCCCCGCAGTCAGTGCCTGTCGCCCGCATACTCCCCTCCGGTCACCGCTAACACAGGGTTAATGCCAGCGGTAACGGACCGCGTTATGCCGCGGGTAACGCACTCCGTTACCGCCGCTATTAACCCTGTGTGTCCCCAACTTTTTACTATTGACGCTGTCTATGCGGCATCAACAGTAAAAAATGTACTGTTAAAAATAATAATAAAAAAATAAACCTGCTATACTCACCCTCCGTAGTCCGCTGAGCCGCTCCCGCCGGCTGCCATCTTCCGCTGCAGCGCACTTTCTGGTGGCAAAGATGCTATGGCAGAAGGACCTGCCATGACGTCACGGTCATGTGACCGTGACGTCATCACAGGCCCTGCGCGACAAGGACCTGCCATGACGTCACGGTCATGTGACCGCGACGTCATCACAGGTCCTGCGCTCTCATACCAACCCTGGGACCGCAAGCTGCCGTGGACTACAAGGGACCTTCGGAAAGGTGAGTATATGTTTATTTTTATTTTTTTCACCTGTGACAAACCTGGCTGGGTAATATACTACGTGACTGGCCAATATACTACGTCGCTCTGTGCTGTATACTACTTCGCTGTGCAATATACTACGTGGCTTTGTGCTGTATACTACGTCACTCGGCAATATACTACATCACTGGCCAATATACTACGTGGCTCTGTGCTGTGTACTACGTCGCTGTGCGATATACTACATCAATGGGCAACATACTGCGTAACTGGGCAATATACTACGTGGCTGGGCAATATAATACGTAACTGGGCTATATTCTACTTGGCTGCGCAATATACTACGTGACTGGGCAATATACTACGTAACTGGCCAATATACTATGTGGCTGCGCAATATACTACGTGGCTACGCAATATACTACGTCACTGGCCAATATACTACGTGGCTGGGCAATATACTATGTGGCTGGGCAATATACTATGTGGCTGGGCAATATACTACATGGCTGTGCAATATACTACGTGACTGGGCAATATACTACGTGACTGAGCAATATACTACATGGATGGGCAATATACTACGTGGCTGGGCAATATACTACGTGGCTGGGCAATATACTACGTGGCTGGGCAATATACTACGTGGGCTGTGCAATATACTACGTGGCTGGGTAATATACTACGTGGCTGGGTAATATACTACGTGGCTGGGCAATATACTACGTGGCTGGGCAATATACTACGTGGCTGGGCAATATACTACGTGGCTGGGCAATATACTACGTGGGCTGTGCAATATACTACGTGGACATTCATATTCTAGAATACCCGATGCGATAGAATCGGGCCACCATGTAATATATATAGATATATATATATATATAGATATATATAGAGAGAGAGAGAGAGAGAAAAAAAAGCCAACCAGCACTCCCAATGTGAACACATGCAAGCTGTATCATATAGATATAAAAGAACACAGCAGCACATGTACATGAATCTAGGCCATGTGAAAACACAGACAAATGTTCGATATGAATCATTTTTCTCAAAAATATTTTTCCATAAACATTTTTTCAAAAAAATGTTTTTCATAAAACTTACAGTTATAGATAAAAAGAAGATTCTTAGCGCATAAATTGGCCAATTCATGTGTGCCCATCAACCACGGCAAGATGATCTCCCTCTGATGGGTCCTACTCTACTGTACATGCCACTCTTGGGCCACCAGCCTACAACTTTGGACAAACATGTCACTCTGGGCTAAACCTACAATTTATGGGCAGGTAGAGTTGATTACCACCACATGCAAGGTCAATGGGAGGAGTGCAAGATCAGTCTGGATGCAGCCATATCCATACACTAAACAGAGAAAAAAAAGCCAAGCAGCACTCCCAATGTGAACACATGCAAGCTGCAAGCTGTATCATATAGATATAAAAGAACACAGCAGCACATGTACATGAATCTAGGCCATGTGAAAACACAGACAAATGTTCGATATAAATCATATTTCTCCAAAATATTTTTCCATAAAATTTTTTTCAAAAAATGTTTTTTTTTATAAAACTTACAGTTATAGATAAAATGAAGATTCTTAGCGCATAAATTGGTCAATTCATGTGTGCCCATCAACCACGGCAAGGTGATCTCCCTCTGATGGGTCCTACTCTACTGTACATGCCACTCTTGGGCCACCAGCCTACAACTTTGGACAAACATGTCACTCTAGGCTAAACCTACAATTTATAGGCACTCTACCTGCCCATAAATTGTAGGTTTAGCCCAGAGTGACATGTGGCCCATGCACTAAGAATCTTCATTTTATCTATAACTGTAAGTTTTATGAAAAAACATTTGTTTTTTAAACATTTTTTATGGAAAAATATTTTTGAGAAATATGATTCATATCGAACATTTGTCTGTGTCTTTATAATCCTTGCAGTCTGAGGGCACTTAAGGGTTAACAGACAGTCCACAGCTACCTCTCTCCTCACTGCTCCTCCCAGTCACAGTCACACTTCACTAGCTGAATCTGATAAGCTGTAAGCATGCAGGCACCAGCCAAGAAAGAAAAAAAAAAAAAGACTCGGATCACTCACCCTGCACTGCCGACTCCTTTCGTTCACAGGCTCACGAACGACACATCACCATCAGCAAGTGTCAGAGATTCAGAGCAGGGATTGCAGGGAGAGTCGGCACCACGTGTTCTAGCTGCCGCTCTGCCGCCCCCTGCCGCTCTGTCGCTGAGGCAAAGCATTCAACTTGGTTCATGATAGCAGCGTCACTGCACGTGTGTGATGGTACTCCTCCCCTTCTGGGGTTTGATAAAGGATAAGCAAGGATGACGTTTAGGATCTCAGTGCGGAGCTATTTTGTTGGTGACTGCAAAGTGATACTGAGATGTGGACAGTGTCACCGAGGACAGCTGGCAGCAAATCACACACTGGGATTAGATATCCGGACTGTATCACATGCTGGGATTAGATATACTACACCTAGCCTAATATCACATATGATGGGATTAGATACAGGGCTCAGCAGAGTGTTTCACATGCTGGGATTGGATACAGGGTTCAGTGCAGTATATCACATATGATAGGATTAGATACAGAGCTCAGCAGAGTGTATCACATAGGATGGGATTGGATATATGTGACCCCCGCTCCGTCTATTTCTATGGGAGCAGTAGTGTAATGCATGTGCTGTATGTCACGGGCTGGGATCGGAGGCGCAGCACTGCTATGTCACTGGCTGGGATCGGAGGCGCAGCACTGCTGTCACGGGCTGGGATCGGAGGCGCAGCACTGCGATGTCACTGGCTGGGATCGGAGGCGCAGCACTGCTGTCACGGGCTGGGATCGGAGGCGCAGCACTGCTATGTCACTGGCTGGGATCGGAGGCGCAGCACTGCTATGTCACTGGCTGGGATCGGAGGCGCAGCACTGCTATGTCACGGGCTGGGATCGGAGGCGCAGCACTGCTATGTCACGGGCTGGTATCAGAGGCGCAGCACTGCTATGTCACGGGCTGGGATCGGAGGCGCAGCACTGCTATGTCACGGGCTGGGATCGGAGGCGCAGCACTGCTATGTCACGGGCTGGGATCGGAGGCGCAGCACTGCTATGTCACGGGCTGGGATCGGAGGCGCAGCACTGCTATATCACGGGCTGGGATCGGAGGCGCAGCACTGCTATATCAGTGCAAGCCTCCTTCAGATGTCTGTAACGTAGTGATATCTGAATGAGGCTTATTCTGACATAACAGAGCTCAGTCAGTGTTCAGAGCACAGCAACATGATGATTACACTGCTGTGGTCTAAACCCTGACAGTGATCAGTTGCCTAGTATTGCACCAGAAACCCCAGGCTACCATGCTGTTCTCAATGTAGGAAGAAGTCTCCAACAGTAGGAACAGCGCAGTAGCCTGACAGTAGTACAACGTCGGGCTGCTGATCACCACTCACTCGCCGCCGTCAATACTTAATTTCATCACATCCTGACACCTTCTGTCACTGCTCGCCCTGAGCACTGTGAGTGGTGACAGGGGGAAGTTTTAGCTTGCAGGGTAGCTGCTGGCTTCAAAGAAATGACGTCCGACTCCTCCCACAGCTGTGGACTAGGCAGCCTAGGGGGAGAATGCCCAGATCACAGCTGGAGGTAGCCACAGTGTAGGAGATGTGGTCGGACACTGACCGCAGTCTCCTATGACCAGTGGTTGCCGTATTAGAGGTGTGTAAATGTCATGCTCAGACACTTACACACGAGCCAATTAACATGGCAGCCCTCAGGGGCTACAGAAAGAAAAATTGTTTCAAAACAGTTCATTTAGTTAGGTGCCTGTGCAGTAATGTCGATCTTTTTACCAACAGATGCTACTGTGAAAGTGCTGGAAGTTCCATTGTGTTGAGAAGGGGGGGGGGGGGGAATATTTGGCTGGAGCAAAATGGCGGCACTCGCGCAGCATCATCTATTGGCAAATGATAGATGCTACTGCACATGCACCACCACCATTTGCTGGAGGAAAGAAAAATGTGGCTGCAGCAAAATGGCTTCGGCGCATGCGCAGTATCATGAATCGCTTGCCGATCTATCGCGCCGCCATTTGTGCACCATATGTGACTGATTTAGGTAGAACTGATTTTGTATCCTCTTCCACTCTGAATGTCAACCAAGTCTGCGTCTAAGGTCTTCGGAAATCTCCATTGTTTATGCCATGATACAGTTCCACGAACATGTGTTGTGAAGATCAGGCTTTCATAGATTGCTATACTTTAAATAAAACAGGTCGCCCACTCACATTTGATGTCATTTCAATGATTGAAAACACCAAATTCAAATTCCATCTTCAAATTATTTGCTAAGCGTCAAAGCTCTCATACTTATGCCACTCAGACGTGATATTGGATCATTTTCCTTACTGTTAAAATTGACAAACTCAATTATTTTATTTAATCCTTTTATTTGTTTCTTCATCTACTTTTAGGACTTGTGTGAAAATCCAATATAATTTTAGGTCAGATTAATGCAGACATATAGAAAATTCTGAATGGGTATATATTTGCATAAACTCTTTTATTAAATCACATGTATATTTATTTCTAGAAAGATCGTAATGCAATAGATGAACTCCACTGTCACTTGTTAGATAGAGCACCCAAGTCTTCCATGACCCTGGACCGAGACTTGATGTTTGGGAATCCATATGAAGGTATCCTATTTATGTCTTTCTAGATGATTTTATATTTAAAGGAATTGTCCAGTCTAAACCGACAGGTCTGCAGTCACAGCAGCCGCGCCGACTAGACGGGATATGCCTGGGAGTATGTATATTGCATACTTGACTGGTGTTCCTGGCGCACAGTGAAGGCGCTGGAAGGATTCACAAGTCTGCAGTCACAGTGACTGCAGACTTTTCATTTTAGACCGGACAACCCCTTTTAGTTTAAAAGCAGCTCCTTGATGTGTGTGCTTCCCTTTTAACGTTTTATCTACGTCATTCATGGGGATATACTACAATGAGCCTTTTCGCTATGGTGCCAAAGCTCAGGCCTATAGAGGACCTGTTACTTGCTATAAATATGTACTTAAAAACAACTGGTATAAATGCATACCTAAACCTAGGGTTGTTTTTTGTTCCTGTGCTTCACCATTCCTACTATAAGGCAATATGTAAATCCATTCTGTTTAGTCAACTGGACGTGTCCCTCATGAAACATCCACAGAGAACAGTTGATTAACATTCTCACTTGGATATAGAGGCTAGGTTTATATGCATGGAAAATGGGGTCATATCTCATGAATTGAAGGCACACAAACAAAAGAAAAATCAATTCAGATTCAGGCGAACAGCAGCATTTCCACCAGGTAAAAATTACATACTTATGGCAAGTGACAGGTCTTATTTAATTCTTGTGTAATATTTTTTTTTTATTAACCTTTCCTTAAACTTTTGTCTTGATTGTATTCCATAAGATAGATATACAACAATTTGTGTGTCACCTTTTACCTTGGTGTATAACTTTTGTTGTGAAAAATCAATAGAAAATGTTCCTCCTGTCCAGGGTCGGACTGGGGTTTGGGGCCCACAGGGGGAATTGACCCTAGGGGTCCACTCTGCAGCTATATGCAAATATCTCTTAGCCGTTATAGTGGAGCATTGACTGTAAAACACAAGCGGCTTCTGCACGTCTACTGTGCATATAGTATGACTGGGATGTACAATTATGGTAGTTTACATTAAAGTGGTTCTTTGATTAAAACAAGTTATCACCGATCCACAGGATAAGTGATTGTTTAGGTCTGACTATTAGAAACTGCAATGATCAGAAGAATTGGTAAGTTTTATTCCTGACAGGACACTTATCCCCATTGTTACAAAGTCACTGGTAAAGTGCAGGAGGGGAGATATGTTTCACTACACCTAATAGTGTCAGTGATATAAGAGTTTTTCCTCCAGCACACTAAGTGTTGTGAGGGTTTTTTTGCATAATGCGCTGGTTTTTATGTGGACAGCCATCGAGTGGGTGAGAGGATGTCCACCTTATCTCCACCCCAGGGTGTGATCTAGAGCTTAAGTAGCTGGCCTCCAAAGGCAGCAGTGTTCAGTGTCTGGAGAGGAAAACTACAGAGAAGTGGTTTGTATTTATGCTAGAACCGTATGTGTTTTGCTAGCGGTGAGCGGGAGGAACCCCGCTCTCAGAAGGTCTGTGCTTCCAGCTACCATTTTATTTTGTTTTTCTGTCTTGCCCACAGGGCTGTATTTGTTTTACTATACCTTGGTTTATGCTGTCCACAATAAACCAAAGGAAGTTCTTAAAGCCGTAGTGTTCCCTTGTCTACCTCCGTATACTGCTGAGTGAGTCTATGTACTTCAGGTGGTGTTAGAATTGTGGGCACCATTCCCAGAGAACATGTGTGACGGCTACAAGAGGTACTGCATGTCCTGGGTGAAGGCAGCCACAAGCCAGCATACTTCAGGCAAAATAGAGGACCTGCTCAAACATCTGGTACAAGCACAGCAACAGATGACCCAACAGGAGACCACTAAGCTACTTATACAGCAGATGCAACAGCAGCATCAGCAGAATGACTTGCTCGCAGAGGCGGTTCATGGAAGGCTGGCAGCCCCTCCCCCAAGTCCAGGTGACTTCACGTACATCTGGAAGGCAGTAAGACGAGCCATGCAAAAAATGATCCCAGGTGCTGATGTGGAGGCATTTTTGACTATATTCGAGTGGGTGGCAGAGAAGCTACCGCCAGGGCAGTGGGCGGAGGTGCTTACCCCCTGACTGGTTAGCCCCAGAAGGCCTATTTTGATTTGGCATTACGGGATGTGCAGGAGTATGCCAAACTAAAAACTGAAATTTTGGCATGCACAGGAGTAACTGTCAGTCGAAGCACAAAGGGTTTACCACTGGGTGTATTATGGGGACAAACTGCCTTGATCCCAAATGTTTGATTAACTTCATCTTTTGCAAAAATGTTTGAAGCCGGAATCCTACACTGCAGCCAAGATGGTCGAGCGGGTTGTCATGGATATATTCGTGCACTCCCTTCCTAGGCCGGTACAGACCTGCCCAGAGAGATCCCCTGAATGCGGATGAACTGGTGGGCCTAGTGGAATGGTACCAGGTGGTCGAGAGGTCCATAAGGAAGCCAGAGAATGGTGCATCTCCATACGGGGTACCCAGCGGGAACCAGAGTCCTAAAAGAGGGATAGTAGAGCCACCACAGGGGTGAATCCTAGATCCCAAGGGGTCACTGAGGGGTTGTCAAAGGGCATGGGTAAAAACTTGCTTTGCTGGAGATGTCACGGCCCGGGGCATATAGCTGCTCATTGTCCCCCGAAGAGATGCTGCTCCTACTATGCCTATCAGCCCAGTGAGGGGCCGCAGACATGTCTCGTGTCAATAAATGGGGTGCTGGTGTCAGGACTAAGACTCAGGGAGTTTGGTGACTCTGATTAGGGCCACACTCCCCCACCAGTTGATCCCAGGGAAACACGTAAGCATTGACTGTATCCATGGGTCCCATAAGGTCGGGGTAGTCAAAGATTTGCTACACCCTGTGATAATCGGGCGGGACTTCAGCCTTTTCTGGGACTTGTGGGGATACCAAGTGACGCAGACAGGAGCCAGGTCAACCCCGATGAAACCCCATCGCAGTCAGAGGTGGATGAGTTCCCCTTGTGTGTCCGTCCTGGCTGGTGACGAGGACAAGATGGTGACCAGTGAGGTCAAAATTCCTGAACTGGGAGTTTCTGGTGGGAATTTTGGGACTGGTGGCTGGAGAGTGGCGCTTCTGTAACAATTACAGGAAGCTCAATGAGATGTCCAAGTTCGACGCATATCCGATACCATGGGTCGATGAGCTTATTGAGAGGCTAGGGTCAGCCAGATATATCACCCCCTAAACCTAACAAAAGGGTACTGGCAAATTCTCCTGTCTCCAAGTGCCAAGGAGAAGACGGCCTTCTGTACACTTGACTGGTGCTTTCAGTATACTAGTATACTCGGATACCATTCGGACTGCAAGGAGCCCCAGCTACTTTCCAGAGGGCTATGGACAGGATCCTAGCTCTCAAAAGAAGTACGCCACTTCTTACTTCCATGACATCATGATCTTCAGCCCGAATTGGTAGAAGTCACCTGCAGAAGTACCAGGCGGAACTGAATGTACTGAGGAATGCAAGGTTTACCATAAACCCAAAGAAGTGTGCTCGCGGGAAAGAGGCAAAGTACTTGGGCTACGTCATATGAAAGGGCGAGATAAAGCATCAAATAGACAAGGTGGAGGCAATCCAAAAGTGGCCTCAGCCGGTATCCAAAAAGCAGGTTAGGGCGTTTCTGAGAATTGTGGGATATTATTGTTAATTTATCCCAAATTTAGCCATTATAGCCACCCCCCTGACAGATCTTCTCAAGGGCACAAAATCATTGATGGTCAAATGGTCCTCTGAAGCTGAGATGGCATTCCGGGAGTTGAAGCTTGTCCTGTGCAGACAGCCAGTCTTGGTTGCCTCAGACTTCACTAGGGAGTTTGTGCTCCAAACGTACGCCTCCGAGGTCGGTGTGGGAGCTGTGTTGTCCGAAGAATTATATGGGGACGAAACTCTCCTCCTGTGAGAACTATGCCATCTTTGAGAAAGAGTGCTTGGCCATCAAGTGGGCAATCGACACCCTGAGATACTACCTGTTAAGCAGGAAGTTCAGGCTAGTGTCAGATCATGCGCCCCAGTGATGGATGAGGGAAAAGCGGGGGAAGAATGCCAGGGTAATTAGGTAGTTTCTGGTGCTCCAGGATTTTATACTTTTTATGTGGAGCACGGGCCAGGGAAGTTGCATGGGAGCACAGATGCCCTGTCCAGACTCCCCTGCTTAGCGAGTGAAGGTGCCAAAACCCCTGGCTTTTGGTAGAGGGGTGGATATGTGACAGTCACTGGTAAAGTGCTGGAGGGGCGATGTGTTTCACTACGCCCAATGGCGTCGGTGATATAAAACCCAGAGTTTTTCCTCCCGCACACAGTGTTGTGAGGGGTTGTTATTTGCATAATTGTCTGGCTTTTATGTGGACATCCATAGAGCGGGTGGGAGGATGTCCACCTCCTCTCCACCCCTGGGTGTGGTCTGGGGCTTAAGTAGCTAGCTTCCAGAGGCAGCAGTGTTCAGTGTCTGGAAAGGCACAAAGTGGTTTGTGTTTATGCTAAAACCTGAACTGTGTGTGTTCCAGCCACTCTTTTGTTTTGTTTTCCTGTCTTGTCCAGAGGGCTGGATTTGTTTTACCTTGATTTATGCTGTCCACAATAAACCAAAAGAAGTTCTTAGGCTCTGTGCACACGTTCAGGTTTTTTCGCGGTAAAAACACTATAAAAACTCATTAAAAACGCATACATTATGCATCCTATCATTTAGAATGCTTTCTGCATGTTTTGTGCACATTGATGCGTTTTTTTTCCGGGAAAAAAACGCATTGCGGTAAAAAAAGCAGCATGTTCATTAATTTTGCGGATTTTCTGCGTTTTTCCCGCTATTCTATGCATTTGGGAAAAAACGCACCAAAAACGCGTCAAAAAAAGCGTAAAAAATGCGGTAAAATTGCAGTAAAAACGCATGCGGATTTCTGGCAGAAATGTCTGGTTTTTGTCAGGAAAATTTCTGCAAGAAATCCTGACGTGTGCACATACTCTTAAAGCCGCAGAGTTCCTGTGTTCTACCTCCGTCTACAGCTGAGTGAGCCGATCTACCCCACCATTTTAAAATGGAGCGGCAAATGGAATGTCTGACCACAGCTCTATTCTCTTTGGGGCTTCCAGAAAAAAACAAGTGCAGCTGTCACTGAGGGAACGAATGGATCAGTGGTAGTCACAAATACCACTCCAGTCTAATATGGATAAAAGCTCCACATTCTGCTGATTGGGTCCAAACAGTCAGACTCCCACCAATCAAATATGTTAGCACTGATCCTGTGGAGAGGTGATTACTTTTTTTCACAGGAGAACCACTGTAAGTGCACCTCTTCTGCTGTGTTCCAAGTATTTAACCTCTAATGGAAATAGAGAATCTTTTCCAAATTAATATCAGAGAGAACAAGTGACCTCCATACACAAACACAATTCACTATACCAAGACCAACACCACAGGGAAGAAATACCAACACATCATGACCAGACTACAGTGACCGAATAATACCACCTACAATAGACAAATACCGCCACTCCATGACCAGATCACATAGTGACAGAATAATACCACATACAAGGAACAAATACTGCCACACCATGACCAGACCACAGTGACAGAATAATACCACATACAAGGAACAAATACTGCCACACCATGACCAGATCACATAGTGACAGCATAATACCTTTCAAGGAATAAATACTGCCACACCATGACCAGACCACATATTAACAGCACATAGCGACCAAATAATACTACATACAAGGAGAAATACCACCACAACATGACTACACTACATATTCCACCAGATAGTGACCAAATACTACAATACTGATCATGAATGCAAACCATGATACTAACAACACTTTTATTACCACCAGTGACATTATTCACAAGAGCTCTGTATATAGTAAACATTGTATAGTGTAAGTGTACAGGTAATACAGTGACATTATACACAGGAGCTCTGTATATTGTGCACAGGTAATACAAGGATCACCATTGACATTAAACACAGGATCTCTGTATATAGTGTGTGTGTACATGTAATACACTGCCTCACCAGTGATGTCTGTAGTTGAAGTTTTTCATCTTTCCTTTTGTTTTTCATCCAGCACAGACCGCCATCACTTAAAGCCAGGACTAGTCTCTGCAGAAAATAAGTTATCTATAGCTGATCGCTTTAGAGCACATTTTCCACTTTGTCTCCAACTTCCACACTGTTAAATGAAGAAAAAAAGCGACGTAGTGCCACCCTGCACAGTAACAGGACCCCTATTTTGTTTCACCCCACGGAAAACCATTCCCTAAAAGTAAATTACATTACAGTAGTAATAATGTCCTTAATTGGACCCTAAAGAAATTGTTCCCCACTTGTTACCATAAAGTAATATAGCATGTTCCTTATTCTAGCCTCCAAACAGTAATTAAGTCCCTCGTCCTGGCCCCCTTTGTTCAATAATCTTGAGCAGACTGGCCCCGAGATATCCACTGGCCTCCCCCCCATATGTCCCTTGTCCTGCCCACCCCATAAATTCATCCTGGCCCCCATATTTCTCTTGTCCTGCCCCTCCCCCCATATGTGTATCCTAGCCCCATATCCATCCCAGCACCCAAATGTCCCTAGTCCTAGCCCCACATATATCCATCCTGCACCTACATATACTCCCTCATCCTGGCTCCCATATATCCTTTGCCCTGCCCCCCCAAATATCCATCCTAGCCCCCCATGTGTCCCTTGTCCTGGCTTCCATATATCCATCCTGGCCCCCATATGCCTCTTGTGCTGGCACTCCCATATGTCCATTGTTTTGGCTCCCATATATTTAACCTGGTCCCTTATCCTGCCCCCCATATATCCATCCTAGCCCCACTTCCATATATCCAAACTTGTCCCTTGTCCTGGCCCCCATATGTCCATCCTAGCCCCCCTCCGTATATGAAAACCTGGTTCTTTGCCCTAGCACCCATATATCCATAAAAAAAGTTTCCTCTTACCTGTCTGCGCTCCCAGCACCACACGGCATCCTCTACAGATCTGGCACGTTCATGTCAAAATGGCCGCTGACTTAGCAGAGACCGGCGAATGATGTAAGTTCATGTAAGCAATGAACGCTGTGTGCGCACGCACCCCAGCACATACTGCGCTTTTAAAGGGCTCATGCCCCTAAAAACTGTACACTTTATTTTCTTCCTCTTCCCTTCCTCTATCTTTCTGATACACAGCAAGGGCCCACCGGGGATTTCCCCAATACCCCGCCAGGCCAGTCCGACCCTGCTCCTGTCTACTGTGGCTAGACCATAGTTTGTCGAGTAATGCTTGGGTGGAGAACATTTAGGTTCAATTTCTACAGTGTTTGAATAGATCTCTTATTTTTTAACATCACATTTTGTTAACTAGCTGTTATTGATCTTTTTTATGTTCCATTTCTTAGAAACCATACCTAGTGAGGTGAGTAAATAATTTTTACCCTAATGCTGCTTTTAGATAATTCACATAAAATCATTAATGTGATCCTGTCACCCCAAACGTACAGTAATAGCTAAGCACATAGCCTTGTAGAGGATGTAGTCCCTATAAATGTCATATCTTTAGTGTTCTAATCGCGGCCACTGCTCTGCAGAAATGAAAGTTTAATCAAACATGCTAATTGGGGTGATCCGTGCACCCCTGGTGTGGGCAAGAGGCTCAGTGTTCTGCCCACTGGTTTCACATGCCACTGCCTCCCTCATTGGTGGTTGACCACTTTGGCTTGCTTGGAGTGAGCATTGTCTGCAGAGAAGGCTCAGGCAAGCCAGTGCTGTCCATCACTAGTGAGGGAGGCAGAGACATGCAAAACTGGTGGGCAGAGCAATGCACTGAGCCACACCAAGGGTGCAAAGAACACCTTAATTAGCATGTTTGATTAAATTTCCATTTCTGCAGAATGGAAGCAGTGATTAGAGCTCTAGAAGTCCACATTTTTATAGGGCCTTTTGTTGTGAATTCTGTGGCTGAATTCACTCCTGTGGTCACAAGTGGTACTGCAGCTTCTGAGCTTCCTCCCTCAGGTGTTCTGGTGAGCTCGTTGGCTGCTTTGTTATTTAACTCCACCTGATTCTGTCTTCCTTGCTCCTTGTCAATGTTCCAGTGTTGGACCTGAGCTTCTGGATCTTTCCTGTGGCCTGCTGCTCTGCTTAGATAAGTGTTTCTTTGCTTTTGTTGCTACTTTTTCTGTCCAGCTTGTCTATTCGTTTTTGCTGGAAGCTCTGAGACGCAAAGGGTGCACCGCCATGCCGTTAGTTCGGCACGGTGGGTCTTTTTGCCCCCTATGCGTGGTTTTTTGCTTTAGGGTTTTTTGTAGACTGCAAAGTTCTCTTTGCTATCCTCGCTCTATCTAGAATATCGGGCCTCACTTTGCTGAATCTATTTCATCCCTACGTTTGTCTTTTCATCTTGCTAACAGTCATTATATGTGGGGGGCTGCCTTTTCCTTTGGGGTATTTCTCTGAGGCAAGTCAGGCTTGTTTTTCTATCTTCAGGCTAGTCAGCTCCTCAGGCTGTGCCGAGTTGCATAGGTAGTGACAGGCGCAATCCACAGCTGCCTTTAGTTGTGTTTAGGATAGGTTCAGGTATTGCGGTCTACAGAGATTCCACGTCTCAGAGCTCGTTCTATTGTTTTTGGGTTATTATCAAATCACTGTATGTGCTCTGATTGCTGGCACACTGTGTCACTGGATTGCCTACATAACAGTACAAGGAGCCAACCTAATGATTCTCAATAGAGGGAAAAAAGAAGTTCTGACATCATTTTTTTTTCTCAGCTCTGTGTTCAGTCTTTTTTTTCCCCTAGACATTTGGGTGTTTCAGGACACAGGTGTGGACATGGATATTCAGGGTCTGTGCTCTTCAATGGATAATCTCGTTACAAATGTACAAAGGATTCAAGATACTATTGATCAGAAATCTATGTTAGAACCAAGAATTCCTATTCCTGATTTGTTTTTTGGTGATAGAACTAAGTTTCTTAATTTCAAAAATAATTGTAAGCTATTTCTGGCCTTGAAACCTCATTCTTCTGGTAATCCTATTCAACAGGTTTTGATTATTATTTCTTTTTTGCGCGGCGACCCTCAGGACTGGGCATTTTCTCTTGCGCCAGGAGACCCTGCATTGAGTAATGTAAATGCGTTTTTCCTGGCGCTCGGATTGCTTTACGATGAGCCTAATTCAGTGGATCAGGCTGAGAAAAATTTGCTGGCTTTGTGCCAGGGTCAGGATGATATAGAAGTATATTGTCAGAAATTTAGGAAGTGGTCTGTACTCACTCTGTGGAATGAATCTGCGCTGGCAGCTTTGTTCAGAAAGGGTCTCTCTGAGGCTCTTAAGGATGTCATGGTGGGTTTTCCTATGCCTGCTGGTTTGAATGAGTCTATGTCTTTGGCCATTCAGATCGGTCGACGCTTGCGCGAGCGTAAATCTGTGCACCATTTGGCGGTATTGTCTAAGATTAAACCTGAGCTTATGCAGTGCGATAGGACTATGACCAGAGTTGAACGGCAAGAACACAGACGTCTGAATGGTCTGTGTTTCTACTGTGGTGATTCCACTCATGCTATTTCTGATTGTCCTAAGCGCACTAAGCGGTTCGATAGGTCTGCCGTCATTGGTACTGTACAATCCAAATTCCTTCTGTCCATTACCTTGATATGCTCTTTGTCATCGTATTCTGTCATGGCGTTTGTGGATTCAGGCGCTGCCCTGAATCTGATGGATTTGGATTATGCTAAACGTTGTGGGTTTTTCTTGGAGCCTTTGCGGTGTCCTATTCCGTTGAGAGGAATTGATGCTACACCTTTGGCCAAGAATAAACCTCAGTACTGGACCCAGCTGACCATGTGCATGGCTCCTGCACATAAGGAAGTTATTCGCTTTCTGGTGCTACATAATCTGCATGATGTGGTCGTGTTGGGGTTGCCATGGCTGCAAACCCATAATCCAGTATTGGATTGGAACTCTATGTCGGTATCCAGCTGGGGTTGTCAGGGGGTACATGGTGATGTTCCATTTTTGTCTATTTCGTCATCCACTCCTTCTGAGGTCCCAGAGTTCTTGTCTGATTATCAGGATGTATTTGAAGAGCCCAAGTCCGATGCCCTACCTCCGCATAGGGATTGTGATTGTGCTATCAATTTGATTCCTGGTAGTAAATTCCCTAAAGGTCGATTATTTAATTTATCTGTGCCTGAACACTCCGCTATGCGCAGTTATGTGAAGGAATCCCTGGAGAAGGGACATATTCGCCCATCGTCATCACCACTGGGAGCAGGGTTCTTTTTTGTAGCCAAGAAGGATGGTTCGCTGAGACCATGTATTGATTACCGCCTTCTTAATAAGATCACTGTTAAATTTCAGTATCGCTTTCCATTGTTATCTGACTTGTTTGCTCGGATTAAGGGGGCTAGTTGGTTCACTAAGATAGATCTTCGTGGTGCGTATAATCTGGTGAGAATCAGGCAAGGAGATGAATGGAAAACTGCATTTAATACGCCCGAGGGTCATTTTGAGTATCTAGTGATGCCGTTCGGACTTGCCAATGCTCCATCTGTGTTTCAGTCTTTTATGCATGACATCTTCCGTGAGTATCTGGATAAATTCCTGATTGTTTACTTGGATGACATTTTGATCTTCTCAGATGATTGGGACTCTCATGTGAAGCAGGTCAGAATGGTTTTCCAGGTCCTGCGTGCTAATTCTTTGTTTGTGAAGGGATCAAAGTGTCTCTTCGGTGTGCAGAAAGTTTCATTTTTGGGGTTCATCTTTTCCCCTTCTACTATCGAGATGGATCCGGTTAAGGTCCAAGCCATCCAGGATTGGACTCAGCCGACATCTCTGAAAAGTCTGCAAAAATTCCTGGGCTTTGCTAATTTTTATCGTCGCTTCATCTGTAATTTTTCTAGCATTGCCAAACCATTGACCGATTTGACCAAGAAGGGTGCTGATTTGGTTAATTGGTCTTCTGCTGCTGTGGAAGCTTTTCAGGAGTTGAAGCTTCGTTTTTGTTCTGCCCCTGTGTTGTGTCAACCAGATGTTTCTCTTCCGTTCCAGGTCGAGGTTGATGCTTCTGAGATTGGAGCAGGGGCGGTTTTGTCACAGAGAGGTTCTGGTTGCTCAGTGTTGAAACCATGTGCTTTCTTTTCCAGGAAGTTTTCGGCTGCTGAGCGTAATTATGATGTGGGCAACCGAGAGTTGCTGGCCATGAAGTGGGCATTCGAGGAATGGCGTCATTGGCTTGAAGGAGCTAAGCATCGCGTGGTGGTATTGACTGATCATAAGAACCTTACTTATCTCGAGTCTGCCAAGACTCCTATCCTAGACAGGCCCGTTGGTCGTTATTTTTTGCCCGCTTCGATTTTGTGATTTCGTACCTTCCGGGCTCTAAAAATGTGAAGGCGGATGCTCTGTCTAGGAGTTTTGTGCCCGACTCTCCGGGTTCATCTGAGCCGGCGAGTATCCTCAAGGAAGGAGTCATTGTGTCTGCCATCTCCCCTGATTTGCGGCGAGTGTTGCAAAAATTTCAGGCTAATAAACCTGATCGTTGTCCGGCGGAGAAACTGTTCGTCCCTGATAGGTGGACTACTAAAGTTATCTCTGAACTTCATTGTTCGGTGTTGGCTGGTCATCCTGGAATCTTTGGTACCAGAGAGTTAGTGGCTAGATCCTTCTGGTGGCCATCTCTGTCACGGGATGTACGTACTTTTGTGCAGTCCTGTGGGATTTGTGCTAGGACTAAGCCCTGCTGTTCACGTGCCAGTGGGTTGCTTTTGCCCTTGCCGGTCCCAAAGAGGCCTTGGACACATATTTCGATGGATTTCATTTCTGACCTTCCCGTTTCTCAAAAGATGTCAGTCATTTGGGTGGTCTGTGATCGCTTTTCTAAAATGGTCCATCTGGTGCCCTTGGTTAAATTGCCTTCCTCCTCTGATTTGGTGCCTTTGTTCTTCCAGCATGTGGTTCGTTTGCATGGCATTCCTGAGAATATTGTTTCTGACAGAGGTTCCCAGTTTGTTTCGAGGTTTTGGCGAGCCTTTTGTGGCAGGATGGGCATTGACCTGTCTTTTTCCTCGGCTTTCCATCCTCAGACTAATGGCCAGACCGAACGAACCAATCAGACCTTGGAGACATATCTGAGATGTTTTGTTTCTGCTGACCAGGATGATTGGGTGTCCTTTTTGCCGTTGGCTGAGTTCGCCCTTAATAATCGGGCCAGCTCGGCTACCTTGGTCTCTCCATTTTTCTGCAATTCTGGGTTCCATCCTCGTTTCTCTTCAGGACAGGTTGAGTCTTCGGACTGTCCTGGTGTGGATTCTGTGGTGGACAGGTTGCAGCAGATCTGGACTCAGGTAGTGGACAATTTGGCCTTGTCCCAGGAGAAGGCTCAACTTTTCGCTAATCGCAGACGCCGTGTGGGTCCCCGACTTCGTGTTGGGGATCTGGTTTGGTTATCTTCTCGTCATATTCCTATGAAGGTTTCCTCTCCTAAATTTAAACCTCGTTTTATTGGTCCGTATAGGATTTCTGAGATTCTCAATCCTGTGTCTTTTCGTCTGACCCTCCCAGACTCCTTTTCCATACATAATGTATTCCATAGGTCGTTGTTGCGGAGATACGTGGCACCTATGGTTCCATCTGTTGAACCTCCTGCCCCGGTTTTGGTGGAGGGGGAATTGGAGTATATTGTGGAGAAAATTTTGGATTCTCGTGTTTCTAGACGGAAACTCCAGTATCTGGTTAAATGGAAGGGTTATGCTCAGGAAGATAATTCCTGGGTTTTTGCCTCTGATGTCCATGCTCCAGATCTTGTTCGTGCCTTTCATGTGGCTCATCCTGGTCGGCCTGGGGGCTCTGGTGAGGGTTCGGTGACCCCTCCTCAAGGGGGGGGTACTGTTGTGAATTCTGTGGCTGAATTCACTCCTGTGGTCACAAGTGGTACTGCAGCTTCTGAGCTTCCTCCCTCAGGTGTTCTGGTGAGCTCGTTGGCTGCTTTGTTATTTAACTCCACCTGATTCTGTCTTCCTTGCTCCTTGTCAATGTTCCAGTGTTGGACCTGAGCTTCTGGATCTTTCCTGTGGCCTGCTGCTCTGCTTAGATAAGTGTTTCTTTGCTTTTGTTGCTACTTTTTCTGTCCAGCTTGTCTATTCGTTTTTGCTGGAAGCTCTGAGACGCAAAGGGTGCACCGCCATGCCGTTAGTTCGGCACGGTGGGTCTTTTTGCCCCCTATGCGTGGTTTTTTGCTTTAGGGTTTTTTGTAGACTGCAAAGTTCTCTTTGCTATCCTCGCTCTATCTAGAATATCGGGCCTCACTTTGCTGAATCTATTTCATCCCTACGTTTGTCTTTTCATCTTGCTAACAGTCATTATATGTGGGGGGCTGCCTTTTCCTTTGGGGTATTTCTCTGAGGCAAGTCAGGCTTGTTTTTCTATCTTCAGGCTAGTCAGCTCCTCAGGCTGTGCCGAGTTGCATAGGTAGTGACAGGCGCAATCCACAGCTGCCTTTAGTTGTGTTTAGGATAGGTTCAGGTATTGCGGTCTACAGAGATTCCACGTCTCAGAGCTCGTTCTATTGTTTTTGGGTTATTATCAAATCACTGTATGTGCTCTGATTGCTGGCACACTGTGTCACTGGATTGCCTACATAACAGCCTATATCCCCTACAAGAGTAAGAAGTCAGTTTATACTGTCAGCTTAGTCTAACAGACTCTTTATGTTAAATATGACTACACATGTACTGTATAACTTCTTAAACTGGGCAATTTTTTGACAATTACTCTAAAGTTGTCTCATGTAGAAAATCCTATTATTACATGTATAGTAATGCCATCCATCCAAATGAATGTCTGACCAGTAACCCATGGGTAAGGTTATTGACACCAGATAGATTTTTACACAATTAGTAATCTGGGTCCCTTATCAGGAGGTCCATCTCTGATTCAGATGTGACCCATAGTGTAAATGATGAGATAACAAATTTCCTTTAAATCTGTTATCAGGCTTTAAGCTTCTCGATCTGAGGGCAGAATAAAATGGGGACAGAGACCCTTATTGTAGCGTTAGATCACTTATTGAGCTCCATGCTGTAGTTTTTATAATACCAATTTATTTGCTAGGCTACTCAATCGTGAGCTCTGTCTAACGTTACAAACATCATTGATTGGCGGTTTTATGCTTAGATGGTCTATAGACATAAAGCTGAATCAGTGCTGGAAGTCAGGCTAGCTGGAGCTCATGAATATGGAGCACGACCTAGCAGAAGCTCATCACTGAAATGACTAGCAGAGCTGCAGCAGATCAATGTTTTATCAAAACTACAGCAAGAAGCCCAGCAACTGACCCACAGAAATCAGTCTTTGCTTATACTTTTATGCTGCTTTCAGTTGTGACCGCATAAATCTGGTGTCATATAACGGGCTATTCCCATTTCATAAAGTGATCGCATACAATTAGCACATCATGGTATCATCACTTTATAGGATGGGAATTACCCTTAATGCGAATGTCACCAGGATTTTGTTACCCCATCTGGGAGCAGCATGATGTAGGAACAAATCCCGATTCTAGCAATGTACTACTTACTTTACTGGGTGCAGCAGTTTTGATAAAATCACTGTTTTCTCTACTGCGGATCTCCAATTCTCTGTATAACCCCGCCCACACCACTGATTGGCAGCTTTCTATGTACACTGTGCATAGGCATTAGGCTGCCAATAAGTGGTGAGGACAGGGTTGGACTATCTGGCAGCAGGATTGCTATTCCTCTAATCGTGATCTTCTATTGATAAAATAACTTCTCAAAACTACAGAAAGCAGACCAGTGACACATTGCTGGAATCCGGATCCAAATAATATGTTGGCACACATTCTGAAATCAAAACAGTTTGGCTTGCAAATCATGCACTTTTGACACAATTACAAAAAATAAATCCATGTAATAAGTGGTTAAAATAATATCCACATGGGATTTGTTTCTTTAATGCTGATTAATTTACAAAATTGCCAGTTGTAATTAACGCCATGGGTGCACGTCACCTCTTCTGCACCATGCATGCTGGTGTGGTAGATGGCACGTTTCAATAACACATCTTCTCGTTTAATTGACAGCATGGAGCAAGTTCTAGAAGAGGACGGCAAACGACATGTCCTGTGTGTGATCAAACGTTTTCAAGTCATCAAATATTACAAGATCATGTACTGTGTCACTTTGATTAGGTGGAAGCCAGACCATAATCATACACGTATCTCTGGCTGTGCACTTACCTGATGAATAGGTTTAATTATAGAAGTATTCTGATTTTGGGTTAGAAAAAAATTACAAATTATCCTTTCTAAATATATTTGTGTTAAATAAAAACAGAAGGGTGGAAACGGTTTGTAAGTGTGTACAGGAATTAATGTTTTGCATACAAACTAATCAAATACCGTAGATTGTCAGATATCTAGTTCACAGGACATAAATTTATTAGGCCGATATGTTTTCTGCCAGTTCTCCTTTAAAGAGGCTATTCCCTATAGAAAAACTGTGTTCTAAGCTGCGGTGGCTATGTAAAAAAAACAAAAAGGCATTTCTATCCTCATCGCGTGCATCGTTAGCTCTCTGGCTTGTTGCATCGACAGTATTGCAGCCAATCATTGAGATCAGCAGCTTGTGCCGTCAATAAAGCCAATGTGGCTCCGCTGAGATCTGTGATTGGCTGCAGAGCTGTTGACATGTCAGCGCTGCAGACAAATGAAGACTGGGGCAATGGCGATGAGCCAGAGCTGGTGTGAATTAGCAATCCATTTTTTATTTTTTTAATTAGAGCTAAACATAGCTTAAAGAGTAGCTAAACTTTTTCTTTGTGATTTTTCATATTTACCAAGAACTTAAAGGGAACCTGTCACCTGAATTTGGCGGGACAGGTTTGCGGTCATATGGGCGGGGTTTTTGGGTGTTTGATTCACCCTTTCCTTACCCGCTGGCTGCATGCTGGCCACAATATTGGGCTGAAGCTCATGCTGTGTCCTCCGAAGTACACACCTGCACAAGGCGCAAGATTGCCTTGTGCAGGCGTGTACTTCGGAGGACACAGCATGAACTTCAACCCAATATTGTGGCCAGCATGCAGCCAGCGGGTAAGGAAAGGGTGAATCAAACACCCAAAAACCCCGCCCATATGAACGCAAACCTGTCTCGCCAAATTCAGGTGACAGGTTCCCTTTAAATTGCCTGCCGATCAGTGGGGGGCCCAAGTCCTGAGAACTTTGTCAATTGCACAATGAACCCCCCTGAGAAATGCCAAGCTCAGCAGACAGGAGCACACCGCTCCTGTCTGAGTGTGCAAAGTTTGAATTCAATAGAACGCCTATGCTTTCTATATGGAGTCTGTACCCCTCTGTGTGTGCACTCCTATCTGCTGAGCTGCACACTTGTGAGGGTCCCAGGATCTGGACCCCCACTGATCCGCAGGCAATTCAAGTGCCTGCTAAGTATGACAACTCACAAAGTTTAATTACGCCTTAAAGCCCAATGTTTTCTGAAAGGAGGTGGACTATTCTTTATTTGGCTTACTACATGTCTGGTGACTTTTTTTAGTTGCTCAGGGTTTATATGTTCAATAATTCTCTAAGGTAAATCTCTCCTTATACTGACTTGAGATTGAGTATTGGTGTATAAGAATGCCGCAAGCCCACCCTCAACAGGCAGAGCAGTGGAAGGCAGAACAGCCATTAATGAGACAGGAGGGCATTTTCAGACCTTCAGACTCCCTATAGTTATTTATAACAAGGATGCAAGCACGGATTTCATTTTTTTTGCGATTTACATATCACTATTCCACTAACTAGCTTATCACTTATATCATGATGCTATATCACAGAGATGGGGAACAATTTTTCTGCCAAGAGTCATTTATATGAATATGTGCACCATCCTTTAAGAGCCGCACAAAATTAGTAACTTGAAAATGATCCTGCTATGTTTGGTCCAACAATTAATTAAATGGACCCCAATGTGATGGCTGGAACTGCTTCTCTTGGGTGAGGTGTGATGTTAGGTGGTATTGATGATGTTGCTACTCGCAACTGCTTTTCCAGGTCAGTGTGGAGTGCAGTCAACCCTTCGTGATAAATTTCTCAACAGTAAGTTGATTAGTGGGGAATTCATCACTGCTCGTATTACTTTTGTAGAACTCAAGTGCTGGGAGGTCTGCTTGATACATAACATAGGAGACGACAAGACTGCTGAATATATCTCACATAGGAGATGCTGGAGCAGGAGCATATACATCACACCTTGGGGCTGGAGGCCGCAGCACATACATCACATGAGATAAGGGGGCTGCTACTATTGTGTTCATCTGTGCGTCAGGAGAGCATTGCGTGCTAACTCTACCCACAGAGTGCATCCTGAAGTTAGCACAGATCAGCATCAGGACGTAATCCTACATTGTGCGTGTTCCTGTTTTCAGTAGTGAACACTGCATGTGCTCATACTGCAAGAAAGGGTTTAAAGGGCTGGCAAGACGTGGTTGCCGGCTTAAGCATTGCGATCCCCAAGAATGTGCGCTAGGGTCAGAGAAAAGGTCATAATGAGACACAAACGGTCCACGGGTCAAAGATTTCCCACCCCTGCAATCGGAACAGCATACTTTGGCCACTTAACTTGTGTTGCAACAAAGTAGATCCAGTCTTAGTAAATATTTGTATTTACTATAAAGTAGGTATTCTGGAGCATCTTTTCTGATAATTCTACATTATTTGTTCCTCTTATTCCTCCCAAAAAATCTGCAATTGGAGCATCACACCAGTGTTTTTCTTTATTGCAGTGCTGCTCCTAAGTTCCCTGGTCCTGGTTTCATGCTTACCAGCCGCTGTCTTCATCTGTTCCCGGCGCTGCTTCTGACTGTCTCCAGCAGTTTTATGACCTGCTGGATTGCTCCAGTGTTTGCTGGAGCGATCTGGAAGTCACAACTCAATGTAAGTCAGAGCCAGAACAAGGACCGAAAGAGGCTCTCATAGACTTACATTGAGAGCTTGAGCCCAATACTTCCTGTCAGTCAGAAATTGCGGTCCCAAGATTTCGGTGAGGGACTGGAGTTTCACTGGGAAAAACTGGCAAGTGTAAGACTGGGGTGCAAGGAACTTAGTTTAGTCGCACCACTCCAGTGCTGCAATAAAATAAAAAAACAGTGGAGTGGTGCTTTAAATGAACTAGTAGGTGTTGTCAATTGTGGGTACACAGTGGCAAAGTCAAATTGATACTTACCATACTGTACGCTACTGTACTGAATAGGGACACAGCCCTTAAATAAGGAGACTGGCAACACCAGGTTAATTTTTTATTTTTTTTTATATACATTTCCTAGGGAATACAAGTACCGTATTTACTAAAACAAACCTCAATAGTGCTGACAGGTCCCTCTTTAAGACCTTGTCTTCAACATACTTTCTAAGGCAGAATCATGCACATTTCTCCTCTTCTGGAATGTAGAAAAGATGCTCCAAAGTGTGACTGACCTTCAATATTAATGTCCAGCTGGTTATTGTACACTAGGCAGAGATGAGCTGCAAATAGGTGGAAATGATAACTTTACATTATATTTACATAATTGTATTCTCCTTAATAAAGTTATTATATATCTTAATAAATACAACTATATATTAATACTGGTGTGTTTATTTTTGCTGTCTGCATATTACTATTCATTTCTTCATGTTTTTTGACGTTCAATATCTGAATTGGTCCATATTGCTAATGTCCTTTGGGCTCAGTATGGTTATCATCCTCCTTCCTTGTTGGCACATCCCAGCATGATCAAATCATGACAATATATAATATATATGTAAGAAATTGAAAAAAGAGCCAGCTCACCAGAAATGACTAGATGCCAGTAAAATGGAAAAAGTAAAAAAAAAAAGTTCCAACGCCTTCAAACCTTATTTAACCATTATTGAAAAAGTCCACTCAGAATATCGGGAGAAAAATCAACGCGTTTCGAACCAATCTGGCGGTTTTTGTGTAAGCATGATTAAAGGGAACCTGTCACCTGAATTTGGCGGGACTGGTTTTGGGTCATATGGGCGGAGTTTTCGGGTGTTTGATTCACCCTTTCCTTACCTGCTGGCTGCATGCTGGCCGAAATATTGGATTGAAGTTCATTCTCTGTCTTCCATAGTACACGCCTGCGCAAGGAAAGATTACTTTGCGCAGGCGTGTACTACGGAGAACAGAGAATGAACTTCAATCCAATATTTCGGCCAGCATGCAGCCAGCAGGTAAGGAAAGGGTGAATCAAACACCCGAAAATTCCGCCCATATGACCCAAAACCAGTCCCGCCAAATTCAGGTGACAGAGTCCCTTTAACTGATTGGAGGAATTGTCAAGAAGAGCTGAAACATTTTTCAGTTTTTCCACGATAATATTATAATTATAGAAATCAGCAAATGCTGGGAATCATTTAAAGGGGTTTTCCGGAACCAACACTGTTTTTAACCCTGTAACAATCAGAGTTGCTCACTGGCTAAGAAGAATCGTGCAACTTCACAGGACGGGATTTCTTCTAAGCCTCCAGGTTTGACACTTTGAGGGTCTGTCCTTAGTATAAGTCCAGTTTGACAAGTTCAAGCGCTTTCATGAGACGATCAGATATCTGTGCAGGAACAACTCTGCTGGTAAAAACATAATGCAAGCACTTCATACATACAGTGGGAACCACACACTCCAGCAATACACAACAATGAAATGTGCTGAAAAGATGAAGCAGAAAGACCTCTGGAATGGCGTAGAGCCATGACTTCACTGGGTTTTGTCTAGAGTTACTTTTTTCAGAGAAGACATTTAAATAGTTCTCTCTAATGATGTAGCCTGGTGTGATAGTTCATGAGCAGATGTGAAGGTCTGCAACAGCAATCCTCTGTATATGTGTGACCCCTGCTGGTTGTTTCCTGTATATGCAGCTTTTATAAAAAATATTGAAAGTCCTCAGTGATTTATACCTTTTAACCCCTTCAACCGTGGGCAATTTTCCATTTTTCGCTCCCCTTCTTCCCAGAACCATAACTTTATTTTTTTTGTCAACGTGTGTTTTTTTGTTTTCTCTTGAATGTCGCAAAAAGGTTTTTTTTTTTTTTTATTAAACTTTTGGGTTTATTTGTTAATAAACACAAAACCGTGGTGGCTCAGTGGTTAGCACTGCAGCGCTGGAGTCCTGGGATCAAATCCCACCAAGGACAACATCTGCAAGGAGTTTGTATGTTCTCCTCATGATTGCGTGGGTTTCCTCCTGGTACTCTGGTTTCCACCCACATTCCAAAGACATACTGATAGAGAATTTAGATTGTGAGTCCCTTCTGGGACAGTGATGATAATGTGTGCAAACTGTAAAGCGCTGCGGAATATGTTAGTGCTATATAAAAATAAAGATTTATTATTAACATTTCAAAAAAAAAAAACTACTTTTTGTTGGTTTCGATAGTCTGCCTAAGAAGATGCTGATGACACACAGATCTACATCTCTGTACCAGATATCATCACCCTACTAACTAGAATCCCTCAATGTCCGCTATTTCATCCTTGTTCTCCACTAGATTTCTAAAACTTAATATGGACAAAACAGAATTCATCATCTTTCCCCCATCTCACGCGACCCCCCCCCCCCCAACGAACCTATCCATTACAGTAAAAGGCTGCCCACACTCCCTAGTCCCACAAGCTCGCTGCCTCGGGGTAATCCTTGACACTGAACTCTCCTTCAATCCACATATCCAAGCCCTGCCGCCTTCAATTCAAAAATATTGCACAGATCCGTACATTCCTAAACCAAGAATCTGCAAAAACCCTAGTCCATGCCCTCATCATTTCCCGCCTTGACTACAGCAACCTCCTGTAGCAACCTGTTCACACACCACCAAGAAACTTGAAGACACAAAAGAGCACAGTGAGGTCAAAAATACTCTGTATGTGGACATGCTGGATGGATTATTAGGGATTATATACATTAGTTAGGACTGCTCTATATGGGTATACCTTGACAAGTGGTGGAGCAGCTTTAGTATACATTTTTTCGCAAAAAAAGTATCAACTAAATACCCTGTTTTTTCCATCTTTTGACTAGCACTTGCTTATTACTGTGATTTTTTACAACAGTATTTTTGACCTCACTGTGCTCTTTTGTGTCTTCAAGTTTCTTGGTGGTGTGTGAACAGGTTGCTACAGACTTGTTCAATGTGCAAGTAGCCCATGTGTTTCTGGTTCTATAATTGTTCTCTTGTTTCTACAAGACTGGGGAGTCCACCACTCCTTATGGGTCATTTGCATCAAAGCTGTTCCATCCAGCATGTCCACATGGATATTCCTTCTCTGAACCCTGCTCATACAGGTACTATACAGATGATCAGGTTTTTAAATACATCAGATAGGGATTATATACATTAGTTAGGACTGCTCTATATGGGTATACCTTGACGATTGGTGGAGCAGCTTAGTATACATTTTTTTGCAAAAAAAAGTATCAACTAAATACCCTGTTTTTTCCATCTTTTGACTAGCACTTGCTTATTACTGTGATTTTTTTTTTACAACAGTATTTGTGACCTCACTGCTCTCTTGTGTCTTCAAGTTTCTTGGTGGTGTGTGAACAGGTTCCTACAGACTTGTTCAATGTGCTAGTAGCCCATGTGTTTCTGGTTCTTCAGTCCTATGTGTAGCATAAATCATCATCTATGAACTCTGGCCACAGGCCTACATTCATAAGAGACAGGCACGTTCATCTTCTGGAGACCTCCAGCTGTCATGACATCCCATTGGCGCCCTGCAATCATGTGACATGAGCGTCAATGGGCGGGTCTTGTGACATGCTTCCGGTTAGAAAGTGTGAAATGCCACTGTCAGAATTTGACAGCAGCACTTAATTTATTACCCCCTTACCCCCAAGGGTGGTTTGCATGTTAAAGACCGGGCCAATTTTTACAATTCTGACCACTGTCCCTTTATGAGGTCATAACTCTGGAATGCTTCAACGGATCCTGATGATTCTGACAATGTTTTTTCGTGACATATTGCACTTCATGATCATGGTAAAATTTCTTTGATATTACCTGCATTTGTGAAAAAAAACAATTTGGCGAATATTTCACAATTTTCCAACTTTGAATTTTTATGTCCTTAAATCAGAGATATGTCATACAACATACTTAATAAATAACATTTCCAACATGCCTACTTTACATCAGCAAAATTTTGGAACCAAAATTTTTTTTTGTTAGGGAGTTAAAAGGGTTAAAAGCAGCAATTTCTCATTTTTACAACACCATTTTTTTTAGGGATCACATTTGAAGTCACTTTGAGGGGTCTATATGATGGAAAATACCCAAAAGTGACACCATTCTAAAAACTGCACCCCTATAGGTGCTCAATACCACATTCAAGAAGTTTATTAACCCTTCAGGTGTTTCACAGGAATTTTTGGAATGTTTAAAAAATAAATGTTTAGAATTGAGAGTTCTCAGTGGTTTATACTTAACTGAAAAGATGGTAACAAATTGCAAGCTTTCGAGACTACACAGGTCTCTTCATCAGGCAAAGACTAAAACAAATTCTGAAGAATCGAAAGCCTGCAATTTGTTACCATCTTTTCAGTTAGCCATTAAAAGGTATCAACCACTGAGAACTCTCAATTCTAAAATATTTTTCTATCTACTGGCTAACACGGTATCAAGATATATATCTTTCCTTTAAAAAAATAAATGAACATTTCACTTTTTTTTTCACAAAAAATTTACTTCAGCTCCAATCTGTTTTATTTTACCAAGGGTATCAGGAGAATTTGGACCCCAAAAGTTGTTGTACAATTTGTCCTGAGTACGCCGATACCCCATATGTGGGGGTAAACCACTGTTTGGGTGCATGGCAGAGCTCGGAAGGGAAGGAGCGCAGTTTGACTTTTCAATGCAAAATTGACTGGAATTGAGATCGGACGCCATGTCGCGTTTGGAGAACCCCTGATGTGCATAACCATTGAAACCCCCCACAAGTGACACCAATTTGGAAAGTAGACACCCTAAGGAACTTATCTAGATGTTTGGTGAGCACTTTGACCCACCAAGTGCTTCACAGAAGTTTATAATGTAGAGCCGTAAAAATAAAAAATATAATTTTTGTGAAAAAATTATATTTGCGCCCCCAATTCTTTATTTTCCCAAGGGTAACAAAAGACATTGGACCCCAAAAGTTGTTGTGCAATTTGTCCTGAGTATGCTGATACCTCATATGTGGGGGTAAACCACTGTTTGGGTGCATGGCAGAGCTCGGAAGGGAAAGAGCGCCGTTTGACTTTTCAATACAAAATTGACTGGAATTGAGAAAGGACGCCATGTCGCCTTTGGAGGCCCCTGATGTGCCTAAACATAGGAAACCCCCCACAAGTGACACCATTTTGGAAAGCAGACCCCCTAAGGAACTTATCTAGATGTCTTGTGAGAACTTTGAACCCCCAAGTGTTTCACTACAGTTTATAACGCACACCTGTGAAAAAAATGATTTTTTTAGCCCAATTTTTTCCCCAAGGTTAACAAGAGAAATTGTACCCCAAAAATTGCTGTCCAATTTGTCCTGACTACACTGATACCCCATATGTTGGGGTAAACCCCTGTTTGGGCGCAAGGGAGAGCTCAGAAGGGAAGGAGCACTGTTTTACTTTTTCAATGCAGAATCGGCTGGAATTGAGATTGGACGCCATGTTGCGTTTGGAGAGCCCCTGATGTGCCTAAGTGGAAACCCCTCAATTCTAACTGAAACCCTAACCCAAATACACCCCTAACCCTAATCCCAACCACACCCCTAACCTGAACACGCCCCAACCCTAATCCCAACCACAACTCTAACCACACCCCTAACCCTGACACACCCCTAACCCTAATCCCAACCGTAAATGTAATCCTAACTTTAGCCCCAACCCTAACTGTAGCACCAACCCTAGCCCTAACGGGAAAATGGAAATACTTTTTTTTAATTTTATTATTTTTCCCTAACTAAGGGGGTGATGAAGGGGGGTTTGATTTACTATTTATAGCTGTTTTTTATGATTGGCAGCTGTCACACACTAAAAGACGATTTTTATTGCAAAAAATAGTTTCTGCGTCTCCACATTTTGAGAGCTATAATTTTTCCATATTTTGGTCCACAGAGTCATGTAAGGTCTTGTTTTTTGCAGGACGAGTTAGTGGTAATATTTTCGGGCACGTGACATTTTTTGATAGCTTTTTATTCTGATTTTTGTGAGGCAGAATGACCAAAAACCAGCTATTCATGAATTTCTTTTTTGGGGGGAAGGGGATATACGTTTCCACGTTTGGTAAAAATGATAAAGCAGTTTTATTCTTCAGGTCAGTACGATTACAGCGATACCTCATTTATATCTTTTTTTTATGTTTTGGCGCTTTTATACGATAAAAACTTTTATATAAAAAATAATTAATTTTGCATCGCTTTATTCTGAGGACTATAACTTTTATTTTTTCGCTGATGATGCTGTATGGCGAGTCGTTTTTTGCGGGACAAGATGATGTTTTCAGCGGTACCGTGTTTATTTATATCCTTTTTTTGATCGCGTGCTATTCCACTTTTTGTTCGGCGGTATGATAAAGCATTTTTTTCCTCTTTTTTTAAAGGCGTTAACTGAAGGGGTTAACTAGTGGGACAGTTTTATAGGTCGGGTCGTTACGGACGCGGCGATACTAAATATGTGTACTTTCATTGTTTTTTTTTATTTAAAGAAATGTATTTATTGGAACAATATATATACGGTAGTTTTTTATTTATTTAGGAATTTTTTTTTTTTACACATTTTTACTTTTTTTTACTTTGTCCCAGGGTGGGACATCATGTTATAGTGTCAGATCGCTGATCTGACACTTTGCACAGCACTGTGTCAGATCAGCGATCTGACAGGCAGTACTGCAGGCTTGCCAGCTCCTGCTCTCAGCAGGAGCTTGCAAGCCACCTCCCTACAAGACCCGGAAGGAGCCCCGCGGCCATTTTGGATCCGGGGCCTGCAGGGAGGAGATGCTCAGAACAACACGATCACATCGCGTTGTTCCGAGGGTCTCAGGGAAGCACGCATGGAGCCCCCTCCCTGCGGGATGCTTCCCTATGCCGCCGGAACGCTGCGATCATATTTGATCGCAGTGTTCCGGGGGTTATTGTGCCGGGAGCGATCCGTGACCACTCCTGGTACATAGTGCCGGATGTCAGCTGTAATAATCAGCTGACACCCGGCGGACATTGTCCGCGCTCCCCCGTGAGCATGGCTGATCGCCCTTGACGTACTATCCCGTCCCTGTGAATTAAGTCTCAGGTCACCTCGACGGGATAGTACGTCATATGGCAGAAAGGGGTTAACAGCCGCAGGTAGATCGCAAATCCACCCGCGGCTGTTAGATGCACATGACAGGCAATCAGATCAGCTGTTATGTGCAAGGAAAGATGCAGGTTCAGCGCCGTTACCAGTATTAAAGGCAGGGACACGATCAATGACGTACGTATGTCATTGGTCATGAAGGGGTTAATGTCCAATATGGCGTTTCTTCCCTTCTGGGCTTTACACTGTGACTCAAACGTAGTCTTTGATCCTACATGGGATATCTGCGTACTCAGGAGAATTTGCACAACAAGTTTTGGGGACCATTTTCTCCTGCTATCCTTGTGAAAATAAAAAATTGGGGTTAAATTAACATTTTTGTGGGAAAAATGTGATTCTTTTTATTCTCCACGTTATAAACTTCTGGGAAGCAGCTGAAGGTTCGAGGTGCCTACCACACATCTAAATATATTACTTAAGGGGTCTATCTTCCAAAATTGTGTCGCTTGTGGGGATTTTCCACTGTTTAGGCACATGTGGGGCTCTCCAAACGCAACATGACACTGGAAGACCATTCCATCAAAGTCTGCGCTCCAAAACGTCACTCCTCCTTTTCTGAGCCCTGTCGTGAGCCTTAACTGTATTTTACCCTCAATATGGGGTATCTGTGCAAAATTTGGGGCTAAAAAACATTTTTGTGGGGAAAATGTGATTTCTTTTTTTATTTTCATGGCTCAAAGTTATAAACTTCTGTGAAGCATCTTGGGGTTCAAGGTGCTAACAACACATCTAGATAAGTTCCTTGAGGGGTCTAGTTTCCAAAATGTTGTGACTAGTGGGCGGTTTCCACTGTTTAGGCACATCAGGGGCTCTGCAAACATAACATGGCGTCCACTAATCCAGCAAATTTTACATTCAAAAAGTCAAATAGAGCTCCTTCCCTTACGAGCCCCTCTGTGTGCCCAAACAGTGGTTTTCCTCCACATACGGAGTATCAGCATGTTCAGCAGAAATTGCATAACAAATTTTGCAGTTCATTTTTTTCTGCTACCCTCTACGAAAATAAAAAATTTGGCATCTAAAGTAAATTTTTTCAGACAAAAAGTTAAATGCACAATTTAAATCTATAGGCAGGCGCAAGTGCAATTAATAAAAGGAGGGTATTAGCTGCAAACAGGACAATACAATGTGATCGCGTTGTTCTGAGGTTCTCCCTGCCTGCATATACCTTGATCCAAGATGGCCACGGGGTCCTTCCAGGTCCTGCAGGGAGGTGGCTTGTCAGTGCCTGCTGAGAGCAGGACCTGAGAAGCCTCCTTCACTGCCTGTTTGCTTTGCAAAGTGTCAGATCAGCGATCTGACTTTATACAGGGATGTAACACCCTGGAACAATGTAAAAAAATATTTTTAAAAAATCCTAAATAAAGAAAAAAATATATTGTTCCAATAAATACATTTCTGTATGTAAATTAAAAAAAAACAATAAAAGTACGCATTTAGTATCGCCGCATCCGTAACGGCCCGGAGAACACCGTAAAAAAGTAAATAAAAAACAATACATTATCATCATGCCACCAAACAAAAAATAGAATTAGGCTTACCAGTAATTCGGTTTCTAGGAACCTTCCACGACAGCCACTTCGGAGGTTGTCTTCCCCGCCCTAATAGGGGACAGGAACACAAAGAGGTCAAATACCCCTCCGCTTCCTGCAATCACCAGTGTTTTCCTGGGCACAGTAGCATGTTTAATTACCACAAAAGTGCAGGAATCATTCAATAAGTAAGTTATCAGATAGGGAGGGAAATTAGTGCCGTCGTGGAAGGTTCCTAGAAACCGAATTACCGGTAAGCCTAATTCTACTTTCTCTAGTCACCTTCCACGACAGCCACTTCGGAGTAGTACCAACAGCTAATTTCTCTAGGGAGGGATCACAGCCTGCAGAACTCGTCTGCCAAATGTTAAATCCCTATTGAAATTTAGCCGGTAATGTCTGGTGAACGTGTGGACGGACGACCAGGTGGCGGCTCTGCATATCTGCTCTGATGAAGCATTCCCCCTCTCTGCCCATGATGTTGCCATTGCCCGGGTAGAATGTGCCTTCAGTGAAGCAGGTGGATCAAGTTTCTGTGATGAATAAGCCAGGCAAATACACTGATCCAATTCGCGATCGTGTTCTTTGCCGCCTTCTTGCCTTTGTTCCGTCCTGAGAACTGGATGAATATATTTTGATCAATTCGCCAGGCTTCAGTCTGTCGTAGGCAAGATAGAACCACCCTGCAGACATCAAGGGTGTGGAAAGTTTCTTCCTTAGGGTTGGAGGGGTCTGGGCAGAATGAGGGCAGCACAATGTCCTGATCCCTATGAAAATTTTAGACTACTTTAGGTAGAAAGGACTGATCTAGTCTCAGTATAATGCTATCTGTAGTGAACATCAGGTAGGGTTCCTGTATGGACAGGGCCTGTAACTCTCCTATACATCTAGCCATAGTGATTGCGACTAAGAAAACTTTTAAAGGTTAAGTTCTTTATGGTCATAGATTCCAGGGGTTGAAACGGATCTTGGGTTAGGCTGTTAAGAACGATATTAAGGTCCCAAGGCGGCACCTTACTATGGAGTCTAGAACGAATCCTGGATGCTGATGTCATAAAGCGCTTGATCCAGCGGTGGCCGGCTAAGTCTAGATCAAAAAAGGTGCTAAGGGCAGATACTTGCACTTTCAGTGTGCTAGGGGTAAGGACCATTTCTAAGCCTTTCTGTAAAAAGTCTAAGACCTGTGCTATATTGGGATAGAAGAAGGTCTGGGGTTTCAGGGGAGCACCAGGACGTAAACCTTTTCCAGACCTTGGCATACATGGCATTGGTTACTGGCTTTCTGCTTTTTTGGAGAGTTTTGATTACTTTATCCGAGAGTCCTTTGGCTCTTAAAATTCTCGCTTCAGTAACCATGCCGCCAGGTTCAGTTTGTGTAGGTCCGGGTCCGAGCCACAGTGGAGCGATTATGGTGACCCGGTCTGTTCTGATTTTTTATAGTGTCTTTGCCAGCAAGGGGATGGGTGGAAAAGCATACACGAGGTTGAACCTCCACGGTTGTGAGAACGCATCTATTCCCTGCGCTCCATCCGTGCAATAGAGGGAGAAGAATGCCTCCGCCTTTTGTCTGTTGGCAAACAGGTCCACCTCTGGAGTTCCCCATCTCGAGGTTAGGGACATGAACACTGTTTGGTTGAGACACCACTCCCCTGGGTGTATGTCTTTCCGGCTGAGGAAGTCTGCCTGAGTATTGTCTAACCCTCTTAGATGTACCGCTGTGACTGACAGATTTTTCTCTGCCCAGAAAAAAAAGTCTTGCTGCTATTTCCTTCAGACCGGCATACTTCGTTCCTCCCTGGTGTCGCAGGTAGGCCACTGTGGTCATGTTGTCCGAGTAGATACGAACATGGTGATTTTGGATCAGCGCAGATGACGCTTTTAGGACTCCTTCCACAGCTTTTAGTTCTCTTAGGTTCGAGGAACTGCTGCTGATGCTTGATGTCAATCGTCCTTGAAAGTGGTAACCCTCTACCAATGAACCCCAGCCTCGTCTGCTGGCATCTGTGTGGAATGTCTTCAGGGGGAGCTGATCCCAGCTGACCACCCTCTGAAGATTTTGGTAATCTAACCACCACCTCAGGGCTGATTTTACGTGGCCGGGGAGAAAAATTCTTTGAGTTAATGGAATCTGTCGTTCCCTGGAATGTAGAAGTACATAGGTTTGAAGTGTGAGCCTGAGCCCAGGAAACTGCTTGGATGCATGCGGTCAGGGATCCTGGAACAGACATTGATTCCCTGAGGGTCGGTGCTAGCTGGTTTCTGAATCTGGTTATTCTGCTGACAAGGTCCATCTGATGATCGCAGGGTAGAAATGAGGTCCTTTTTTCCGAGTCCAGGAGAACACCCAGAAACTTTTTCCTCGTGGAGGGATGGATTTCTGATTTTTCTAGATTCGGGATACAGCCTAGGAACCGTAATATCTCCAGGGTCTTTGTTACATCCGTCTACAGATGGGGGGTGGATGGTGCCATGAGGAGAAAGTCATCCCAATATCGGACAATGCATATTCCCTGGCGATGGATGAAGATCATTACTTCCGCCATAATTTTTGTAAAAACCCGTGGAGCCGAAGAGATGCCAAAGGGTAGAACGTTGAATTAGAAATGTTTGATTTGCTGCCCCTGAGAGACTGCGAATCTGAGGAATTTCCTGTGTTCTGGATGGATTGGTACATGGTAGTACACATCCCTTAGATCCACTGTCGCCATTACCCAATTTTGCCCGATGAGGGGGATCACTGACCTGATTGTTTCCATTTTGAATCTCCTGTAGCGAACAGATTCGTTTAATGGTTTCAGGTTTATGATGATCCTGTTCTTCCCCGATGGTCTTGTTAACAGAAAGAGACGAGAATAGTGGCCACGTCCTTCCTCCCGTTTTGGCACTTGCGAGATCACATTTGATTGGAGTAGGTTTTGTAGATCTTTTAACAGGGAGTTTTGGAGGTGTGGGGTTTGTAGGGAGGTTATCCTCAAATATTGTGGGGGAGGTCTCTCGAATTCTATTTTTAGCCCATCTCGTATGGTAGTAAGGACCCACTGATTTGCGGAGATGGACTGCCACTGGGTGAAAAAGAGTGAGAGTTGACCCCCGACCGGAGCACAGTCATTGTTTATCTGGGGTCTGTTGAGTCTGAGGGACAAAGATGTTCCTGCCCTTGCCTCCTTTGGGATAACTCCATCTCCCTGTTTTGCCTTTTCCCCTATAATCCCTCTGTGAAGATTGATCACGGGGGGCACGAAAAAAGCGTTTTCGCGTCTTTTAGGATTCCTTTGTTCAGGAAGAGACTTCTTGTCCGCTGCCTTATCCAAGATATTATCCAGAACGGGACCAAATACAAGATGGCCCTGGAAGGGGATGCTGCACAGCTTGGACTTGGAGACGAAGTCGCCCCCCCCCCCAGGATTTTGGCCAGAGTGCTCTCCTAGATGAGTTGGAGAGGACGGCAGCTTTTGCAGCTACTCGGACAGACTCAGCAGAGGCATCGGCTTGGATCCCTGTTGCTTTTTGTAGCAGGGGTAGGGAGTCTAAAATATCCTCTCTTGGGGTGCCCTGTGCCAAATGATCCTCAAGTTTGCATAACCAGATGAACAAAGATCTGGCGATGCATGTGGAGGTTATGTTAGTCTTTAGTAAGTTTGTGGAGGTGTCCCAGGACTTGCTTAACAAGCTCTCTATCTTACGATCCATTGGATCCTTGAGCTGGGAAGTCTTCAAAGGGAAGGGCTGTTTTTTTTAGTTACCCTGGACACTTGTACATCCACTTTTGGGGTCTCCCATAAGGAGTTATCTCCGTCTAAGGGGAAACGTTTTTTTTTTTAGTTCTGAGGGGATACTGAGACCTTTTTCAGGGAGGCCCCATTCGTGTAGAATTAGATTCTGTATATTTTTATGTACAGGAAACCCTTTTTGATCTTTGGGCTTTAGACCCTCAAACATCTCGTCCTGTACCGTAAGTTTAACTTCCTCATCCTCCACCCCCATGGTGCCTCTTACTATACTGACTAGGTCACCCATATCCTCAGAATTAAAGTAATATTTCTTGTTCTCTGATTTAGGGGTGGTGGTGGAAGTGGAGCCCTCATTCTCCCAAATGTCCCCCAAACCCGAGGATTGAATCTCCCCAGAGTCTGAGTCGGACTCTACTGGGGCCGTTTTCCTCTTCTTAGGAGGAGGTGGTTGAGGCACCGGGATCTGGTAGAGGGTAGCCATGGAAGACTGGACCTCTTGTTTAATGAAGGATCTTATGCTATCCCAAAGAGAGGGCTGCTCAGTGCGAAGGACCTCATCTGTACAAGACTGGCAGAGCTTTTTCCCATATGTAGATGGGAGTCTGGCTGCACACACTTTACACTTGCGGCTTGTTCTTCTAGGGTCAGAGACCCTTTCTCCCTATAAGCGAGAACAAAGTGGGTTCACTAAGCCGCTTGTAAGAATGTATATGGGATAGCCAGGGCCAACACCTGCTACTTACAGTAGGAGGGGGTACGCTGGGTTCTGCAGATGCAGAGCAATGGGGTTTGTCACCGTCCATGTCCGTTCACAGTCAGCGTCAGACAGGTCTTACCTGGTGTCTCCCCCACCTGGATCTTTAAAGGGAATAGAGGGTCAGCGTCATCTGTGCTCCTCCTCCAATCCTAGCCTAGTTGGGGGGCATCCTTTCTGGAACGCCCCGGTATCTGCCTGCTGAAGGAACCGGCGGCTGGCGCGCGTGTGTGGTCCACGTGGAATGCACAGGAAGAGACCATAAGTGATGCACGTCCCACTGGAAGTGACTTTTAAAAGCACCGAGATGCGCCCCACCCTCCCCCAGCGCGCCCCAACCGAGGACCGCACCGGTCCGTGGCAAAGGTGGAGGAAACCGGGGGGCTACCATAGGCCCCTGGCATGCACGTCACCGCCCCACTTTACCACCGGAGGGGGCACAGGAGAGGCGGGATGGTCCAGAGTCCCGCCAAGGCTAAGAGACGGGAGCAACACCGCAGGAGAAGACCCCGACCTCGGCTGCCCGGCTTGAAAGGTAGTGTGTGGAGCTCCGATCACCGGCCACGGCAGCCCCTTCAGATCCTCTTCATGCCCCATAGGGGACAGGAAAACACTGGTGGTTGCAGGAAGGGGAGGGGTATTTAACCTCTTTGTGTTCCTGTCCCCTATTAGGGCGGGGAAGACAACCTCTGAAGTGGCTGTCATGGAAGGTGACTAGAGAAAGTGAAATAACACGCTATCAAAAAGACGGATATAAATAAGCAAGGTACCGCTGAAAACGTCATCTTGTTCCGCAAAAAATAAGCTACCATACAGCATCATCAGCGAAAAAACTAAAAAAGTGATAGAATAAAGCGCTGAAAAAATTATTTTTTATATAAAATAGTTTTTATTGTATAAAAGCGCCAAAAATATATAAATGAGTTATCGCTGTAATCGTACTAATCCGAAGAATAAAACGGTTTTATCAATTTTACCACACGCAGAACGGTATAAACCCCCCACCCAAAAGAAATTCATGAATTGCTGGCTTTTGTTCATTCTCCCTTCCAAAAATTGTAATAAAAAGCGATCAAAAAATGTCATGTGCCCGAAAATGGTACCAACAAAACTGTCAACTCGTCCCGCTAAAAAAAAGATAATTTTTTATTTTTACGGCTCTACATTATAAACTTCTGTGAAGCACTTGGGGGTTCAAAGTACTCACCACACATCTAGACAAGTTCCTTAAGGGGTTTACTTTCCAAAATGGTGTTACTTGTGGCGGGTTTCCACTGTTTAGGCAGATCAGGGGGCTCTCCAAACGCGACATGGCGTCAGATCTCAATTCCAGCCAATTTAGTATTGAAAAGTCAAACGACGCTCCTTCCCTTCTGAGCTCTGCCATGCGCCTAAACAGTGGTTTACCCCCACATATGGGGTATCGGCGTACTCAGGACAAATTGTACAACAACCTTTGGGGTTCAATTTCTCCTGTTACCCTTGGTAAAAAAAAACAAATTGGATCTGAAGTAAAAAAATTTGTGAAAAAAAGTTAAATGTTCATGTTTTTTTAAACATTCCCAAAATTCCTGTGAAGCACCTGAAGGGTTAATAAACTTATTTGAATGTGGTTTTGAGCACTTTGAGGGGTGCAGTTTTTAGAATGGTGTAACCTTTGGGTATTTTCTATCATATAAACCCCTCAGGGTATGTGCACACGTCAGGATTTTTTCCTGACAAAATCCTGAGAATTCTGCCAGAAATTCGCGTTTTTTTCGCGCGGAATTTGCGCGTTTTTTTGCGCGGATTTTTTGCGGGTTTTTTTCTTTCCTGAATGTCAATTTTGCTATGGAATCCGCAAAAAATCCGCAAAAAGAATGAGCATGTCCGTTCTTTTTGCGGAATGCGTTTTTTTTGCGGAAAAAAAAACGCTAACATATGCACAAAAAATGCGGAATGCATTCTAAAAGATAGGATGCATAATGTTAGCGTTTTTTTAGCGGATTTATAGCGTTTTTATAGCGAAATTCCGCTAAAAAAACGCTAAAAATCCGGACGTGTGCACATACCCTCAAAGTGACTTCAAATGTGATGTGGTCCCTACAAAAAAAAAAATGGTGTTGTAAAAATGAGAAATCGCTGGTCAACTTTTAACCCTTATAACTTCCTAACAAAAAAAAAGTTGGTTCCAAAATTGTGCGGATGTAAAGTAGACATGTAGGAAATGTTACTTATTAAGTATTTTGTGTGACATATCTCTGTGATTTAAGGGCATGAAAATTCAAAGTTGGAAAATGTTTCCATTTTTTTCACAAATAAACACAAGTCATATCAAAGAAATTTTACCACTAATGTGAAGTAAAATATGTAACGAGAAAATGTCAGAATCACCGGGATTCATGGAAGAGTTCCAGAGTAATTACCTCATAAAGGGACAGTGGTCAGAATTGTAAAAATTGGCCCGGTCGTTAACATGCAAACCACCCTTGGGGGTTAAGGGGTTAAATAGGAAATCTGAATTTTTCTTTTTTGCTGTCTCCGTTAATAACGGACGATTACAACACTGGGGCTAGTAAAAACAGACCCAAATCATGTTCTCTGGGGTCCCAGCTATCCCCGGTAGCAGAGACCCCAGAGAAATTCCAACTCTGGGGGCGCTATACACTTATTTCTCAGCACCGTTGAGGCATAAGTATCCTTAAATGCTGCCATTAAAAACAGGATTTTTGGTTGCTTACCGTAAAATCTGTTTCTCGGAGCCTTCAATGGGGGACACAGGAACCATGGGTGTATGCTGCTGCCACTAGGAGGCTGACACTATGCAAATAAAAAAGTTAGCTCCTCCTCTGCAGTATACACCCTACCGACAGGAAGTAGGATATTCAGTTAGTGAGAAAGCAGTAGGAGAAGCAACATGTAAAAGAGAAAGAATAATAATATAATAATAATCTTTATTTATAGCGCGCCAACAAATTCCGCAGCGCTTTACAGTTTAACAGCTTCAAACACTCAAAGAGTGTTCAAAGAACTCGAACGTTAACAGTATAACACAATAAACAGAGCTGTTCAACTTGGGAGGGTGCTGTGTCCCCCAATGAAGGCTCCGAGAAACAGATTTTACGGTAAGCAACCAAAAATCCTGTTTTCTCTATCGCCTCTCATTGGGGGACACAGGAACCATGGGACGTCCCAAAGCAGTCCCTGTGGTGGGAAAAAACAGACTTCCATCAGGTCAAAAGACTCACCACTGCCGCCTGCAGGATCCTTCTGCCTTGGCTGGCATCCGCCAAAGCGTAGGTATGGACCTTGTAAAATTTGGCGAACGTGTAGATGAAAGACCAAGTTGCCGCTTTGCAAAGCTGTAGGGCGGAAGCTCTGTGGTGCACCGCCCAGGAGGCACAGACTGCCCAGGTCGGGTGAGACTTTATCCCCGGAGGGGGCACTCTGTTCTTGACCCGGTAGGCCTCCAAAATTGCCGTTCTGAACCAGCGAGCAATAGTCGCCTTGGAAACCGGCAGGCCTCTGCGCGTGCCATCAGGAATGACGAAAAGAGAATCCATCTTCCGGAAAGCGGACGTTCTATCCAGGTAGATCCTCCCTGCCCTGACGAGGTCCAGCTTGGTCAACGATCTCTCCAGAGGATGAGTCGGAGCTGGGCAAAAGGAAAGTAGAGTGATGCCCTCGTTGAGGTGGAAGGTGGAAACCACCCTAGTAAGGAAGGAAGGCGGAGACCTGAGGACCACCTTGTCCTGGTGGATGACCAAGGAAGGAGGTCGGCGAGAGAGGGCCGCCAACTCGGAAACGCGGCGGATAGAAGTGATGGCCACAAGAAAGGCCACCTTCCAAAATAGAAGAGACAGGGGAACCTCCCTGAGAGGCTCAAAAGGGGAAACCCTCAGAACGTCCAGTACCAGATTTATATCCCATGAATCCACAGGGGCCCAGAACGGAGGGACAGCATGGGCCAGTCCTTGAAGGGAGGTCTTAACCTGTGGCCGAGAAGATACAGTCTTCTGAAAAAAAGAATGGAGAGCGCAGAAACCTGGCCCTTCAGAGAACTAAGAGCAAGGCCCGAGTTCAGACCTGCCCGAAGGAAAACCAAAATGGAAGGCAAGGAAAGGGACCTATGTAAAATGCAGTTGGACTTGCACCAACGGAAATAAGCCTTCCAGGTACGATAATAAATCCTGGAAGGCGAAGGCTTCCTAGCCTGGATCATGGTGTGAATCACCCGGTCCGAAAGGCCGGACGTTCTTAGAACTGCGGTATGAACAGCCACGCCGTAAAACTGAGCGACCGAGAATTCGGGTGGCAAATCGTACCCTGAGACAGCAGGTCGGGCCTGTCTGGAAGGCGCCAAGGAACGTCCAGTCCGGGGCAATCAGAAAACCAGCGCCCCTTCCGCTTTGAACTTTTCCAACAGCTTGGGAAGGGCAGGAGTGGGAATAGATAGGGCAGCACGGACTGCAACCAATGAATGGCCAGAGCGCCGACGCCACCTGCGAGGGGGGGTCGCGAGACCTGGAGATGAACCGAGGAACATTCCTGTACCTGTCCCCCATCGAAGACAAATCTGATGGAAAACCTACGGAAGCCAGGGCCATTCCCCTGTCGCGAGACCCTCGTGACTGAGGAAGCCGGCGGCCCAATTGTCCACGCCGGGAATATGCACCGCGGATATCCCCGGAACCATTGCCTCTGCCCAGAGGAGGATCTTGGATACCTCGGCCAAGGAGCTCCGAGTCCCCCCTAGAAGGTTGACATACGCCACCACCGTGGCATTGTCCGCTGGATTCGGATAGGAAGACCTCTGGGAATCCTTTCCCAGTGACGAAGGGAGGGAGGATGGCCCTAAACTCGAGGACGTTGATCGGTAGAGAAGACTCCTGCGCCGACCAATGACCCTGAACAGTCAGGTGGCGAAACACCGCGCCCCAGCCGAGCAGGCTGGCGTCCGTCATCACCACCCGCCAGAGAATTGGAAGGAAAGACCTGCCCTGGGGGATGAGAGGTGACGTCAGCCACCAGTTGAGGGACCGCTTGACCTGGTAAGAGAGTAGGATCGGACGATCCAGAGAGAAGACAGACCTGTCCCACTGTGACGGAATGGCCTGCTGAAGAGGTCGAGAGTGAAATTGGGCAAAGGGAATCGCTTCCAATGTTGCCACCATCCTCCCCAGAACCTTCATGGCCGATCGAAAGGAGAGAAGCCGAGGACCTGGAGCAAGCGTCGAAGGATGGATCTCTTATCTTCGGGGAAGAAGACTTTGGTCTGACGAGTGTCGAAGAGCATGCACAGAAAGACGAGGCGCTGGTAGGGAACAAGACAGGATTTCTTCCTGTTGACAAGCCACCTGAAATGGGCTAGAGTGTGGAGGACGATGGACGGGCTCTCATGAGCCTGAGAAAAGGACGGAACCTTGATGAGGATGTCATCGAGTTACGGAAAAGTGCCATTCCCCTAACTCTCAAGATGGCTATCAGCGCTGCCGCAATCTTTGTGAAAACCCTGGGAGCGGTTGCGAGACCGTAAAGCAGGGCGATCAATTGGGAATGCTCCTGATGTACTGCAAAGCGCAGGAATCTGTGATGTCCTGGGGATATAGGGACATGAAATTAGACATCCAGAACATCTATGGAGTTCAGAAACTCCTATGCCGAAATGGAAGTGATTACTGAACGAAGGGATTCCATTCCGAAGGTCGCAGACGGACCCTTTTATTTAGTAACTTAAGAACCGGGATTGGTTCGAGTAGAAGCCTGTGAATCCTTCTCTTTCTGGAACGGGAACGATTAACTCCGCGCTAAGGAGAGAGGCGATGGCTGCAAGGAAACCCGGAACCAAAGTCGGGACTTTGGAGGGAGAGATTCAAAGAAACGATCCCAGGGCAGAGAAGCGAAATCAATTTTGTATCCCGAGAATATCGCTTCCCTGACTCATGCATCCTCCATCGCCATAAGCCAAACGTATTTGAAGAGAGGAAGGCAACCGCCTAGCTTGGGAGATCCGCCGGGATTCCAGGGAGAATCATGCCGAGGTACATCTTCCAGGTGTAGACCTGGTGGATCTTCCTTGGGAATAGCAGGAGAGCCAGGAAGAAGTGGACCTAAAGGAAAACGTCTTCCTATCCTGGCGCGCTTGCGACCTCTGCTGTAGAGGAAGAGGTCTGGAACCAAAAGACGTGATCCCTGAAAGGGCAAGGTGGTAAGTGCCTTCTTAGAAGACAGGTCCGCTTGCCAGGCCTTAAGCCAAACTGTCAGGCGGATGGCCACGACATTGCTGGATGCCTGAACTGCACGAGACGCGGATCCAGGGAAGCAGAGACCAAATACTCGCTCGCATGAGAAATCCGGTTGGTAAGCTCCGCTAGCTGATCTGGTTAGGCCCAGTCAGAGTGCCTTGACGGAGTTGCTTTGCTCATTTGGCCACAGACTTTGAAACCCATGAGGAGGCAAAAGCCGGGCAAAGAGTGGACGCAGCCGCTTTGAAGGCTGACATCGCAAAGGATTCTAAATGTCTACCATTAGATTCCTTCAAACATGTTGCACCAGGAAAAGGGGCCGGACTGTGTAGTCTGGAGACTGGCGGGCCCACGGAGGAGAAGCTGTCCAGTGAACGGTGCTCCGGGGAAAAGGATATAACACGCCGAGGCGCTGTCCTCTTTTAAAGCGTCTGGCCGGATTCTCTCTTTCTCTGGCCACCAGCTCCTCAAACTCAGAAAGAGGAGCGAAAACTTTGGAAGGTGGTTTGGACCGTCTAAATGAAACCGCCTGATCTGCCGGTTTTGTAGCGGAGTCTTTGATGCCACAGGCCTGGTTAACTGCAGCAATGAGGTTCTGAACCATATCCCTGCTAGCGATTTGGTTAGAATCCAGCTTCAACACATCTTCCGAAGGTGCATCCGAGAACGCTTCGCGTTCCTGTCTAGATCCTTTGCGGCCAATCTTAGACTCGGACAGAGCCTCCTGTGATCCGCTGGCCACAGCAGAAGACGTCATGGGCAACCTATCCAGCACAGACACTAGCGTCTGAGACACTTGGGTGAGATCACAGGGATTGGGACAGAGAGGAGACCCACCCTGGGATAGGGGACTCACTCTCTCGGACAGCAGGGGTGTCCAGGGCGGTAGGCACCGCGGAGCCGTCGCAGTCCTGACAGAGGGAGGGAAATCTGCATATGTAGGGCGAACATACAATGTGACGGACCAAACTAGCAGAAGAAGCAGGAGGACGGGAGAGTTCTGCCTTAGAATTAGACATAGTGCCAGAGGGTTAGGGGACGGAGGCAGAGGGAAGTGTCAGTCTGCTGTGTAGGGATACTCACAGCAGATGTCCTGTAGCTTCCAGGCTGTAGAGGAGCAGGTCCTGCAGACAGATGCACCGCTGGATGCGACGACCCCTGGCGACGCCAGAGGGACCATAAGACGTGCTGGATGCTGCACCAGGAAAAGGAGGGCAAAAGGCCCGCTATTAAAACCGGAAGAGGAGTGGGGCCGACAGCGCAAGCCTGGGGCAGGAAGATGGCGCCGGCTGTAGAGCGGTGGCTGGGAAGAAGTGGGTGGAGACATGCACACACACCAGGGAAACCAATATGGCGCCAGTTGCGGGCACTTCTATGGGGGGGCAGAGCTAGACGCCCTGCAGGAAGAAGATACGGGCGGGAGAAAGCCCTCCCTGAAGGAGAGCAAATGGGGGGCGGAGTTACTGCACCAGAGTAGGCCCGAGAAGCCGGGGCCTAAATTAGAAACCGGTGACCGCCACGCTGAAGTAGGCCTAAGAAGCCGGGGCCTAAATTGGAACCCGGCGGCGGTCGCGCCGGAGGAGGCCCTAAGCCGGGGCCTAGATTAGAAACCGGCGGCAGTCGCACCGGCGTAGGCCTCCTAGGTTAGACGCCGGCGACCGCCTGAGAGGAGGAGGAGGCGAATAAGCCATGGCCGTAGCGAACATCTCGCCTGTGCCACTGAAAAAGGTAGCCCCTCAAATAGCGTCGGAGCCCGCGTTGAAACTGGGGGGGGGTTGGGGGGAGTTAAGGAGGCCTGAGCAGGATAAAAGAGCTGCTGAAAAACCTGGCATTTCCCCTAGGAAAAAGCCCCCCCCCCACCTCCCTAAAGGGAATCCCTAACTTAAAGGTCCTGAAGGAGATAGATGGGACACCTTCTAAATACTCACCTTCTTCATCTGTATATCTTCTTCCGGAAAAAAACCTGAGGAAAAGGAAATATACCTCATTATTCCGGATGCAGAAAAAGACGTCCTGAACTTGCTGGTGGACGTCCTCGTCTCCTCCAACCGACAGGCTCTGGTGGGCGAGTGGGTGGGGGACGATGGCAGGACCGGACTTCTGAGCACGCTTGTGTGCCAGGATCATGGCTCTGCTGAGGGATCTATGAGGATACGGGGTGGCAGTACACGCCGTACTCATAGTCCGCATTGTGGGACTATGAGTTAAGGAGGCCTGAGCAGGGTAAAAGAGCTGCTGAAAAACCTGGCATTTCCCCTAGGAAAAAGGCCCCCCCACCTCTCTAAAGGTAATCCCTAACTTAAAGGTCCTGAAGGAGATAGATGGGACACCTTCTAAATACTCACCTTCTTCATCTGTATATCTTCTTCCGGAAAAAAACCTGAGGAAAAGGAAATATACCTCATTATTCCGGATGCAGAAAAAGACGTCCTGAACTTGCTGGTGGACGTCCTCGTTTCCTCCAACCGACAGGCTCTGGTGGGCGAGTGGGTGGGGGACGATGGAAGACCGGACTTCTGAGCACGCTTCTGTGCCAGGATCATGGCTCTGCTGAGGGATCTATGAGGATACGGGGTGGCAGTACACGCCGTACTCATAGTCCGCATTGTGGGACTACAGGTGTGACTGTTCACCCTGTATCCCTCCAGAAAACCTGAAAGAAAACGACGCACATTGAGGTAGATAAGGGTCTAATGAAAGACCCGTGTCCACCTCCTACTGACACTAAGCTAAACTGAATATCCTACTTCCTGTCGGTAGGGTGTATACTGCAGAGGAGGAGCTAACTTTTTTATTTGCATAGTGTCAGCCTCCTAGTGGCAGCAGCATACACCCATGGTTCCTGTGTCCCCCAATGAGAGGCGATAGAGAAAGGCGTATTGGCGGTCGTTAAGGAATATGAAAACCAAAAACAAACAAATATTCACGGTAGCAGAGTTTCAATATGCTAATAAGTGAAACAATCACATAGAAATAATAATGATAACTCTGCAACCAAGAAACCGGACACAAGTGAAATATATGAACAGTTGGAAATACACAAAGGAAAAAAAACAGAGCCGACCATAAAGTCCAAGGTATGGATACGTACTGTGAGTTGTCTCGTAGTGAGGCCTACGTATATCTTAGGCAGGGGCAAGTTGCAAAGTAGATAGCTGCCTTGGTTATGCATGTTGTGTGATGATCAATCTTGTATGTCTGGAAGCCATCAGAGTTAGGTCGGGGTGGGGTCACACTTGCGAGTGCAATTTGAGTGTCTCGCATCAATACCCGGCACTGCCACTGGCACTCTGGACCGGAGCGTACGGCTGTATGTATTTCTATGCAGCAGAATGCTCTGGTCCCGAGTGACGGGTATTGATGTGAGACTTGCGCGAGTTTCTCACATAGCACACGCAAGTGTGACCCCGGCCTTAGTACAGGCACTAGTACGTTCCACATTTGGACATACCACACATCCACTACAAGGAGAACAACCAGTATCTGGGGTAGGAAAATCATCCAAAAAAGTAGTCATAGGGGTTGCTGACTAGTGACTTTTGACAAGGTGATCAAGCAGATGTATATGAGCGTAGAATGGGCCATGATTTTGCAAGGCATTGTCTCATGTCTGCTTGGGCACTAAATTTGGTGATCAATCGGACTTGCTTACTGGTATCAGGTTCCTTGGTTGAAAAGAGAAGTTGATTTCGTGAAGAGTGTGTAGCTCTATGGTATATGGTGGATATAGCCAAAGTCACCTGTGGTTCTGGCCTGTTTCTTAAAAACTATTTTTACTTTTTAATTTGCTGTGTACTTTGATATGGTTTTTCTGTTATTGTTACCTGATATAATATTTAATAAACTACTACTAATTTTTTCACATTACGCTTGGACTTTATGGTCGTCTCTTTTCTTTGTTTTTTTTTTCTCTCTGATTTAAGGGTATAAAAGTCATTAGTGTGAAAATTGCAAACTTTTAATTTTTTTGGCCAAATTTCAGTTTTTTTCCACAAATATTTTTTTTCAGAAAATTATTTATTTAGTCATTTTAATGTACGTGGCAGATGAATTGCCGGCTTTTCAAAGGACATCGGTGTGTAAAAATCGGACTGCACTTGCATGGTTTGAGTGCTGTGCGATTTTTTTTCTCGCACACTGACTTCTATTGCCAAATGCGATCAAATTTCTGATTACAATCGCAGCATGCTGCTATTTTTTTCCAGTCCGATTGTGATCTGATCCAACCTGCAGATGAACACACAATGATAAAATAACATTGGTACGAATGTAATCCAATTTTTAATTGGACTGCCTTTGTCCGATTTCATCGCAAGTGGGAATGAGCCTTTGGCCGCTGTCCCATTAACGTATGGCTTCCGATGATTCCCTCATGCGAGGGCATTGGATGCGATATGCTAATGATACTTGGCTCCTGCTCTGCTGCGAGCGTGAGCCAAGTGTCAGTGCTCTGATCCTCCTCTGCTGCGAGCATGAGCCGAGTGTCAGTGTTCTGATCCTCCTCTGCTGCGAGCGTGAGCCGAGTGTCAGTGCTCTGATCCTCTTGCACGAGAATCAGAGCATAGCTGCTTAGGAGACTGAGGTAGTAATTTTTCTCCATTTCCTCTACTGCCGGCATTGGCCGTAATTACATTGCACTCGGGTGATATCCGAGTGCAGTGTGATGTTTCACGAGCACCCATAGAATTATATAAGTGAGTGCTATCCGATTCTGGGGTGCAATCGCGGCATCAGAAAATTGCAGATGTGAGCTGCACCATACAGAAACATTGGGGCGAGCGCAATCTGATTTTTTATAGGATTGTACCCATCCAATTGCATTGCAAGTGAGAATGAGCCTTTATCTTGTTCCTCACAGGAGATCAGTCAGGTGTTCTCACCAGACAGTAAAGTAAGCACAACTGGCCGATAGCTGCATTCATATCCATGGAGAGTGTGGTCAGCAAAGAAGAATAAGCAAATAATGAAATCCCTTATATCTCATATTTATTCATAAATGTAAAAAAGAAAGGTAAAACTAAAATCAAACACGTACATAGTCATTCACAGTTCACAGTCTTCTGTTATAAAGGTAGATTTAAAGGGACACAAAGCCTATTTTATCTTAATTAGCAGTGTAGTTTATTATAATCTGTTACGTTCCCACAATGAGCTTTTGGTGAGTTTTAGATGTTACAGATTTTCTGCATCTATTAAGTAAAATAGGTTACGGTTCTTGCATTTTTTTCAAAAATACAAAGCATAAAAAAATACTCACCGTGTGAACGTAGCATTAATTCCCTGCAAACACCCAGTGAGAACATAAAGAGGCTCAGTGTAATGTTCCCCAATGGATTTACAAGCAAGTAGTTCAGAAAAATATCTGCCTCTATGAACACTATTATATCTTACAAATCTGTACATGCATGGCCCTTTAAGTGGACGCACTTAGTTGTTTAATCAGTTGTTTCATACATTTTATCTTATGATTCTGCCTTTGTGCCAGACGATGTAAACGACGGATTTTCTTCCTAAGCACGATGGTATCTGGGCTCAGAGCGGAGTAAGGGATATCACTGTCTGTGATGTTACATATCACTGAATACGTATGGTCCATGTGTTCATCGGCTTTATCACTGTCCACATTACGGTTTTTGCTCTGGGTTTGGGACTCCTGATCATCCAAGGGGTTGCTGGCCATTGTCTCTGCAAAATGGTCCTGATGTCATCCAGGCTGTGCTGAGATGACCAACAATCTGGAAGGATGAAAACTGCACACCAATATTTTTGATGCTAGCTTGAGGAAATTACATAGGATGGCTCACTAGAAAAGACAGATATTACAACCGTCAGTTACAATCGTAAGTAAGATTTTTAAAATACAGTTTTCCATGGTTGGAAACCAAGGAAATGGCAACTTCAAGGGGTTTGCGGTAATATTGATAGCCCATTGGAGGTAGAAGCTAGAAAAGACCGACTGCTGACCAGGACCCCTGCCTATTTGCTCAGCACTTTAGCCAGATCGGGGCTAATAGGAGATTATTGACAGGACCATAACCACAGGTTCAAATTCCTTAGTGAGCCAAAAAAAAAAAAGTATAATGTTACTGTATATACAGTCATGGCCAAAAGTATTAACACCCCTGCAATTCTGTCAGATAATACTCAGTTTCTTCCTGAAAATGATTGCAAACACAAATTATTTGGTATTATTATCTTCATTTAATTTGTCTTAAATGAAAAAACACAAAAGAGAATGAAGCAAAAAGCAAAACATTGATCATTTCACACAAAACTCCAAAAATGGGCCAGACAAAAGTATTGGCACCCTCAGCCTAATAATTGGTTGCACAACCTTTAGCCAAAATAACTGCGACCAACCGCTTCCGGTAACCATCAATGAGTTTCTTACAATGCTCTGCTGGAATTTTAGACCATTCTTTTTTGGCAAACTGCTCCAGGTCCCTGATATTTGAAGGGTGCCTTCTCCAAACTGCCATTTTTAGATCTCTCCACAGGTGTTCTGTGGGATTCAGGTCTGAACTCATTGCTGGCCACCTTAGAAGTATCCAGTGCTTTCTCTCAAACCATTTTCTAGTGCTTTTTGAAGTGTGTTTTGGGTCATTGTCCTGCTGGAAGACCCATGACCTCTTAGGGAGACCCAGCATTCTCACACTGGGCCCTACATTATGCTGCAAAATTTGTTGGTAGTCTTCAGACTTCATAATGCCATGCACATGGTCAAGCAGTCCAGTGCCAGAGGCAGCAAAGCAACCCCAAAACATCAGGGAACCTCCGCCATGTTTGACTGTAGGGTCCGTGGTTCTTTTTTTTGAATGCCTCTTTTTTCTCCTGTAAACTCTATGTTGATGCCTTTGCCCAAAAAGCTCTACTTTTGTCTCATCTGACCAGAGAATATTCTTCCAAAACGTTTTAGGCTTTTTCAGGTAAGTTTTGGCAAACTCCAGCCTGGCTTTTTTTTGTCTCGGGGTAAGAAGTAGGGTCTTCCTGGGTCTCCTACCATACAGTCCCTTTTCATTCATATGCCGACGGATAGTATGGGTTGACACTGTTGTACCCTCGGACTGCAGGGCAGCTTGAACTTGTTTGGATGTTAGTCGAGGTTCTTTATCCAACATCAGTACAATCTTGTGTTGAAATCTCTTGTCAATTTTTCTTTTCTGTCCACATTTAGGGAGGTTAGCCACGGTGCCATGGGCTTTAAACTTCTTGATTACACTGCGCACGGTAGACACAGGAATATCCAGGTCTTTGGAGATGGACTTGTAGCCTTCAGATTGCTCGTGCTTCCTCACAATTTGGTTTCTCAAGTCCTCAGACAGTTCTTTGGTCTTCTTTCTTTTCTCCATGCTCAATGTGGTACACACAAGGACACAGGACAGAGGTTGAGTCAACTTTAATCCATGTCAACTGGCTGCAAGTGTGATTTAGTTATTGCCAACACCTGTTAGGTGCCACAGGTAAGTCACAGGTGTTGTTAATTACACAAATTAGAGAAGCATCACATGATTTTTCGAACAGTGCCAATACTTGTGTCCACCCCCTTTTTATGTTTGGTGTGGAATTATATCCAATTTGGCTTTAGGACAATTCTTTTTGTGTTTTTTTCATTTAAGACAAATTAAATGAAGATAATAATACCAAAGAATTTGTGATTGCAATCATTTTCAGGAAGAAATTGAGTATTATCTGACAGAATTGCAGGGGTGTTAATACTTTTGGCCATGACTGTACTCGAGTATAAGCCGACCCCCCTAATTTTGCCACAAAAAAAATGGGAAAACTTAATGACTCAAGTATAAGCATAGGGTGGGAAATGCAGCAGCTACCGGTAAATGTCGAAAGTAAAAATAGATACCAATAAAAGTAAAATAAATTGAGACATCAGTAGGTTAAGTTTTTTTGAATATCCATATTGAATCAGGAGCCCCATATAATGCTCCATAAAGTTTATGATGGGCCCCATAAGATGCTCCATATTAAAATATGCCCCATATAATCCTGCATAAAGGTTAATAATGGCCCCACAAGATGCTCCATAGACACATTTGCCCAATATAGTGCTGCACAAATGCTGATTATGGCCCCATAAGATGCTCCATAAAGATATTTCCCCATATAGTGCTGCACAAAGGTTATGGCCCCAAAAGAAACTCCATACAGACATTTGCCCCATATAATGCTGCACAAACGTTAATTATGGCCCCATAAGATGCTCTATAAAGATATTTGCCCCATATAGCACTGCACAAACCTTGATTATGGCCCAATAAGATGCTCCATACAGACACTTGCCCCATATACCGTAATGCTCCACAAACGTTAATTATGGCCCCATACAGACACTTTCCCCATATAATGCTGCACAAATGTTGATTATGGCCCCGTAAGATGCTCCATACAGACACTTGACCCATATAATGCTGCACAAACGTTATGGCCCCATACAGACACTTGCCCCATATGGTGCTGCACAAACGTTATGGCCCCATACAGACACTTGCCCCATATAATGCTGCACAAACGTTATGGCCCCATACAGACACTTGCCCCATATAGTGCTGCACAAACGTTGATTATGGCCCCATACAGACACTTACCCCATATAGTGCTGCACAAACGTTATGGCCTCATAGATGCTCCATACGGACACTTGCCCCATTTGCTGTTCCTGCGATAAAAAATTAATAATAATAATAAAAAAAAATCATACACACACATTATATATATATATCTACTATATAATTGTCTAAGGATCACTTCCGTCTGTCTGTCTGTCCTTCTGTCACTGTTATTCATTCGCTGATTGGTCTCGGCAGCTGCCTGTCATAGCTGCCGCGACCAATCAGCGACGGCCACAGTCCGGAAAAAAATGGCCGCTCCTTCCTCCCCGCAGTCAGTGCCCGGCGTCCGCATACTCCCCTCCGGTCAGCGCTCACACAGGGTTAATGGCAGCGTTGACCGCGGTGTAACGCACTCGGTTAACGCTGCTATTAACCCCTGTGTGACCACCTTTTTACTATTCATGCTGCCTATGCAGCATGAATAATAAAAATATCTAATGTTAAAAATACTAAAAAAAAAAAAAATAGTTACATACTCACCCTCCGGTGGCCCCCCCCGAATCAGGAACCGGCCTTTTCCGCTCCGCGCGACGCCCCGGTGACCGCTGCATGCATTGCGGTCTCGCGAGATGATGACGTACGGTCTCGCGACACCGCTACGTCATCATCGCGCGAGACCGCAATGCAATCTTCAGACCGGACTGCGCGCCAAGTATATATATATATATATATATATTTATTAATAAAATATATATATATATATATTTATTAATAATATATATATATATATATATATATATATATATATATATATATATATATATATATACACACACATATATACATATATACACACACACACTAGATGGTGGCCCGATTCTAATCGGGTATCCTAGAATATGTAGGTAGTATATAGCACAGGCTACGTACTATATTGCACTGTGACGTTGTATTTAACACAACCGACGTAGTATATAACATAGCCACGTAGTGTAATGCACAGGTATGTAGTATATTGGTCAGCCACGTAGTATATAGCAGAGCAACGTAATATATAACATAGCCACATAGTATATTGTAAAGCCACGTAGTATATTGCACAGGCATGTAGTATATTGCACAGCCACGTAATATATAACAGAGCCACGTAGTATATTGCACAGTCGACGTAGTATATAACAGAACCGACACAGCCACATAGTATATTGCTCAGCTACGCAGCATATAACACAGAGCACGTAGTATATTGGACAGTCACACTGTATATTGCACAGTCACGTTGTATATTGCCCAGCTACATAGTATATAGCACAGAGATGTAGTATATAACAGAGCCCATGCAGTATGTAACACAGTCCACGTAGTATATAGCAATGTGGGCACTATATGCGTGGTTAAAAAAGACTTAAAATAAACATATACTCACCTTCCGAAGGCCCTTTGAAGTCCTGGCGCCTGTGTGCGGTGCACGAGGCAACTTCCGGTCCCAGGGTTGGTATGAGTGCAGGATCTGTGATAACGTCGCGGTCACATGACCGTGACGTCATGGCAGGTCCTTCTCGCATAGCATCCTTGGCACCGAAACCTGCCGCTTGCACTGCCGAGGACAGCGCGCAACGTCGGAAGGTGAGAATAACCTTTTTTTTTATTATTATTTGTAACATTAGATCTTTTACTATTGATGCTGCATACGCACGCAGCCCACGCAGTATATAGTACATAAATATATATAATATATATATATATATATATTTATGTACTATATACTGCGTGGGCTGCGTGCGTATGCAGCATCAATAGTAAAAGATCTAATGTATATATATATATATACACACATATACACACACACACACATGTATATATATATATATATATATATATATATATATATATATATATATATATATACACACACATACACTAGATGGTGGCCCGATTCTAAAACATCGGGTAATCTAGAATATGTATGTAGTTTATTTATGAAGATTTCAGAATAATGAAATTAATACACAGAATTCGGCCAGCCGGGCGCGTCCAATTAGCGAAGCGTGGTTTAAATTCCACGACAATTCGCGGCCGGACTGCGCCAGTCGCTAATTGTCCGCGGCCAGCCATGTAATATATAGCACAGCTACATAGTATATAGCACAGCCCACGTAGTATATAGCACAGACCACGCAGTATATAGCACAGACCACGCGGTATATAACACAGCCCACGCGGTATATAACACAGCCCACGCGGTATATAACACAGCCCACGCAGTATATAACACACCCCACGCAGTATAGAGCACAGCCCACATAGTATATAGCTCAGCCACGTAGTATAAAGCAGCCACGTAGTATATAGCACAGCCACGTAGTATATAGCACGGCCCATGTAGTATATAACACAGCCCACGTAGTATGTAACACAGCTACGTAGTATATAGTGTATTGCACAGCCACACAGTATATTGCACAGCCCACGTAGTATATTGCATAGCGAGGTAATATGTAACACAGCCCACGCAGTATATAGTACAGCCCACCCACGCAGTATAAAGCAATGTGGGCACCATGTCCCTGTAAAAAAAAAAAGAATCAAAATAAAAATTAGTTATATACTTACCTACCGGCGGCCCCCAGATCCAGCCCAGGCCTTTAGAGATGCTCCTTGCGACGCTCCGTTCCCAGTAATGCCTTGCGGCAATAACCCGTGATAACGTAGCGGTTCGTCATTGCCGCAATGCGTTCTTGGGACCGGAGCGTCGCGAGGAGCGGGAAAGGCTGCCGCGGACGCCGAAAGGTGAGAATATGATTTTTTAAAATTATTTTTAACATTATATGTTTTTACTATTGATGCTGCATCAATAGTAAAACGTTGGTCACACTTACAGGGTTAATGGCAGCGTTAACTGATTGCGTTACACCGCATTATGCCGCAGTGTAACGCAGTCCGTTTAACGAACTGATGAAACGCTATGTGGGCGCTGACTGGAGGGAGTATGAAGGGGGCACTGACTGGAGGGGAGTAGGGAGGGGCCAATTCGCGGCCGGACTGTGCCTGTCGCAGATTGGTCGCGACCGGCTGGGCGCAACCAATCAGCGATGCGGGATTTCCGTGACAGACAGACGGAAGTGGACGTGTGTATATATATATATATATACTAGATTGTGACCCGATTCTAACGCATCGGGTATTCTAGAATATGCATGTCCCCGTAGTATATGGACAATGATGATTCCAGAATTTGCGGCAGACTGTGCCCGTCGCTGATTGGTCGAGGCAACCTTTATGACATCATTGTTGCCATGGCAACCATTATGACATCTACGTCGATACTGTGCCCGTCGCTGATTGGTCGAGGCGAATTCGCGGCAGACTGTGCCAGTCGCTGATTGGTCGAGGCAACCTTTATGAGATCATTGTCGCCATGCTGTGCCCGTCGCTGATTGGTCGAGGCCTGGAGGTCGTGGCCCGATTCTAACGCATCGGGTATTCTAGAATATGCATGTCCCCGTAGTATATGGACAATGATGATTCCAGAATTCGCGGCAGACTGTGCCCGTCGCTGATTGGTCGAGGCAACCTTTATGACATCATCGTCGCCATGGCAACCATTATGACATCTATGTCGATACTGTGCCATCATCGTCGCTGTGCCCGTCGCTGATTGGTCGAGGCCTGGCGGCCTCGACCAATCAGAGACGCGGGATTTCTACATCGATACTGTGCCCGTCGCTGATTGGTCGAGGCCTGGCGGCCTCGACCAATCAGAGACGCAGAATTTCCAGGACAGACAGACAGACAGACGGAAAAACCCTTAGACAATTATATATATAGATATATATATACGAGGGGCGATCCAAAAGTACTGATAATCAATACTAAACACAATGAATATAGTCAAAAAATAAATTTATTTTTCTACATAGTCTCCTAACAAGTCTATACATTTAGTCCATCTCTTTTCTAAACTTAGAATTCCCTTCGAAAAAAATTCTTGATCTTGACCCTCAAAAAAATCCCCAACAGCGGTTATCACGTCGCTATTGTCGTCAAATTTCTTGCCCCGGAGGTGTTCCTTGAGCCGAGGAAAGAGAAAGAAGTCACTGGGGGCTAGATCTGGTGAATAGGGGGGGTGTTCCACCAGTTCAAAGCCCGCTTCTTGAATGGTAGCCATGGCAACAGCAGCTTTGTGAGCCGGCGCGTTATCTTGGTGAAACAACACTCCAGCCCGCAGTTTGCCGCGCCTTTTCTCCTTGATAGCCTCCCGCAATCTTCTTATTTGTTCTGCGTAGTAGGAGCCCGTAATAGTGGCTCCCTTCTCCAAATAGTCAACCATAATAATTCCTTCAGCGTCCCAAAAAACGGACGCCATAAACTTCCCTGCTGAGCTTGACACTTTGAATTTCTTCGGCGTCGGTTCGTCGGCTCGTTTCCATGTCATCGATTGTTGTTTAGTTTCGGGATCAAAGTGGTGGATCCAGGTCTCGTCCATGGTCAAAAAACGTGACAAAAAATTTTCCTTGTCTGCTTGGAACTTTTCGAGATTTGCTATTGAAATGTCAACTTGTTTCTTCTTTTGTTCGTCGGTTAACATTTTTGGCACCCAACGCGCGGAGACCTTTCTCATATGCAATTCTTTTGCAAGGATTCTTTGAATACTGACATATGCGATCCCTGTGACCTCAGCTACATGCCTGATAGTCACTCTTCGATCTGCCAATACAACTTCAACTTTTTTCACGTTTTCTTCATTGAGGGACGTGGATGGGCGTCCTTCACGATGTTCATTTTCCGTCGATGTTCTTCCCAGCTTAAATTCCTTGGCCCAGCGTGCAACTGTGGAATATGGAGAAGAGTCCCCCAATGTTTCCACCAAGTCGCTGTGTATGTCTTTGGTAGTCTTTTTTTTCAAGCAGAGGTATTTGATGACAGCTCTGAGCTCGTTTTTTTCCATTTTGATGTTCACTCCTCGACAGTTCATATTCAAATGAATGTAGCTCCCGGGAATCGTGGTCTATTTAAGTAATTTTTTTTTCCTGGTGGGTACCTAAGAGAGAAGAAAACATTTTATTTTAATTTCTGTGTGCAATAGAAATAACCGATTATCATTACTTTTGGATCGCCCCTCGTATATATATATTTAAAAAGCAACTTAACATTTTTTCAAAAGTATAAAAAAAATCCACATGAAAGTTTAAAGGGTTCTCAAGGAATAACATTTTGATGTAATGTCTGGTAAAGCACTGGCATGTACTAAGCAAAGTACAGGAGAGGAAAACCACTGATCTGTCATATGTTTAGTACTCGGCAGTAATCAGTAAACTGTATTTAAGCATTTAAGCAGTACATTGCTTAAATCTGGTTGCTGCAGTGCTTCAGCTAATTGGTGAGGGTGTCAGGCCCTCACTGATCTCTAATGAATGACTCATCTTATCCAAAGACATACTGATGGAGGATTCAGAATGTGAGCCCCAATGGGGACAGAGTTGATAATGTCTTTAAAAACACTGGCAAGATATTTTTTTAAATTTAACTATTGTATATACATTTGTGCTCAAAAGTTTACATACCCCGGCAGAATTTTTGCTTTCTTGGCCTTTGTTTTGGGTTGTCATTATGATTTAAAAAGAGAAAACACATTAGTTTGACAATAAATGGCTTCACCCAACCACTAACCATGAGTGGAGAAATGTTTTGGTGTTATCATTCATATTCTCTGAAAAAAAGGCCAAGAAAGCGAAAATTCTGCCAGGGTATGTAAGCTTGTGAGCACAACTATATACAGTAGGTACCGAAAGTATTCAGACCCCTTTACATTTTTCACTCTTTGTTTCACTGCAGCCATTTTGTAAATACAAAAAAGTTCATTTTTTATTAATGTACACTCTGCACCCCATCTTGACTGAACCCCCCTCCCAGACATTTTTGCAAATTTATTAAAAAAAGAAAAGCATTAAGCTACTTACTGGTAGCGGCATTTCTCGGAGGCCCATGACAGCATGATGAGAGAGGGGATCCGCCCATTAGGAACAGGAAACCTACAGATAGATACAAAAGGGCGGTACCTCTCCCTTGCCTCAGTTGTATTTCAGAGTCTTGAGAGGACTACCGCGGTTAGTGGTACACAAAAATATACACTATATACAGATTATATACAAAATATCAGACATCTATTGGAACTGGTATCATATTGTGAAATATATACATTTATAGGAAGTGCAACCCCCAGTGAATAGGGAGGGAACTAAGGGTGCTGTCATGGGCCTCCGAGAAATGCCGCTACCAGTAAGTAGCTTAATGCTTTACTCGGACTCCCATGACAGCACGACGAGAGAATTACAGAGATGTAAGCTTCCTTAGGGAGGGACTATGGCCTGTAGCACCCTTAACCCGAATGTGAGATCAGAGGAAGCCCCCAAATCCAACCTATAGTGTTTAAAGAAGGTGGACGGGAATGACCATGTGGCCGCCTTTTTATATCTGGTCGATTGATACTCCAGACTTTTCCGCCCAGGATGTAGCCATGGCCCTGGTGGAATGCGCCCTCAGATTCTGCGGAGCCGGACCTCCACCTGCAGTGTAAGCCAAAGAGATAGCCTCCCTAATCCACTTTGCTAGTGTGTACTTTGATACCCTGAGTCCCTTTCTAGGGTTTTGGAAACATAAAAATAACGCATCATCTTTCTTCCATGTGTCAGTAATAGAGATGTATTCTAGCAGGCATCTCCTAACATCTAATGTATGGAGTAGTTCTTCTTTAGGGTTGGAGGGATTGGGAAGGAAGGATGGTAAAACTATCTCCTGTGTCCTGTGAAACCGTGATGACACTTTTGGTAAATAGGCTGGGTCCGGTCTGAGGACTACTCTATCCGGCAGAAACTCTGTATAAGGGGCAAGCTTGGAGAGCGCTTGTATGTCCCCCACTCTACGGGCAGATGTAATTGCCACAAGAAAAGCTGTCTTAAGGGATAAGGCCTTAATTGAAGCTGATTGTAAAGGTTCAAACGGCTCTCTAGTCAATGCTGACAGTACTAGGTTGAGATCCCAAGGCATAGATCTATCTTTATGTATGGGTCTAGATCTAATAGATGCTTTAATGAACCTTGAGATCCAATAATTATTGGCGATGTTACATGAAAATAGAGCCCCTAGGGCCGAGACCTGTACCCTTAGAGTACTAGTGGATAGATCTAGCTCTAAGCCTCTTTGCAGAAATTCTAAGATTTGTTTTATAGGTAATCCCTCTTCTAAATTAAAATCAGAAGAGGCCAGAAATTTCCGCCAGGTTCTAGCGTAAATTGTTGTGGTTATTTGCTTTCTACTTTTCATAAGGGTCTCAATTAGACTCGGGGAGAACCCTTTGCTTTTTAGTAACGCCCTTTCAAAATCCATGCCGTTAAATGGAGATTCTTTACTTGAGGATGGCTGATCGGACCCTGGTAGAGCAGATCTGGAATGTCCGGAAGCACCCAGGGATCCTCCACTGACATGATCCTGAGCCAAGTGAACCAGGCCCTTCTGGGCCAGAATGGGGCAATCAATATAACTCTGGCTCGATCTTCTCTTATCTTCCTGACTACTAAGGGTAACAGGCCTAGTGGAGGAAATGCATACGCCAGTTGAAAATCCCATTTGATTAGAAAGGCGTCTACCGTCAGAGGATTTTCCCTGGGATTTAGGGAACAAAATTTTGTTGTCTTCCGGTTGTCCCTGGTAGCAAATAAATCTTCTTCTGGATGTCCCCATTTGTGGACGATCTGATCGAACACGCAATTGTTTAGGGACCACTCCCCTTGCCTCAAGGTGTTGTGGCTTAGAAAGTCCACCTTGATGTTTTCTTTTCCTCTTATGTGTAGAGCGGTTAGGGATAAGAAGTGATTTTCTGCTGTCTGGAACAGACGATCCGCCACTCTCATCAGTGACTCGGAATGAGTTCCACCCTGATGATTTATGTATGCGACTGCCACCTGGTTGTCCAATAGGATCTTGACATGATGACCCTGCAGATATATGAGGAATTTTTTCACCGAAAGCTCTACTGCCATTAACTCTTTCTGGTTGGAGGAGGCTGATGTTAGGGGAGGGGACCATAGACCCTGAACCATCATGTCATCCATGTGTGCTCCCCAACCCGAAGGGCTAGCATCTGTTGTTACCACCCGTGTTACCTGAGACACCCAGGGAACTCCCGCCGATAAATTTTCACTGACTAGCCACCACTTAAGAGATGTGAGTGTTTTTGGACTCAAGGTAATCTGACTCTGTAGGGACCCCCGTAAGATTCTGTCATTAACCAGCACCTCAGATTGTAACGGTCTGGTGTGGAACTGGGCCCAACGGACAGCGGGAATGCAAGAGGTTAAGGAACCCAATAGTGACATAGCCTGTCTAAGGGTCATGGATAGTTTATCAATTGCCCTAGACACCTGTTGTTGGATATGTAACAACTTGTCGGGTGGAAGACAACATTGTTGGGATTCTGAGTTTAACAATAGTCCCAAAAATCTTTGTATTTTCTGGGGCTGTAAACGAGATTTTTCATAATTTACGATCCACCCTAGATGCTCAAGTTTGGATGTGGCTGTCTCTAGCTGAGAAAGGCAATGGTCTGCAGAGCTCCCTACTATAAGAAAGTCATCCAAGTAGGGAATAATTAGGATGTCAGACTCCCGTAAGTGCGCCATGACTTCGGCCACTAACTTTGTAAACACCCTAGGAGCTGCTGATAAGCCGAAGGGAAGAGCTCTGAACTGGAAATGGCGAATCTGGCCCCCCATTGACACAGCTACTCTTAGGGTACCGTCACACTATACGATTTACCTACGATCACGACCAGCGATATGACCTGGCCGTGATCGTAGGTAAATCGTAGTGTGGTCGCTGGGGAGCTGTCACACAGACAGCTCTCCAGCGACCAACGATGCCGAGGTCCCTGGGTAACCAGGGTAAACATCGGGTAACTAAGCGCAGGACCGCGCTTAGTTACCCGATGTTTACCCTGGTTACAAGCGTTAAACTAAAAAAAAAACAAACAGCACATACTTACATTCTGGTGTCCGTCAGGTCCCTTGCAGTCTGCTTCCCGCACTCAGTGACTGCCGGCCGTAAAGTGAAAGTGAAAGCACAGCCGCTGTGCTCTGCTTTCACTTTACGGCCGGCAGTCACAGTGCTGGAAGCAGACGGCAAGGGACCTGACGGACACCAGAATGTAAGTATGTGCTGTTTGTTTTTTTTTAGTTTAACGCTTTTAACCAGGGTAAACATCGGGTAACTAAGCGCGGTCCTGCGCTTAGTTACCCGATGTTTACCCTGGTTACAAGCGAACGCATCGCTGGATCGCATCGCTAGATCGCTAGATCGGTGTCACACACACCGATCTAGCGATGACAGCGGGAGATCCAGCGATGAAAGAAAGTTCTAAACGATCTGCTACGACGTACGATTCTCAGCAGGATCCCTGATCGCTGCTGCGTGTCAGACACAGCGATATCGTAACGATATCGCTGGAACATCACGAATCGTACCGTCGTAGCGATCGAAATGTTATAGTGTGACGGTACCTTTAGGAATCTCTGGAAGTGTTCATGTATTGGAACATGATAGTATGCATCTTTTAGATATACAACTAGCATGAAACAGTGGTTAAACAACATTTTTATTGCTGAATTGATTGTTTCCATTTTAAATGATTCATTGACCAGGAACTCATTAAGACATTTGAGATTAATGATCGTTCTAAAAGATCCGTCTGGTTTCTTAATCAGAAAAAGAGGAGAATAAAATCCCCTTCCTCTTTCTGATTCCGGAATTTCAATCAGCACGTTCTGGGAACATAAGTTCATAACCTCTGCTTCCAGAGCTGCTTGCTCAAGGGGGGAGGAACATAAAGGGGTTAATTTAAATTTTTCACGAGGCCAGTGATTGAAGTCCAGTCTTAGACCTTCAGTAATGATGCCTCTGACCCATTTACTGTTTGTAATGTCAAGCCAAGCTGAGGAAAATGCTGACAGTCTACCCCCCACAGGGATCGCTAGTAATTGGTCCGGTTTTTTCTGATCCTTTGAGGAACGGCGAAACATATAGCCCGTACCTCTACCGTGTCTGTCTTCCCATCTGAAACTTTCTCTAGTGGGAGAGGACCCGCGTTTCTTCCCGCGACCAAATCTCCTTCGATTGAAGGGCCGGCGGTAAGATGAATATAGATTGGGGAATTTCTTTTTGTCATCCCCTGCTTTTTCCAACAACTCGTCCAGAGTTGGACCGAAGAGGTATTGTCCTTCACACGGAATGGCGCAGAGCTTAGTTCTAGACTGAATGTCACCTGACCAGCATTTCAGCCACAAGGCCCTGCGAGCCACGTTAGATCGTCCTGCCGCTCTAGCCGCCATTCTAACCGAGTCCACGGATGCGTCCGATAGGAAGGCTGCAGCATTCTGGATTGTTGGTAGAGCCTTCAGAATAGTGTCTCTGGATGCACCGTCCTTAAGCTGAGACTCTAACTGATCTAGCCAGACCATTAATGATCTGGCCGTACATGTTGCCGCCACCGCTGGTCTGAGAGATCCAGCCGCCATCTCCCAGGTACCTTTAAGGAAGATATCTGCCTTCCTGTCCAGAGGATCCTTGAGGGTCCCCATATCCTCAAAGGGTAATGAGGCTTTCTTTGACGCTTTTGCTACAGCCGCGTCCAATTTAGGAGCTTTATCCCATGTATCCACAACCGGATCGTCAAAGGGATACCTGCGTTTTAATGCCGGTGGTAAGGCCCCCTTTTTTTCCGGTTTCTTCCATTCTCTAAGGATCAAGTCCTGAATCTTCTCGTTTACCGGGAAAGATCTATGTTTTTTACGATCTAATCCACTAAACATCAACTCCTGGTCGAGGGTTGTGATTTAGGTTCCTCTATACCCATCGTGCCTCTAACTGATTTGACAACCTTGTCAATTTTATCCAAGGGTAGACAGAATCGCCCTGACTCCTCATCTGATGAGGAGGAGAGAGGACTGGAGAGATAGGTATTTTCCTCTCTTTCTTCCTCTGAAGAATTAGAGTCCAAGAGAGTCCTATGCTTTGAGCCTTCCGCTTGGGATAGGGACCGTAGTGATTCCCTTACTTCCAGCCGGATCATTTCCCTCAGGTTTGCCGGAGTTACGGACTCTTCTGCTACCTAGGGGAGGACAATATAGGAGATAACTAATATCTGACCTAATGTCACTACCACCAACCCACTCCTGTAGACCTCACCGTCTGCTGTATACAGGGGGCACATAATTTTTTTGAACAAGAGTCAGGTAGAGGGACTCCACAGAGGGCACACTCCTTATGTTTTGACTTTCCCGTACTCTTCTTCTCCTGGAATGATAAAGTATAAGGGGCCTGCGTCACAGAGTGAACTTTCACGTAGATCACTTACCCGTGCGCCAAAGTAAAGTACCGGAATCCGAGGGGGTTCTTTGTTAGTCGAAGCTCTGGATCCTTGTTCGGAAGAGCTCTTACGACTGGGCTGGTCGCCTCTATCTTTCTGTTTGGGCTTCTGACGTACCTCGTCTGGTAGCTGCTGCTGCTCACCACCACTCTCCATGACGAAATGCGACCAAAAGCAGGGATCTAACATCTCCACCTGCATAAATACCCCTTGGATCCGGTCAGCAGATGGGCCAGCGCTGTCCCTATTGGTCCAGGATACAGCAGAGGGCAGGAGATCTTGCGGTCAAAACCGGCACTCAGACGCGATGGGCGCCGCCATCTTGGAACGACTGCGCATGCGCAGACGTCCGGCGACCCGGAAGCGGCCGCTAACCCCGCCCCCCTACGTCACTGCACCCGGAAACGCTCCAGCACGCGCTGAGAGCGGTGCAGGACGCCGGGGATGGAGCGCAGCGCTCCGGGAGCTCACCCACACGCCTGAGCCCGGCACCCACAGCCACACCATACCGCTGCACCACCAATGGGAATACTTACCTGCGCCGACGCTGATGGAGGCAGGAAATCCTCCGGACTCCGCTCCCTGCTGCGAACGCCACTGCCGTGAAATCCAGCAAGGACCACCGTGGCGTCTCCAGGGATCTCCGCACCGGCCGAGGTAGGAGACCCCCCCGCTACCGTATTCGGCCGGCCGGCCTGGGCTCCTTCTGTAGGCATCCGTCCCCTTCAGGAACAGGAAACCAACTGAGGCAAGGGAGAGGTACCGCCCTTTTGTATCTGTAGGTTTCCTGTTCCTAATGGGCGGATCCCCTCTCTCTTCGTGCTGTCATGGGAGTCCGAGTAAAATTTAAATATCACATGGTCATAAGTATTCAGACCCTTTGCTCAGTATTGAGTAGAAGCACCCTTTTGGGCTAGCACAGCCATGAAACGTCTTGGGAATGATGCAACAAGTTTTTCACACCTGGATTTGGGGATCCTCTGCCATTCTTCCTTGCAGATCCTCTCCAGTTCCATCAGGTTGGATGGTGAATGTTGGTGGACAGCCATTTTCAGGTCTCTCCAGAGATGCTCATTTGGGTTTAGGTCAGGGCTCTGGCTGGGCCAGTCAAGAAAGGCGAAAGGACAGAGAGGCCCAGCGCCTGCGCACTGCAGTACTCTGCTCTGCCCTCAAGAGGGCAAAGTATGCTGGCGCCGGAGCCGCACCGTGAAGACAAGAAGAGGATGTCATCGTAAGAAGATGGGAGGCCCCGGACCGGACCGCGATGCCCATCGGACCGGACCGCAGCGGGACCGCCCCTGGGTGAGTATAATATAACCTCTTTTTCTCATCTTTCAGGTTACATCGGGGGCTTATCTACAGCATTACAAAATGCTGTAGATAAGCCCCTGATGCCGGTGGGCTTAGCTCACTTTCGATTTTGGGGGTCACAGGTTCCCTTTAAGAAATAGCAGTTAACTGCAGTGGAGGTCAAGATAAGGTCTTGAAGACCAAGCAAAATTTCAGCGAGATCCTCATAGAATTGCTAGAGAGGCATATCAGAACCCCCACTTTCTGCAAAAGACCTTCAGAAAGATTTAAAGAGAAAAAAGTGAAGTAACCAGCTCACCCAGGCTCCCAGCGTCCTGAAGAATGGAATTCAAGGGACCACTTATAGCACAGTACAAATAAAAAAATGAAAAAAAAGAGATGTTCCAGCTTCAAAAGGTATGCAAAAGTTTATTCCAACTAAAAAGATTCCATGGTGGAGATGGACACCGTAACACACACCATCTGTAAAAAAGCTGAAGCTGAAAAGAGAATGACAAATACAAATGGATAATGATCCTACACACACGTCAAAATTCATATTAAACTACCTCAAAAGGCACAAGCTGAAGACTTTACAATGGCCCTCACAGTCCCTTGATGTGAACATCATTGAAAATCTGTGGTTAGACCTCAAATCACCAGTGCATGCAAGACAACCCAGGAATCTCACAGAACTGAAAGAATTTTCCAAGGAAGAATTGATAAAAATCCTTCAAACAAGAATTGAAAGACTCTAGGTTGGCTACAAAAAGCTGTGATACTTGCAAAAGGGGGTGTTAGTATGTACTAACTATGGAGGGTGCCCAAACTTTTGCATCAGCCCATTTTCCTGGACAAAAGTTGTTGGCACCCTCAACTTAATATTTGGTTGCACACCCTTTGCAATAAATTACTGCAATCAATCGCTTCCTATATCCAGTGTAAGGAGGCAGCTGGACAGGTCATTGATGGGAGGTATGTGTTCCTCAGGTGCCAAATCTCCATGATGTAGGACCTTTAGAAGCAGGCTCCAGCACATATAGTGCTGAGAGGTGTTTTTATTAGCCCGGATTATGGGTCCGGGTTTTACGAGCAGCTGAAGGTTATCAGCTTCTCACTTACCTCCAGTCCAGGTCTTGAAAGGTCTGATTTAAGGCAACTGGGGCTTTCTCACTCTGTGTGTTTTGCTGGGTGAGGAAGCCTTGCATGTGCTGCTCAGACCCTGCTGGAGTCTGAGAGGAAAAGACTCACATTCAAACGGCTGAGCCCGTGTGTTATATGGACTTGTTATTTTCCATTTTATTCTTGTGATACCTTTTATTAACCTGGAAGAGGCTGTTTTAGTTTATAACCCTGACGGTTTATGAACTTCTTTTAACAAACTGTATGTTTGATTGGAACCAGGAAACTTAAGTCACGTGTGTGAACCAGCGTCTACTGCAGAGCCGATCCTTCACACCAGCAACAAGCTTCTTACATCTCTCAGTCTCAACTGTAATTTTGGACCACTCTTCTTTTGCATACTGCTAAAAATTTAACAATTTCTTGAACACTGTCAAGGCATCCTGTGCCAGAGGCAACAAAACAACCCCAATCTTTGAACCTTCACCATATTTGACTGTAGGTACTATGTTCCTGTGTTCTTTTCATTGTAGGCCTCATTCTGCTTTCGGTAAACAGTAGAATGATGTACTTTACTAAAACGCTCCATCTTGGTCTCATCTGTTCAAAAGACACTTTCCCAGAAGGATTTTGGCTTACTCGCATACATTTTGGCAAACTGCAGTTTAGCTTTTTTATGTCTCTGTCTCAGCAGTGGGATCCACCTGAGTCTCCTACCATAGCATTTCATTTCATACAAATGTTGACGGATAGTTCGCGCTGACACCCTGAGCCTGCAGGACATTTTGAATTTCTTTGGAACCTGATTGGGGCTGCTTATCCACCATCCGGACTATCCTGCATTGCAACCTTTCATCAATTTTTCTCTACAGCCCACACCCAGGTACATTTGCTACAGTACCATGGGTTGTAAACTTATTGATTATATTGCACACCATGGACAAAGGAACATCAAGATCTCTGGAGACGGACTTGTAACCTTGAGATTGGTGATATTGTTCAACAAATTTGGTTCTCAAGTCCTCAGTTTTCCGCTCGTGTTTCTGTTCTCCATGCTAAGTGTGGCACGCACAATGCAAAGATGATATAACAACATGTGTAGCTGCAATAACTTTATGGGAGAAATACTTCACTTTCTGGAACAATTTCAAGGGTGCTAAGACTTTTGGCCATGACTGTATATAGTTAAAGGGAACCTGTCTCCCCGATTAGTGATGAGCGAATATACTCGTTATTCGAGATTTCTCGAGCACGCTTGGGTGTCCTCCGAGTATTTTTCAGTGCTCGAAGTTTTAGCTTTTCTTGCCGCACCTGAATGATTTACATCTGTTAGCCAGCATAAGTACATGTGGGGGTTGCCTGGTTGCTAGGGTTGCCTCTCTGACCTTTCCGGCGCCTGCGCACTGCAGTACTTTCCTCTGCCCTCAACAGGGCAGACAAAGTACGCCTTCGCCGGAGCCGCGGCATGAAGACCAGAAGAGGACGTCATGGAATGAAGATGGGAGGCGCTGGAGCGGACCTGAGACACCCATTTGACCAGACCGCAGCGGGACCGCCCCTGGGTTAGTATAATCTAACGTCTTTTTCTCCTCTTTCAGGTAACATCGGCGGCTAATCTACATCATTACAGAATGCTCTAGATAAGCCACTGATGACGGTGAGCTTACCTCACCATCGATTTTGGGGGTGACAGGTTCCCTTTAAGCTGGCTAACAGATGTAAATCAGTCAGCTGCGGCAAGAAAAACTAAAACTAAGAGCACTAAAAAAATACTTGGAGGACCTCCGAGCATGCTCAAGAAATCTCGAGTAACGAGTATATTCGCTCATCACTAGTGCCTATGTATCATGAAAGATGAGAAAAAGAGGTTATATTATACCCACCCAGGGGCGGTCCTGCTGTGGTCCGGGTCCGATGGGCGTCGCAGTCCGGGGCCTGCTTTCTTCTTACGATGACATCCTCTTCTTGTCTTCACGCCGCAGCTCGGTCAAAAGGTCAGAGAGGCCCAGCGCCTGCGGACTGCAGTACTTTGCTCTGCTCTTAACAGGGCAGACAAAGTACGTCTGCACCGGAGCAGCAGCATGAAGACAAGAAGAGGATGTCATCGTAAGAAGATAGGAGGCCCCGGATTGGACCACGACGCCCATCGGACCTGGACCGCAGCGGGACCGCCCCTGGGTGAGTATAATATAACCTCTTTTTCTCATCTCTCAGGATATATCGGGGACTTATCTACAGCATTACAGAATGCTATATATAGGCCCCTGATGCCGGTGGCCGCAGCTCATCTTTGATTTTTGGGGTGACAGGTTCCCTTTAAAGAAGTTGTATACTATTTGGACAACTGCTTGTCATATCCCACGCTTGGCCACGATAAAATAAAAAAGCTTATACTCACCTCCCGTGAAGCGGTGTCGGTATTCGCTCTCCCCGGGGCTCCCATGCGGTTGTTGTGACAAATGACCCCAGCGCCCAATTAACAATGTCATTAGTGTCTCTGCCTTCAGACCAATTGAACTTGAGGAGGAAGTCTGGGCTGCAGCTGATCCAGGGACAGTGACGCCAACGCTAATTTGGCACCAGCGTCACAACCACATAACAAGAGCCCCAGGGAGAGGGCATGCTGACACCGCGGGAACAGCGCTGGTGCAGGATGCAAGTGTAAGATATTATTATAATTGGGGCCAAGTGTGGGGTATGAGAAGTGCTTGTCCTAGAAGTGGACAACCCCTTTAAATCAATTAGAAACTTAAAAACCACCACAATTAGAATTGCAAAAGCCATAGAAGTCCAAACTAATAAATTACATTAATTATCTCACACATCATTAACTAAAATTGCTGAATATTTGGTTATCCCCTTCCAAAAATGCAATAAAAAAAATGATCAAAAAGTCACATAAATAAAGTTATGACTCAGAATCCGGCAACACTATGGGATGGGGGTCTGGTGCTATGTGGGGGGGGGGGGGGGAATGGCACTATATGGCATGGGGGTGGGTCTGGCACTATGTGGTGTGTGTGGGGCAGGGAGATCTGGCACTATGATGTGGTGGTGTGTCAGGGGATCTGTCACTATGTTGTGTGTGGGACCTGGCACTATGTTGTGGTTGTGTGTGGGGGGATCTGGCACTATGCGGTGGGTGAGTGTGTGTGTGGGGGGGATCTGGCACTATGCGGTAGGTGTGTGTGTGTGTGTGTGTGTGTGTGTGGATCTGGCACTATGCGGTGGGTGTGTGTATGTGGGGATCTGGTACTAGATGGTGTGGGTGTGTGTGTGTGTGTGTGTGTGTGTGGGGATCTGGCAATACGTGGTGTGTGTGTGTGTGTGGGGGGGATCTGGCACTATGTGGTGGGTGTGTGTATGTGGGGATCTGGCACTATGTGTTGAGTGTGTGTATGTGGGGATCTGGCACTATGTGGTGGGTGTGTGTGTGTGTGTGTGGGATCTGGCACTATGTGGTGGGTGTGTGTATGTGGGGATCTGGCACTATGTGGTGGGTGTGTGTGTGGGGATCTGGCACTATGTGGTGGGTGTGTGTGGGGGGATCTGGCACTATGGTGTGTGTGGGGGGATCTGGCAATATGTGGTGTGTGTGTGGGGATCTGGCACTATGTGGTGGGTGTGTGTATGTGGGGATCTGGCACTATGTGGTGTGTGTGTGCGTGTGTGGGGATCTGGCACTATGTGGTGGGTGTGTGGGTATCTGGCACTATGCGGTGTGTGTGGGGATCTAGCACTATGCGGCGGGTGTGTGTGTGGGGATCTGGCACTATGTGGTGGGTATGTGTGTGTGTGTGGGGGGGATCTGGCACTATGCGGTGGGTGGGTGTGTGTGTGGATCTGGCACTATGCAGTGGGTGTGTGTGTGGGGGGATCTGGCACTGTGCGGTGTGTGTGTGTGTGGGGATCTGGCACTATGCGGTGGGTCTGTGTGTGGGGATCTGGCACTATGCGGTGGGTGGGTGTGTGTGTGGGGATCTGGCACTATGCGGTGGGTGTGTGTGTGGGGATCTGGCACTATGCGGTGGGTGGGTGTGTGTGTGGGGATCTGGCACTATGTGGTGGGTGTGTGTGTGGGGATCTGGCACTATGTGGTGGGTGTGTGTGTGTGGGATCTGGCACTATGTGGTGGGTGTGTGTGTGGGGATCTGGCACTATGTGGTGGGTGTGTGTGTGGGGATCTGGCACTATGTGGTGGGTGTGTGTTTGTGGGGATCTGGCACTATGTGGTGGGTGTGTGTGGGGATCTGGCACTATGGTGTGTGTGGGGGGATCTGACAATATGTGGTGTGTGTGTGGGGATCTGGCACTATGTGGTGGGTGTGTGTATGTGGGGATCTGGCACTATGTGGTGTGTGTGTGTGGATCTGACACTATGTGGTGTGTGTGGGGATCTGGCAATATGTGGTGTGTGTGTGTGGGGGGGGGGACCTGGCACTATGTGGTGGGTGTGTGTGTGGGGATCTGGCACTATGTGGTGGGTGTGTGTGTGGAGATCTGGCACTATGTGGTGTGTGTGTGGGGATCTGGCACTATGTGGTGTGTGTGTGGATCTGGCACTATGTGGTGGGTGTGTGTGTGGATCTGGCACTATGTGGTGGGTGTGTGTGTGGAGATCTGGCAATATGTGGTGGGTGTGTGTGTGGAGATCTGGCACTATGTGGTGGGTGTGTGGGGATCTGGCACTATGTGGGGGGTGTGTGGGGATCTGGCACTATGTGGTGGGTGTGTGTATGTGGGGATCTGGCACTATGTGGTGGGTGTGTGTGGATCTGACATGTGGTGTGTGTGTGTAGGTGGGGGGGGGACCTGTCACTATGTGGTGTGTGTGGGGATCTAGCAATATGTGGTGTGTGTGTGGGGGGGGGGGGGACCTGGCACTATGTGGTGGGTGTGTGTGTGGGGATCTGGCACTATGTGGTGGGTGTGTGGAGATCTGGCACTATGTGGTGTGTGTGTGTGTGTGTGTGTGTGAGAGAGAGATCTGGCACTATGTGGTGGGTGTGTGTGGATCTGGCACTATGTGGTGGGTGTGTGTGTGTGAGAGAGATCTGGCACTATGTGGTGGGTGTGTGTATGTGGGGATCTGGCACTATGTGATGTGATGGGTGTGTGTGGTCTGGCGATGTGTGTGTGTGTGTGTGTGTGTGTGTGTGTGTGTGTGTGTGTGTGTGTGTGTGTGTGTGTGTGTGTGTGTGTGTGTTCTGGCACTATGTGGTGTATGTGTGGGGGGAATGGAGAAGGGGATCTGGCATCATGTGGTCTTTTCTACCATGCAGATGTGAACCCAACCTATTATATGCGCAGAACCAGTGAAAATGAGAAGGAAGTTTCCGTCTGTGACCAGCACATATGACGGCAGGTAAAGAAAAAAACAAGTAGTGACGGAATAGTAACCAACAAGATGGCCACTTACCGTCTGAGCAGCGACATAACTATACGCCACCAGTCAGTGAAGCTTTTTCCGCCGGAAGTTACCACCTGCCTTTCACTAGCAGGTACCGGGCCACTCTAGCCGTTCCTCCAGACTCTATGGCGCAGTTTCCGGCGGAAGTAAATAGATTGTCTGGTCGGTGTTTCTATGACAGTGAAAGTCTCTCTGTCCTGTCATCTCGCTGCTCCGGAGTCCCGGAAGCGAGAGTGAGGAGGAATGGCGGAGAGTCCGGCGGCTGAGGCGATAATTCTCCAGGGGGCGGTTGGGGGAGGGTTGGTCACCCACCTCAGCGGCCTTCAGCCCCCCGGCACCTCGCACCTGGCAACTTCATCCGTGTGGGACCCGACAGCCAGTGCTGACTGGGACAACGAGAGGGCGTCCGCGCAGTGTGTGCTGCGGATTAAGCGGTGAGCGGCCGGGTGACCCCGCTGTGCGTGGCGCCCCACAGTAGGCGGGGCATAGGCTGGACATGACCTTACTAATGAGATCTATTAAAAGAGTCTTCCTGGCAACAACCACCCCAATCATCCACTGCTGCCACCGGCTGATCACAGCAGCATGCTTAGCTCATTACTGGTGGCTGCCATCTCCCTCACCTGGCAGGTAGTGCCCCCCATGTCACCCGCGGGCGTCTGCTGCTGAGCATACTGCCATTAATAGTACCGATATGTGTCACTTTCTGCATTATTAGAGTATGTGTCCATGGGCCGGAATAATTACATGCGGATTAGCTGCGGATTGAATGCTGCGTACAGCCGCAGCGTCCAGATGTTACAGCACAGTGGAGGGGATTTTATGAAATTCCGTCTCCACTATGCGTGCGAACACGCACCCGGCGGCCCTGCATATACGGACGTGGGGCGCGTCTTTTTAGAACGCAGCATGTCTGTTTACCTTGTGGCAACGCTCCATCGCCGCAAGGTAAATCACAGGGTCCTATGTATGGGGCGCTGAGATTCCGGATGTGTGCAATGAACACATCCAGTATCGCCACGCGTACAGAAGGGGGCGACTCTTTGGGCAGAGCGAGTCTTCCGCTCCGTCCAAAGCGCCTGCAATCCGGACAGTGGACACATACCCTTACATGTAGAGCTTCTTCCAGCCGCAGAGCAAAGATGATTTATAGATTTCTGATAGTTGACATATTTAAAAATAAAAAAATCCCCCCCTACATGGCAAAATAGCTTTGTTTTGCTGCTGTAATATGACTGACGCTAGGGCTATGTTCCCACGATGAGTATCCGGCAAGCTTTTGATGTTGCAGATTTTTTTCACTTCTATAACATTGATGCAATTTTTTAGTATTGGTCATCAATGTCTGATTGGAGGGGGTGCGGCTCCCCCGATGATCCGCTGTTCTCAGTGTTCGCGGAGCCCAGAACTGCTCAGTTGCGGAGCTGCGCAGCACTGTAGAGTTGACAGCTATGCTCTGCAGCTCCATAACTGGTCAGTTCCAGACACAGTAAAGCTGATCGGCAGGGGTGCAGGGTGTCGGACCCCCACCAATCAGACATTGAGGAACTATTCCAAGCATAGGTCATCAATGTTAAAGTAGTGGACAACCTCTTTGTTAATTACGTTGTTTCATTGCAGATTTGAGTGCATTTTTTACGTGTCTTAATCATTCTTTTTCAACTGCGGTTTTTGTCTCCTTTTGGTATGTTATGTTTTACATACAGATGCTTTATTTTGTACACTATCTGTTTTTCTTAGCTTGATAAAATCATGTGCAGATTTTCCACATTTCATTCAAGTCTATGGGAAAAATCCAGAAATAAAACCCATATTGACCGCAGGAGAATTGATGTTACAGATTTTAAATTCTGAACCACAGCTCAGGTTCGGCAGCATAAAACAGCACTGTGTGCATGAGATTTAACCCCTTAGTGACCGAGCCAAATTTTTGAAATCTGACTAGTGTCACTTTATGTGGTAATAACTCTGCAATTCTTCAACAAATCCCAGTGATTTTGAGATTGTTTTTTCGTGACACATTATACTTTATGATAATGGTAAATTTAGGTCAATATATTTTGTTTTTATTTATAAAAAATATCAAACATTTGAGAAAAATGTTAAAAAATTAGCAATTTTCAAAATTTTAATGATTATCCCTTTAATCCAGATGGTCATACCACAGCAAACCATTAATAAATAGCGTTTCCCACATGTCGGCTTTACATCAGCACCATTTGTAAAATGTTATTTTATTTTGTTAGCATTTTAGGAGGTTTAAAAATGTAGCACCAATTTTTCATTTTTTCATGGAAATTTACAAAAAAATTTTTTTTAGGGACTTATCCATGTTTATACTGACTTTAGGGGTCTCATATATTGGGAAACCCCCAAACATGATACCATTTTAAAAACAGCACCCCCTGACATTTTGAAAACTGCTGTCAGGTAGTTTATTAACCCTTCAGGTGCTTTACAGGAATTAATGCAAAGTGGTATGACAGAAATGAAAATCTTTATTATTAACACCTAAATGCCTCTAACTTCTGAACAGATTACTATAGCAATCAGACTCTAAGGCCGCTATTTGGTCGTGAATTGCGATCGCAAACATCAGGACCACAAAATCATGATCTGAGGGCACCAATTTGGATAAAGGGGAAGCCCCCCCACACTCTGTTAACCATTTATAATGGTGTAGTCACTATTGACAGCAGCATCTAAGGGGTTAAACAGATTTGGATGGTGCAAACACTGATCGTGGCTGATAAAGCAAGTTGTCAGCTATAGTGTACAGCTGACAGCTGCGGGATTGTCACCTGTATGGGGAGGCTATTCTCTTATATCTCAGGTCAGTTAAAAGACGTATTGGCGGTCATTAAGGGGTTAATTAATCCCATCCACTTTGCTGGATCTCCAAGAACCTATGTGTTCGTACACGAAAATACGCACCAAATACTCATCATGGGAACTTCGTGTTGCCTATGCCATTGGTGCTCAGTTTATGCAATGTCTTCTGCCTCTTGTTTTTTTCGCTTTCTATTTTATAACTGAATCTGAAACTTAGAATAGTGATAAACTTTTATTCTGTGGTTAAAGCGAATCTGTCACCTGATTTCTTACCATAAAGCATTACCATGGTGTTATATAGTACATGGCTTTCTCAACACATGCTCTTGTAATCTGTGCATGTTGGCATTATGTAGGGCATGATGTGATAATAGTGCAAACACAATATACTGCCAGTTAGTAACTTGCTTCTGGATAGATAAGGCATGCTGTCTGACAAGCCGGGATGCGTCGCTCTAAGATGAAGCCGAGGGCTGCGTTCAGCCTCTGTCACATTGGACATGAACAATGTATGTTGCTCTACTTTTCCTGTTGAATCAACAGAATCCTGCTTAATTGTAAAGAGCTGTGTAATTTGTTGCCGCTATATAAATAAAAATAATTATTATAGAACCTAAGATGAATGAAACTTGGCACTCAATTTTTGAGAAAAAAGGCTTCTTAGTTTATTGATGCATCCAGACAAACAAAACCACTATTATAGAACCTAGGCAGACCACTTTAGAACTCATCTTGGTCTGTGGGTGGTATTTGGCCTGCAGCGGATATGGCACTGTTAGTATAAGGCTATGTGCACACGGTGCGGATTGGCCGCTGCGGATTCGCAGCAGTTTTCCATGCGTTGTACAGTACCATGTAAACCTATGGAAAACCAAATCCGTTGTGCCCATGGTGCGGAAAATACCGCGCGGAAACGATGCATTGTATTTTCCGCAGCATGACAATTCTTTGTGCAGATTCCGCAGCGTTTTACACCTGCTGCTCAATAGGAATCCACAGGAGTAAAACCGCAGGTGAAATACGCTGTAAAAACGCAGTGCGTTTTACCTGCGGATTTTTAAAAAACGTTGCCGAAAAATCCTCACACGAATCCGTAACGTGGGCACATAGCCTTAATGAAATCACAGCTGGATGAAAAGTTTATCAATAATTTATACCTGTTGATCCCTTTCTGAAAACCTTTGTAAGCTTCTTCCAATAAGAAGTTATGTTGTATGTTTTCTCTCTGCTGCAGCACCAGTTACCATACTTTACATTGCTGAATTCTCCTTCTATTCCCACTTGTTATGGAGTGTTAATTCTGTTTTCTGCAAACAGCAGGAAATGTTCTGCCCTGCTGGAATAGTCACTTTCAGGTTACATTTAAAGAGGTATTCCAAAGGTAGACATTTTAAAGGGGGTCTACCAGTATAACCTAAGCAAATAGCCTTGTAGGGCAAATGGTCCATATAGAAATCTAACTCTTAGAGCTGGCTCACGAGAGCGTATAAATCAGACGAGTGCAGTGCCAGAAAAGATCACATTACACTCTGACCAATGTTATTAAATGAGTCCGTGCTCTTCTGCAAGTTTTTCCTCTGCTCTAATAAGACAGAGGAAAAAATTGCATCATGCTGTGAGTGGATGCAAGAATCATCTTGCACTTGCCAATGCAAGTCAATGGGTGCAAGAAAAAAAATCACACGATACACATACAATGTGTATGCTGCCTGATTTTTACTCACATATCTCAAAGGAAACCTGAAATTTTCCCTTCACCCATGACAGCACACCTGATAAAGGGATCCGTCCACCAAGCACAGGAAACCTACGGAAATAAAAGGGCGGTACTTCTACCCCGCATCAGTTGGTTGTCTTTGATGGGAACCTTGTGCAGAAATTCCGCGGTGAAGATGGAAGAAAAAAAATGTTACCCAGCCCTGTCTCATTCGGAAAAGCAGGCTACATGCCTGTGGTGCCAGTCTTCAGGTCCCTGGAAGTGCCGTCCACAGGCCCATAGGGGGCTTTGCTGTACGTGCGGGCAGCGGAGACTGAAATGCGCTGCATGTCTCGGAGCACTGCAATGAGAAGATGGGTAAATCCCTAAAAGACGTGATGTTCAGAGGGTTAGAGCAGAGAAAGAAACATGCCTTTTCTGTTAATAGTAAGATCCAGGCACTCATTATCAAAGAGTGGAGAAAACTAGTGCCTTGCACTTGTCTTCAAAAAGGAGATATCCTTTTGAGAAGGACTCAGAGCTATAGGACAAGGTCCCTAGGATTGATGGGGCTGTTTCAAAATCCTCAAAGAGATCACCGTTTGAAGATTCTGGGGTACTGTTACGCTTAGGGACCAGGAAAGCGAGATAAGTGGACCCACTGGACCGAAACAGCGAACCTCCCCAGGACGAGTGGACCAGGTGGACCGCCCCCTATACAGGGAGCGTTAGGAGCAGGCCCAGGGGAGACTACTGAACGGCAGCCGGTACCAAAGTACAGGGAAAGGAAAAGGTCAGGGCAGGGACGACGGAAAAGAAAACGAAGAAGGAGAAGAGGAACGGGTAACGGGAACTGACAAGACAGACAGAGAATGGAAGGACAAACCGGAAGACAGGATGGAGACACGAGACCACGGAAGCGCAGGAGACGATGGCGGAAGGACTAGGCAGAGGATCTGGAACACCGGGAAGAAACGAAGGTACAGGAGAACTGGAGCTGCAAGGGAAGCACGGAGACAGTTAATGATAATACACAGAAACGAAAAGTCAGAGACAAGCAGCAGGGAGAACGTAAGGTACGCTAGGAAGCGAGAGAGCCAGAGGCATTTGCCAGAAAACAAATGACAGACAGGCACAGCCAAAAGGAAGAGGCGGCCTTAAATGCAGAGTGGCAGCGTACCTTCCGGGTCATGGACCTCCAGGACCACAGAGAGCAGGGGAAAGAGCGTCCAAAGAAAAAGGCAGAGTGCACATTCATGTGCTCCCAGTAGAGGGCGCTGTGGACGCGCAGGAGCGCTGCTTAGTAACGTCAGCGCTGCCAGCGAGAGACACGGGGCTGACCGGAGCAGGGAAGGAAGGGAAGGCAGAGTGTGTGTGCGCAGGAAACCCTAGTGCGCGCGCGCCCGACAGGAAGCAGGAGCCGGGAGAGCGAGCAGAGAAGGCGGCGCTGGAGAAAGGAACAGGAGCACGCCGAGGAGTGGTAAGTAAGAGCGGACAGCAGGGGCCGCGGCGGTGATAACGGCGACCTGACAGGTACTAAGAGATCCATTGGATAAATAAGTGGATGGATATCTGAAACACGTAGGAAGCAGCAACAGGAGGTCTGAAGCTGACAATTGGCAGAACCTGTACCGCTCGTTTCCTTATGATTTGGCTGAAACAAGTGGAGAAACATCTCAGAAATAAAACCCTACAGGATAAGAGTTTGGCGAACCTACCTTTTATTAGAAGGCATCACTGCATTTCTGGCAGACATGTCTGCAGGCTCTGTAAGGGTATGTTCGCACGGTCAGGAAACGCTGCATATTGGACGCTGTGTACATCCGCAGCGTCCAGATGTTATAGCATAGTGGATAGGATTCCTTCAAATCCCATCTCCACTATGCGTGCAGGGACGCCTCCAGCTTCCCTGCAGAGACGGACATGCGGTGCGTCTTTCGAGACCGCAGCATGTCAATTTTATCTTGTGGAGATGCTAAGGCTCTGCAAGATAAATTTCCCGTTTAATGTATTGGGCGTGGTGATTCCGTATGGTTCAATGAACACATGCGAATCACCTGCGTTCAAAAGCCGGCAGCTCTTCGGACAGAGTGGTCATGTGCTATGTCCAAAGGGCTGCTGGTTCCTGACCGTGGAAACATACCCTAAGGCTAGCGGCTAGGTATGCTGGTTTGTCAAATGCAGCAAGAATGGTTTTGTGGCTCAAATGCTATCCATGAGACCTTCAGTCTCAAAACAAATTATGCTCTATCTCGTGTGATGGTCAATTTTTGTTTGGGAAGAAATTGGACGATATCTTAGAAAAGGCTAGGGACAAGAAGGACTTTCACGTTTTTTTCACAGGTGATACATGGTAAAATTTCAGAGGAAAATTAAATAATAGGGGACATCCTCTGGGGGAGTGAAGGAAGTGGGAGTCCAAAAGTAGAAAAGAGCCCAGACTTGTATTCGGAGGTCCTTCAACATCCAAGAAATCCTCCCTATGACGCCAGGCTACAAGTAGGGGGAAGATTTTCCTTCTTCATCTAGGCCTGGGGTAACATCTCTTCCAGCAGCTGGATTCTGGACATAATAAGGAAAGGTCTAAAAATAGTCTTATCCTCTGCTGCGTCAAACCTTCGTAATGACACCCCCAGGAAGTCATTGGAAGAACAGCTAGCACTAGATACGGAAGTCTTGAGCTTGATAGTGAAACCGGTTTGGTGCGTGGTAGCATAGGAAGAAAAGGGAATGGATTTTATCTCCCCCCCCCCCCCCCTTTAAAAAAAAAAAAAAAAAAAAGACCCTTCATTCAGATCTATCATCAATCTGAAGAACCTCAACCTGTGGATACAAAAACAATCAGACCTTCAAAATGGAATCTGTGAGCACAGACATAAAACTGCTTTCACAATTGTTTCATGGTGATGGTCTAATTAAAGGATGCATTAGTATCACATCCCGATTTTTTTTTTTTTTTTTTTTTTTTATCTAGACCATTAAAGGTACCTGAGAGTGGCCATGGATGTACGGAGGGAAATCGGGCATTAACAATTCAGAGACCTCCTATTCAGTTTGTTGGTGGCTCCAAGGATCTTCACCAAGGTAATAGCTGAAATGACTTCTACATTCGCGTGTGGAACACCATTATTATTCCTTACTTAGATGACTTTCTCACATTGGGGGTATCGGAGGACCACTGTGCAACACAATTGAGAGATGTGAGAGCCGTCTTTTCAAGATCTTGGCTGGATGGTGAACACTCACAGGTCGATGGATAAAGCCCGTAAGCGATATGGTCACAACCGATGCAAGCAATTTAGGTTGGGGCTACACCTGAGAGATTGTAAAATTCAGCAGAGTTCTTGGTCACTCTTTTAGAGGGATCAGTTGTCAAACGCGAAAGCATTGTGAGCTGTTGAAAGCTCTAAAGGGCTTTCTTCCCTCCTTGGTCGCCACATCTGTGTCATGTCAAACAACCGGGCTACGTAGTCGTAAATCAACCACCAAGGGGGAACAAGGTCCCACTCCCTAATAGAAGCACCAAAAAGACACTTCCAGCTGGCAGATCAACACAAAGCCAGACTTCCTAAGCCACAACAGACCCTAAACTCTCACGTATTTCAGTGGATAGTTCTTTCATGGGGGTTGCCAGAAATAGACTTGTTTGCTGACAAACAGAACCTGAAAGTGAAAAAATTCTGTTCACTAAACGCAAGGGAAAACACTTAGGTGGAAGATGCCCTTCAGATCCCCTGAAACTTTAGGATTTCATATGAGTTTCCTCCAATTGTGATGATCACAGCATTCTTAAGGAAGATCAGGTGAGGGTGATTCTGATTGCTCCATTCTGGCTAAAAAGACCATGGTTTTCCCTATTGAGGACAATGTCCATGTCAGATCCATGGATCCTGCCAGGGATCCTGGACCTTCTTACTCAGGGTCCAGGAAAGGGCTTCCATCTAGCAGCATGGAATTTGAGAGGGCAGTACTGGGTTGGACAGGTTTTTCCTCCAGGGTTAAGTCTTCACTTTAAGGAGTAGAAAGCTGACAACAACAAAAATTTACGGCAGAACTTGGAGAAAATTTCTTGACTCTTCAGGGAAACCTTTGGGGGAAAAAAGCTTCAGTCAATTCAATCCTAGAGTTTCTCCAGAGGGGGTTTGAGCTAGGGTTGGCTGCTAGTACCCTCAGGCCATGTTCACACGTTCCTGATTTCCCTGCTGTCTTTTTTGCACTAAAAACCGCAGCTCTTGGCAGAAAACGCAGGTGCGTTTTTTGATGCGGTTTTTAGTGCAGTTTCTGTGTGTTTTCTAGGAAGTTTTTTTTTAGGGTTAAAATGGCTGAAAATACCCTAACCCTAGTTCTAACTGTAGTGGGGGAAAAAAAAAATTATTTTTATTTTATTATTGTTACTACCTATGGGGGGGGGGGGGGGGAGGGGGCATTTACCTTTTTTTTATTTTGATCACTGTGAGGTTATCACAGTGATCAAAATGTGCCTGGAACGAATCTGCCGGCCGGCAGATTTGGCGGGCGCTCTGCGCATGCGCCCGCCATTTTGGAAGATGGCGGCGCCCAGGGAGAAGACGGCCGGACGGACATCGGGAGGCTCGGTAAGTATAAGGGGGGAGATTAGGGCACGGGGGGTGGCATCGGAGCATGGGGGGGTGGGATTGGAGCACGGGGGGGGGGGGGGGCAGCCACACTGCAGCGGTTCTGCACCACAAACCGCAGAAAACCCGCAGATATTTTTTTCGTCTGCGGGTTTTACTGCGGGTTTGACCTCACAATGGAGGTCAATGGGTGCAGAACCGCTGCAGTTCCGCAAAAAGAAGTGACATGGTACTTCTTTTTTACCGCAGCTATTCAGCGCGGCTTTTTTTTGGGATTTTCCGCAATGTGGGCACAGCAGGTCCTATTTTCCATAGGGTACATTGTAATGTACCGTGCATGGAAAACAGCTGCGGACCCGCAGCGGGAAAATCGCGGCGGTTCCGCATTAAAAAAAGGATGGTGTGAACATGGCCTCAAGGTTCAGGCTTGGTTGCGTTACCCACTTATTAGCCACGAGATTATAATTGTATATCAAGGTTCTAAAAATCCTGTGATTGATCCAGGCCAGTCCCAATTCCAAGGGTTCCCCCTTGCCCCCATGGAATCTAAACTTAGTACTGGAGGCATTGACCAAAGATCCATTTGAGCCTTTACAGGAGTTGTCTAAATAGCTTACCCTTTAAAACTATTACATTGGTGGCACTGACCTCGGCCCGCAGGATGAGTAATATCCAGGCCCTGTCAATAAAGCCTCCTTATTCGCAGGTATATGAGGAAGGATAGGATATTAAGACCTGATTCGGCCTACCTTCCCAAGGTAGCCTTAAAATTTCATATGAGTCAAGACATTGTCCTGCCCTTCTTCTGTAATAACTTTAGGAATTCAGGGGAGTAAAAATTTCACAGTTTAGATGTTAGAAGAACACTGTTTGTTAGAGTACATATCTATATTTAGCCAGTTGAGGAAAACCCAGTCCTTGTTTGTAGCCTTAAGGGTATGTTCACACTATGGGGTTTTTACTGCGGAACCGCCGTGATTTTGCCACTGCGGGTCCGCAGCTGTTTTCCATGCAGGGTACAGTACAATGTTGTTGGCATATGCAACAGATTGGGACTTATTATAAGTGAAAGGAGGACTTTATACTAACCAGACAGCAGATGGCGATAGTGTGTAAAGTCATATACTTGCTGTAAAGTGGGGAGGGAAGCTCTCAGTGGTTGGTTGCTTTCTTACTTTCGGTTTTGCTTTTCTTCATGAATGTGTTGTCTTCAGTGCACGGACTGTGTGACACTGAATTGTATCTCATGTTTATCCAGTATGAAGTAAATACTGCTTACTCAGGATATCTTGCTGATTGAAGCTCTCCTAAGTACAGCGGTGACTGCAAGAAGACGCACTCTGCAACAGGTTATGGGCCCAGGCACCCCAGATAACCCCAGATAATCCCAGGCACCCCAGACACTACAGGTCTGCACTACAAGCTCAGGCAGAAGGATCCTGGTTTATAGCCCAGATAACGGAGCGCACAGATAAGCTCTGTAAACAGAAGGAACTAAATCCAGATACAGAGTGACAGAGGAATTCAGCATCCCAGGAGCTGGATATAATTGCAGAGAATTCACAGGACATACAGGAGAATATCTTCAGTACAACTCTCTAAACAAGTAAGACTATATAAAGATGATGAGTAACACAGAACTGAAATTTACAGTAGCTAAACTGAATAGTGAAAATTATCAGTTATGGAAATTCAAAGTAGAGATGTTGTTATCTAAGGATGATGTATGGGAAGTAATTATTACAGCAAGACCAGATCAAGATAATCAGACATGGGATAAGAAGGATATACAAGCGAGAGCCACCATTAGCTTATTAGTGGATGATGCTCAATTAATACATATAAGAAATGAAGAAACAGCTAAGGGAATGTGGGAAGCATTAAGAAAACTGTATGAAAGACCTAGCTTGAATCACAAGTTGTTTTTATTAAGAAAGCTGTACAGTATGAGATTGAGTGCAAATGACGATATGCAGAAGCACATATTCTCAATGATGGAAGTGATATCACAGCTAAGATCTATTGGTGAAGATATTAAAGAAAGTCATGTAGCAGCTATATTGTTGTGCAGTTTACCAGATTCATATACAGCCTTGATAAATGCCCGAGACGAGACCAGAAACTGACATTACATTAGATTTTGTGAAAACAAGACTAATAGATGAATATCAGAGAAGAAAAGAACAAAGAAATGATTCTTCTACTGAAAAGGACAGTGAAAACGCTCTTAAAGCTACAGAATTCCAAAAACCCTATAATAAAGAGACAAGAGAATGCTTCAGATGTAAGAAAAAAGGTCATTTAAAGAAAGACTACCATATGGAAAGCAGAACAACAAAAATTACAACATAAAAAGCATACAGAGAAAGTAAAAAACACAATTTCCCATTCATGTGAGAATAATTGGAATGGCACATTTAAAGTAACAGACAAGAAATCATCACTTGGTTGGTTTATTGATTCAGGAGCAACGAGTCATATGACAAGTGACAAGAATTTCTTTACTGATCTTGATTTAGATAAGAAAGAAGCCATTTATCTCGCAGATGGAAGCAAAATAACCGCAGAAGGTATCGGACAAGGTATGCTAAATTGTTCAAACAAGTTCGGACAAGATTCAAAGATACTTGTACAAGATGTGTTGTATGTTCCAAAATTGGAAGGCGGATTATTATCTGTGAAACGTTTAACAGCAAAAGGACTTACAGTGAAATTTAAAGACAATGAGTGTGCAATTATTGCAGGAAACAAAGTGATAACCAAAGTCAAGGCAGATGAACAATTACAGGTCCTTCTCAAAAAATTAGCATATAGTGTTAAATTTCATTATTTACCATAATGTAATGATTACAATTAAACTTTCATATATTATAGATTCATTATCCACCAACTGAAATTTGTCACGTCTTTTATTGTTTTAATACTGATGATTTTGGCATACAACTCCTGATAACCCAAAAAACCTGTCTCAATAAATTAGCATATCAAGAAAAGGTTCTCTAAACGACCTATTACCCTAATCTTCTGAATCAACTAATTAACTCTAAACACATGCAAAAGATACCTGAGGCTTTTATAAACTCCCTGCCTGGTTCATTACTCAAAACCCCCATCATGGGTAAGACTAGCGACCTGACAGATGTCAAGAAGGCCATCATTGACACCCTCAAGCAAGAGGGTAAGACCCAGAAAGAAATTTCTCAACAAATAGGCTGTTCCCAGAGTGCTGTATCAAGGCACCTCAATGGTAAGTCTGTTGGAAGGAAACAATGTGGCAGAAAACGCTGTACAACGAGAAGAGGAGACCGGACCCTGAGGAAGATTGTGGAGAAGGACCGATTCCAGACCTTGGGGAACCTGAGGAAGCAGTGGACTGAGTCTGGTGTGGAAACATCCAGAGCCACCGTGCACAGGCGTGTGGAGGAAATGGGCTACAGGTGCCGAAATGGGCTACAGAGAAGCAGCACTGGACTGTTGCTAAGTGGTCCCAAGTACTTTTTTCTGATGAAAGCAAATTTTGCATGTCATTCGGAAATCAAGGTGCCAGAGTCTGGAGGAAGACTGGGGAGAAGGAAATGCCAAAATGCCTGAAGTCCAGTGTCAAGTACCCACAGTCAGTGATGGTGTGGGGTGCCATGTCAGCTGCTGGTGTTGGTCCACTGTGTTTCATCAAGGGCAGGGTCAATGCAGCTAGCTATCAGGAGATTTTGGAGCACTTCATGCTTCCATCGGCTGAAATGCTTTATGGAGATGAAGATTTCATTTTTCAGCACGACCTGGCACCTGCTCACAGTGCCAAAACCACTGGTAAATGGTTTACTGACCATGGTATTACTGTGCTCAATTGGCCTGCCAACTCTCCTGACCTGAACCCCATAGAGAATCTGTGGGATATTGTGAAGAGAAAGTTGAGAGACGCAAGACCCAACACTCTGGATGAGCTTAAGGCCGCTATTGAAGCATCCTGGGCCTCCATAACATCTCAGCAGTGTCACAGGCTGATTGCCTCCATGCCACGCCGCATTGAAGCAGTCATTTCTGCCAAAGGATTCCCGACCAAGTATTGAGTGCATAACTGAACATTATTATTTGATGTTTTTTTTGTTTGTTATTAAAAAACACTTTTATTTGATTGGATGGGTGAAATATGCTAATTTATTGAGACAGGTTTTTTGGGTTACCAGGAGTTGTATGCCAAAATCATCAGTATTAAAACAATAAAAGACGTGACAAATTTCAGTTGGTGGATAATGAATCTATAATATATGAAAGTTTAATTGTAATCATTACATTATGGTAAATAATGAAATTTAACACTATATGCTAATTTTTTGAGAAGGACCTGTATATCATTTTGACACACCAAAGGAACAGATGAAGGTATGTACACATGATCACAAAAACTGTATTCACATGTGGCATAGACGTCTAGGACATAGACACACTGACAGTATAAGGGAACTACAGAGAAAAGAATTGACAAAAGATTTAAAGATATCAGATTGCTCAATTACCATAAGATGTGATTGTTGTATAAAATCCAAAGCCACAAGGATATATATTCCAAAAGAAAGTGAGATGAAAAGCGAAAGACCACTTGATTTGGTGCATACTGACGTATGTGGACCCATGAAAGTGACTACATCAGGAGGCAATAGATACATGTTGACTTTTATAGACGATTACTCAAGATACACAGTCACATACTTAATTAAAAACAAAAGTGAAGTTTTTGATAAACTTGTAGACTATGTAACAAGATCAAGTAACAAATTTCAAAGGAAGCCAATTGTCATCATAAGTAATAATGGAGGTGAATTTACAGGTCACAGAATAGAAGACTACTTAAGACAAAATGGGATAGAACACCAGAAAACTGTTCCATACACACCTGAACAAAATGGAGTAGCAGAAAGGAAAAACAGAACTCTAACAGAGATAAGATGTATGCTGACAGATTCCAAACTACCAGAGAAATATTGGGGTGAGGCAGCAATGACAGCTACTTATCTACAGAACAGACTTTTTTCCAGAAAACTGACGAAAACTCCATATGAACTGTGGCAAGGTATGAAACCAAGTGTCAATCATTTAAAAGTTTTTGGATGTAAAGTTTTCATATTCATTCCAACAGAAAAACGTTCCAAACTTCAAAACCGATCCATGGAAGGAATATTTGTTGGATATAGTGAAAATTGCAAAGGATACAGAATCCTAGATCCCAAAACAGACTAGAGTTACGGTGAGTAACAGTGTGACATTCATTGAAGATTTGAATGAAGATATTATGATTTCAGTTGAAACAAAAAATGAGAAAACCAATAATGACACAACTGAAGAAATATCTGATGAGAAAGAAGCAGAAGTTAATGAAGAAGAAAATACTGAAAGTGAAGAATCAACTACAAACAGACACAGAACCAAGACATTTTCACGAAGGTGTTGAATGCTGATAAACATCAGAGACTAATAAAAAAGTTGGGTTTGATTGAATAAGTCCTTACTGTTGAGAAAGGGTGTTGGCATATGCAACAGATTGGGACTTATTATAAGTGAAAGGAGGACTTTATACTAACCAGACAGCAGATGGCGATAGTGTGTAAAGTCATATACTTGCTGTAATGTGGGGAGGGAAGCTCTCAGTGGTTGGTTGCTTTCTTACTTTCGGTTTTGCTTTTCTTCATGAATGTGTTGTCTTCAGTGCACGGACTGTGTGACACTGAATTGTATCTCATGTTTATCCAGTATGAAGTAAATACTGCTTACTCAAGATATCTTGCTGATTGAAGCTCTCCTAAGTACAGCGGTGACTGCAAGAAGACGCACTCTGCAACAAATGTTACCCTATGGAAAACAAAAACCGCTGTGCCCACATTGCGGAAAATCCCGAAAAAACCGCGCTGAATTGCTGCGGAAAAAAAAGAAGGACCATGTCACTTCTTTGTGCAGAATCGCAGAGATTCTGCACCCATAGAAATGCATTGATCCGCTTACTTCCCGCATGGGGCTGTGCACACCATGCGGGAAGTAAGCGGATAATGTGCGGGTTATACCCGGGGTGGAGGAGAGGAGACTCTCCTCCAGGCCCCGGGAACCATATTTGAGTAAAAAAAAAAAGAATTAAAATAAAAAAATCATGATATGCTCACCCTCTGAAGTCTCAGCGCTGCACGCGGCCGTCCGGTCTTAGGTTTGCTATGCGACCAGGACCTGCGGTGACGTCGCGGTCACATGACCGTGACGTCACGAAGGTCCTGGTCGCACAGCAGCTTTGGAACCGGACCGCCGCCTGCAGCGCCGAGGAGATCGGGACGTCAGAGGGTAAGTATATAATTATTTTATTATATTACTATTGATGCTGCATATTGCTGCATATGCAGCATCAATAGTAGGAGTAAAATCCCGCAGCGGAACCCGCAGGACAAACCGCGATAAATCTGCAGGGATAACCGCAGCGGGTTTGCCCTGCAGATTTATCAAATCCGCTGCGGGAGAACCCACAGGACGCAACGTGTGAATGTGGCCTTAAGAGTACCATTGCAAGATGGATAAGGGAGGCCATTAGTTTAGCCTGCTCTACTAGCGGTGCTCGGTTCCTGAGGGCATCAAGGCTCACTCCACCAAAGCAGTGGCAACCTCCTGGGCAGAGAAAGCGAAGGTATTGATTGATCATATTTCTAAGGCCGCTACCTGGTCCTCACTACGTTCAGGCACTAAAGACTGGATATATCCTCCTCTGCTGACTTATCCTTTGGTAGAAGGGTGCTGTAAGCAGTGGTCCCTCCCTAAGGTGTTTCATTTCTCCATATCTCTCAGGTGTGCTGTCATGGGTGAACGGAAAACACCAAGGTTACTTACTGGTAGCCGTTTTTTTCTAGAACTCATGACAGCACCCGTATATTCTTCCCGTTTTTCTCGTCATATCGGTGTGCACTAAAGTTGTCCGATTTGTCTTGGTGTGGTGGCAATCGGAGTAATTATAGTTTGTCAAAAATCATAGCTGCCATCAAGCCCTGAGATTCGTAATGGAGAGTTGTCAGACACCCTCGTTACTAACCCAATAATCAAAAGTAAAAACACATCCACAGCAATAATAAAAAGCTATTTGAATAAAGACATCCCCACACTATCCATCAATCTCCAATTTATTGAGAAAACAAAACGCCGTAATCAAACGAATCCAAAGTAGTTGAGAAATGGATACCTGAAAATCATAAAAAGACATTAAAAAAATAGAGACAGTGCCTCGTTCACCAATTTATTACCAAAAATGTTCCCCAAATCTGCCTCCAGCTACTGTGAATAGCAGTAAAGTGACCGCTATTGACATGCGCTGGGTAGTGACGAAAATGTTCATCAAACTTGCCAGGTCTCGTTAATTGCAGTGTGAGCCAGCAATATTGATGAGCGTTGTCATCAGTACCTGCCGCCTGTTAATAGCGGTCACTTTACTGCTATTCACAGTAGCCGGAGTGAGATTCGGGAAACGTGGACTACGTCAGAGCTTTGTGGGAGCATTGTTAGTAATAAATTTGGTGAATGAGGGGATGTCTGTTTTGTTTCTGTCTTTTTATGTCTTCCAGGCATCTATTTCTGGACTAAATCAGATTCTTTGGATTACGGCAGACCTGCATGGGATGTTTTTTTATTTTTTTTTATTGGTGAACGAGGGATAGTGTGGGGGAGTCTTACTTGATTAAAGGGTTTTTTTTGTGTTGATTACTGGGTTAGTAATGGGGGCGTCTGATAGACACCTCTCCATTACCAACCCCAGGGCTTGATGACATCTATGATTTAACAAAAAATCACAGCTGCCATCAACCCCAACTACCATTACTCTGATTGCCGCCGCACCAGGGCAATTAGGAAGAGCCGGGCAAAGTGCCAGAATTGTCCCTTCTAATGTGATGCCCCAATTCTGGGGTAGCTGCGGGCCGGTATTTTTAGGCTTGGAAGAGCTCAACAACTAGGCTCAACAACTAGGGACCTTCCAGCCTGATAATATAAGTCTGCAGCTGTCTGCTTTACCCTTGCTAGTTATCAAGCATAGGGGTGGATCCCACGTCGTATTTTTAAATTCATACTTTAAATAAGGCAAAACACACTTTAATGCCACATGAAAAACACTAAAAAGTGAAATTATGTCTACAGGATATCTATCTCTTTATACAAAATTGCTTTTTAAATAACAGAGAATTACAGTATGTAAAATATTAGGTTAAAAACAGATTGCATATGGATGCCATACACACGTTAGGTGAGAAATCGCATTGTACTTGCATGACACTCTTTTTACTTTTCTGTATCAAAGTGATATATATATATATATATATATTTTTTTTTTCCCCTTTAACCCCTTCGCGCCATGCGCCGTACTAGTACTGCGCTGCCGGCACTGCATAAGTGCCAGCCGCAGTACTAGTACGGCGCCGCCATTTTCCGGTCACCGCGCGGCATCGCGCGGTGATCGGGTTCCGGTGTCTGCTGTTCCTGACAGCAGACAATCCCTGCACGCAGCCCCGGGTGCCTGCACCGCCCCCCCGCATCAGCGATCGCTGTGATTGGCTGGTCAATTCTGACCAGCCAATCACAGCGATGTGACAATAAAGTTTCAAAAAAAAAAAAAGCATGTGACAGGCTGTGATTGATGCTGTGTGACGTCGCACCAATCACAGCCGTCACTGTAGGTGGGGTGATCGCCACGTCACCTCACCTGATTAACCCCTATGGCGCTGATTGGCTGAACAATAGCTTCTAGCCAATCAGCGCCAAAGGGGTTAATTTAAAATACCGATCACCGCCCTGCACGCCATCTTTCTCTCAGATTTGGCGTGCAGAGCGGTGGTCTAAGCCCCTCTGTGTCACCTTAGTGAAGGAATCCATTGGTGGCCAGTGCGATCCTCCCTGGGATCTCCTGCCTCCAGCTTGTGCTCCTGCTTCAGCTTGTGCTCCGTGCTGTGTGCTCTCTGCTGCCATCTGCCTGCTGTGTGACTCCTGTGATCACAGCAGCAGCAGCACCTCCCCCACCCCTTTCCCATCCCCCCATCCCTGTTCCAGTACCCCCTCCCTCCCCCACCCTCCAATTGAAATTTTTTGCGCACTTTTTTTGCGCTTTTTTTCCTGTGCGTGGCGTCCCGCGCAGAGCATTCGTGCTCTTCCTGTGTCCGCAGCTCTCTGATCAGTATCGCTGCTGATCAGAGACTGCGCCACAGGACTTTTTTTTTTAGGTTAGTTAGTGTAGCGGACATTGCAGTCTAAGCGACGTCTGTTTTTTTTTTTTTTTTTTTAGAAAAAAAATTGTAGTTAGTACAGTGTAGTTTTAGACGTAACAAGGTAGCGTAGCCGGCGTCAGTGTTTGGTGACGTCCCTCCATCCCTGTTCAAGTACCCCCCTCCAATTCAATTTTTTGCGCACTTTTTTGCGCTTTTTTTCCTGTGCGCGGCGTCCCGCGCAGAGCATTCGTGCTCTTCCTGTGTCCGCAGCTCTTTGATCAGTATCGCTGCTGAACAGAGACTGCGCTACAGGACTTTTTTTTTTTAGTTAGTGTAGCGGACATTGCAGTCTAAGCAACGTCCGATTTTTTTTTTTTCTTTTACAAAAATATAATAGTAGTTAGTACAGTGTAGTCTTAGACGTAGATTAGCTGGTGTCACAGCGTTCGTGACGACCGGTCTTTTTTTTTTTTTGGAGAAAAAAAAAATTGTACAGAGTAGTTTAGTGGTAGCGTGTTAGTGTAGCCAGCGTCACAGCGTTAGTGACGACCGATCATCTTTTAGAAGAAAAAAAAATCGTACTGAGTTTTATAGGTAGGGAGGTAGCGTCTTGTGCATAAAAAAAATCTGCTATCGCCGGATTATCTCTAGTGCATTAGGGGAGCGTACGTCAGTGTTAGTGGCGTTCGCTTTTCTTTTGTAAAAAAAATATTTAGTTGCGTAGGGTAAATTTATACTTTTTTTTTTTATACAAACTTATTTTTTTACATTGATTTTTCTTTTCATCTTTTTTTCTTGTTTCTTCTACATTTTTTCTCACTACTTGTTTTTTCTCTCTGATTGGTTTTAATAAAGAGTACCCTATACACAAGCCCCACACATTACACGTGTAAAAGCACCACTTACACACACACCCAGGGTTTGGGAAAAAAAAAATGGCCCATTCGTCAACAAGGCGCTATTCACCAGAGGAGGCTTACGCCAGCCTTGCGTCCGACACGGATTCAGCCAGTGAGGAAGATCCCACATTCCTCTATTCCTCCTCCTCCTCCTCCTCCTCATCTGGTGAGGAAAGACCCCTAACACGGCGCCGTAGGACCCAGGCAACTCCTGCAGCAATCGATCCCGTATGGACTGCACCCCCGGAAAATTTTCAGCCCGTCATTCCGGATTTCAGCAGCAGCTCAGGAATCCAGTTTGACACGACTGGCCTCACTGAAATTGACTTCTTCAAATTCTTTTTCAGTGATGAAATAATAAATAATATGGTGGCCCAGACGAACCTGTATGCCCAACAATTTTTTACCCAAAATCCCACGTCATCTTATGCCAGATGGACCCCCGTAAATGCAGCAGAGATGATGACATTTTGGGGAATTGTGCTGCATATGGGCCTAATCAAAAAGCCAAAGCTTCGGCAATACTGGAGTACTGACATTCTCTACAGTACACCGGTATTCCGCATGGCCATGAAAAGGACACGATTTGAAGCGATCCAAAAATTTTTGCATTTCAGTGATAATGCGCAGTGTCCTCCCCGAGACGATCCAAACTTTGATCGTCTATATAAAATTCGTCCAGTGGTTGAACTCTTCAGCAGAAAATTTGCTGAGGCGTACACACCCCAGAGGGACATCGCTATTGATGAATCTCTCGTTCATTTCAAAGGGAGGCTAAAATTCCGACAGTACCTGCCCAGTAAGAGGTCCAGGTACGGAATAAAGCTGTACAAACTGTGCGAGAGTACCTCAGGGTACACCCACAGATTTAGGGTCTACGAGAGTAAGGACACCCAGATTAACCCCCCTGAATGCCCCCCCATCCTGGGGGTGAGTGGGAAAATTGTGTGGGAATTGCTGCACCCACTGTTGGATAAGGGTTATCACCTTTATATTGACAACTTTTACACCAGCATCCCACTCTTCAAGGCCCTCTCTGCCAGAGGTACAGCTGCATGTGGCACCGTGCGAAAAAATCAGCGAGGCCTCCCTAAGCCGCTAATTGGGCAAACGCTGAGAAAAGGGGAAAGCAGAGCCAAATGCAGCGACAACATGCTGGTGGTCAAGTATAAGGACAAAAGGGATGTCCTTATCCTGACCACCATACACCGTGACAACAGCACCCTTGTCACTGTTCGTGGGACCACAACACAAGTCCCAAAGCCAGATTGTATCCTGGATTACAATCGGTACATGGGGGGTGTGGATCTCTCAGATCAGGTCCTCCAACCATACAGTGCCATGCGAAAAGCTTACGTATGGTACAAAAAATTGGCCGTGCACATTGTACAGATGGCACTGTACAATGCTTTTGTGCTGTCCCGATCTGCAGGCAATACGGGGACCTTCCTTCAGTTTCAGGAGGTAGTCATCAAGGCCCTAATGTTTGGCACTCAGGGAGGTGAGGGTCCCAGTACTTCTGAATCTGATAGTGCCCGTATTGTCCAAGGTCAACATTTCCCAGGACAGGTTCCCCAAACAGCGAGGACAGGACGATCACAAAAACGGTGTAGAGTATGTTCCAAGAGGGGAATCCGAAAGGACACAATTTACCATTGTGAAACCTGCCCTGAGAAACCTGGCCTTTGCATTAAGGATTGCTTCAAAGCATACCACACGTCCACAAATTAATAAAAATTAGTTTATACCCTGTTGACACAACACACTGTGTAGTTTCCAACATGGGGTCACTTGTGGAGTGAGGCACTTGGAGGTTTACGGTGCTCACCACATATCTAAATAAATTCCTTGGTAGGTCCAGTTTTCAAAATGGGGTCACTTGTGGAGTGAGGCACTTGGAGGTTTACGGTGCTCACCACATATCTAAATAAATTCCTTGGTAGGTCCAGTTTTCAAAATGGTGTCACTTGTGGAGTGAGGCACTTGGAGGTTTACGGTGCTCACCACATATCTAAATAAATTCCTTGGGAGGTCCAGTTTTCAAAATGGTGTCACTTGTGGAGTGAGGCACTTGGAGGTTTACGGTGCTCACCACATATCTAAATAAATTCCTTGGGAGGTCCAGTTTTCAAAATGGGGTCACTTGTGGAGTGAGGCACTTGGAGGTTTACGGTGCTCACCACATATCTAAATAAATTCCTTGGGAGGTCCAGTTTTCAAAATGGGGTCACTTGTGGAGGATTTCCACTGTTTAGGTACATCAGGGGCTCTGCAAATGCAACGTGACGCCTGCAGACCAATCCATCTAAGTCTGCATTCCAAATGGTGCTCCTTCCCTTCCGAGCTCTGCCATGCGCACAAACAGTGGTTTTTCCCCACATATGGGGTATCGGCGTACTCGTGAAAAATTGCACAACATTTTTTTCTTTCTATTTTGTCCTATAACCCTTGGGAAAACAAAAAAAACCTTGCTAAAGATCATTTTTGTGGAAAAAATGTGTTCTATTTTTTTTTTACGACTCATCATTATAATTTTTGGTGAGGCACTTGGAGGTTCACGGTGCTCATCACATAGCTAGATAAGTTCCTTGAAGGGTCTAGTTTCCAAAATGGGGTCACTTGTGGCGGTTTTCCACTGTTTAGGCACATCAGGGGCTCTCCAAACGGGACATGGTGTCCGATCTCAATTCCAGCCAATTTTGGTTTGTAAAAGTCAAAAGGTGCTCCTTCCCTTCCGAGCCCTGCCGTGTGCCCAAACAGTGGTTTTCCCCCACATATGGGGTATCAGTGTATTCAGGATAAATTGGTCAACAACTTTAGTGGTCCATTTTCTCCTTTTACACTTGTGAAGATAAAAAAATTGTTGTTAAAAGATCATTTTTGGGGAAAAAATGTGAATTTTTATTTTCACGCCTCTACGTTCTAAACTTCTGTGAAGCACCTGGGGGTTCAAAGTGCTCACCACATAGCTAGATAAGTTCCTTGAAGGGTCTAGTTTCCAAAATGGGGTCACTTGTGGCGGTTTTCCACTGTTTAGGCACATCAGGGGCTCTCCAAACGGGACATGGTGTCCGATCTCAATTCCAGCCAATTTTGGTTTGTAAAAGTCAAAAGGTGCTCCTTCCCTTCCGAGCCCTGCCGTGTGCCCAAACAGTGGTTTTCCCCCACATATGGGGTATCAGTGTATTCAGGATAAATTGGTCAACAACTTTAGTGGTCCATTTTCTCCTTTTACACTTGTGAAGATAAAAAAATTGTTGTTAAAAGATCATTTTTGGGGGAAAAATGTGAATTTTTATTTTCAAGCCTCTACGTTCTAAACTTCTGTGAAGCACCTGGGGGTTCAAAGTGCTCACCACATGGCTAGATAAGTTCCTTGAAGGGTCTAGTTTCCAAAATGGGGTCACTTGTGGCGGTTTTCCACTGTTTAGGCACAAACGGGACATGGTGTCCGATCTCAATTCCAGCCAATTTTGGTTTGAAATAGTCAAACGGCGCTCCTTCCCTTCCGAGCCCTGCCGTGCGCCCAGACAGTGGTTTTCTCCCACATATGGGGTATCAGTGTATTCAGAAGGAATTGCACAACAACTTTCGTGGTCCATTTTCTTCTTTTACCCTTGTGAAAATAAAAAAAATGTTGCTAAAAGATCATTATGTGGAAAAAAAAGTTAAATGTTATTTTTTTCCTTCCACAGTCCGTTAATTCCTGTGAAGCACCTGAAGGGTTAATAAACTTCTTGAATGTGGTTTTGAGTACCTCGGGGGGTATAGTTTTTAGAATGGTGTCACTTTTGGGTATTTTAAATCCTATAAGCCTCTCAAAGTGACTTCAAATATGATGTGGTCCCTACAAAAAATGGTTTTATAAAAGTTGTTGAAAAAATGAGAAATCGCTGTTTAACTTTTAACCCTTATAACTCCCTAAGGAAAAAAAAATTGGTTCCAAAATGTTGCTGATGTAAAGTAGACATGTGGGAAATGTTATTTATTAACTAATTTGTGCGATATGAGTCTCTAATGCAAGGGTATAAAAATTCAAAGTTTGAAAATTGCAAAATTTTCGCCAAATTTCCGTTTTTTTCACAAAGAAACGAAGGTAATATCAAATAAATTTTACCACTATCATGAAGTACAATATGTCACGAGAAAACAATGTCAGAATCGCCAGGATCCGTTGAAGCGTTTCAGAGCTATTACCTCATAAAGTGACAGTGGTCAGAATTGTAAAAATTGGCCCTGTCACTTAGGTGAAAACAGGCTTCGGGGTGAAGGGGTTAAATACGATCGTGTAACTACAGCTTTAGTGTTAGTCACTGCCTCCATTCTACGGAATCTGAAGTTTAATCAAATTTTAATTGAGGTGCCCGGTGCCCCCTTGATATGGCCAAGAGGCTCAGTGCACTGCTCCGACCACTGGTTTTGCATGTCTCTGCCTTCCTCACTGACGATTGACAGCACTAGCTTGCCTGATCTTTCACTGGAGACAGTGCTCCCTCCAGGCAAGCCAGTGACAGTCAATCACTAGTGATGGGGCATGCAAAACAAGTGTTGCGTCGGAATGGTGCACTGTGCCTACCTTACCAAGGGGGCGCCAAGCATTTTATTTAGCAAGTTTGAATAAACTTCAATTTCGACTGAACAGAGGGAGCGAATAGGATATGAAAGGTGCATAATATATATATCTATATATATATAACTGTCTAAGGGTTTTCCCGTCTGTCTGTCCTGGAAATCCCGCGTCTCTGATTGGCCGAGGCCGCCAGGCCTCGACCAATCAGCGACTGGCACAGCATGGCGACAATGATGTCATAAAGGTTGCCTCGACCAATCAGCGACGGCCACAGTCTGCCGCGAATTCTGGAATCATCATTGTCCATATACTACGGGGACATGCATATTCTAGAATACTATATATATATAGATAGATAGATAGATAGATAGATAGATAGATAGAGAGAGAGAGAGATATATATATATATATATATATAGATAGATAGATAGATAGATAGATAGATAGATAGAGAGATATATATATATATATATATAGATAGATAGATAGAGAGATATATATATATATATATATAGATAGATAGATAGAGAGATATATATATATATATATAGATAGATAGATAGAGAGAGATATATATATACATATATATATCTATATATATATATAATCTATAATATAACGCTGGGAGCGTCACTCTGTCCGAAGCCTTGCGCAGTCTGGCCCCCACAGAGTGACGCTCCCAGGAGAACGCGGTATGCGTAAGCACTGAACGCATACCGCGATCTCCACCGGAGAGTCAGGGACCGTGGACGCGCCAGGAGGGAGGGTAAGTATATTCACCTGTCCTCCGTTCCAGCGCTGCGTGCGGCTCCGTCTTCCGGCTCCTCTGCTGTGACAGAGTCCAGTCACAGGCAGAGGAGCCGGAGTGTGTGTTCAAGAAAACGGCGCCGGAAAGCGCGGACTGCGCAGGCGCCGATTCCTGCTGCCGGAATCGGCGCCTGCGCAGTCCGCGCTTTCCGGTGCCATTTTCTTGAACACACACTCCGGCTCCACTGCAGGTGTGTCTTCAAGAAAATGGCGCCGGAGAGCGCGGACTGCGCAGGCGCCGATTCCTGCTGCCGGAATCGGCGCCTGCGCAGTCCGCGCTTTCCGGCGCCATTTTCTTGAAGACACACCTGCAGTGGAGCCGGACGATAGGTGAGTATGTTTTTTTTTTTTTTTTTTTATATGGCAGCAGCATACGGGGGCATATAATACAATAGTGGCGCAGGATGGGAGCAGCACATGACAGAACGGGCACAGGATGGCAGCAGCACATGACAGAACGGGCGCAGGATGGCAGCAGCACATGACAGAACGGGCGCAGGATGGCAGCAGCACATGACAGAACGGGCGCAGGATGGCAGCAGCGCATGACAGAACGGGCGCAGGATGGCAGCAGCGCATGACAGAACGGGTGCAGGATGGCAGCAGCGCATGACATAACAGGCGCAGGATGGCAGCAGGATGGGAGCAGCACATGACAGAACGGGCGCAGGATGGCAGCAGCACATGACAGAACGGGCGCAGGATGGCAGCAGCACATGACAGAACGGGCGCAGGATGGCAGCAGCGCATGACAGAATGGGCGCAGGATGGCAGCAGTGCATGACAACGGGCGCAGGATGGCAGCAGGATGGGAGCAGCACATGACAGAACGGGCGCAGGATGGCAGCAGTGCATGACAGAACGGGCGCAGGATGGCAGCACATGACAGAATGGGCGCAGGATGGCAGCAGCACATGACAGAACGGGCGCAGGATGGCAGCAGCACATGACAGAACGGGCGCAGGATGGCAGCAGCACATGACAGAACGGGCGCAGGATGGTAGCAGCACATGACAGAACGGGGGCGCAGGATGGCAACAGCACATGACAGAACGGGGGCGCAGGATGGGAGCAGCACATGACAGAACAGGGGTGCAGGATGGGAGCAGCACATGACAGAACAGGGGCGCAGGATGGGAGCAGCACATGACAGAACAGGGGTGCAGGATGGCAGCAGCACATGACAGAATGGGCGCAGGATGGCAGCAGCACATGACAGAACGGGCGCAGGATGGCAGCAGCACATGACAGAACGGGCGCAGGATGGCAGCAGGATGGGAGCAGCACATGACAGAACGGGCGCAGGATGGCAGCAGTGCATGACAGGATGGGAGCAGCACATGACAGAACGGGCGCAGGATGGCAGCAGCACATGACAGAACGGGCGCAGGATGGCAGCAGCACATGACAGAACGGGCGCAGGATGGCAGCAGCACATGATGGAGACCATGTACCAATATAAATGCTCGCCACCCGGGCGTAGAACGGGTTCAATAGCTAGTGTGTGTATATGTATATATATATATATATATATATATATATATATACAGTGGGGCAAAAAAGTATTTAGTCAGTCAGCAATAGTGCAAGTTCCACCACTTAAAAAGATGAGAGGCGTCTGTAATTTACATCATAGGTAGACCTCAACTATGGGAGACAAACTGAGAAACAAAAATCCAGAAAATCACATTGTCTGTTTTTTTAACATTTTATTTGCATATCATGGTGGAAAATAAGTATTTGGTCAGAAACAAACAATCAAGATTTCTGGCTCTCACAGACCTGTAACTTCTTCTTTAAGAGTCTCCTCTTTCCTCCACTCATTACCTGTAGTAATGGCACCTGTTTAAACTTGTTATCAGTATAAAAAGACACCTGTGCACACCCTCAAACAGTCTGACTCCAAACTCCACTATGGTGAAGACAAAAGAGCTGTCAAAGGACACCAGAAACAAAATTGTAGCCCTGCACCAGGCTGGGAAGACTGAATCTGCAATAGCCAACCAGCTTGGAGTGAAGAAATCAACAGTGGGAGCAATAATTAGAAAATGGAAGACATACAAGACCACTGATAATCTCCCTCGATCTGGGGCTCCACCCAAAATCCCACCCCGTGGGGTCAGAATGATCACAAGAACGGTGAGCAAAAATCCCAGAACCACGCGGGGGGACCTAGTGAATGAACTGCAGAGAGCTGGGACCAATGTAACAAGGCCTACCATAAGTAACACACTACGCCACCATGGACTCAGATCCTGCAGTGCCAGACGTGTCCCACTGCTTAAGCCAGTACATGTCCGGGCCCGTCTGAAGTTTGCTAGAGAGCATTTGGATGATCCAGAGGAGTTTTGGGAGAATGTCCTATGGTCTGATGAAACCAAACTGGAACTGTTTGGTAGAAACACAACTTGTCGTGTTTGGAGGAAAAAGAATACTGAGTTGCATCCATCAAACACCATACCTACTGTAAAGCATGGTGGTGGAAACATCATGCTTTGGGGCTGTTTCTCTGCAAAGGGGCCAGGACGACTGATCCGGGTACATGAAAGAATGAATGGGGCCATGTATCGTGAGATTTTGAGTGCAAACCTCCTTCCATCAGCAAGGGCATTGAAGATGAAATGTGGCTGGGTCTTTCAACATGACAATGATCCAAAGCACACCGCCAGGGCAACGAAGGAGTGGCTTCGTAAGAAGCATTTCAAGGTCCTGGAGTGGCCTAGCCAGTCTCCAGATCTCAACCCTATAGAAAACCTTTGGAGGGAGTTGAAAGTCCGTGTTGCCAAGCGAAAAGCTAAAAACATCACTGCTCTAGAGGAGATCTGCATGGAGGAATGGGCCAACATACCCACAACAGTGTGTGGCAACCTTGTGAAGACTTACAGAAAACGTTTGACCTCTGTCATTGCCAACAAAGGATATATTACAAAGTATTGAGATGAAATTTTGTTTCTGACCAAATACTTATTTTCCACCATAATATGCAAATAAAATGTTAAAAAACCAGACAATGTGATTTTCTGGATTTTTTTTCTCAGTTTGTCTCCCATAGTTGAGGTCTACCTATGATGTAAATTACAGACGCCTCTCATCTTTTTAAGTGGTGGAACTTGCACTATTGCTGACTGACTAAATACTTTTTTGCCCCACTGTATATATATATATATATATATATATATATATATATATATATATATATATATATACATACATACATACATACATACATACATACATACATACATACATACATACATATACACACACATATATATATACACATACATACATACATACATACATATACATATATATATAATTTTTTTTTTTTTTTCATGGCCAAAAGTATTGACACCCCTGCAATTCTGTCAGATAATACTCATTTTCTTCCTGAAAATGATTGCAAACACAAATTATTTGGTGGTATTGTCTTCATTTAATTTGTCTTAGATGAAAAAAACACAAAAAGAATTGTCCTAAAGCCAAATTGGATATAATTCCACACCAAACATAAAAAAGGGGTGGACAAAAGTATTGGCACTGTTCGAAAAATCATGTGATGCTTCCCTAATTTGTGTAATTAACAGCACCTGTAATTTACCTGTGGCACCTAACAGGTGTTGGCAATAACTAAATCACACTTGCAGCCAGTTGACATGGATTAAAGTTGACTCAACCTCTGTCCTGTGTCCTTGTGTGTACCACATTGAGCTTGGAGAAAAGAAAGAAGACCAAAGAACTGTCTGAGGACTTGAGAAACCAAATTGTGAGGAAGCATGAGCAATCTCAAGGCTACAAGCCCATCTCCAAAGACCTGAATGGCACTGTGGCTAACCTCCCTAGATGTGGATGGAAAATAAAAATTGACAAGAGATTTCAACGCAAGATTGTGCGGATGTTGGATAAAGAACCTCGACTAACATCCAAACAAGTTCAAGCTGCCCTGCAGTCTGAGGATACAACAGTGTCAACCCGTACTATCCGTCGGCATCTGAATGAAAAGGGACTGTATGGTAGGAGACCCAGGAAGACCCCACTTCTTACCCCGAGACATAAAAAAGCCAGGCTGGAGTTTGCAAAAACTTACCTAAAAAAGCCTAAAACGTTTTGGAAGAATGTTCTCTGGTCAGATGAGACAAAAGTAGAGCTTTTTGGGCAAAGGCATCAACATAGAGTTTACAGGAGAAAAAAAGAGGGATTCAAAGAAAAGAACACGGTCCCTACAGTCAAACATGGCGGAGGTTCCCTGATGTTTTGGGGTTGCTTTGCTGCCTCTGGCACTGGACTGCTTGACCGTGTGCATGGCATTATGAAGTCTGAAGACTACCACCAAATTTTGCAGCATAATGTAGGGCCCAGTATGAGAAAGCTGGGTCTCCCTCAGAGGTCATGGGTCTTCCAGCAGGACAATGACCCAAAACACACTTCAAAAAGCACTAGAAAATGGTTTGAGAGAAAGCACTTCTAAGGTGGCCAGCAATGAGTCCAGACCTGAATCCCATAGAACACCTAGAGACCTAGAGAGATCTAAAAATGGCCGTTTGGAGAAGACCTGGAGCAGTTTGCCAAAGAAGAAAATGGTTTCAAATTCCAGCAGAGCATTGTAAGAAACTCATTGATGGTTACCGGAAGCGGTTGGTCGCAGTTATTTTGGCTAAAGGTTGTGCAACCAAGTATTAGGCTGAGGGTGCCAATACTTTTGTCTGGCCCATTTTTGGAGTTTTGTGTGAAATGATCAATGTTTTGCTTTTTGCTTCATTCTCTTTTGTGTTTTTTCACTTAAGACAAATTAAATGAAGATAATAATACCAAAGAATTTGTGATTGCAATCATTTTCAGGAAGAAAATGAGTATTATCTGCCGCGCTTAGTAACCCGATATTTACCCTGGTTACCATTGTAAATGTAAAAAAAAACCAAAACACTACATACTTACATTCCGGTGTCTGTAGCGTCCCCCGGCGTCCGCTTCCCTGCACTCCTCCTGCATCCTGTGTCAGCACCGGCCGGCCGTAAAGCACAGCACAGCGGTGACGTCACCGCTCTGCTTTACGGCTGGCGCTTACACAGGATGCAGGAGGAGTGCAGGGAAGCGGACGCCGTTGGACGTGACAGGCACCGGAATGTGAGAATGTTTTTTGTTTTTTTTTTACATTTACAGTGGTAACCAGGGTAAACATCGGGTTACTAAGCGCGGCCCTGCGCTTAGTAACCCGATGTTTACCCTGGTTACCTGGGGACTTCGGCATCGTTGGTCGCTGTCTCCAGCGACCACACAGCGACGCTGCAGCGATCGGCATCGTTGTCTACATCGCTGCAGCGTCGCTTAATGTGACGGTACCTTAAGAGAATGCCACATCCACCTGCAGCAACAAGGGGCAGTTAGTCTTATTCTGATTGTTTCAATTTAAAATCTAATCTCCGGATAGTTGATAACTTGCTGGTCGGTGGTTGTCTGACTGTAGTGCCATGGAGCTATGCTGCACATGCTCGCCTCTGCTAGATTTACTTGCGTCTAGGACTACCGGAGATCGCCGAGTACTATGCTCAAACATTATTGTAGGCAATGGAGCATTTTTGAGTATCTTTCTCAGGATCTGTGTGGTTCCAAGAGGCCAGATCACTACAATCAGCAAGTTATCACCGATTCTTTAGAAAGATAAGATGTTGCAATGATGGGAATAACCCCTTAAGGATAGAGCAGAGCCAGCTCTCTGTGGATATGCCAAAAAAAGCCATTTTATGTCTGTGCATTTTGTTATTCAGTGTTCTGATATTTCTTCCTATTCCCCCTTAGGGATATTATGTCAATTTATAAAGAGCCTCCTCCTGGGATGTTTGTAGTGCCGGATCCACATGACATGACAAAGGTACACATGACCTGACCTCTTCTGTGCTTGTCATTATCAGTCTAAATGGGTTACAACTTGTGCTGTTGCACTGCTATGTGTAGCACAAGTGGTTGGATGATCGCAGCTTCTAATCCCCTAATAAAACTTTTAAATCCAGTAAAAAATGCTTTTAAAAATATGAAAAGTAAAAAGAAACACAAGTTAAAATTAACATTTGTAAAAGTACACATTTGGTATTCCTGCTTTTTTAAACGTCCGATCAGTTAAAATATAAAATAAATTAATCTGATTGGTAAACGACGTAATGAAAAAAAAATCAAAATGCCAGAATCGCATTGTTTTTGGCTGCCGCAACATTGCAATAAGAGGCAATCAAAACATCGTATCTACCCCCAAATAGTATCGATAAAAAATTTCCAGGTGCAAAAAATAGCCATCACATAGCCCCATGTCCCGAAAAATTTAAACGTCACGGGAAATGGAGACAAATGCTAAATCTCTTTTTCTTACAGATTTCTGAATTCTTTTTCTCTTCTTAAATTTAAAAAAAACAAACAAAAAAACTATACATGTTGGGTATCTGTATACTCATACTTTCCTGGAGAATAACATTGCCAGGTCAGTTTTACCATAAAGTGAACAGGGTAAATAAAAACAAAAAAAACAACACAATTGTGAAATTGCACTTATTTTGCAGTTTCAACACACTTAAGGTACCGTCACACGTAACGATATCGTTAACGATATTGTTGCTTTTTGTGACGTAGCAACGATATCGTTAACGAAATCGTATGTGTGACAGCGACCAACGATCAGGCCCCTGCTGGGAGATCGTTCGTCGCTGGGGAAAGTCCAGCACTTTATTTTGTCGCAGGATCTCCCGCTGACATTGCTGAATCGGCGTGTGTGACGCCGATTCAGCGATGTCTTCACTGGTAACCAGGGTAAATATCGGGTTACTAAGCGCAGGGCCGCGCTTAGTAACCCGATGTTTACCCTGGTTACCGTTGTAAATGTAAAAGAACAAACACATACTTACATCCCGGTGTCTGGTCAGGTCCCTCGCCTTCAGCTTCCCGCACTGACTGGTGAGCGCCGGCCAGCCGTAAAGCACAGCACAGCGGTGACGTCACCGCTGTACTTTACGGCCGGCGCTCAGTCAGTGCGGGAAGCTGAAGGCGAGGGACCTGACCAGACACCGGGAATGTAAGTATGTAGTGTTTGTTTTTTTTACATTTACAACGGTAACCAGGGTAAACATCGGGTTACTAAGCGCGGCCCTGCGCTTAGTAACCCGATGTTTACCCTGGTTACCCGGGGACTTCGGGATCGTTGGTCGCTGGAGAGCTGTCTGTTTGACAGCTCTCCAGCGACCAAACAGCGACGTTGCAGCGATCGACATCGTTGTTGGTATCGCTGCAGCGTCGCTTAGTGTGACGGTACCTTTAGGCTTTGTGCACACGTTGCGGATCAGCCTCTGGAATTTTTTGTGCAGATTCTGCATCTCTTGGCAGAAAACGCAAGTGCCAATTTGATGCGTTTTTTGTGCGGATTTACTGCGGATTTCTTGCGTTTTTACCCCTGCGGATTTCTATAATGGAGAGGGAACAAAAACGCTGCAGATTTGCACAACAGAATTGACATGCTACTTTTAATCCGCAGCGTTTCCGCGTGGAATTTTCAGCACCATTAGCACAGCATTTTTTTTTTTCCATTGATTTACACTGTACTGTAAATCACTTGCGGATCTGCAGCGTTTCTGCACGGTAAAAAACGCAGCGGATCCGCAGGAATTCCGCAACGTGTGCACATAGCCTTAGAATTTTTTTTCTGTTTTCCAGTACACTGTGGTAGAATGAATGGTGTCATTCAAAAGTGCAACAAAAGTCCCACGAAGAACAAGCCCTCATACGGCTATACCGACGTAAAAAATTAAAAGCTAGTTATGGTTCTCGGGAAAAAAACAGAAGATGGCTGTTAGTTTTAATGTTAAAATATAACAATTTTGATCCTTGTATTTTTCCCAAAAGCAGACATTGGGGCCAGCAGAGCCACCCCATTGTAACTAGATTGTTGGTGGGGATAGATATAGTCTTGTTTACATCCCAGTTCTGCTTCATCCTTAGTAATGGTGTAAACCCTTTTTTGTCTTGCAGATCCATGCACTTATTACAGGTCCGTTTGATACACCTTATGAAGGCGGCTTCTTCTTGTTCTTGTTCCGCTGTCCCCCCGATTATCCCATTCACCCCCCTAGAGTTAAACTGATGACAACTGGCAACAATACTGTGAGGTTTAACCCCAATTTCTATCGTAACGGCAAAGTCTGTCTGAGTATTCTTGGGTAAGAAACTGGTTGTAAGTAACTGTACCGTGGCTTTCCTCAAATTCTCTGAGTTGTACATACAGTGAGGGAAATAATTATTTGATCACTTTCTGATTTTGTAAGTTTGCCCACTGACAAAGACATAAACAGTCTATAATTTTAAGGGTAGGCTCGTTTTAACATTGAGATAGAATATCAAAAATAAAAGCCAGAAAATCACATTATATAAATTCTATAAATTTATTTGCATTTTGTAGTGAGAAATAAGTACCGTATTTTTTGGATTATAAGACGCACTTTTATGATCCGCAAAATTAGGGGGATAATGGGTGTGCGTCTTATAATCCGAACTCTGTTCTTACCGAGAGGACAATGCTGCGGGCCAAGAGCTGAGGGTGTTGCAGTGGTTGTCCTGCGGTGTGAGGTGGTGGTACATAGGTAGAATTTTTGCTTTCTTGGCCTTTTTTCAGAGAATATGAATGATAACATCAAAACTTTTTCTTCACTCACTGGTTAGTGAATGGGTGAAGTCATTTATTGTCAATCTGTATTTTCTCTTTTGAAATCATAATGACAACCCAAAACATCGAATTGACCCTGATCAAAAGTTTGCATACCCCATTTCTTAATAACGTGTATTGCCCCCTCTAACATCAATGACAGCTTGAAGTCTTTTGTGGTAGTTGCGGATGAAGTTCTTTATTTTCTCAGATGGTAAATCTGCCCACTCTTCTTGGCAAAAAGCCTCCAGTTCCTGTAAATTCCTGGGCTATCGAGCATGAACTGCGCGCTTGAGATCTTCCCAGAGTGGCTCAATGATATTGAGGTCAGGAGCCTGAGATGACCACTCCAGAACCTTCACTTTGTTCTGCTGTAGCCAATGACAGGTCGACTTGGCCTTGTGTTTTGGATCATTGTCATGTTGGAACGTCCAAGTACGTCTCATGCGCAGCAGTATTTGCTGATAACGTGCTGCATTCATTTTTCCTTCAACCTTGACCATGTTTCCTGTGCCTTTTTGTAGCTCACACATCCCCAAAACATCAGCGATCTACCTCTGTGCTTCATCATAGGGCCTTGTTGACCTCTCTCCAAATGTAACGTTTATGGTTGTGACCAAAAAGTTTAATTTTAGTCTCATCACTCCAGATTACCTTGTTCCAGAAGTTTTGAGGCTTGTGGCATTTGCTTAGTAATGGATTTCTTCTGGCGACTTGACCATGCAGCCTATTTTTCTTCAAGTGCCTCATTATTGTGCTTCTTGAAACAGCCACACCTCTAGTTTTCAGAGAGTCCAATATTTCAGCTGATGTTATTTGTTGGTTTTTCTTTGCATCCCGAACAATTTTCCTGGCAGTTGTGGATGACATTTTTGTTTCTGTCTGACCGTGGTTTTGTTTTTACAGAGCCCCTGATTTTCCATTTGTTAATCAGTTTGAACACTGCTGACTGGCATTATCAATTCCTTGGATATCTTTTTGTATCCCTTTCACAGTTCAACTACCTTTTTCCTGTAGATCCGTTGACAATTCTTTTGCTTTCACCATGAATCACAATCCTGAAATGTCAGTGGCTGGATGAAAGATGCAAGAGTCTGTCTGCATCCCAGATACTCGCTCGGCTTTTATGCACACACTGATTACAAGCAAACAGGCCACAGGTGAGGATGGTACCTTTAGTAGCCATTCAAACCCATTTGTGTCAACTTCTGTGCATGTTATAAGGCCAAATTCACCAGGGTGTGTGAACTTTTGATCAGGGTCATTTGGATGTTTTGGGTTGTCATTATGATTTAAAAAGAGAAAACAGTAGTTTGACAATAAATGGCTTCACCCAACCACCAACCATGAGTGGAGAGAAAGTTTTGGTGTTAGCATTCATATTCTCTGAAAAAAAGGCCAAGAAAGCAAAAATTCTGCTGGGGTATGTAAACTTTTGAGCACACCTGTATTTCCCCCACTGTAAGTATAGTAGTGAAAAAATGGAGCCTCCAGAACCAGAAGTCTCACAGATCGCCCATCATTGGCCAATGATAAATGTCTTTACCAATACTGCAGTTTTCTTCCCCAGTACTTGGACAGGACCTGCATGGAGTCCAGCTCAGAGCTTGTCTTCAGTGCTCATCTCTATCCAGTCCCTAATGACAGAAAATCCTTATCACAATGAGCCTGGATTTGAGCAGGTACTGCAAACCCTTGGATCTGTTTCTTGACTCTAGGACTAATGAATGTACTTGTAATATTTACTTTCTGCTTCACTTTAGGAACGACATTCTGGAGACAGCAAGAACTACAATGAGTGCATTCGTCATGAGACCATAAGAGTGGCAGTATGTGAAATGCTGGAGGGAAAGTGCCAGTGTCCTGAGGCCTTACGGTGGGTCCTAGTATTCCAGTGATGCCTATAACACAGCAGTGTAAAGTACATACGTATTGCTGATAGCTGCAGTGAATGTTATTGTAGGGAGACACAATAAAGGGCCCTCATCAAGTGTTTGTGCAAGGTATATGATTTTAATGTTATCATTGATCGGTATGAGGGAGTTGTTTGCGGGATCAGATGTATTTTAGTGGTACCTTTTTAGAATACAGTACAGACCAAAAGTTTGGAAACTCCTCATTTAAAGATTTTTCTGTATTTTCATGACTATAAAAATTGTACAATTGTACATTCACACTGAAGGCATCAGAACTATGAATTAACACACGTGGAATTATATACTTAACAAAAAAGTGTGAAACAACTGAAAATATGTCTTATATTCTAGATTCTTCGAAGTAGCCACCTTTTGCTTTGATGACTGCTTTGCACTCTCTTGGCATTCTCTTGATGAGCTTCAAGAGGTTGTCACCGGGAATGGTCTTCCAACAATCTTGAAGGAATTCCCAGAGATGCTTAGCACTTGTTGGCCCTTTTGCCTTCACTCTGCGGTCCTGCTCACCCCAAACCATCTCGATTGGGTTCAGGTCTGGTGAGCACCCCATCACTCTCCTTCTTGGTCAAATAGCCCTTACACAGCCTGGAGGTGTGTTTGGGGTCTTTGTCCTGTTGAACAATAAATGATGGTCCAACTAAACGCAAACCGGATGGAATAGCATGCCACTGCAAGATGCTGTGGTAGCCATGCTGGTTCAGTATGCCATCAGTTTTGAATAAATCCCCAACAGTGTCACCAGCAAAGCACCTCCACACCATCACACCTCCTCCTCCATGCTTTATGGTGGGAACAAGGCATGTAGAGTCCATCCATTCACCTTTTCTGCATCACACAAAGACACGGTGGTTGGAACCAAAAATCTCATATTTGGACTCATCAGAACAAAGCACAGATTTCCACTGGTCAAATGTCCATTCCTTGTGTTCTTTAGCCCAAACAAGTCTCTTCTGCTTGTTGCCTGTCCTTAGCAGTGGTTTCCTAACAGCTATTTTACCATGAAGGCCTGCTGCACAAAGTCTCCTCTTAACAGTTGTTCTGGAGATGTGTCTGCTGCTAGAACTCTGTGTGGCATTGACCTGGTCTCTAATCTGAGCTGCTGTTAACCTGCGATTTCTGAGGCTGGTGACTCAGATAAACTTAGCCTCAGAAGCAGAGGTGACTCTTGGTCTTTCTTTCCTGGGCCGATCCTCATGTGAGCCAGTTTCTTTGTAGCGCTTGATGGTTTTTGCCACTGCACTTGGGGACACGTTCAAAGTTTTCCCAATTTCTCGGACTGTCTGACCTTCATTTCTTAAATTAATGATGGCCACTCGTTTCTTTACTTAGCTGCTTTTTTCTTGCCATAATACAAATTCTAACAGTCTATTCAGTAGGACTATCAGCTGTGTATCCACCAGACTTCTGCACAACACAACTGATGGTCCCAAAGCCATTTATAAGGCAAGAAATCCCACTTATTAAACCTGACAGGGCACACCTGTGAAGCAGTCATCAAAGCAAAAGGTGGCTACTTTGAAGAACTTAGAATATAAGACATATTACTCTGTCGCCTCATTGGGGGACACAGGACCATGGGTGTTATGCTGCTGTCCACTAGGAGGCGACACTATGCATAATCTGAAAAAGATTAACTGTGGCTCCTCCTCTGCAGTATACACCCCTGGACGGCGTCAGCCTTCTCCAGTTTTTGCTTAGTGTCGCAAAGGAGGCACACCTAAGATTTTTTTTTTTTTTACTCCGTTTTTTTCCTATGGATTACAGATGAAGAAAAGAGGGTCTCCTGTGAGACTCCCGGCATGGCTCCTTCCTCGGCCCCCTATTACGGGGTGCCCGGTTGAAGTAGAGATGGATATTTCCCCATGTTGCTCCTTCCCCAGTCCCTTGGGTGCTGGTTCGAAGTCGAGACCCCTTCTCTTTCCCCAATTCCTTTTGGTTTCTGGGTTGAGGTCGAGGCGAGGATAAAGGCCCCTGAAGGTGTGACAACAGCACCCTCCCTAATCCCCCTCTGGGGGCATTAGGTTGAGACACCTCAGGTAGGGCCTGTACAGGCAGCACTCTACAGCTCCCAGCAATGGGCCAGCACACTGCGTCTGCATCCAGGGACCCCAGCCCAGCTGCGGGCTCCTGTTGGGGCCTGGGGGAGTGCAGGCAGGCATGGCACAGACAGACACAGGGCTCCTTTCACCCCTGTCTCTGCGGCAGCATCAGCTCTATACTGCCTCAGGGAGACCCCAACCAGGCTCCCCCTTCCGCTTATAGCCCCACCGCCATCCTGCCTTTAAATCCGGGGGGGGTCCGGTTCTGATCCGACCCCCCTCCCGGACTTTCGCGCCGGCCTGGAGCCCTTCTTGGCCTCAGGCATCTAATTTAGGCCCCGGCTTCGGCCTAGCTGAAGCTGCAGCCTCCTCTCCGCCCCCCGGATGACTAATATGACACTCTACAGTGTCATAGAGGGGGTGGATCGAGACAGAAAGGGCGCGTTTTTACACAGCCTTGCCGCCTTTTTCCAGCTCTCCGCCCCCTTCTCCCCCTCCTCTCCTTCTCAGCAGCCATTTTCTGCTGCAGATTAACCCTGCATCTCCCTGTCTGTAGACCAGGACCAGGCAGCCAGTCTCCGGGGGGCACAGGACTGTGGATCTTCGGCGCTGGACCTAGGAGCACACTGGTGGGGTAAGATCACAGCTGGGTTCTTTACTCAGCTGTGAATCCATATTACCTATAAGGCTCCCCTATAGGTTTCTCTAACCCTGTAAGGCCCTCTGCCGGTAGCCCTTCTGCACTCTGTGCACTATGCCGGGCTCAAGGTCCAAGAGAACCAGGCAGAACTGCTATTATGCATTCTGCATAGCCTGCGGGACTGCTCTCCCCAGCGGCAGCACGTACCCGCATTGCCAGAACTGCATACAAACTAATGTGTCAGAGCCCCAAGAAGCACCTGCCAATGCCTCGGTGTCTAATGTCACGGTGCCTAATGCCACGCCGGAATGGGTCACTCAGAGGTCGCAATCTATGACGCAGTCTATAGATAACAAACCTCCACATTGCTTCAGGCTCTGCAGAGTCATGCCTCGGCTATGACTGTTACCAAGCAAAGGGAGAGCTTGACTCAGGAACAGAACGACCTAGCACATCCACGTCTAGGTAAGGACGCAAGCGGACCCATAGGTCAAGTCCATCTGCGTCATCCTATAGCACGGTCATCCCCTTATAGGGAGAGACACCGTAGTTCCAGGTCATCTAGATCGTCCCCTTCCAGGGGCAGACAATGCAGATTTCCATAATCCCTGACCAGTGAAGGCTTCCTCCCCAGCTCACCCAGCAGGGGACGCCTCAGCGATACACAGGATTCGGAAGGCATCTGTGACTCCGACTCAGACAGGGAAACGGAGGGGTCTCTGATCCCAATTTCCCCCTAACAATACAGCGCTAGTCAAGGACATAACCTCTTCCATCCATCGGGTGCTGGACATTTCTAATCTGCCACCAGAGGCCCCAAGATCTCCTTTGAAGGACCTCTGAGGCTGCCTAAGGTTTTCTCTAACCACCCAGAGTTTAAAGCGATCCTTAAAAAGCAGCTCTCACAGCCTGACAAAATTCGCTAATCGCAAATATCTGGAGGCAAAGTACCTTTTTCCACACCAAGGAATGGACAGATCCACCCAAAGTGGACCCTCCAGTCTCTAGACTAGCAGCACAGACCCTCTCTTCACTGCCAGATAGCTCAACCCTCAGGGACGCAGCAGACCGGCAGGTAGAACGCATGGCTCGTTCAATTTTTCGAGGTGGCAGGGGCCTCCCTGGCTCCTGCGTTCGCTTCAGTTTGGGCCGCCAAGGCCATCCTGGCTTGGGCCAAAAATTTACAAGCTGGCCTCCAAGCATCTGCCCCTGAGCTGTCGGACCAAGCGGTTTAAATAGCAGTTGTAGCAGATTACATGCTTCATGCAGCTCTGGATTCAGCAAGGGACGTAACGAGGATAGCATCAAACGCCATCACGACTCGGCGTATCCTCTGGCTGCGGAATGGAAAGCGGATGCAGCCTCAAAGAAGTCCCTCACACACTTCCCGCATCTCAGTGGGTGACCTTTTTTTTTTGGTGAAAGGTTGGACACAATGATATCCAACGCCACCTGGGGTAGGAGTATTTCTCTCCCTCAACTGAAACCTATACGCACTGACAAAAAGTGTAACAAACCCGATTCCGATTCTTTCGGAATTCCGCGGGCTGGTCCGTCTTGCGTCCAGCACACAACCGTTCTCCACACAGGGACAACTCACAGTCGACGCAAAGGTCAGACAAGACCTGGCAGTTAAAAGCAGGCCAGTCAAAGACCAAAGGAGGAAAACCTCAGACTTTTTTTTTCCTCCTCATGACTCAGGCACCCCGGCAGACATCCCACTCGTAGGCGACTTTGCTCCTTTCAGCAAGTCTGTATGCCTACTACTGAAGACAGGTGGATCGGGGAACTAGTGTCTTCCGGATAAAAGATAGTGTACAACTTCAAACCACGAACCGATTCTTCCTCTTTAAGCTATTTGATAATTTATACTAGAATTTATATCTTTATATTATCTTTTCATTGAAATTTACATGGACTGGAAAATGTTGCCCAGCTAGGATACATAATCTCTCTCCATATCTACTATATAATTGTCTAAGGGTCACTTCCGTCTTTCATTGGCCAGCTGCCTGTCATGGCTGCCGCGACCAATCAGCGATGGGCACAGTCAGATTAGTCCCTCCCTACTCCCCTGCAGTTAGTGCCCGGCACCCGCTCGCTCCATACTCCCCTCCGGTCACCGCTCACACAGGGTTAATGCCAGCGGCGACTGACCGCGTTATGCCACGGGTTACGCACTCTGTTACCGCTGCTATTAACCCTATGTGTCCCCAACATTTTACTATTGATGCTGCTTATGCAGCGTCAATAGTAAAAAAAAAATATAATGTTAAAAATAATAATAAAAAAAAAACCTGCTATACTCACCCTCCGTATTCCAAGGATGCGCTTGCGCCTTCCGCCATCTTCCGGTCCCAGAGATACATTGCGAAATTACCCAGAAGACTTAGCGGTCTCGCGAGACCGCTAAGTCTTCTGGGTAATTTCGCAATGCATCCTGGGAACGGAAGATGGCAGCAGCCGTTGGATCCCAGGGGGTGAGTATGTAACTATTTTTTATTTTAATTCTTTTTTTTTAACATGAATATGTGCCCACACTGCTGCGTTGGCTACATGGGCTGCGTTGGCTACATGGCTGCTATATACTACGTGGGCAGTACTATATACTACATGGCTGCTATATACTACGTGGGCAGTACTATATACTACATGGCTGCTATATACTACGTGGGAAGTGTTATATACTACATGGCTGCTGTATACTACGTGGCCTGTGTTGGATACTGCGTGGGCTGCGTTATATACAATGCATCGGGTATTCTACAATATGTATGTATATAGCAGCCACTTAGTATATAGCACAGGCCACGTACTATTTGTATGCTATATACTACATGGCTCCTACATACTACGTGGCCTGTGCTATATAGTATGTGGCTGCTATATACATACATATTCTAGAATACCCGATGCGTTAGAATCGGGCCACCATCTAGTCCTTGCATAACCAGCTAAATCTGTTGCTGTGAAAATATGGTTGAGACCCTGTGTAACTGTCAGCCGCAATCTTTGCTACCAAGTTTTACCATAAACAGTACCAATTTGATGCTGCTCTTGGAAAGGTTATGGTAAAGGCCTGTCTATATAGGAATTTTTAGCCCCATCTTGGCATACTACATGTTATTATTTTCTATGTCAGATTCAAGTGCCCTAAATGGGCTAAAAAAACAGTAAAAAGTAAGGATTTGAATCCCATCCCCCCTTCCTCCATTAAAAATAATAATAAAAAGCATATTTTCTTTTGCTTCATATGTAAAAGTTAGTTCTTCAAAAATGTAAAACAAGCATGAGCAGTAAACAAAGTAAGGAGGAAAAAAATGGAAACTCCAGAACTGCAGTTTGAAAAGAAAAAGAAAAATACCAAAAAAAGCGATCAAATTGTTGTATATTACCAGAATGTTATTAAAACCAAGCCCTCATTCTGTTCAATTGATGGAAAAATGAAAAACATTACAGTGTCAAAAATGGTGACACAAATGTTGTTGTTGTTTTACACCTTTGAAAAAAATGTTTTTCTTAATCGCTTCTTTGGGGGACACAGGAAACCATGAGAATATGCTTCTGCAACTAGGAGGGTTGACGCTAAGCAAAAAAGTTAGCTCCTCCCCAACAGTATATACTCACCAACTGGCATAAAGCTAATCCGTTTTAGCTTGGTGTCAGTAGGAGGCAGACATGGGACTGCACTCAGACTCGTTTCTACCTTAGGCTAGGTTCACGTTGCGTTAGTGCAGTCCGTTCAACGCATACGTTAAACGGACTGCGTTAACGCAAGTGCCGAAAAATATCGCATTTATGCGATCGCGCTAGCGCAGATGCTCTATCTGTGCTAGCGGTGATGGACCCGAAAACGCTGCAGACTGCGTCCGAGGGTCCGTCACAGAATGACGGCACATCGCTAACGCATGCCGATTATGACAGTCAGTACCTGACCTCACCAAGGTATCCCAGACCTTGGTTTTGGTCTTAGAACGACTGTCCAACCTTGCCTCCAACACGGGACCCCCGATCAGTCCCCTAGGTACTTTACACCCTGTGTTCCCTCAATCCAAAAAGGATACATAACACCGGTATTCCAGCTGTTCAAAAAATTGTACCCGCACTAGCTTATTGTCTAATTCCTCATCATCCTCTCCGTCCTTCAGGATCCCAATCCCCCCACCCCCCACTCTTTGATACACTAGTTGCTCAGGAGTCAGACCCCCAGTTTGAGTCAGATTCTGATCTAGACTCCGAAAACATCTCTAAACTACAAGATATAGTAAATATTCTGATTGTAGCACTTAATCAGACCCTTGAAATGAACCTGCTAAATAACCTACAGACTCTGTAACCTACAGTCCTGCCCTGGAGCATGGGTATCTCATTAGTTGCAAACTTCTAACACTGATAACACTGGATCCACAAGACAGATTTCTTCACCCCAGGTATCATTTTAATCAGTTTAACACTGCCAACCTGACAGTGTCTGTAGGTTAGAAACATCTTCCTCTGAGCAGACGTATCATTCCAAAACTCTTTTTCCTTCCTGAACCTTCGCCAACCACAAGGAGTTCACTGGAATCTACTCTAAGGAGTGGGAACACCAAAAAAGAGAAGAAAGCGCATGGACGTATTGTATCCATTTTCATGTGATCTGCTTCAGAAATGGGCTTCCTCAGTGGACCCCCAGTCTCCCAGCTCTCCACTAACACTATCCTTCCTCTTTCTGATGCAGCCTCCTTAAAGGAGCCCTCTGACAGACAAACCTAAGCCTTTGCCAAATAAGCCTTTGAAGCCGCGCGTGCGGCCCTCTGCCCTTCCTGCGGCATGGGTATCCAAGTTGGTTTCAGCCTGGGCAAAACACCTCTACCAGGGTATCCTGTCAGCCGTGCCCTTCCGAACAGGCGGACCAAATCGGTCACTTAGGGAAGTATCTCCTCAAAGCCTCTCGGTGCAGCCACTTGTTCCTCCCTGGCAGCCAACAATATCATCACCATCAGCAAGGTCTTATGGTTGAAGTCGTGTAACGCAGGCACTGCCGCCAAAAGGTCCCTCGCCAGCTTTCCCTTCTAGGGTTCACGTCACCTTGGAGAAGAATTGGACAATTTCCAATGCCATTTTGGGGGTAAAAGTACTTCACTCCCTCATCAGAGGCCTAAACACTTGCCTCCTAAATGTTGCACAGTACAGTTTTGTTCCTTTCGGAGAATCAAAGTCCAGACCAGTAATCGACAGGACAAAACTCAAGCCCATTAAGAGAGAAAGGCTTTCTTTCAAGCCAGTTCCCACCTGTCACTCATGAGCCCTCCAGCATGACGGGCCATTTCCACCTGGGAATCCTCTCAGGTTGGGCAGACGTCTCCTTCATTTCCGGAACGAGTGGTTCTCAGTGATCGGCGCATAGGTCCAAGACATCTTCTCCAATGGTTACAAGATAGAATTTTCTACATTCCCTCATTTTTGTGAGTCCCACCCACCAAAGAACCTTTCCCTCATTCCCTGGTTTTTCAAGGCTATTAGCCTCCTCTTTGAGGCAGTGGTCATCGCCCTTGTTCCTCCGTCAGAACTCTGTTTGGGTTTTATTCAAACCTGTTCGTGGTTCCGAAGAAGGATGGCTCATTCGCCCGATTCTGTATCTCAAGCTATTGAACAAACCTGTTTGGCTATGCCACTTCTGAATCAAGTTACTTCAGTCTGGGATGGCTTCCATGGAATCCAAGAAATTCCTATGCTTGGTAGATATTAAAGAAGTCTACCTACACATTCCCGTTTTCCCCCTTATCAGAGATTTCTTTGGTTCGCATTACAGCAATCCCACTTTCAATTCACGGCACTGCCGTTTGGTTTAGCCTCAGCATCGGGGTCTTCACGAAGATAATGGTGATGGTTATGGCTATTCTCCGGAGCAGAGCCATTCTCATTGCCCTTTATTTAGATGACCTTCTCATCAAGGCTGCGTCTTCCCCAGCATGTCATGAGTTTACAGATCACTATGGACACCCTCACCCGTCTAGGCTTATCGACATCCCAAAGTCGTCTTTGATCCCAGTCCAACGAATTGTTTTTCTTGGAATGCTGTTAGGCACTGCACGATCAAAAGAGTTTTTATGCCCAGAGAGAAACACTCTGTTCTATCACATGGGATTCAGGAATAGTCTCTTCCCATCCACATTCTGGAACTTGGGGAAATCTTTCTTGCTCTACTTCAATGGCAGAATCTTTTCCTTAACCATCCGAATCGGTTCCAAACCGACAGTGCCACTGTGGTGGCATACATAAACCATCAAGGAGGAACCCGAAGTTGAGCAGTATTTTCAGAAGTGATGCAGATTCTGTTATGGGCTGACCAGAATGTACTGATGACCTCAGCAGTACACATTCCAGTAGTGGACAACTTGGCCGCCGAATTTGTCAGCCGAGAAGGTCTCGCCACTGTCTTGTGGTCCCTGAATCGGTCAGTCTTCCACGAGATTTGTCTCTGGCAGACTCCCAACGTCGATTTGATGGGTGTCCAGACTGAACCACAAGGTTCCTCAGATAGACTCCAGATAACGCGCCCCTCTAGCAATCGGCTTTAAAGCCCTGGTAATTCCTTGGTCCTAGTTCTCGCTCCTGTACCTGTTCCCTCCCTTGCCACTGATCCCCAAGGTGGTCAAGAAGATGAAGATGGAGGGAGTGCCCATCATTCTCATTGCTCCAGACTGAGCCAGAAGACCCTGGTACGCATAAGTAATCAACCTCTCCATGGACACTCCGTGGAAAATCCCCGAACCTTCCAGACTTTCTCCAATAATGTTGTTCAGATCATGATCAGGGTGAGGAAGCCTTCTTCCTCCTGCATTTACCACCGTACGTGGAAAGGCTTTTTACGCTGGTGTGTAACTAACTAACCAGACCTCCCCATTGGTCTTTCATTTGCCATTTCTATCCTCTTTCAATAGAATTTAGCGTCTAGCCTGCAGAACAGGACCTTCCTGCAAGAAGTTGTGCACTTCATTCCCCAACTACCGGCCTCCGGTAGAACCTTGGGACCTCAGTCTACTGCTCGAGGTTCTTCAGGAGTCACCATTCGAACCTCTGTGAGAAATTTCAGCTTCCCTCCTTTCCTGGAAAGTTGCTTTCCTGGTCGCCATTACTTCTATTAGACGAGTTTCTGAACGTGCAGACCTCTCTTGTCCTTCCCCTTATCTAGTGTTCCATTACAAGAAGGTAGTATTAAGTCTGATCCCATCCTTTCTCCCCAAGGGTTTCTGCATTTCACCTCAATGAGGACATTGTTCTTCCTTCATTATCCATGCCCTTCTCGTTCTCCAACAGTCTCTAAACAAGCTGGACCTGGTAAGAATCTTCTGTCTCTACCTTTTCAGGACAGCACCCATCATACGTGCGTACTCGCTGTTCATAATTCCCTAAGGCCCTCGAAAAGGCTTGGCTGCTTCAAAGTCTACCATTGCTTGCTAGGTTTGTTCTGCCATTGTGGACGACTGCTGACCATGGGTCTGAGCTCGTTCACTTAGTGTCACTGCTCACTCCACTTGCTGGTGCCTCCTGGGCTGTCTGCCACCAGGCATCGGCCTCACAGGTTTGCAAGGCTACTACATGGTCTTCCTTTCATACCTTTGGCAAGTTGTACAGGGTTCACACCTACGCCTCGATAGATGTAAACCTTGGTAGAAAGATCTGCAAGCTACAGTGGCCTGAGCTCTGACTTGAGGGTACTACTTTTACCCACTCTTGGGACTGCTTTTGGACGCTCCATGGTTTCCTGTGTCCCCCAATGAAGCGATAGAGAAATTAAGATTTTGGGTACCTACCGCAAAATCTTTCTCTGAGCCTTCATTGGGAACATGTCACCCACCTTTGTTTGTTTGTTTTATTTATGTTATGATTGTTGTATTCTTGTTGTTTCTCATACTGCTTTCTCACTAACTGATTAGGTTTGTGCCTGTTCTTGGGTATATACTGTTCTGGAGGAGCTAACTTTGTTTTGCATAGTGCCCGCCTCCTAGTGGCAGCAGCATATACCCATAGTTTCCTGTGTCCCCCAATGAAGGCTCCAAATAAAGAGATTTTACGGTAGGTACTCAAAATCTTCTTCATTTTTCAGTTCTTAAAATCAGAAAAAAAATAACCTATAAGTTTATTACCGATATTGTACTGAACTGGAAAATCATGCTGCAAGATAATTTTTACTGCACAATGACCCCATAAAAATGGCTGATTGGCATTTTTTTTGTTAATTAGCAGCATCTGGATTTTCCAGTACAATAAATGGTAAAATGAATGGTGTCATTTATAAATATAAATCATCTCACAAAAATAAACCCTCATACGGCTATGTAATGGAGAAGTTAAAGGGAACCTGTCACCCCGTTTTTTCAGATTGAGATAAAAATACTGTTAAATAGGGCCTGCGCTGTGCGTTACAATAGTGTATGTAGTGTACCCTGATTCCCCACCTATGCTGCGAAATACATTACCAAAGTCGCCGTTTTCGCCTGTCAATCAGGCTGGTCAGGTCAGGTGGGCGTGGTAACATCGCTGTTTCTTCCCCAGCTTTCCGTTGGTGGCGTAGTGGTGTGCGCATGTCCAAGTGCCGAATCCACTGCGCGCAGGTGAAGAAAAAGCGCGCGATCTGCGCTACTACCCTTGTCATCGGTGGGGGTGGCCATCTTCCTAAGGCCGCGCGTGCGCAGATGGAGTGCTCTGCTGCACGGGGCTTCAGGAAAATGGCCGCGGGATGCCGCGCGTGCGCAGATGGAGATCGCGGCGGCCATTTTCCTGAAACTGAGATGCAAACTCGGCTTTGTTTCTTTTCTTTCTTTCCTTATTCTAGGAGTGTAATGGAAAAATCCTTCTTGGAATACTATGACTTCTATGAAGCGGTTTGCAAGGATAGATTTCACTTACAGGGACAAAGCATGCAGGTGAGTTGTCTGGTATTTATGTAAAGTGGTGGAGGTGAGTATCCTCTGAAAATTAGTTTGTCACAACCATGTTACTTGGCTGCAACAGAACCACTTTAAAGACAATCTGTCAGTATAATCAACAACCTAATCCCTTAATATGGGCATATAGGTTGTAGAAAGCTGAAAAAAATTATACCTGAGATCCGATGACTTATTCTAGAGAAAACCATGTTTTTCTTAATATGTAAATGGGTTTGAAGATTTGTGGGCTGGACACTGATCTGAATGAGAATCTGCCTCTAGAGCTTATTTTATATGAAAGGGGGCATTACCAGTGTGAGACACAATGACTGATAGTCTGCTCTCTGGATGTACATGTCTCACACTTGTAACTACCCATTATAGATAAAATAAATTTGGAGGCAGATTATCAGGGAGATCTGTGTCCAGAAATGTAGAATTTTCTGACATATCTATGGTAAACTATAGTCTCCATGCAAGGACAACATCTGCAAGGAGTTTTTATATTCTCCCCGTGTTTGTGTGGGTTTCCTCCGGGCACTCCGGTTGCCCCAATGGGGACAGCGATGACAATGTGTGCAAACTGTAAAGCGCTGCGGAAAATGTTAGCTCAAAAAAAGAAGAGAATGTCCAGCCTCACCGAATCCGTATCTTTATTCACAAACTTTAAACATAGAGGATACAGACTTCAGCACGAACCATATGGGTAAGAATCTCAACGCATTTCTGGAGACTAAGCTCCCTTAATCATCATTGACATTTTTATCAGTCTCAAAACGTTTGGCCATGGGTGTATGCAGTTTGTGTTGAGAAATCTGGTGACAGATCTACTTTAAACTTGGAGACCAAGGTGCAATATCTCACACAATCTGTCACTAAGTGTGGCACCATTTTCAAAATAAAGTTGCCATGTCTAAGATCTGAAAAGGAGTGTTATAGCTCAATAAAAAAAAATTAAAGCCTGATTGTTATGCTGATACTCTTTAAAACATGTTATTACCTGGTTACTGTTTTATTTGTGGCATCTAACAGATTTTGCTGCTCTTCTAGGACCCATTTGGGGAAAAGCGAGGACACTTTGACTACCAGTCTCTTCTCAGTCGTCTACAACTTATCCATCAGAGAGTGCGGGAAAAACACCGGCGTGAGACAGTGGATATAGACTCTGACTCCAGCTCTTCTGAGACAGACCTGGACACTCAAGGAAGTTTAAACCCATAAGGTATGGGACTGTAAGGCATGGAGTACTGAGTGGTCATCACATCAGACTCTAGCGGTGATGCTGGATAATAAAACTTTGAGCACAAAGCCACTTATGCTTTTGGCGGCTATATGAAAGTAGAGTCGGTGAATCTCTCGGCCAGTGCTATGGAAAGATGATCTGTGGTTGATTTATACATAACACAGTAGTGAGGCTTGGACTGATGGAGCCTGGATCAGATGTGAAGGCAGCACATTCACGAAACCTTATGTTCTTTGTGAAATGGTCATTTATCAGCCCAGACAAGCCAAAGAGTTCAATTCCAGTCAAGCCCCAGGATTAATCGCAGAACAGACGCCACAACTAACCATCTTTTATTTTATCCCCTTGCTTCCCCGTCCCAATACCAGCACTTTGTCTTTTACCTGACAGCTTGTGTCCTTACATCTGTTACAACCATAGATGATTTCCTACAGGAATAAAGTAAGGACCTATGTACTTTTTTTATTCTGATGTTTTTGTATGGTTTCTTCTTGTAAATCTGGGAAAGCAATGTTAATGATTGTAACTTTATGAAACCCAGGCAGAATTCATTGTGGCTCTTCACATCTGTGTGATGCATAAGACTGTTCATTTCAATAGAAGGAAAATCTTTTGTGATCGACTTGTAACTTGTAACAATAATTATATATATAAAAGAGCAGATGCCAAGATGTGAAGAAAGCCATAGTTGTGAAAGCCGTAGAAAAGCTGGTCCTGACATTAGCACCCAATCAGCTTGTGGCAATTCTTTAACTTGTTCAGGATTAGTCTTCCAAAAGTTTCCATGATTGTCCTCCAGATGTTGTAAATGGCAGGTTTTAAGAATACAACAAGGTCCAGAGCAGTTTCTATGGAGCACGCTCCATAAACTGAAGTCATCTGACCCTTCCTAACACAAAAACAGATGTTATTGCAAATGTGAAACAACGATAGTTTCTGATGTTTGCTTATTCTTGTGTCAGATCATTTCAAGTGCCTAGTGAGTGCTCTACTGAGCTATAGCTGCCTGGTGAGGAGCATATTAATCCATCTTAAATGAGGAATGGATTGCTGTTTTGTTGTCGTTGGTGCCCTGTGGTTTTGGATTGAGATAATTTAGAAATCTTGGATAGGTCCATAAGGCTGGGGTTTCACGAGGACTTTGGCCTCGACACCTGTTGCGCAGGCAAAGTTTACTAGCTGTGGCTGCATCATTGCAGAAGATTATTGGCGATTTACTTGTCGCAGTATCCTCTGAATCGCAATGTGACTATATTCACTTGTATTGTGCTATGATGTAACAGCGAAGCTAGCAAACTTTGGCTGTGTGACAGATGTAGCAGCCAAAGTTGTCTTGTAGTCGAACCCTTAACATTATTGATACCTTCTGGGGGCTTTTTTCTCCCTGCAGTTTTGCTAAAATAATTTTTGCAATGTTTCCTTCCTTAAAATTATTGAACAATTTAGCTTCTAGAGCCTCTATGTATCATTGTACATAGACTGATAAAATAGTCCGCCAGTCTGTGAGCTCATGTGACAACATGTTCCTAGAGACTGTCACTGAATCTCAGAGAAGGATGCTGTAGAGACAAAGGCCCTGGTTCCAGCGATGTCACTGGGCTGCTTGTTGTAGTTTTGATAAAACATTGATTTTATCCGCAAAAGATTATCATTAGAGGGCTAGTAAGGGTATGTGCACATGTATTCTGGGTCCACTGCGGATTTTTCAGCAGCGGATTTCAGCAGATTTGATAAATCCGCAGTGAAAAAACGCTGCGGATTTACCGTGTTTTTTCTGCAGTTTTACAACTGCAGATTTCTATTGGAGCAGTTGTAAAACAGCTGCGGAATCCGCAGAAAGAAGTGACATGCTGCGGGAATGTAAACCGCTGCGTTTCCGCGCGTTTTTTTCCGCAGCATGTGCACAGCGTTTTTTGTTTCCCATAGGTTTACATTGAACTATAAACGCATGGGAAACTGCTGCGGACGCGCAGCAAAATCTGCATCGTGTGCACATACCCTAAACCTGCTGCCAAGTAGTCAGACATATTTATAAGCTCTGTGTTACCCCGTCCCCTTCACTGTTTGGCAGCTTTCTGCCTATGCACAGTGTACACAGGAAGCTGCCAATCAGTGGAGTAGACAGGGTTATACAGAGCTCAGCATTCAGAAAACTGCTAGATCTACAGAAGATAAAACCACTTATCAAAATGGCAATAAGCAGCTCAGTAAGTGACACATGACTGGTAACAGGTTCTCTGCCCATACAGTATGCTGCTCTCAGATGGAATAGGAAAAGCCTGATGAGATTCCTTTTTAAATGCTCATATTCTTTCTCCTATAAAATGTTCTAGACTGATTTACTATTAAGTTAGTTACTCTTATTTTAAATCTAAATTGGCTCCCCAAAATAGTCTTGGTCCCATGGTAGGATGGCTGCCTCAGGCAGAAGACCACCTCCATGAGCAGAGGCCTACACACTGGAATTTGCTAGGAACACCTTATTATTACCGCAAACATGTACACTCATTCGCCCCAGCAGGTGGACGTGCAATTAAACATGTGAACATACCCTCATGGACTGTTTTATACATATTCATTGTGTCTAGACAGGTTTTGTATATTTTTTTTTTAATGTCTGAGCCCATAACAAAATTGTGAGCAGGTCTTGGGGATCCTTGGGTAAGAAATAAACAAACAAAATAAAAACTATTGTGTGCTGGAAATAATCAGATTAGTTCTGGCAATAGTTTGTGACTGTTCACTATCATGCTAGAAGCTACCACCTGTGCACAAGGCAACACATGAAGCTCTTTACGTCATCCATAGGGTGGACAAGGACAATGAACACAGAGTGCAGATGTCATCATCATGGTGAAAAATACAGAGGCACCATGCGGATCACACTGCCGGGATCCTGCCCTGGTTGTGGCTTGCATGACCAGACCTGCAATTTGCGGATAAATGCCGGCTGCGGTGATGCTGGAAGTAATTATGTGATCTGTAACAACGGGCATTTTCTCAGTAAGGCTATATCTACAGGCGCACCAGCCGCCAGCATTCTGCTATGCAGAGTAAAAATGACTTTTTATGTAGCACTAATTAATGTGTGAATAATCTACAATCGCAATTGAGAATTAATGATAACCAGAGAAATAGGCTGACTGAATGGCTTCATATTTTTCTGTTCAAAAATGCTGTTTGTCATAGTTCTGTCAAGCGAATAAGCTGAAGTTCTCTGCTATGGTAATATGGACAAATTCCACATCATGCAAGGGTTAACTAAACAGTGGTGCAACTTCAGGTTTCTGACCCTTCGATTGCATATTTCTCTCATAATTCAATTATCTAATGCCATTTGGTTTGTAGGTAAAGGTTATTCTGGTTTCAGCAAATACATATTACATCCCAGGATCTATAGTGGGTGGGGGTAATAATGTCGGCATGTCATAAGCTAGTCTTAACATGATGGCAGATGAAGCAAGATATACCTCGCTTATTAGGAGGCTCAATCTCAATTTTGAATTATGAAGGTTCTCTTTATCCTTTTACACCAATTTCTGGTGTATAGTAAGTATGGCAGGGCTTTCCCGCTAAGCCCCCTCCGGCTGTAAAAAGTTGGTGAGAAAAATACAGGAAAACTGTGCAAATATTGTATATGCCATCATGATTAGCACTCCCCTCCCCCCAAAGCCCCCCCCCCAGAATTAAAAAATTGTAGATCCATTAATCCCACCCCCACAATATTTCAACATTTGGATTTACTCTTTGTATCGGGTCCTCAGTTTAAGATCTTGGCTTGTGATCACAATTTAATTCCAAGGGTTAAAAAAAACCAAGCTGTTTAGTTCATGTTTTGGGCACATCGGTGCAGGGCTCGGTACAGTTATCTGCTGTGTTTTGCTGGAAGCTTAGTGATCATATGTCCAGGACTGATCTTTATTCCCTGGAAGTAAATAAGATTCAAATAGGCAAGCAGTGATCTTGAACACAGCTGGGAATTGATCCAGAAATTACACTGACAATGTTACCATTTAGGCTATGTGCACACGTTCAGGAATTCATGCAGAAAATTCCTGAGAATTCCGGACATTTTCTGCATGAAATCCGCAAGAAAACCGCATGCGTTTTTGCAGCGATTTTGCCACGGTTTTGACGCGTTTTTTTCCGGACACTTCCCAATGCATTTTGGAGTGGGAAATCCGCAGAAAAACCGCAAAAAGATAGAGCATGTCCGGATTTTGTGCGGTATGCGTTTTTTTTGCGGAAAAAAACACATCATGTGCACAAAACATCCGGAATTCATTCTAAATAATGGGATGCTTATTGTATGCGGGTTTTTTTGCAGTTTTATAGCGTTTTTATCGGGAAAAACCGCGAAAAAACCGCAACGTGTGAACACAGACTTACAGTGTACAGTGCTGTAGCTTTACAGCTCTAGAGAGGAGGAGACGTCGGCTAATCATGCATATCTCAGTCTGGTAAATGACAGCGCAGGTATGTCCTGACATTGTGCTGGTCTAAAATGCTCATGTGTTTGTGTTTAGTAAAGGATATATCAGTATTGACACGTGCAGCTTTGATTGGCTGAAGAATTTCCAACCTTCATCACAATTTCCTTCCATATTTTTACAGGGAACCTGTCACCCCCTCAGGCGTTTGTAACTAAAAGAGCCACCTTGTGCAGCACTAATGCTGCATTCTGACAAGGTGGCTCTTTTAGTTATGCTCCCTGCACAGGCTGAAATAAACGCTTATAAAATGTACCTCCACATACCCTGAAATGGCCCCGGGGTGGGTCTTTCCCTCCTAATCAGACGCAGCGCGTTACTCCGGGCCTGTGCGCGCCGCCTCCTCTTGCTTTATTAGCGTCCCTGGCGCCTGCGCTGTAAGTTCGAAGGGCAGCGCAACTGCGCATGCCCAGAAAAATACTTACAGCGCAGGCGCCGGGAACGCTAATAAAGCAAGAGGAGGCGGCGCCTGTGCTGCGTCTGATTAGGAGGGAAAGACCCATCCCGGGACCATTTCAGGGTATGTGGAGGTACATTTTATAAGCTTTTATTTCAGCCTGTGCAGGGAGCATAACTAAAAGAGCCACCTTGTCAGAGTGCAGCATTTGTGCTGCACAAGGTGGCTCTTTTAGTTACAAATGCCTGGGGGGGGGGTGACAGGTTCCCTTTAAACACATGACATTCAAGAACACTGCTTGCTTCTGTTATGATGTTCATTGCAAATCATGTCAGAGGATTTTGTTACAGGTACGTGGATGAAACAGGTTCAGTAATTTTGGTAAATCTGAATCTTCTATAAACTGAATAAAGAAATTCCTGTCTGAACCTGTGCTGGAGTCGAGTTATTGTGTCATCTGTTCACTGTGTTGATAGGGTGAATAGACATTGCCGTCCCCTGCTGCATAGCTATATACATCCCATATTGTACAGGGTGGAGCGCGGTAATTTGCTTTTTTGCACTGCATGCTGTGGCGGCACTGTCGGTCGAAGAGAGGGGAGAGTGGGTGTGGCTCACAGTGGCTGATGGGAGATTTGTATTCCTCTGCCTTTCAGTTGCCATCATGCAGTGGACACGTGAGGAGAGGTCATTTTGTGTTGAAGCGTATTTTTCAAATGCCCACTCGATCATTGCAGTGCAGCGTGCTTTTCGTTTACAATTCGCTGTTCCTCCACGCGGACGTGTTCCTGGACGGCAATCAATTGTAAATTGGGTGAATGCATTCAGAACAGCAGGGAATGTGTCATGTGTACGAAGGGGACCTGAGAGAAGGATTACAACACCACAAAACATCGAGAGAGAGTTAGAGCAGCAGTACTGCAATCTCCGAAACGCTCTGCTCGGAAGCAATCATTTGCTTTTGGCATTTCAAGACGTTCTCTCCACCGGATTCTTCATGATGAACTGAATTTTCACCCGTATAAAATGTGCGTGGTCCAACATTTGTCAGCATGGAACTATTTGACACGGCGGACCTCTTGTGAAGACATGTTAGCAACGATACCCCACTGCACACACAGCGAGGGTTACCATGAATTGTTTGAGGCAAATGTTTCCTGAACGGCTTATCTCTTTGAGGGGAGATGTGAACTGGCTAGCACGCTCACCAGATTTAGCCCCATGCGATTTTTTCCTTTGGGGTTACCTGAAGTCTAAGGTGTATATCAACCGTCCCAACACCTTGGAAGACCTAAGGAACAATATTGAAGCTGAAATTGGCAGAATACCAGTGGACATGCTTGTTAGAGTTCATGAAAACTTCAGAAAACGTATGCAGCAGTTTGTGGATAGCGAAGGTCGACATTTGCCAGATACACTATTTAAAACCATGTAATTTAAAAATTCCATTACTGTTCAGTATAATTAAAATATAAAATAAATTTTTCTAATGATCATAATTTTTTTATTTCATTCCCAAATCAGCAAATTACCGCGCTCCACCCTGTACATAGGACATGACATACTAAATATTCCAAAGTTTTATTTATAGAAAGTATATTACATTGATACATAAGATTGCTCTTCATCCAGGCTGTGTGGTCCCCCAATGGCTGCTAAAGGCCCAGTCCCCCAGGTTGGATTGTATACCTTGCTGGGTATTTGCAGCTCCTCAAAAACATAAGAAACAGAACTGGCACTCTGCATATATCCAGATCACTGTCTGTACTGGTTCCAGAGATGGGTGCTGCAGACTCGATGTCCTCTGCTTAATCGCCGTACATCTCAACCACACTTACTGCCCTCTGGGGAGAAAGCTCCAGGAGTCCGATATGAATAGGTAGAGAAGTGCTAAGTTACAGGGAAGAGATACATGTACCCACTGCAGCCCATGTCTGCTACACCCCAGCAAGTCATCATCACTAAGAGGCTTCTTTTTGCAGTAGATTGTAAGTCTGAGGTAGTGGACATTTCTGGTGTCAGGAACGGGGGTCAAGGTACCTCCACTGTGCTCTCATCAGGGGTAATCTGTTGAGAATAGAGTTCAGAAAAGAGAGCTGGCAGCCAGTATTGGGGCTCCCCTGCTGCTTGCGAGTCAATCCAGGCCAATCCTTCCTTAATCAAATGCTCCTGGAGGAGGGGAAACAGTAATCAAAAAATATTAGTTACTTCACTTTTTTTCTTAATTAAGGGACTTGAATTCCCACCAGGTAGTGTACTTGTCTTAATCATGGCATAATATGCACTTGTTTTAATGAGCATTCAACTGGAGTAAAATTCACTTTATCTAGCCCTCCCTGTGCCAGATAATTCAATCTATATACAGATCTGAGATCAAATTTAGGGCAATTTCTTGCATAAATTATAGTGTATGGCCTCTAAAATTTACTATCTAAAAAGCCAATACCACTAGGAAAATGGCAAATTATTGCACAATATAGTGTTCACTATGCCTTCACTATCTTGTTCCAAACTCTGCGTAATGAATGAGTACTATGTTCACACAGGGTAACCTCCATGCAGATTTTAGTCCTAAAATGGCCAATTTCTTAATAAAAAATGATGATGTTTCCACACATAGAACATACCTTTTAAGAGAATTGAGTTTTGTATATCTCATATTGTGGATTTCACAACTGAAATATTGCATCAAATAAGAGTTGTGGTATCTAACCTAAATAGTAGAGCTAAACATCTGTGGTTATCACAAAATCTCTTTTTTGTTTTCCTCTGAATACAATGGGGGAAGACAGCACTTGGTAGAAAGAAATTTGTTAGGTTTAACCTCTCCTCAGCCATTAGGAGCTCTGGTTTCTGCCAAAAGCGGGAGGAGACCAGAAAATCTGTCCTCTTTCTTGGGGTCAGGTCATGTTGGATCGGGTTTATGACAAAGGTCAAAAGCAACCAGAACAGACTCCAGGAAAGAAGTGTTTCCTAATATAATCATCAAGAAAGGTATTTAACCCCTTCATGACCGGGGGATTTTTCGTTTTTCCGTGTTCGTTTTTCGCTCCCCTCCTTCCCAGAGCCATAACTTTTTTATTTTTCCGTCAATTTGGCCATGTGAGGGCTTATTTTTTGCGGGACGAGTTGTACTTTTGAACGACATCATTGGTTTTAGCATGTCGTGTACTAGAAAACGGGAAAAAAATTCCAAGTGCGGTGAAATTGCAAAAAAAGTGCAATCCCACATTGGTTTTTTGTTTGGCTTTTTTGCTAGGTTCACTAAATGCCAAAAATGACCTGCCATTATGATTCTCCAGGTCATTACGAGTTCATAGACACCAAACATGACTAGGTTATTTTTTATCTAAGTGGTGAAAAAAAATTCCAAACTTTGCTAAAAAAAAAAATAAATAAAAAATTGCGCCATATTCCGATACTCGTAGCGTCTCCATTTTTCATCATCTGGGGTCGGTTGAGGGCTTATTTTTTGCGTGCCGAGATGACGTTTTTAATGATAGCATTTTGGTGCAGATACGTTCTTTTGATCGCCCGTTATTGCATTTTAATGCAATGTCGCGGCGACCAAAAAAACGTAATTCTGGCGTTTCGAGTTTTTTCCCCGCTACGCTGTTTAGCGATCAGGTTAATACTTTTTTTTATTTGATAGATCGGGCGATTCTGAGCGCGGCGATACCAAATATGCGTAGATTTGATATTTTTTTTATTGATTTATTTTGATTGGGGCGAAAGGGGGGTAATTTAAACTTATATTTTTTTTATTTTTTTCACATTTTTTTTAAACTTTTGCCATGCTTCAATAGCCTCCATGAGAGGCTAGAAGCAGGCACAACCCGATCGGCTCTGCTACATAGCAGCGATCTGCTGATCGCTGCTATGTAGCAGAATTGCACGTGTGCTGTGAGCGCCGACCACAGGGTGGCGCTCACAGTGACGGGCAATCAGTAACCATAGAGGTCTCAAGGACCTCTATGGTTACCATTCACAAGCATCGCCGACCCCCGATCATGTGACGGGGGTCGGCAATGACGTCATTTCCGGCCGCCCGGCCGGAAGCGGTAGTTAAATGCCGCTGTCTGCGTTTGACAGCGGCATTTAACTAGTTAATAGGTGCGGGCAGATCGCGATTCTGCCCGCGCCTATTACGGGCACATGTCAGCTGTTCAAAACAGCTGACATGTCCCGGCTTTGGTGCGGGCTCACCGCGGAGCCCTGCATCAAAGCAGGGGAGCCGGCATCGGATGGTATAGTACGTCCGATGCCGGTAAGGGGTTAATGACAAGTACAAAAATTCAATTTTATCATTAATAGCAGTGTGGTACACACTACAGCAGTCCCATAGGGTGGGCAATGCCAAAATGAATATAACATGGAAACCGGGGCCCCAGGAATAAGCCTTGCTAAACTGGGGGATGGATGGTAATGTGAAAGGGACCATCTCTACACGTGGACTTGTAGGCATCCACAATAGCAAATTCACTACAAAAAGATTGCACTGGTAGCTGGCAAAACAGATACACCACCTGGGATCATGAAAGGATAATTCGAGCCCCGAAAGGCTTCAGCCAGAAGTATCCCAATAGCCCTGACCAATTCAGACAATGCAAGTAACCCTCCAGAAAATGGGAAGAAGTGGCAACTCCCTGCTTATGAACAGTCAAGAGCAATAGATGATGTAAGAAACCTGTCGCAGGAGGAAATCAATTTCTACCATCAAAATAAACTGAAAAAAGGACAAGATCCTAAGCATTAAATATTTGAAGTGATGGAAGCTGTCGCTCATTCCAACCAAAGACTACTTCCAAATACAGAGTTAAATCTTGGCAAAAAAAAGACTTATGGGCCTTAACCAGGATTCAGATAACCACGTTACAAAAGATTCTTGAAATTTAGAACCTTGGCATCCACAGCCAAGAAAACATAGCTTAAGTAAAGAAGCAAAAAAAAAAAGCAGACCCTGAGAAAGCTGTCATATTGAAAAGGAAGATGAGCCAGGTCGACATGACTCAGCGAGGCCAGTCTAGAGGAATAAGTGTCACTGGAATGCAGAGGCATACCATTCACTGGAGAGAACAAAATTCACACCCCAAGTAGTTGACTTGCTCATGCACCACTAATGTCGGTGGGTCTACAAACCTAGCAGATTAGTTGGGGTCTTGTGATTGAGACTGGATACAAGAGATGCGTGTCAAGATTACTGCACTGATGAGAACTTGGAGGAATACCTCCACAAAGAGAGACCACTCTACTAGACTTAGGGGTTCTTCGATGAGACGATACGTGGCCCTGTTGTTTACTTTGGGAATATGAACTATGGAAACACTGGACCCGAAGGCTTCACTCTGTTGAATGCCCTGCTGCTCTTAAGCTGGCTGGATCCAGTTACTTCGATGTTCCAGAAGAACATATGCCTACAGCAATAGAAAGCCCAGATCGGCCCAATGGCTGAACCATGGTACTGGTCAGAGCCATCAATCATCAGCACTGCTACTAGGTAAATAAAAGCTGGGAGGCAGGGAAGTGGGGTGCTCCTGAAGCACTATGTTGAAACAATTCCTTTAATACTGATTCATGCGAATGCAGAAGGTAATATTTGGTGGAGTGATGGCAAGCTGAAAAGGTTAATGTCTCTGAGCATGACCTTTACCAGTAGACTGTCCAGGTGGGTGAGCAGCACTCATCCTTCCCAAACTGAAAAGAAAACAGCACCTAGGCATTAAATGGTAGCAGAATGATATAAAGAAGTTGTTTTCTTTTTTCAGTGTAGTAACAAAAACACATACACTTGGCTATTCTGGTCAACAGTGATTATTGGTGCTTCACTATGTTGCAAATCTACATTACAGAAAGAAAATGTTACTTCAAAGTCTGATGACAACACTCACCAGGACATGTTTAGCTCTTTCCTTCTCCCAGTTCAGACTTGATTTAATTTCGCTGACTGTAACATAGCCCTTTTTCTGCAGGGGGGAAAAAATAGGGATTTTTATCTACTCACCGTTTTCTCCGAGCCACTCATTGGGGGACATAGAACCATGGGTGTTATGCTGCTGTCACTAGGAGGCTGACACTAAGTTGAGACAAAAAAAAGTTAGCTCCTCCCCTGCAGTATACACCCTCATGCTGGCCTCCAGATACCCAGTTCAGTGTAAAAGCAGTAGGAGATTATTAACCACATATAACATAACAATATTGGAGTACAACATGACAGAGTAAGTAAAGAGCCAAAAAGAAAACAAGCCATAAGGCTAACAGGATAGGAGCTGTGTCCCCCAAGGCGTGGCTTGGAGAAAAGGATTTTATGGTGAGTACACAAAAATCCCTATTTCTCCTTCGCCACATTGGGGGACACAGAACCATGGGACGTCCCAAAGCAGTCCCTGGGTGGGGAACAATATAACCCAATAACTCTGTGTACCAACTGACTATAAATGCGCAACGTCTGCCAAGGGCCGCATCCGCAGAAGATTGAGTGTGGACATTGTAGTGCTTCGTGAAGGTATGCAGGCTGGACCATGCTGCGGCCTTGCAAACCTGCTCTGCCGCCGCCTGGTGCCGAATGGCCCTGGAATCACCCACCAACCGAGTTGAGTGTGCCCTAATCCCTTCAGGGATAGGTCTGCCCCTGATCCGATAAGATTCTTGAATAGCTGATCGGATCCATCTGGCAATCGTGGCTTTAGAAGCAGCTAAACCCTTTCTGTGACCCTCTAGGAGCACAAAGAGGGAGTCAGACTTGTGGAAGGGGGCAGTCCTAGAAACGTACCTCCTGAGGGCCCTTACCACGTCCAAGGTGTGAAGGACCTTTTCAACCTTATGTCTTGGCTGTGGGCAAAAGGAGGGAAGAACGATATCTTCATTAAGGTGGAAGGATGAAACCACCTTGGGAAGAAAAGACGGAGATGGACGTAGGACTACTTTATCTTGATGGAAGGAAAGGAAGGGCGCCCGGCAAGAGAGGGCGGCCAACTCTGAGACTCGCCTGATAGAGGTTACTGCCACAAGGAAGGCGACCTTCCAGGAGAGGACAATCAGCGAGACATCCTACAGAGGTTCAAAAGGGGACTCCTAAAGAACACTCAGAACCAAATTGAAATCCCAAGTCTCTAACGGTATTCTATAGGGGGGTAGTACGTGAGAGACGCCCTGAACGAAAGTCCTGACCTGCAGGTTAGCAGCAATCCTATGTTGGAACAACACGGATAATGCCGAGATCTGACCCTTGAGAGAACTGAGCGCCAGATCGGAATCCAAGCCGGACCGGAGAAATTCCAGAATGGAGGGAATAGAAAAGGCGAGAGGACGACGTCCATGGAGCCTGCACCATGAGAAGAAGGCTTTCCAGGTGCGGTGATAAATGCGAGCGGAAGACGTCTTGCCAGCGCTAATCATGGTGGCAATGACTTGCTGGGAGAAACCAGCTTGAGTTAGGATCCAGGTTTCAACAGCCACGCCGTTAAACGTAGGGCCCCTGAGTTCTGGTGGTAGATCGGCCCTTGGCGAAGCAGATCTGGGCAATCTGGTAGCCACTAGGGAACGTCGGATACGAGTTGAACGAGCTCTGCGTACCACGTCCGACGTGGCCAACCGGGGCGACTAGGATCAAAGGAACCCCCTCCATTTTGATTTTCCGGATTACCTTTGGTAGTAAAGGAAGCGGAGGAAACACGTACGGGAGATGGAACTGATGCCATGGGAATATCAGTGCATCCACCCCAATGGCTTGAGGATCCCAAGAACGCGCTATGAAGTTGGGAACCTTTGCATTCAGTCTGGAAGCCATCAGATCCACGTCCGGAGTCCCCCAGCGAAGACAAATCTGCTGGAAAACCTCCGGATGGAGTTCCCTCTCCCCCGAGGCGAGACCCTGACGGCTGAGAAAGTCCGCCGCCCAGTTCTCGACGCCTGGAATGTGCACTGCAGAAATGGTGGAGCGGTTGTGCTCGGCCCAGCGGAGAATGTGAGAGACTTCATGCATCGCCGCCCTGCTGCGGGTACCTCCTGATGGTTTATGTACGCAACAGCTGTGACGTCTGATTCTGATTGAATCCGAATTGGGTGACCCGCAAGGAGGAAGTGGAAATGTCTCAGGGCAAATCTGATCGCTTGAATCTCCAAGATGTTTATCGGAAGTCTCAACTCTCGAATCGTCCAATGTCCCCGGGCAGTGTGGTGGCGAAATACCGCTCCCCAACCAAGGAGACTGGCGTCGGTAGTTACCACCAGCCAGTGAATTGGGAGAAAAGACCTTCCCTGGCTGAGAGATGACTCCAAAGTCCACCATTTGAGCGCTTGCCTGATCCGCGGGGGCAGAGGACATGGCCGATCAAGGGATAAGGGACTTCTGTCCCAATTGTCCAGTAGAGCCTGATGTAAGGGACGGAGATGCAGTTGGGCGAAAGGAACCGCTTCTATTGCGGCCACCATTTTCCCCAGGATCCTCATGGCAAAACGAATGGAATAAGGGAAGGGATGACCACGTGTCCGAGTTCCCTGTTGAAGCGCTTGGGCCTTGGACCGAGGAAGTAAGACCAGCCCCTTGGACGTGTCCAGGATCATGCCTAGGAAGGAGATTCGTCGGGATGGAACGGGGGAGGACTTGTCTACGTTGATTAGCCAGCCCAGGCGTGAAAGGGTCTCCAAGGTAATGCGGATGCTTGCTTTGCAGGCCTGATAGGACGGACATTTGATCAGGAGGTCGTCTAAGTATGGCAACATGACCACTCCTCGGGAATGAAGAATGGCCATGACCTTTGTGAATACCCTGGGCGCGGTGGCAAGGCCAAAGTGTAAGGCCGTGAATTGAAAATGGTCCTCTTGGATGGCGAAACACAAGTACCTTTGATGTGGCGGGAAGACTGGGATATGGAGATAAGCATCTTTGATGTCTATTGATGCTAAAAATTCTCCTCTCTCCATTGAGGAGATGACTGACCGGAGGGATTCCATCCTGAAATGCCGGACCTTTACATATTTGTTTAGGAGCTTAAGATCCAAAATAGGGTGCACTGTCCCGTCCTTTTTTGGAACGACGAAGAGGTTTGAGTAAAAACCTCTGAATCTCTCGTGTTCTGGAACCGGAACAATGACCCCGCTTTGGCGGAGAGACTCGATGGCGCGGTGAAGCGTGTGAGACTGAGCTCCTGGACTTGGAAGACGAGAGGGAAAAAAGCGAGCTGGAGGGGAGGCGATGAATTCTATTTTGTAACCGGAAGACACCAGGTTTCTGACCCATTCGTCGTGAATGACGGAAAGCCAGACATGTTGAAAGAGAAGCAGGCGCCTGCCTACTTTGGTGGTGTCGACCGGAAGGCTCCCCGAGTCATTGTGAAGGAAATCTGGAGGGCCTGGATCCCCTAGTTCTGGGTTGCCTAGGCTTACCTCGCCAGTACTGATTTGGTCTGCATGAGGGCCGAGAGTGTCTGTATGTACGTGGAGAACGTTCTGATCTGGACAAGGCTGTGGAGGAGGACCAAAAAGGGCTACTGCAAAAGGGCCGAAAGCGAAAATGTTGCTGACGATGAAAAGCAGTTTTAGGCCTGTTCTGCGGGAGGAATTTGCTTTTCCCTCCAGTAGCATCGGAAGTAAGCTGGTCTAGTTTTTCTCCAAACAGACGTCCGCTCTGAAAAGGCAGAGAAATCAGAGACTTTTTAGAAGAAGAATCCGCGTGCCACTCTCTAAGCCATAGTGCTCTTCTAATGGTGACGGTGTTTGAGGCAGCAATTGCCGCGCAGTCTGCTGCATCTAAAGACGCGTACATCACAGTCTCCAGCCATAGCGATTTGTTTGGCGAAATCCGCTGCCTCAGACGGAAAAACCTGGTCCTGAATGGATTTTGCAAGGGCATCTGCCCAGAAAAACATTGCTTTTGCGACCCATGCCGCAGCGAAGGACGGGAATAGCGAGGAACTTGAGGCCTCATACACTGAGCGAGCCATGGAATCTATTTGGCGTTCTGTGGGATTTTTAATTGAAGCACCATCAGGTACATACAAAAGCGTTTTGGTAGCCAAACGCGATACCGGGGGATCTACTAGTGAAGGTTCCGTCCAATCTTTGACAAGATGTGCGGAAAAGGGATACTTCGTTCCCAGGGTCTTTTTACCCGTAAAGCGCTTATCCGGTCGCTCACTGTGTCGCCTGACTATCTCCAAAAAGTCCGGATGAGTGGCGAACACCCTATGGGATCGCTTGGTTCTTGTAAAAGAAACCGCATGATCCGGAGCCGAATTAGGGTCATCATCAACCTTTAGCGCATGATTGACAGCTTCAATGAGGGAATCCACAGTCGCTTGAAACTCTGGAGAATCCTGGTCCAAGGATGTCTCAGACTCATACTCGGAGTCATGATTGCTGCGAACCCCTGGAGAGGGAGAGCGAGAAGTGGAGTTACCAGAGGCTGAATGGCGTGGTGAATGCTCAGGAGAGGTAGTGCAGATCCGTTTTTTGGATGTCCGTACCTCCTTCAGGTGAGAGCGGCCCCTGCTGGCCGAAGATTCCCCTATAATGGAGGGGTCTCTTAACCCAGGTAGACAAGTGCCCAGCTCCCCAGAGGGGTCATGGATGGATTCAATCGCTTTGGCCAGTGAAGCCATGGATTGTGACAGTGACGCGGCCCACTCAGGGGGGCTAGATACATTGGGGTCGGTAGCGGCGGAGGGCTCTTGGGCACATTGGGTATCACAGGCTGAGCAGAGAGGGGAGCTTTGAGGCCGAGGGAGAGGAGCCTGGCAGGTGGTACACACAGTGAAAAGGTAGTATGTACCTTTGTAGTCTTTTTAGACTGCGACATGATGTACCCCAATAATAAGTGAAAAACACTGCTAGTGGAAGCGATGTGGGGTAAAGCTGCAGGGAAGCACCTAGTGCCGTCTCCTTACCCATGTCCTGTGTCCTGCAATCTGAAGATGATGGTGCTGAGTAAACCGGCATCCAGGGCGACACGTGTAGAGGGCGGCAGAGCAGCTTACAGTGGGAAAAAGATGGCTGCCGAGAGCTGGGAGGTAGCCTCGCAAGGAGCGAGAAGCGCCAGGACTGGGACGAAGACGCTGGAATGATACGAGCGGTGGGCGGAGCTTACCGGGATGCGGCCTACACAAGGCCGAAGTCGGGGACTAAATTTATGGCTTCGGCCAGCGCGTACCCGCGGACTGCCGGGAAATGTGCCGCGGAGTTCTGTGGGGACCCTGCCCTCGTATGCTGCCGAAAAAACGACCCCTCCCGGTGCACTTACCCCGATATGAAGGGGATGGTTCAGCAGGTCAGAGCTGTGCCCGATGTAGTTAAGTCGGTGCAGGGTTGGTGAGCCTCCATCCACTGAAAAGGGGGGTGGAGAGGAACCGTCCGCCCATCATCCGCTTTTACAGTGGTGATGCAGTGGGGGCTGCATGGACGCCACGATGGAAAAGTGCGTCTGAACGGCCGAGGGTAAAACCTGGTGGGCAGGGCAAAATGTCCGGCAATATGGCCTGGCTGCAGAAGAGGATACTGGAGGTACCACTCCAGTGCTCGTCTGATAGAGAGGGGGAGAACGGTGCCCTTGAAGAGGCCCGTCGCATCTAGAATCTGCTCAGGCAGTGGCATCCCACATCGCAGGAGAGGATACGGAGAGGTAATACTCCCGTGCTCGACTGTTGTTGGTTCGGGGAGATCAGAGCCTTGAACAGTTCCGTAGCCCCTTCGTTCAAAAGGAATAAAAAAGTAGAAAATCCGAAAAGTTGTGGTCTGAATAGCAGAACCAGTGTGCCTCCTACGGACACCAAGTTTGAACTGGGTCTCTGGAAGCCAGCAGGAGGGTGTATACTGCAGGGGAGGAGCTAACTTTTTTTTGTCTCAACTTTTGTCAGCCTCCTAGTGACAGCAGCATAACACCCATGGTCCTGTGTCCCCCAATGTGGCGAAGGAGAAAATCATTTACCACACAAATCGCCTAAACATAGTCACTGTACGACAGTTCCAAAGCCCAGGATTTTACCCCTCGGAGGTCAGATGGGGGAAAGCTTTACATTCTTACCTGTGCTGGATTCCCTAATGTTTCCACATAGACATTGATGGGAAAGCAGCATGTCTTACCATCTCCCAGATAAATTCTGCTGTACTTGGCTCCAGTGTAAATAAGCAGAACAAAGGGCCAATGAGTCTCCCAAATGCTGTGGTCTTATCAATATAGATCCTATAAATCCACGAACAAGGACGCATTCATCCATGTGGCTGCTCCTGGTACTACAGCTCAGATCCATTCACTTGGACCCTCAGCAATCACTCGTGTGTGACCTTGTCTAATTTTCTAGGAATACCAAATTCACCAGACATATAATTTTAACACATTTCTGCAGTGCCTTTGATAAATTTGTAAATTAATTAACGCAAATGGGCAATAAATGATTGGCTTTGTAGCAGGCGGCAGCTTATTTTCCTTTCAGCACAAGAGTGTTCACTACTCTAAGCCAGTTATGGGTAACTCACTCTTTGTTTGCATTTTAAAGCTAAAAGTTGTCCATTTCATTTTGTAGTGTCTGTGTACCACATGCACCAGGAAAGCGCTTGGCACATACATCAAACATACCTGTAGGGCTCCGTTCACCTAATGGAGGCCAAAAAAAAGTGTCCTTAAAGGGGTGTTCTTAAATTTAAGTTATACCCCATCCATGGTATAGAGAATAGCTTTCTGATTGCTGGGGGTCAGACCGATCACAAGAACCAGGGCTCAGAGCCCCGACTGAGTGGAGCAGAGGTTGATCATGCGCATTGAGGCTCCATTCATTCTCAATGGGAGCGCCAGAGATTGCCAAGTGCTGCATTAATCCGATCTTTGGTAGTCCTACTAGAATGGATAGAGAGGCTGAGTACATGATTGACTTCAGCTCCTTTCAGTGCCCCGCTTCTCAGGATCTGTGAGGGATATGGCGGTTGGACTCCCAGCAATTGGAAAGTTATTTCCTTTTCTATCCTTTACATAGGAGATAACTTTCCAACTTTAAAGAAGAGCATGCAAAAATGATCGTAAGATCCAGAAGGATGAATGTAGCGATAATATCTGTATGAAATCTATAAACCACCAAAAATTGTATGTCCTTACTGACCTCCGCCAGCTGTAAGACCACCGTGTGATCCATGTTCAGCTCAGCAGGAACTGACTGCACCAGATATGTTCCACCCACTGGGATGATACCAAATCCGCTACCGAGGACTTTTAATTTTTTAATTGCTCTGATGATGTCATCCCTGAAAGAAGAAAAGACTCAAGAAACTAATACACTCTGATAGTTTCTGTAAAGTATTTAACAGCTTTTTACCCTATGAACACTGCAATAGCTAAAGGGTAACTGGCATTTAAAACATTTGACATTTCATAAGTGTTGGTCAGTGAAGACCCATGTGCTAAGACCCCACCACCACCCCGATTGCAAAACTAAAGGGGCAGAGGCACTCAGTGGACAAGCTTACATTGTGAATTACTGTACTTCATTCACTTTGCCATATAATGTACTGAAAAAGCTGGATAAAAATTCAAAGTAGGATGAACTGAACAGATAATTCCATTTTTATTTTTTTTTACATTTTTTTATGCCATTCATTGTGCTGTAAAAAACACGACTGTTCTGGTCACTGCGATTACGACAATACCAAATTTACAAAATGAAGGTACTTAGTGTGCAAATTGGCCAATTCATTTGTACCCACCAATCACGACAGTTTGTAGGCTTTTTCGCCTGGGAAAGGCATGTTTGATATTAGGTCTAGGGTCCTTCCTGAGAAAGGTTGCCTTGTCGTGGCTGGTTGGGCAATTTGTGTGCTAAGCAGCTTCATTTTATAAGTATATTTTATATAGCAATAACGCATAACATATTTCATATATTCAATGTTTACATACGTATTAGAGCTAACACAATCCTGCTGTATTCTTTTGTTTGTATATTATATAGGCTTCGCAGCTTGCACCTGTTCACACTTCATTCTGATAGAAGATGATGGTCAGATTTTGTTTTTTTACTAATTTGGGGTACATAAAAAAATGGGTATTATACCTACCGATAATTCGGTTTCCAGGAGTCCATCCTGACAGCACATTGGAGGACGTCCTCCTCCTCCTTGCAGGGACAGGAAATACAACACGAGAGGTTAAAAGGTCCCACTCCACCCCATTTCCCTCAGTGTTTTGACAAGTACCACACCATGAATAGATCTAATTTGAATACTTTATTAACCAAACATATTACAGCATATGAACTGGCATACATAGGGGGGGAAATAACGGTGCTGTCAGGATGGACTCCTGGAAACCGAATTATCGGTAGGTATAATACCCATTTTCCAGGACGTCCCCCTGACAGCACATTGGAGAATACCAAAGAAAACTTTGCTTAGGGTGGGACAACTGCTTGGAGAACCTTTCTCCCATAAGACGTCTGCTGAGCTGCTACTACGTCTAGCTTATAGTGCTTACAGAACGTGTTTACTCTGGCCCAAGTTGCGGCCTTGCAAATCTGATCTAGGGACGCTCCTGCTCGCTCAGCCCATGATGCTGAAACAGCCCTAGTAGAGTGTGCTCTAATCCCTGTTGGGCAGGCTACCCCTTCAGATGAGTAGGCTTTTGAAATTATAGTGGTGATCCATCTAGCTATTGAAGCCTTGGAAGCTTTTTTACGTTTATTCTTACCCCCGAATAGAATGAAAAGATTAGAATCTTTCCTCCAGGAGCTAGTGGCCTCCAGATAATTTAATACTGCCTGCCTAACATCAAGGGAGTGTAAAGCCTGTTCTTTTTCATTAGAAGGGTTCTCACAAAAGGAAGGTAAAATTATTTCCTGGTCTCGATTTCTAGCTGAGGCTATTTTAGGGATAAAAGCTGGATCTAATTTTAGGATTATATGGTCCTCTCGGACCTGAAGATATGGATCCTTAATTGATAGGGCCTGAATTTCCCCTACACGTTTAGCTGTTGTTATTGCTACTAGGAAGGCCGTCTTCCAGGTACGAATTGAAATAGGCATATCCTCCTCAAGAGTATAGGGATTTTTACACAGAGCCCTGAGGACCAGATTTAAGTCCCATGTAGGAACTAGCTGTCTTAAGGTAGGCCGTAATCTCTGGATGGCCTTCACAAATCTGATTATCCAGGGGTGGGAGGCTAATGGATAATCCAGGAAAGTACTAAGGGCCGAGATCTGGACTTTAATCATACTTGGCCTGAGCCCCAAATTAAAGCCCTTTTGTAAAAAATTTAAGACTCTAGGAATATCTAAGACTCCCGGAATCACGGCCGACCCACCACCTTCCATACAAAATTTCCTCCAGATTTTGTGGTAGATGGCTGAGGTGACAGGCTTCCTACTAGCCTGGATGGTTGTAATTACTTCATCTGAAAGACCTCTGGATTTCAAGATGTCCCTCTCAGGAGCCATGCTGATAGATGTAATCTCTCCGGGTCTTGGTGTAGAACGGGCCCCTGATGAATTATATCTTTCCATAACGGGAGTTTGATAGGGTTTTCCGTTGTCATGGCTCCCAACAATGGGAACCAACTTCTCTTCGGCCAAAATGGTACAATCGTCATCACTGTTGCCTGGGCTTCTTGAATCTTCCTGAGCACTACTGGGATAAGTGCTATTGGGGGAAACGCATAAGACAGAGGTTCGTTCCATGCTTGACTTAAGGCGTCGACTGCTTCCGGCATGTCTGAAGGGTTGAGGGAATAAAATCTGGGCACTTTCGCATTTTTTCTTGTGGCAAATAAGTCTATCCTGGGCGTTCCCCAACGGTGGCAAAGTATTTGGAACATTTCTTGATTTAGTTCCCATTCGGTTGGATAAACTTTGCTTCTGCTTAGATAGTCGCCTAGCATGTTCTGAGATCCTTCCAGATGTACTGCTGTTATTGATAGGACCACGTTTTCTGCCCAGGCAAAAATTCTTTGCGCTAGATCCTGAAGCGCCTTGTGTCTGGAACCTCCCTGATGTCTCACGAAGGATACCGCTGTCATGTTGTCGGATAGGATTTTTACGTGCTTGTCCTTTAGGCGAGAATGGTTTCTTCTGAGAGCTTCCCAAACTGCGTATAGTTCTCTGTAATTTGATGACATCTGACTGATCTCTTCGGGCCACTTGTCTTGAAAGAATTTTCCTTCCAAGTGCACTCCCCATCCCCACTGACTTGCGTCCGTGGTGATTACCACGCAAGGGGTTGATATCCAAGGGACGCCCATTCTTAGATTGTAGTCCTGGGTCCACCATCGTAGCGATCTTCTTACCTTCATTGATAGCTGCAGTGTTTTGTCTAATGACGAACGACAACGATCCCATACCATGAGGACTTGTTCTTGTAATGGTCTTGAATGAGCCTGAGCCCATCTGACACACGGGATGCAAGCTGTCATCTTCCCCAAGACCTTCATAGCCGCTCTTATCGTGACTGGACTTCTCTGGAATTCTAAGATCATCTTTTTTATTGAGATTCGTTTGTCCTTTGGTAAGAAGGTTTGTCTGATTGTAGAATCTAGTACTCCTAGAAATATTTTACGGGATTCTGGTCTTAGATGCGACTTTTCCCGGTTTACCACCCATCCTAGTTGTTCCAATACAACTATGACCCGATCTCTGTGCTGCAGCAGAATATCCCTTGTTCGTGCTACAACCAGAAAATCGTCCAAGTGTGGAATTATTGTTATTCCTTGGTTTCTTAAGAAAGCCACCACCTCTGCTACCAATTTTGTGAAAATTCTTGGAGCAGATGCTAGACCGAATGGGAGGCATTGAAATTGGAAGTGACAGGTCTGGTCCGGGAATCTTACCGAGAATCTCAGAAGATCCTGAGATGAGGGGTGTATCGGAACCTGATAATACGCACTCTTCAGATCGAGAGTGCACATTACCGAATCCTTGTTTATAAGGTGAATTGTTGACCTGACTGATTCCATTCTGAATCGTTTGTATTTGACGAATACGTTCAGAGGTTTCAAAATTATTATCGTACGGGATTCCCCTGACGGTTTTGGAATTGAGAATAGAGAGGAATAATGACCTCTGCCTAATTCTGGAGAGGGAACCCGAACTATGACCCGAGAGACGAACAGATTTTGTAGGTCTGTGAACATAGGGGAATTTGTAGCTACCACTGTTGGTGCAATACACCTTTGTGGTACGCGGGAAATTAGCTCTATTCTGTAACCCTCTGAGATTATTTTGAGGACATAACTGTTGTCTGAGATCCGACTCCAGTATTTTAGAAAGAGGCTTAGTCTCCCGCCTATCCCTATGGCGTCAGTTTCCTTGGTCTATAGTTTGAACCGAACAAGGAATTTCTTCCCCTTCTGTTCTGAGCATAGGAACCTCTGAAGGCTCCTCTGCCTGACCTCCATTGTTCTCTATACTCCGGTTGCCTGCGGGGGGAGGGGGGGAGAGGTCTTCTCCGAAAGGGCTGAAATTTCCTGGGTTTTTCCTCGGGGAACCCTTTTTTACTGTCAGCTGTTGATTCTAAAATATCATCTAACGCCTGGCCAAATATTCTGGAACCTGAGAATGGAATGGCACAATTTGTTTTTGGATGCATTATCCCCCGACCCAGATCTAAGCCAAATAGCCCTACGGGTTGCATTGGACAAGGAGCTATTTCTAGCCGCAAATCTAACAGATTCAGCTGATGTGTCCGCCATAAAGGCCGTGGCTGACTTTATGATAGGCAGAGAGGCAATTATATCTGTCCGAGAAGTTTTATTAATTAAATGTTCCTCTAATTGTTCCATCCACAGGAACATGGATCTTGCTACAGATGTGGCTGCGATGTTAGTCTTTATTAAGGCTGCTGAAGTCTCCCAGGCTCGACGTAAAAGGATATCCGCCTTGCGATCCATTGCATCCTTGAGACTAGATGAATCCTCAAAAGGTATGGATGTTTTCTTTGCCACCTTGGCTATTGGGATATCCACCTTAGGAACTTCTTCCCAAATCTTGATCTCTTCTGGATCGAACGGGAGGCGGCTTAAAATCTCTGGACATCACCAATCTTCGCTCCGCGTCTTTCCATTCTTGTGATATCATCTGACGAATATGTTCGCTCACAGGTAACACTGTCCGTTCCCGATATGTGAGCCCTCCAAACATCTGGTCTTGTCTAGATCTCGGACGTGGATCTTCTTTCATCTGCATAGTACGTCTGACCGCCTGAACCAGCTCTTCTGTCTTCTACTGGAAAGTAATACCTTCTTCCTTCCTGTTCTTCCATTGGCAATTCTTCTTCTTGATCAGAACCTCTGTATTCTGATTCCGCCTCTGACGAATCATCCTGATCTTCTTGTTCTGGATCCCTTCTTGGTCTCTTACGAGCCGGGCCCGGACTGTACACGTCCCGTTGAGACATTGAGGCCAAGGAATTTCTGGACCTCTTCACGGATTATACTCCTCATCTCCGATAACATTGATGGTTGTTCCTCTCTAACAATCTTTTCAACACACGAGCTGCAGAGATCTTTCTTGTATGCTTCTGCCAGCTTCCATATAGAACACCTCTTAGATTTTAACATCTTTCCAGACTTTTTTGTCTGAGGGAGGGGAGTCTGAGTGGCCTCTTTATCCTAAATATAAGAATAAGAACGGCTCAGTGTGTGTGCAGGCGTATATATGTAATCCGTGCACTGCGCACTTACCCCCGTCTCATTTCTGTACTCCGTATACTCTGTGGAGAGATGCCCATAATAAACATGTGATCTCCCACACAAATAAGGGATATAGCAGCTTCTGCTGCACTCACCCTTAGTCTCCGGCATTTTCCAGCAGCCTGCTAGCACGGATACACACACTTCAGTGTCCTGCTGCCGATATACTCTGCAGGGATTCAAATCTGGCGCTCTCTTAACCAGAAGGAGCGCTGGATGACGATCTGTGCGTGCCCTGAGATTTTTTGCGCCCTTAAGACTGCTTACTTCCGCGTTCCACAAGGTGGAACGCACGCCGAGATGCTGCCTCCCCTGGATCTGACGTCACCTTACCTGCGTCGATACCGGAAGTACTGCCTGGTATAAGGATTTTACATCCGCGTTCCACTGTGTGGAACGCACGCTGCTCCTGCTGCCGCATCCTCCTCCATGCGGCGCCTCTTCTCCTGGCGCCTGAACCGAGAGCCCCCTCCCGGGAGGAAGCGGTTCAACCCAGGAGCCCGTCCGCTCGACTGGTCTCTAGGCAGAGGGACTCCCCACCGGGAAGTTTCTGCCTCGGGCTTTTGTTGCGGGGGAAGGATATTGGCCCAGCCGCACGATCCCCCGAGCCCTCCGGATCGGTAAGCTTCCGCGCTGTGCTGTGCTGCTCCTCTCGTGTGTCCCTCCATGCAGGGACAGGAAAAACACTGAGGGAAATGGGGTGGAGTGGGACCTTTTAACCTCTCGTGTTGTATTTCCTGTCCCTGCAAGGAGGAGGAGGACGTCCTCCAATGTGCTGTCAGCGGGACGTCCTGGAAAATTTTGAATGTTTTTTAATATAGTTTTCTTTTATGGGAGGGTGACCAAAAAATGCAATTGTGTCATTCCTATTTTTAATTTTTATAGTTTAAAAGATATGTCTTTTACAAACTCTGCGATACGAAATATGTTTTTTTTTATTTTTAACAATCAAAACAAGGGGAGGGGGCAATTTTATTTTATATATTTCAAAAACTTTTTTTTTTTTTTACACTTAATAATTTAGTCACCTTGTTTCATCATTTGTACAGTACACTGCAATAAAACAGTATTGCAATATATAGGAAAAATCATGATATCATATGAAGATGGCAGCCATGGAGGCGTTGGCCGCTCCCCACTGATAACCTGCGATCGTGTTGTGGGAGCCGATGTCCGAGAGCACCAGCATCTGATCCATTTAAATTCCATTGTCAGAGACTGACCGCATCTAAATAGTTAACAGATGTCAGCTATGTAACCTAGCTGGCATGTACAACATGAGGAGACCACACAGGGAACCTTGCCTGATCCACGTCAATGTGGAAAAGGGTTAATATACACAACCTGCTGAACACTGGGATTTTTGGAAAACAGACACTGACATCTTCAATACCGTACCTCTTGTGGTGACTGCTATATATTTAGATAATTGAAAAACTGGTGTATTACTCATTTTTCCCAAATAGCACATATTAATTATTAGAAATCATACACAATATCGGGGCAATTACTCTTCTAAAATAATAATGAAACTGATATGCTGATAAATACTGATATTTCTAGCGACCCTGCTTCGTGTGAAGGCTACTCACTGGCTGACGTCCTGAGCCAGCTTCCCTCTTCCTTTTAATACCTGCTGGTGGAGCTCAGTCAGGGTTATCAGACCTAGGAGCAAATAATTTACAAGTAAGAAGGCTAGAGGGGGAAGATGCTGGGTGAAAGAGGCAAGAAACACATCTCTGCACTGCTCAATGAAGATTCACACAGCAGTAAGTGGATCATACTATGAAATATAATGTGGTACTTTATTCTCAGATATTCTAACTTGTCAAAGGAAAGGTTAGAATTTACATTAGGGGTTTATAAGCATCTGCATGGCAAAGTGGAGCCTTCTGCTCGTATATATGGCAGGATGTGGCCTGTTTTATAGACTTACTTGTCCATAGAATGCAATGGGAGAATTGGTTTGCCTATTTTTTTTTTTCATAAATTCACCAAGAGAGAATCACCAACATGGTGAATTATGTTACCATTCCTTCACAATAGGTAGTGAATCAGGATAAAATGTAACAGAATATTATTTATCAGTCATGTAACAAGCTGGCCCTGTGTATTATGCGGCCCAGATGATACAGCTGCAAGAGGAGGACATAGCTGCTTGTAAAAGGTTAATCTGCAAAGGAAGGAATCTGCAGCCTGTAAAGAGTTATTCTCAGTCTCTTGCTACATACTGTACACAGGTAGCCAGTCGCAACACAATGAGAAGGCTGTGACAGGGTTTACCTCAGTTACTATTTTCCTACTGCTCCATAATACAAAGGAATCTATCTTACATCTCTTCTTAGATAACTACATCCAATATATAGGAAAACAACAGCACGGATCTCCTCCCGTCTCTGCTTTTTTCATGTTGCACACTCCCTTTCTGCATCCACACAGTGCAATCTCCCAGCTCAAAAGCAGGAAATCTCAAGAGAGCTATCAAAAGAGTGACACACCAGAGAACCCCAACATTGTGTTTTTTAATTTACAAATCAGGTAATCTGGGTTTGGCTAAACATTTTTAGTCACACTGTGTGACTGCAGACTGCCTAATCATGACAGCGTGCAGTGTGCATGTTCTCGCGATTCCCTGGTATTGCCAGTGCGAGTGGTTGGTCACGTGACCGCATCTGTAATTTGCATGCGTATAGTCACGTACCAACTAGATTCCTTCGCTTAATTCTGTTCTATTTAGAGAAGCTGAACAAGTGTAGGTGGCACGTGACGACAAGTATCATATACTCGTCACGTGGGATCACACTGAGAATACTGGAGAATCGTGACAGTGTGCGGCCGTCTGCAGTCACCAAACCTTTTGAAAATAAACTATATTGTGTATTTTCTAATAGCCCAGCAGTAGGTGGGGGTAGGGTGTTAATTGACTTGGGCCTACACAGACAAGCCATTATTCTGTTGTTCCAGCCTTGCACTAACCAGACTGATTTACCCATACATAATCCCTGCCCAACGCTTACCTCCATTTTGGTGCTTTAGAGCCAGGCATACTTCTACTATCTGTACACCAAGCTCATAGTAGAAGTCTCCGACACCCAGCATTTCTGACCAGAAGCCTTTACCCGCTGAAAAACAAACACAACAGTCGCTCTATTAGCACATCTTCTAGAAAATAACATAGATGATTAATAAACTAGGTTATGGGGTGATGTGGGGACATTATCCATCTCGTACTATGATACACAAAATTCCCAAGCAGTGTACAGAACTCAGTGGATGAAGGAACCAGTAGCAATGGATACTACAATCTACTAGAACTCACAGGCGAGGGGGTCCACTCCAATTGTGGCGCACATATCTTGGAACTGAACTCTGAACTGAGGATTCTTGCGAATTTCCTGCTTGTGTTTACTGGCAAAGTCTTCTAGATTTGTTTTGAACATTTCTAGCTGCTTAGACATCTGCAATAATGAAAATATAGAGAGATTCACAACAATAAAAATGATTGTTAATAACAGTATTAGACAAGCACAATTCAATATTTAGATCAAGCTTAAAGGGGTCATGACATAATCACAACCGCCAACACAGGTCCCGAGTCCCTCTTTTAATGGAGCTAATAAATGATAAAATATGTGCATTACTACTTAGACTGCACATGGCTAACTCAGTATCTTAAGTGAAGGAGTAGTGTACATGCTTGACCACTACTCCAGTCCAACATGGAATTGGGGAATGTTCTCATGATCAGAGGGAACGTTAGTGATCAGCAAATTATCACCAATACCTCTTTAAATAAGTGACTGTCTTGACTACAGATGTGGATTACCACTAGTATATCAGTGATCTATTAGGGTACGTGCCCACGATCAGTAATCACTGCGGGTTTGACACTGCGTACTTATACAGCCTCAAACCCGCAGTGGCCAGATGTTACAGCATAGTGGATGGGATTTCAAGAAATCCCATGTCCACTATGCATCCACAGACGCCTGCGGTTCACCGGCGGAGACGGACATGTGGCGCGTCTCTCCAGACCTCGGCAATTTCTCTTATGAAAACGCTTGTCTCCAAGAAATTTCACCAATAGAATGTATTGTATGTGGTGAATCTGCACGGTTCAGTGAAAACATGTGGATTCACCTGACTTCAATAGACGGCAGCGCTTTGGACACAGTGAGCATACTCTGCGTCTAAAGCGCTGCTATATCCGGATCGTGTGCACACGGCCTCGGTCAGAATCCAACTATTGAGAAACCTGCCAAATGTGAGAACAGGGTGGCATATATGCTAGGAAAGTGTTATGGCCCCTTGCTTTTGTCAGTTTGTTTTCTTGAGTTACTCTACAGTCTAGCGATTGGCAGGTCTCACAGGGTCAACTCCCATCCAAGCAGAAATTAATGGTATATCTCAATGGTATATCTATTAATCTATTTCATGAAAAAACACACTAAAAATAAAATCTTTTGAAAGGAGACATGTATAGTCCAACCCATTATATGGGTTGTGTCATAGTAAATTACAGAGGCGTACTTATTTTCCAGCGCCCCCGCAGATTGAGCTGCTCCAGATCTTTAAAGGTAAGCAATGTGCACCACAAACCTTTCATTGGTATGCCAAGTAACATTGCTACGGGTGTATGGAGGTCTCACTGTGTTACCCATCTCCTGCTGCATGCACTACCAAGTAGCACAATGAATGAATGAATTCCAATTTCCTGACAACCTGTGTTTGTGACCAACAATTGGCAGCACTTTAACCTCACATGATGCAGGGCTCTGCCGACCTCTTTTATGTTCCAAAATAACTGAAAACAGAACTAAGTAAACAGTGTTAAATCTACAATAGCAATGCAGAGTCACAACTTAGGCCACGTTCCGTATTTTACCTCAGTATGTGTAAGCCAAAACCAGGAGTGAAACAATCACAGGAAAAGTATAATAGAAACACGTCACCACTTCTGTATTTATCACCCACTCCTGGTTTTGGCTTACAAATACTGATGTGAAATACTGACCAAATACTGCTAGTGTGAACGTGACTTTATACACATTTCCCACAGAAGATTCTTGAAAGAAAATACAGCTTTGATCACCTGTACAAGCTGGTCCTCGGCCAGGACAGTCCCTCGCTCCTTGTACTTGGCCTGGAGAAGGAATATCAGAATCTTTACAGTTACAATACATTTGCTTCCAAGTTAATGTAAAAGATCATCCGCACAATGCAACAGCACTAGGATAGATCAATGACATAAGCACCTTCCACCTCCATACGGTACATATGTATACCAGGATAGGCAGCTGCCTAAAATCTGATGCCACTGATCTCCTTAGAACAAATGATTGAGAATGATGCGGTCACTCCGTGGACAAGATGAGACCTAACATGGGTAATTAACCCTTGATTTATCTATGCATACTTTATGCTATTCATGCTTGATACATTGTAATGGTTTTAGCAATGCATGTTGGCACTAGACATGGTGGCGATTACAGGTGGAACTGATTAGTCTTGGTACTGACAAGTGACTGTTTGTTCCGCCTGTTTATGTTACATTGCTTGTATGCATTGCTTTCCACATGTATATGTAATTTTTTAGCATAATATGTCGTCCTGATCCACCCTGTGACTGTTACTTTTTTCTGGGGATCACACTATTTTATTACATCCAATTATATATATATTTGTATTTAGTCTATGTGGTAAATGTCTACCTTTAATAAAACATTTATATTTTGAGATACATTTTGACTCATGTTCTCCTCATATTTGATTGATTCTTTTGAGTCTGTATTTTTTGATATTTTTGATTGTATATATACTGGTGATTTATATAATCAATTGATTGTGAATGATGTTCACTTAAACTTGGTAGCTGATGGTCCCGATGTGTATTATGTCTAACCGGCCCAGTTTGTGATCCTTTGGAATTTTATCTGTGCATCTTAAAATTATCCGTACGTGCAGGAGTGGAGGCACTCACCAGTACACCTGGATCCGGCTTCACACAGTCAACATTCACAGTCCAAGTATAGAACATGATGTATGGACTGGCTGCACATCTCCTGGCCTAAACTCAACAGCCCCATTGGCATACATGGGGCTGTCAAGTTTGCATCAAGAGACCAGCGGCCGGTCTGGACTCGGACCATGAATGTCAGATATATATAGGCACACTAAGGGCACAGAAAATATGTAAACCAAAAAAAGGAATAAAAGTTGCCCTTAAGGGGTACACTGGACATCACTGAACTGTGGGTATTTATGACTGTGCCTGGCTCTTACATGTTTATTGTTATGCTGCATTATTTAGTTACCTTGAGCTATGGAGTGCACCATTTGTCCCTGATGTCCCCTAGGAGATAGGCTGCCGTCACACTAGCAGTATTTGGTCAGTATTTTACATCAGTATTTGTAAGCCAAAACCAGGAGTGGGTGATAAATGCAGAAGTGGTGCATATGTTTCTGTTATACTTTTCCTCTATTTGTTCCACTCCTGGTTTTGGCTTACAAATACTGACCAAATACTGCTAGTGTGACGGCAGCCATATGCATCTTACATGATTTTGTATTATAATCTACACCTGTGTTTTATACCTCTTTAGGAGGCATCAGAGACAAAATCCCAGGTGTGTCTGTTTTTTTATCCATTCATCCCGCATCCTTTTGTATGTTATAATGATTTGCACTATGCACTTTACCTATTGAAAACTTTAATTATCTACCTCATTGAACTACTCAATTTGCAGTGTAGGCCATGGAAGAAAAAAAGTGTTTATGGGATGTGATATACTCTGCATTGAAATTTCCAGGACACAAATCTAGAATACTCTTTTTCCAGTGTTTACTTTTTCCATGTTCTCCATGGTCTGCTTTCATCTCCAACTATTATATATTTTTTTTTATATATTTTTAAATTATGAGATATAATAAAAATGATTTAGTTTATTGGAGGACTTCCTTTTTTTGCTCTACATAGTTTCTGGTTTGCATTACGGTCCTCCGTATTTACACTTTAGGGCTATTCTTTGTGACACTGAGGGCACAGTCATGCAGCTGTATAAATGGGACCAAGATCAGACAGCAATGCTTGGACAGGCTGCGACTCTCCTGACCTGAGCTTGACCACCGCACAGAAATACATGAAGCTGTCACACTTGGGTCAGGAGGGCCGCCAGCCAGTCCATGCACTGTGTTTTCCGATTTACATGGCCATATTACTGCGCCCTAACAAGAACAATTCTGGAGTAACTGCCAAGATTTCTCTCACTCAAATGCCTCTTTTGGCGCTGAATTAAACTGCACCCTATATGCAAACTGAGTTTCCTAAACTACGCAGCTCCATCCATGGCCCTATAGTATATAAACTGCAACGAATGCAGCCAAATGGCCCCTGAACGACCACTCTGCTTAGGAGAAAGCTCAATTTGCATAAAGGACCTCATTTCCTTGGAGCCTGTATTCGGTTTGGGGCTCAGTGTTGTGTAGTGGAACAATCTTCTTTCATCCCCCATCAGCAGTGGTGCACAACCCTTTTCGGTCAGTGTGCCATATTGTCCTGATGTTTTCATTTAAGGGGGTGCAATAAAAATTTCCAAGTATATAAAAAGGGCTTCTTTTTGTTTGCAGATCCGATTGTACTATGTAACAGGATCATCTTGGGGTACATAGATCTTAGCCTACAAAGTTTAGGGAGTACTGCAATAAAAAAGCAAATACAAAGTCTTGTGCATTTTTTATGCTGTTTACTGGGAAATGGGAGGGTAAATAACACTAGAAAAGAAAAAAAGGGCGACCGACTGCAGTCACCGACCGACAGAAGTCAGCGACCGACAGCAGTCAGCGACCGACAGCAGTCACCGACCGACAGCAGTCAGCGACCGACAGCAGTCAGCGACCGACAGCAGTCACCGACCGACAGCAGTCACCGACCGACAGCAGTCACCGACCGACAGCAGTCACCGACCGACAGCAGTCACCGACCGACAGCAGTCAGCGACCGACAGCAGTCACCGACCGACAGCAGTCAGCGACCGACAGCAGTCAGCGACCGACAGCAGTCAGCGACCGACAGCAGTCAGCAACCGACCGCAGTCACCGACCGACAGCAGTCAGCGACCGACAGCAGTCAGCGACCGACAGCAGTCACCGACCGACAGCAGTCAGCGACCGACAGCAGTCAGCGACCGACAGCAGTCACCGACCGACAGCAGTCACCGACCGACAGCAGTCAGCGACCGACCGCAGTCACCGACCGACAGCAGTCAGCGACCGACAGCAGTCACCGACCGACCGCAGTCACCGACCGACAGCAGTCAGCGACCGACATTGCTGGTGTGTCGGTACCTAGAAGCAGAGACTAATGCTAGGGGTATTACTTATACCAGGCGGAGCCCATTTACAAATCATTTTCATCCTTTGAACAATCCCTTTAACTATAAAACCATTAACAAAATCCTTCTGAACACAAGTGCAGAGTATAATAGCAGACCTGAGCGCAGGGCACACACCGGCTGCTCATTACTTGGAAGTATGAGGACATTATAAGGAAGCACCAGGCTACAGGAGCTGACAGGTTGCTATGGGTGACAGCGCTACTCCTCCTCTGCAGACATGTTTAATGACTATTTCCCATACTGGGTGGCCTTGTGTTGGGCTGATGACGTCACTGGACACACAACCCTATGCTTTACAGATTGTCAGCACTGTACTGGGTAACAGCGGGCACAATACATTGATTACATGCGGAGAGCCCATGCCCCGGTTATCCCCAGCCCGTTCACCTCCGCCAGCTTCTTCTTGGCAATCGCCCCCGCTCCCACCCCTCTCCGGTGCATCTCTGCGGCTCACAGCTTCACTTCCGCACTGTGCGTACGTCACCAGTGCGCGACAGGGCCACTCGGTGCTGACGTCATTCTCAGCCAATAGATTGTAAACGCTAGAGGGAGCCACAGTTTCAAACTCTCTTACAGAAGTGTCCTCTGTTCTTCGCACAGCTGTAGTGTGGCGGCCATCTTTCTGAAGACCAATTAATGAATATCTCCCAGTACTATTACTTTATTGACGACATTTTATAATGGCGTGTAGCTTTTGTTTTTCTTCGTATAGTCCTCTGGAATCATGAGCGCTGCCACGCAGGCCTGTCGGATGCTGTTATTTACTGTCGCTAGCATTTTTATGGGGAGCCGTGGTTACAAGGATAGTTCATTACATTTTTAAAACTATCCAGAGAAAAAGTTTTGTCTTCGCTTTTCTGCACCTATCTAGTAAATTAGATTACTTGCATTTTTTACAGGCGTTTTATCGTCTTTTTGACGCTGCAGGTTTTGTCATGTGTTTTAAACAAATTTGCTTTGTTTTTTATGCTTCCTGGCATTTGGCTTTGACAAAACTTTTTCAATAGTCGTGCAGATTACATGAGTTTTTGATGCATTTCAGCCGTGAAAACTCGCAAAAATCACATGTACGTTTTTTACCTATAATAATAATTTTATTTCTATAGCCCCAACTCATTCCACAGCACTTTACATTTTAGAGAGGACTTGTACAGACAATAGACATTACAGCATAACAATAATCACATAAATCCACAGATACCAAGAGGAATGAGGGCCCTGCTCGCAAGCTTACAATCTTTGAGGAAAAGGGGAGATATGAAAGGTGGATGGTAACTATTGATCTGATCAGCCATAATGTAAGAAATCAGGTGTTCATATAAAGCTGCATGAACCGGCTACCAACCAGTATGTGTAGCAGTACAGACACAGAGGGCTATTAAATGCATAAAGCGTATGACACCATGATACGAGGAACCTGATTATGGTGATAATTTTGAATGGGCAACACAGGGATCGTTAAACTCTTAAAACTGGGGGTATTGAGGATTAATCAAATTAACCTGGGTAGTGAATGCCAAAAAATTGGCGCAGCACGTGTAAAGTCTTGGAGACAGGAGTGGGAGGTTCTGATTATTGAGGATGCTAACCTGAGGTCATTAGCAGAAAGGAGGGCACGAGTAGGATGGTAGACCGAGACCAGGGAGGAGATGTAGGATGGTGCTAAACCGTGCAGTGCTTTGTGGGTGAGGGTAATAAGTTTATACTTAATTCTGGAGTGGATGGGTAGCCAGTGTAATGACTGGCACAAGGTAGAGGCATCGGTATATCGGTTGGTGAGGAATATGATCCTGGCAGCAGCATTCAAGACAGATTGGAGGGGGAGAGTTTGGTAAGAGGGAGGCCGATTAGTAGAGAGTTACAATAGTCCAGACGAGAATGGATAGGAGAAACAGTAAGATTTTTTGCAGAGTCGAAAGTAAGAAAAGGGCGAATTCTAGAAATGTTTTTGAGATGCAGATGACAAGAGCAAGCCAGTGATCAGACGTGAGGGGTGAATGATAGCTCTAAGTCAAGTATGACCCCAAGACAGCGGGCATGTTGCTGGGGAGTAATGGTAGAACCACACACGGATATGGCAATGTGGGGCATAGGTAGGTTAGTAGAGGGAGAAAACACGAGTTCAGTTTTTGACGGATTCAGTTTCAGATAGAGGGAGGACATGATGTTGGAGACAGCGTTAAGACAATCACTGGTGTTTTCTAAAGAAGCAGGCGTGCTGTCAGGAGAAGAGGTGTATAATTGGGTGTCATCAGCATAGAGATGATACTGGAACCCAAATCTACTGATATTTTGTCCCAATAGGGGCGATATACAAAGAGGAGAGGGCCTACGACTGATCCTTGAGGAACCCCAACAGTAAGGGGAAAATGAGAGGTGGAGGAACCAGCAAAAGGAGTGGTCAGAGAGGTAGGAGGAGAACCAGGAGAAAACGGTGTCCTTTAGGCCGATGGAGCGGAGCACAGTGAGGAGGAGCTGATGGTCCACAGTGTTGAATGCTGCAGAGATATCCAGGAGAATTAGCATGGAGTAGTGACCATTAGATTTAGCTGTTAGTAGATCATTGGACACTTTAGTGAGAGCAATTTCAGTAGAGTGTAAAGAGTGGAAACCAGATTGAAGAGGGTCAAAAAGAGAATGATTTCTTGTTGGATATGGTACATTTTTTCTTTGAAGCAATTGGCCAGATCATCAGCGCAGAGATCCATGGTTGGGACCTGCACTCTTGGGTTGAGTAGGGGATGAAAAGTGTCAAAGAGACTTTAGGGTTATTAAATAGGGAGGTGATGAGGGTGTTGAAATAGGTTTACCTGTGGCTTTTCTGCATCTAATGCAAGTGTATGGGGAAAATCCACAGAGGAAACTCAATGTACCCAAAAGTGAAACTGACATGTTGCGGATGTGAAGAACGCACATCAGGTTAGTTTGCGTTGTGTGAAAAAGCATAGTGGGCAGATTTCTATAAATCTCATCCACTTTGCTGGAGCTGTAAGACGCTGCATTTTTGAAGCAGATACAGTAAAATATGCAGCATTCACCAAAAGCTCATCATGGGCACAGCCTTAAAATACAGAAGTGTTCCTTGTAAGTCTGCACTTCAGCGCTCCGCTTCAGGGATCTCCACTGTCCCATCCATACAGTCACCTGACCCTGCAGGTAATCATTGACCGATCAAGTGAATATATGGACGTGACATTATTACCATATATACTCGAGTATAAGCCGAGATTTTCAGCCCATTTGTTTAGGTTGAAAGTGCCCCTCTCGGCTTATACTCGAGTCATTGTCCCAGGGGTCGGCGGGGGAGGGGAAGCGGGAGCTGTCCATCATACTCACCAGTATGTCTGCATGTCCCTGCTTCTCCGGCATCCGCAGCTCTTCCTGTGTTCAGCGGTCACGTGGTACCGCTCATTACAGTAATGAATATGGACACATTCATTACTGTAATGAGCGGTACGTAACCGCTGAACACAGGAAGATGCCGCCGGCGCCATCACATCAGAGAAGCTGGGACCGCGACGGGAGGGTGAGTATAACGGGGGAGGTGAGCCATTCGATATTCACCTGTCCCCGTTCCACCACTGGACTCTGTCTTCCTCGTCCTCTGGCTGTGACGTTCAGGTCAGAGGGCGCGATGACGTGTTTAGAACGGCGGTGGAACGGGGACAGGTGAATATCGCAAGTGCCGGTGTCCCCGCCTGCTCAGGACAAGACGTGAGTATGTCATTTTTTTTCAATCGCTGCAGCAGGATATGGGGCAAATGTTTCTATGGACCATCTTATGGGGCCATATTCAACCTAAATGCAGCATTCTATTGGGCAAATGTTTCTATGGAGCATCTTATGGGGCCATAATCAACCTTTATGCAGCATTATATGGGGCAAATGTTTCTATGGAGCATCTTCTGGAGCCATAATCAACCTTAATGCAGCATTATATGGGGCAAATGTTTCTATGGAGCATCTTATGGGGCCATAATCAACCTTAATGCAGCATTATATGGGGCAAATGTTTCTATGGAGCATCTTATGGGGCCATAATCAACCTTTATGCAGCATTATATGGGGCACATTTTCTATGGAGCATCTTATGGGGCCGATCATAAACTTTATGGGGCATTATATGGGGCATATTTTGTATGGAGCATCTTATGGGGCCCATCATGAACTTTATGGAGCATTATATGGGGCATATTTTAATATTTAGCATCTTATGGGGCCCATCATGAACTTTATGGAGCATTATATGGGACTCCTGATTCAATATGGTTATTCAAAAACACTTAACCTACTGATGTCTCAATTAATTTTACTTTTATTGGTATCAATTTTTATTTTTGAAATTTACCAGTAAGCTGCTGCATTTCCCACCCTAGGCTTATAATTAGTCATTAGGTTTTCCCAGTTTTTTTGTGGCAAAATTAGGGGTCTCGGCTTATACTCGGGTCGGCTTATACTCGAGGATATACGGTACTTCTGTTCTGGAGGCATAGGCAATATAAAGATAGGGCTATGTGAGCAGCAGCCAGGGCTGTAGTCATGGCCTGTATAGGTGTCTGCTTTAGCGCTCCCTGACCACCTGCATCACATATATACAGTCCCACTGTCTCACTTGCTTGGTTCTCCGAGGCCTCCCTTAGACACAGAGACACTCCTTCCTTTGGTCTGGCACATAAAGAGACAGAGTCCAATACCAACTTTAAATGTAGAACTTTACTTGTTTTCAATCGCATCACGTCCACAGCAGTTAAAGCATCAATACAGAGTTCTGCACCGTTCACATCCTTCACTTTCCCTGTGCTCTTCTCTATGTCCTTTAGTTTGTACCCATTTCATCCTGTCTCTACCAGTACCACAGCATCCTCCCTGTTCAGCTTCATAACATTCAGGAGTTCCCTTGTCTGTTTTGCACCAGACATGAGGGCATCTGCCCATGTAGAAAGCTGCCACATCTTGGAGTGACCTTCTTACTTATTCTGCTGCACTACTGGCCCTGGATGGCTGGGCTCTTTGCTTATAACGTTCTGGAGCTGACAGCCCTCACTGGGCTCTATGGCCCCTACTGACTAGGAACAGGAAAACCCTCTACTTTATCCACAGTTAGCTCCTCCTATATAACTATCTACACCGTTGTACCCCCATCCAGTGTCCATCTTGAGGTACTGCACTTTCCCTATCTACACAGCATATAAATATATGTGCATAGCAGCATCAGGAACATTATATATATATATATATATATACAGTTAGGGCCAGAAATATTTGGACAGTGACACAAGTTTTGTTATTTTAGCTGTTTACAAAAACATGTTCAGAAATACAATTATATATATAATATGGGCTGAAAGTGCACACTCCCAGCTGCAATATGATAGTTTCCACATCCAAATCGGAGAAAGGGTTTAGGAATCATAGCTCTGTAATGCATAGCGTCCTCTTTTTCAAGGGACCAAAAGTAATTGGACAATGGACTCTAAGGGCTGCAATTAACTCTGAAGGCGTCTCCCTCGTTAACCTGTAATCAATGAAGTAGTTAAAAGGTCAGGGGTGGATTCCAGGTGTGTGGTTTTGCATTTGGAAGCTGTTGCTGTGAGCAGACAACATGCGGTCAAAGGAACTCTCAATTGAGGTGAAGCAGAACATCCTGAGGCTGAAAAAAAAAAGAAAAAATCCATCAGAGAGATAGCAGACATGCTTGGAGTAGCAAAATCAACAGTTGGGTACATTCTGAGAAAAAAGGAATTGACTGGTGAGCTTGGGAACTCAAAAAGGCCTGGGCGTCCACGGATGACAACAGTGGTGGATGATCGCCGCATACTTAATTTGGTGAAGAAGAACCCGTTCACAACATCAACTGAAGTCCAGAACACTCTCAGTGAAGTAGGTGTATCTGTCTCTAAGTCAACAGTAAAGAGAAGACTCCATGACAGTAAATACAAAGGGTTCACATCTAGATGCAAACCATTCATCAATACCAAAAATAGACAGGCCAGAGTTAAATTTGCAGAAAAACACCTCAAGAAGCCAGCTCAGTTCTGGAAAAGTATTCTATGGACAGATGAGACAAAGATCAACCTGTACCAGAATGATGGGAAGAAAAAAGTTTGGAGAAGAAAGGGAACGGCACATGATCCAAGGCACACCACATCCTCTGTAAAACATGGTGGAGGCAACGTGATGGCATGGGCATGCATGGCTTTCAATGGCACTGGGTCACTTGTGTTTATTGATGACATAAGAGCAGACAAGAGTAGCCGGATGAATTCTGAAGTGTACCGGGATATACTTTCAGCCCAGATTCAGCCAAATGCTGCAAAGTTGATTGGACGGCGCTTCATAGTACAGATGGACAATGACCCCAAGCATACAGCCAAAGCTACCCAGGGGTTCATGAGTGCCAAAAAGTGGCACATTCTGCAATGGCCAAGTCAATCTCCAGATCTAAACCCAATTGAGCATGCATTTCACTTGCTCAAATCCAGACTTAAGACGGAAAGACCCACAAACAAGCAAGACCTGAAGGCTGCGGCTGTAAAGGCCTGGCAAAGCATTAAGAAGGAGGAAACCCAGCGTTTGGTGATGTCCATGGGTTCCAGACTTAAGGCAGTGATTGCCTCCAAAGGATTTGCAACAAAATATTGAAAAAAAAATTTTTTGTTTGGGTTATGTTTATTTGTCCAATTACTTTTGACCTCCTAAAATGTGGAGTGTTTGTAAAGAAATGTGTACAATTCCTACATTTTCTATCAGATATTTTTGTTCAACCCTTCAAATTAAACGTTACAATCTGCACTTGAATTCTGTTGTAGAGGTTTCATTTCAAATCCAATGTGGTGGCATGCAGAGCCCAACTCGCGAAAATTGTGTCACTGTCCAAATATTTCTGGCCCTAACTGTGTATGTATATATATATATATATATATATATATATATATATATATATATATATATACAATACCAACATGAGGGAAGGGAGTGGAGCATCACATGGTCCTGGTACATCCCTTACAGCTACACAATGACTTTGACCATCACTTCAACATTTGCAATCCCCCTCCCCCCTCACTTCATCATTTGCAGTCTCCCTCCCCCTCTCACTTCATCATTTGCAGTCTCCCTCCCCCTCTCACTTCATCATTTGCAGTCCCCCTCCCCCATCACTTCATCATTTGCAGTCTCCCTCCCCCTCTCACTTCATCATTTGCAGTCCCCCTCCCCCATCACTTCATCATTTGTAGTCTCCCTCACCAATTAAATTAATTTTATAAACAAAAAGAAAAGTTTGTCATACTTGACTCACTGCAGGCACAGCTCTGCTTCAGGTGTCCTGACAAAGACCAGTGGCAGTCATACATGCTGATGAGTACGCAATGCCGTCGCCTGGCCACATGTCCAGAAAAGGTGGAGGCAGCTGAAGCTGCGCAGCCATTTAAGTTAGACGGCCGTGGAGCTCCAGGAATGCGCCCAGCACATAGGTGTGCGCCGCGGCACACAGCACTTTATAACACCCTGGGGCGTGGTGTGAAGTACTTCTGCTCTCCGAGACCCATACAGAAGTAAGGGCAGTAATGCCCTGATGGCAGCCCTGGACATGGAGTGTCTGCTTGGTGGCATCACCTGCTCCGGCTCCCAGTTTCCGGTGCATGCATACGTTGCTCAGTTCTCCCAGCAACGTGCTTAGGGCGTGCGCACTCTGAGTTTCTTAAAGGGGCAGCACGCACACTCCGGAAATGTCCCCAGCCTATAGCTGGAAGGTGTTAGGTATTTAATGCACCCTCAACTGTAGAGAGGTACCTGAGCAACTTTAGTATTTAGTGTCTCTCTAAATTACTAGTCCGTTGTTGGGTCCCTGTACTGCACGGGTTCTGCAGTCCTGCCCCAGTACCTGTCCAGTGATCCTGAGCATGTCCTGTTTGAACCTGCCATTCTATTCGAACCTGAACCCATTCTGTCTGTAGAGGCACCAGTAGCCATACTGTCAGTGATCCTGATCCTGTACTGCCTGACACTCTGACTCCATTTCTGCATCCGCTACAGTACTGGGGACTGCCCTGGAGTGGTACCTGGTGGCTCCCTTCAGCACAAGCCTAACCTCACCATCAGAGGCTCTAGTGAAGAAGCAGGTAGCCTCTTAGTTACACCCCTCCAGGTTAAGCCCAGCCCGCGGTGCCGTGGGTCCACACCCACCAGCATGACAGTTTGCTCAGGCCATAGACCCAGCTGATGCCTGCTCTGAGAAGGTCTTTGAGATGAAGAGCATACTGGCCATGAAGGTGAGGGGTACAACTTTTATCCTGGTAGATTGGAAAGGATTTGGTCCCGAAGAGAGATCTTGGGAGTCCAGGCAGTATATTCATGCCCCACTTCTTCTGAAGAGATTCCTTTCAGGTTTGGAGAGAAGGGTGTGTAAAGGTACTGTAACGCCGGCATCCCTGCAAGCTTTCCCTTACTTCCCCCTGGCAGGGACACCGACATACCTCCATGGCTGCTCATGGCATCCCCTGCTCCGGCTTTCACCATCGCTTCCAGTTTCCAGCACGTGCGTGCCCTTAGCGTGTTGCTGGGAGACCTATGCAATGTAGAAAAAGCTCTTGCGTTTTTAAGTGTAGAATCAATGCTTTTCTGTACCATAAAAAAAAGCATTAAAAACGTTGCTTCAAATCTGCACCAAAACACATAAAAGGAAAAGGCATAAAAAAGAGGCAAAAACACAATAATCAGAGAAGATTCTTATTGCGTAGTATGGTACATACACCTTCAGAAAACATGCATATAAAAAGGAGCAGAAAAAAATGCAGCTTGAAGCATGTTTAGTAAGAAGACTGCCGTATTGTGTCTCTTTGAGGTTTCTGGGGGAAAGTATTCCCCACCTCAGAAATGAGGGCTGAAACTGGATTAGAATTGAATCTAATAAGCTGTCCCCATCTTATCTCAGTGGAGGGAGGGGTCTCGTGAGACCCTTTATATCATGTTGCAATGCTGGCGTCCCTGCATACTTCCCCCCCACCCTCCGGCAGGGACGCTGACATGCTCACCTCTACGGCATCCCCTGCTCCGGGTCCTGCTGTAGCTGCCAGCTTCCAGCACACCCGCACGGCGCACAGGTCTCCTGGCAACGGGCTTAGGGGCCAGTATTGAACTGGGGTGCCAAGGGCCCACCGATTATTACAATAGTTATTACATTGACTTTGGGGGGGCCCACTTTTCACCTGCATGCAAATATTATACTACCTTTGTTCACAAATTTACCTATATCTCTATCTATATATACAATTGTCTAAGGGTTTTTCCGTCTGTCTGTCTGTCTGTCTTTCTGTCTGTCTGTCTGTCTGTCCTGGAAATCCCGCGTCTCATATTGGTCGAGGCCCCCAGGCCTCGACCAATCAGCGACGGGCACAGCGACGATGATGTAATAATGGTTGCCATGGCGACGATGATGTCATAAAGGTTGCCTTGACCAATCAGCGACGGGCACAGTCTGCCGCAAATTCTGGAATCATCATTGTCCATATACTACGGGGACATGCATATTCTAGAATACCCGATGCGTTAGAATCGGGCCACAATCTAGTGTAATAATAAACAGCGTAGCGTGGTTCATGAATGATGAGATGCTGCTTTTTTCTGTACAGAGTGAATCAAGTGATTTATGCCAACTACTGCCATACAGTGGGGTTGGGGACCCAGATCTACACAGGGGCCCACCAGAGGATTCCCCTGTTACCCTGTGGGCTAGTCTGAGCCTGTTTGTTACACGTGGAGGAAAGACAATTATGACAGCTAAATAGGAAAGGGTTCTTTACAGTAAGAGCAATCAGACTGGAATGCTGACTACAAGAGCTAGTAATGGCAGTTACTATAACAACATTTAAAAAAGGTCTGGATGCGTGACATTGACATTGTGAGTTATAAATAATTTAGCAATACTAGCATAATTCAACCTATGCAATTATGTGAACTGTACAATAGGAAAATCCTTGATATGTAGTTCCCTATAATATTATTTTGCAAATAATTTTCCCTTATTTTTTTCTGTGTAAAGTGCTAGCTATAAATCCAGTCTCTGGATTTAGAAAGTGCAGAACACTCCTGAAATACTTGTACGTTTAATCTGTATTTCTTATGATGCCTAAGGGAAGCCATAATGATTGGCGCCTGCTTGGTAACAAGTGCAGTTATTTGCCTCTATAATTAACTGAATTACCAATGATGAAAGGGTTAATAATTGGGTACTGCATCAGTAATAGCACCTGCAGTAACCATGACAGCTGTTATGAAGTCATAATCAAGTGTGTTCCATAATATTATTATTCCGTAATAGAAGGCCGCGCTGCCATGATTAGCGCCATTACTGATGCGCCTGAGGACGTTGAGCTTGACCACCCCACGTAATGTGCCAACCTTGGCTAAATTTGGAGGTTCTAGCAGGGAAAGGGTTTGTCTGCTTTAGACACCCCCAGGGCATGGGAAGGTAACCGAGGGGGATCCCCGACACATGATCCCCTTCTGTTACCCGGCACATGATCCCCTTTTGTTACCCTCTACAAAGAGCTGCTCTCCTTTGGGAGTTCATGGAAGCACCTATGATTTTAATGGGTGATAAATTGGGATTGGAGAAGGGGGGAGGGGGTATTTCTCCTATTAGGGGTTATCCATTATGAACAATCCCTGTAACCAAAAGTCTAAATTTATGAGAGGTGGACCTGGATCTGTAAGGAAGAAATGGTTCATCCATCTGGGCATTCAGATCAACTAAATTGGGTCTATTAACCAGTGTGGTGACCAATATCGCAGCCAGATCTCTCCCACATCCGGTTTATCACATTTATAGTCTATATTTGTTATGTCGTTCTCTGTAAATCTGGTAAAATGTACAAATGTTAAAACTTGTTACATCTGTTATATAGTGGCACTAACTCTCTAAGCCCAAGGGAAGGGCGATCCTACAGCCATAGTTTCCTAGAGGTTTCCACCGCAGGGGTTTTTTCCTCTCCTGAGTGCTGGAGGGTGACTCTTCGTGAGTCGGGGTTGTGCCATTTTTGGTGTCATGTGAATATAAATAAAATTGAGAACGTTTGACACCTAATTACAATGCTTCATGTATTTATTTTGTGTGCATCTGTGTGATTCATTTTGTTTGGGAGTCAGGGTCCATCACATGTTGCTGTGTCATAGGGCCGGACATCTGCCGGCCACAGTTTTGTCCAGGTGTGGCTCCTGCTCTGCTGACTATCATGGAGCAGAGAAGACAAGCAAGTGTACACTCATCATTGGAATAAGGACTTATATTACAGCAGGATTACAAGAAGCTTCCTCGCCTCAGTCACACAGTGAGTATTTTGGCCAGTATTTTACATGAGTATTTGTCAGCTAAAAAGACCGGAGCAAATATTGAGAAAAATAATAACTGAATGACTTTCCGCTCTTCTGTGTTTTGGATCCACTCCTGGAGTCTGCTAACAAATACTGGTGCAAAATATCGCCACGCAGGGGCGGACATACCATTGGTGCAACCTGTGCGGCCGCACAGGGGCCCAAGAGGTAAGGGGGCCCATTTCTGGCTCCAAAGCAAGTGCAATTTTGCATTTTTAGGAGTTTTCGGGCAGCAAAGGGCCCATATATTGTTCTTGCACAGGGGCCCTTTTCTGACTGTGTCCGCCAGTGTCGCCACGTAAAAGTGCTGTAAAATCCTTACCGACTTCATCATTACAGTGATGACAGCGCTGCAGTCAGTAACTTAGCTCAGTGACTTTGCTTGAGTTGACATCATAAGCTGCTGATCTCACTAATTGTCTGCAGCGCTGTCGATGTGAAGTCAGCGCTGCAGACAATAACAGATACCATGGGTGGCACCAGAGATTCAGCCCTGGAGCAGGGGAGAGTGTGTAAAGTACAGGGGAACAGAGATTTCACTTTCTGAATACCCTTCATAAAAACCGACGCATTTCGAACCAGGGCTAAGAACGTTGTAATGTTTGAAACGCGTTGGTTTTTATAGAAAGTGTTCACGTCAACCTTTTGCAAGGTTTGTATATTTTTTCACTTTTTTAATGGATTAAATTGAAAAATTATATATTATATATTATACCGTTCTTGGACTTGTTTACGTTTTTTAATACTACAAAAATTGAGGTGTGTTGAATTTTTTAAAATCTTGTGAATTATATATATGTTTTATTTGCGGTAATTCCCCATACACTTTAATGAGATGCCGAATATTCGTATATAATAAATTCATATGGGTTTTTATTACATTTCAGCAGCAAAAAAATGGATGTAGTCCACATGCACACATAACATTATCAATAAAGCATTATCAAAGCTCACAGCAAACAGGAAGTTTACAAAACAAAGACATTTTAATTAAAAAATTATATTCAACAAGAAGCAAAAGCGAAACTGAAAAAATGCAATAAAAACATGTAAAAAACACTCAAAAGGCAATGAAGAAGCACAAATAACCTAATCTGGCAAGTTGAAGAATGAAATTCTGCAGGAAATCTACAGCGTCAAAATGTCACCAAATACTTGTAGAAACATAGGCTTAGAGTGTAATTTCACTGATTGTGAGACGGGAGATTAGCGACAAGTCTACTGCCAATGGTCTAAATTATGAGATTGTCCAGCTAAGAAAAAAGGAATATAGAGCTGTCCTTTGTCCATGATCCTCATTGTCAGTGTGGTTACAGAGAACATGGCTCTTGCCTCCGGACGGCTGTTATAACCTGCAGTAACTGACAATCCACGGATTTGAATAAGCGCTATATTGTGAGCGGCAGCCAGGGCCGTAGTCATGGCCCACATAGGTGTCTGCTTTAGCATGTCCTGACCACCCACATCACATATATACAGTCCCACTGTCTCACTTGCCTGGTTCTCAGAGGCCTCCCTTAGGCTATGTTCACATTAACGTTGTGTGGGGCAGTGTCGGGCGCAGCCGCGACGACGCATGCATCATGCGCCCCTATATTTAACATGGGGGGGCGCATGGACATGCGTTGTCTTGGGTTTTGTGACGCATGCGTCATTTTGGCGCAACTGTCAGAGCGCAGAGGACGCTGCATGATGCAGTTTTTTCTGCGCCAAAAATCATGCAAAAATGAACGCATGCATCACAAAAAGCTGCGTTGTGCATGCGTTTTTGCATGCGTTGTGCATTGTGTCGCTGACGCTGCCCCGCACAACGCTAATATGAACGTAGCCTAAGACAGACAGACACTTCTTCACATAAAGAGACAGAGTCCAATTCCAACTTAAAACGTAGAAGTTTGCTTATTTCCATTCACAGCATGTCCACATCAGTTATAGCATCAACACAGAGTTCTGCACAGTTCACATCCTTCGCTTTCCCTGTGCTCATCCCTATGTCTTTTAGGTTGTACCCGCTTTGTCCCATCTCGACCGGTACTGCAGCATCCTCCCTGTTCAGCTTTGCTACGTTGAGGTGTTCCCTTGTCTGTTTCGCTACAGACATAAGGGCATCTGCCCAAGTGGAAAGCTGCCAAATTTTGGAGCAACTTGCTTTTCTGTTCTGCGGTGACTTCTGCTATCACCTCTGCTCTCACTTCTGCTGTTTCTGCTGCTCTCACTTCTGCTGTTTCTGCTGCTCTCACTTCTGCTGTCCTGCTGCTCTCACTTCTGCTGTCCTGCTGCTCTCACTTCTGCTGTCATAAATAACTGGGCTTCACACTTACCATTACGTGGCCCACTGCTTAGCTGGGGGACTCCAGGCCCAGCTGAGCTGCCTGGTTTCCCTAGCCTGACTGACCCAAAACCAGGAAATCCTCCCTCTTACCCACAGTTGTCCTCTCCTAAATTAACTGTTACTGTTTCTGAGTTCCTATCTCTAATCTCAGTGTGCTATAATGCCCCCTCTAGTGGCTAACCCAGACTCTTAGAGCTGCTTAAAATGTAGAAACTGGCCAATACCCCATCACCATTTTTTTTTTTAACAAAATTTAGAAAATTTAAGGGAAGCAACAGTTTAATAAACAGACACAAGTCTCCTTTAGGAGCCTCTAAAAGCCAGCAATGGCTTTTCTTCTAGAGTTTATTTAGGTGTCTGGTTCATGTAGGAAACTGGGCTCATAAGATGTGTTTCTCTTCAAGAACTGCTATGAGAAATCATATCTATTCCCTTATATGGATACATTTTGGTCAATTATTTTTGAATGGTTCTTGTTATTTTTTTGGTCACCATGTACATTTTTACCATAAGTGTGTTTTTTGTTTGAAAGGATTGAAAAAGATAACATTTTCCAACTTCTACCGATTTGACAGAGAAAAGTGGACAGAATTATGACACCACACAGATAGCGTCAATTTATCTATAAAAAAGCTGGACATGTTAGCATGCTCATCGACTATAATGAGTACTTGTTTATAATGGATAGAACTAGGCTCGGACTGGCCCACCAGAGAACCGGAGGATTCTCCGATGGGCCCAGGCACTGACACCTGCTGGCATACTGGCCAGCAGCTGCCTAGGGCTCCCACTGCTTCAAGGACCCCCACTGCTCCAGGGGCCCCAGCCAGTGGCTATGGGGCCCCTGAGTCAAGGGGGCCTGCCCTGTGCCAGCCTAGCAGCAGCTGGAGACAGGATCATGTCCCCGCTGCTAAAGCAATATGAATATTCACGCTTCCCCACGCCCCTATGGGCGTGGAGAGGCATGAATACCATTTCTCTTTAATAGCAGGCAGCGTTAGCCGCACCTTCTACTGTATGAGCGGTCACGTGGGGCCGCTCATTTACAGTAATGAATATGCGGCTCCACTCCTATGGGAGGTGGAGCCGCATATTCATGATTGTAATGGGCGGCCCCACGTGACCGCTCATACAGTAGAAGGTGCGGCCAGGACAGGAAGCAGCGCCAGCCAGCGAGGGAGTCGGGTGAGTATTTTAAGAACAGCGGGGGGGGGGGGGGGAGGGAGGTGCACAGGGGGTGGGAGGGGGTGGGGTCATGATGGATCTTTATTTTAAACATGATTATTCATATCTTCTCTACAGCAAACGCTGCTGCAGGGAAGATATGAATTGCGGCTTCAGCACCAGTGGGCGGGACAGCGCTTACAGTAGCGCTGTCTCCTGCACGGCACACGGACTGCACATGGACAACGTCCATGTGCGGTACGTGTTTTACACGGACCCATTGACTTTAATGGGTCCGTGTAATCCGTGCGCTCCCACGAACACTGACATGTCTCTGTGTTTGGCACACAGAGACACGGTCCGCAAAAAATCAATGACATCTGCACAGATGCATTGATTTCACTGTGTCTACGTGTGTCAGTGGCTCCGGTACGTGAGGAAACTGTCACCTCACGTACCGGAGCCACTGACGTGTGAAACTGGCCTTAGAATGAGTCACAGCACTTGTGCAAGCACTGCAACCAGTGTCGGACTGGGGTGACAAGGGCCCACCAATAACACTGACTTTAGGGGGACCCACTTTTCACCTGCATGCAATTATTATTCTACCTTTGTTCACAAATTTACCTATATCTCTATATAATAATAAACTGGGTAGAGTGGTTAATGAATGATGAGATGCTGCTTTTTTCTGTACAGAGTGAATCAAGTTAATTATGCCAAGTACTGCCCATACAGTAGGGTTGGGGGCCCAGATCTACACAGGGGCCCACTGGGGGATTCCCCTGTTACCCTGTGGGCTAGTCCGAGCCTGCTTAGGCCTCTTTCACACTTCCGTCTTTCAGCTCCCATCACAATGCGTCGTTTTGTGAAAAAACGCATCCTGCAAATTTGCCCGCAGGATGCGTTTTTTTCCCATAGACTTGTATTAGCGACGGATCGCGACGTATGGCCACACGTTTCGTCTGTCGTGCACTGGATCCATCGGAATTTGGCGACACATCATCTGGAAAAAACGTTCAATGTAACGTTTTTTGTCTGCGCTGGAAAAACGTGCGACAATGCATTCTGCGGCATACGTTGTGGGCTACAACGGAAGCCTATAGACGCAGGATCCGTTGTGGCACATCGTATGACGGAATCCAGCACTGGAATACGTCTTTTAACACTGAGCACGCTCCAAATCAAGATTTTGTAGCCAACTGGCCAGACAGCCCCAAAAGAGTATAAACCTGGCCTGGGGCTTCACCCCTAAATGTGCCAGCAAGACTCCTGCCAGCATCCAGCCAGAAGCCAGCCAGCATCCAGCCAGAAGCCAGCCAGGGTCCAGCCAGAGGACAGCCAGCATCCAGTCAGAAGCCAGCCAGAAGCCAGCCAGAAGCCAGCCAGAGGTCAGAGGCCAGCCAGCATCCAACCAGAAGCCAGCCAGCGTCCCGACAGAGGCCAGCCAGCATCCAGCCAGAAGCAATCCAGCGTCTAGCCAGAAGCAATCCAGCCCGCATCCACCCACAGGCCAGCCAGCGTCCAGAGGCCAGCCAGCATCCAGCCAGTGTCCAGCCAGAAGCCTGCCAGCCAGTGTGAGTCCTGCCATTTTTGCGTGCGTCTGTGTATGTGTGCAACTGTGTGTGCGTGCGTGTGTCTGTGAGCGCGTCTGTGTGTGCGTGTGTGCATGCGTGCGTCTGTGTGTGCGTGTCTGTGTGTGCGTCTGTGTGTTTGTGTGTGCCTGTGTGCTTTCGTGTATGTGTGTATGCATCTGTGTGTGCTTGCGTCTATGTGTTTGCATGCGTCTGCGTGCTTTCGTGCATGTGCGTGCGTCTGTGTGCTTTCGTGCGTGTGCATGCATGTGTGCGTGCATGTGTGTGTGCATCTGTGTGTTTGTGTGCGCCTGTGTGCTTTCGTGCGTGTGCATGTGTACGTGCGTCTGTGTGCATGCGCGTGCATTTTTTTTACTGTGATGTATTTATAAAGTAGTGTGGCATATGCAGCATGTGGTTACAGTGTGTGTAATGGTGGTGTGAGCGTGTGTCTTGTGTGTGTGTATGTGTTTGTTTTTTTATTTTAAATTTTTTTTAATTGTATTGTTGAAAACATTTACAGTTAATGTACTTGTATTTAAAATAAAGAGCATTTTAGCTCCTAATTGTGATGGTAAAAAAAAGTAAAAATAAAAAAATTATTAAATTTTTTTAATTCAAACTGTACGTAGAATCATTTCACAAACGTAAATTTTAAAGTGTGGTGTATGTACAAATGTACACAAATACAATACTGAGTTGTTTGAGGGTTTATTTTTATTTTTTAATATAAAAGGTTAATGAAAATTTTCAAGAGGTTTTTTTTAATTTTCTTTTTGCAATTTTTAAAGGGATCTTTTCAAATTACATATGTGATCAATACATTTTCAACTGGTGTTTAGGCATTTCAATTTTAAATTATGGTATTTTGTTTATTTTATTTTTTTGGGGGGTGGGGGGGGGAGGGAATGGTTTCACAGCTTGCCCATATTATTGAACTAGGATATCCAGCTCAGACTGGTGTGCCTTGGGTATATTTTTTGGGTGGTTTCTCAAAACGTTTTTTGGCCTACTTGGACATTGCTCAGATATAACATTTGAGCAGGGTGGTTTTGAAATCTTTTACATTAGCTATTTTGGGGGGTTTGTGTTGTGAATTCTGTTGTCAAACTCCCTCCTGTGGTCGTGAATGGTACTTCAGCGAGTTCTGTCTATGGGCTCCCTCTGGTGGCTATGAGTGAAGCTGCTGCTTCTGAGGTTCCTTACACAGGTGACGTGGGTTATCCTTTGGTTGGCTGCTCTATTTAACTCCTCTCAGATCGTTACTCCATGCCAGCTGTCAATGTTTTTGCATTGGTTCAGTTCGCTCCTGGATCTCTCTGGTGACCTGCCTTCTCCTGCAGAAGCTAAGTTCCTGATAGGCATTATTTGTTCATTGTTTTCTTGTCCAGCTGGTTATCATGATTTTGCCTTGCTAGCTGGAAGCTCTGGGATGCAGAGTGGCCCCTCCGCACCGTGAGTCGGTGCGGAGGTCTTTTTTGCACACTCTGCGTGGTCTTTTGTAGGTTTTTGTGCTGATCGCAAAGTTACCTTTCCTATCCTCTGTCTATTTAGTAAGTCTGGCCTCCCTTTGCTGAAACCTGTTTCATCTCTGCGTTTGTGACTTTCATCTTTACTCACTGTCAATATATGTGGGGGGCTTCCTTTACCTTTGGGGAATTTCTCTGAGGCAAGGTAGGCTTTATTTTCTATCTCTAGGGCTAGCTAGATCTTAGGCTGTGACGAGGTGCCTAGGGAGCGTCAGGAGCGCTCCACGGCTATTTTTAGTGTGTGTGATAGGATTAGGGCTTGCGGTCAGCAGAGCTCCCACATCCCAGAGCTTGTCCTGTATGAGGTTTAACTATCAGGTCATTCCGGGTGCTCCTAAACACCAGGTCATAACAGTACAGCTGGCCCAAAGTATTAATGCATCTCAATAGAGGGATAAGAGAACTTCTGAGACCATTTTTTTTTCTTTGCACTGTGTTTTGTCTTTTTTTTCCCCTAGACCTTTGGGTGGTTCAGGACTCAGGTGTAGATATGGACATTCAAGGTCTGTCCTCTTGTGTGGATCATCTCACTGAAAGGGTGCAAAACATTCAAGATTTTGTGGTTCAGAATCCTATGTTAGAGCCTAGAATTCCTATTCCTGACTTATTTTCTGGGGATAGATCTAGGTTCTTGAATTTCAAAAATAATTGTAAACTGTTTCTAGCTTTGAAACCCCGCTCCTCTGGGGACCCCGTTCAACAGGTAAAAATCATTATTTCTTTGTTGCGTGGTGACCCTCAAGACTGGGCATTTTCCCTTGCGCCAGGAGATCCTGCATTGCGTGATGCTGATGCGTTTTTTCTGGCGCTTGGATTGCTTTATGATGAACCAAATTCAGTGGATCAGGCAGAGAAAATCTTGCTGGCTTTGTGTCAGGGTCAGGATGAAGCGGAGGTGTGCTGTCAGAAGTTTAGGAAGTGGTCTGTGCTTACTCAGTGGAATGAATGTGCCCTGGCGGCAATTTTCAGAAAGGGTCTTTCTGAAGCCCTTAAGGATGTCATGGTGGGATTTCCCATGCCTGCTGGTCTGAATGAGTCTTTGTCTTTGGCCATTCAGATCGATCGGCGCATGCGTGAGCGCAAAGCTGTGCACCATCTGGGGGTATTCTCTGAGCATAGGCCTGAGCCTATGCAGTGTGAGAGGACTTTGACCAGAGCTGAACGGCAAGAACACAGACGTCGGAATGGGCTGTGTTTTTACTGTGGTGAATCCACTCATGCTATCTCCGACTGCCCTAAGCGCACTAAGCGGTTCGCAAGGTCTGCCACCATTGGTACGGTACAGTCTAAATTTCTTTTGTCCGTTACTCTGATTTGCTCTCTGTCGTCCTATTCTGTAATGGCATTTGTGGATTCAGGCGCTGCCCTGAATTTGATGGACTTGGAGTTTGCCAGGCGCTGTGGTTTTTTCTTGGAGCCCTTGCAGTGTCCTATTCCATTGAGAGGAATTGATGCTACGCCTTTGGCCAAGAATAAACCTCAGTACTGGACTCAATTGACCATGTACATGGCTCCTGCACATCAGGAGGATATTCGCTTTTTGGTGTTGCATAATCTGCATGATGTGGTCGTTTTGGGGTTGCCATGGCTACAGGTCCATAATCCAGTGTTGGATTGGAAATCTATGTCTGTGTCCAGCTGGGGTTGTCAGGGGGTACATGGTGATGTTCCATTGCTGTCAATTTCGCCCTCCACTCCTTCTGAAGTCCCTGAGTTTTTATCAGATTACCGGGATGTATTTGAAGAGCCCAAATCTGGTGCCCTACCTCCTCATAGGGATTGCGACTGTGCTATTAATTTGATTCCTGGTAGTAAGTTTCCTAAGGGTCGTCTGTTTAATTTATCTGTACCAGAGCACGCCGCTATGTGGAGTTATATAAAGGAATCCTTGGAGAAGGGTCATATTCGTCCGTCGTCGTCACCATTGGGAGCAGGGTTCTTTTTTTGTGGCCAAGAAGGATGGTTCTTTGAGACCTTGTATTGATTACTGCCTTCTTAATAAGATCACAGTCAAATTTCAGTATCCTTTGCCGCTGCTGTCTGATTTATTTGCTCGGATTAAGGGGGCTAGTTGGTTCACCAAGATAGATCTTCGTGGTGCGTACTATCTTGTGCGAATTAAACAGGGTGATGAATGGAAAACGGCATTTAATATGCCCGAGGGCCATTTTGAGTACCTGGTTATGCCATTCGGGCTTTCTAATGCTCCATCTGTGTTTCAGTCCTTTATGCATGACATCTTCCGAGAGTACCTGGATAGATTCATGATTGTATACTTGGATGACATTTTGGTCTTTTCGGATGATTGGGAGTCTCATGTGAAGCAGGTCAGAATGGTGTTCCAGGTCCTTCGTGCGAATTCCTTGTTTGTGAAGGGGTCAAAGTGTCTCTTTGGAGTTCAGAAGGTTTCATTTTTGGGTTTCATTTTTTCCCCTTCTACTATCGAGATGGACCCTGTTAAAGTTCAGGCCATTCACGATTGGACTCAGCCGACATCTGTGAAGAGCTTGCAGAAATTCCTGGGCTTTGCTAATTTTTATCGTCGCTTCATCGCTAATTTTTCCAGTATTGCTAAACCGTTGACTGATTTGACCAAGAAAGGTGCTGATGTGGTCAATTGGTCCTCTGCGGCTGTAGAGGCTTTTCAGGAATTGAAGCGTCGTTTTGCTTCTGCCCCTGTGTTGTGCCAGCCAGATGTTTTGCTCCCTTTTCAGGTTGAGGTTGATGCTTCTGAAATTGGAGCAGGGGCTGTTTTGTCGCAAAGAAGTTCTGATGGCTCGGTGATGAAACCCTGTGCCTTCTTTTCTAGAAAATTCTCGCCTGCTGAGCGCAATTATGATGTGGGCAATCGAGAGTTGTTGGCCATGAAGTGGGCATTCGAGGAGTGGCGACATTGGCTTGAAGGAGCTAAACATCGCGTGGTGGTCTTGACGGATCACAAGAATTTGACTTATCTCGAGTCTGCCAAACGGTTGAATCCTAGACAGGCTCGATGGTCGCTCTTTTTCTCCCGTTTTGATTTTGTGGTTTCATACCTTCCGGGATCTAAGAATGTGAAGGCTGACGCCCTGTCAAGGAGTTTTGTGCCTGACTCTCCGGGTGTTCCGGAGCCGGCGGGTATTCTTAAAGAGGGGGTAATTTTGTCTGCCATCTCCCCTGATTTGCAGCGGGTGCTGCAGAAGTTTCAGGCTGATAGACCTGACCGTTGTCCTACGGAGAAACTGTTTGTCCCTGATAGATGGACTAGTAGAGTTATCTCTGAGGTTCATTGTTCGGTGTTGGCTGGTCATCCTGGAATCTTTGGTACCAGAGATTTGGTGGCTAGATCCTTTTGGTGGCCTTCTTTGTCACGGGATGTGCGTTCTTTTGTGCAGTCCTGTGGGACTTGTGCTCGGGCTAAGCCCTGCTGTTCTCGTGCCAGTGGGTTGCTTTTGCCCTTGCCGATCCCGAAGAGGCCCTGGACGCATATTTCCATGGATTTTATTTCTGATCTCCCTGTTTCTCAAAAGATGTCGGTCATTTGGGTGGTTTGTGATCGCTTCTCTAAGATGGTCCATTTGGTACCCTTATCTAAATTGCCTTCCTCCTCTGATTTGGTGCCATTGTTTTTCCAGCATGTGGTTCGTTTGCATGGCATTCCAGAGAACATCGTCTCGGACAGAGGTTCCCAGTTTGTTTCGAGGTTTTGGCGGTCCTTTTGCGCTAAGATGGGCATTGATTTGTCTTTTTCTTCGGCTTTCCATCCTCAGACTAATGGCCAAACCGAACGAACTAATCAGACTTTGGAGACATATCTGAGATGCTTTGTTTCTGCTGATCAGGATAATTGGGTGTCCTTCTTGCCTTTGGCTGAGTTCGCCCTTAATAATCGGGCCAGCTCGGCTACTTTAGTTTCTCCTTTTTTCTGTAATCCTGGTTTCCATCCTCGTTTCTCTTCAGGGCAGGTTGAGCCTTCAGACTGTCCTGGTGTGGATGCGGTGGTGGACAGGTTGCAGCAGATTTGGACTCATGTGGTGGACAATTTGACATTGTCCCAGGAGAAGGCTCAACGTTTCGCTAACCGCCGGCGTTGTGTTGGTCCCCGACTTCGTGTTGGGGATTTGGTTTGGTTGTCATCTCGTCACGTTCCTATGAAGGTTTCCTCTCCTAAGTTTAAGCCTCGTTTCATTGGGCCATATAAGATTTCTGAAGTTCTTAATCCTGTGTCATTTCGTTTGGACCTTCCAGCTTCTTTTGCCATCCATAATGTGTTCCATAGGTCGTTGTTGCGGAGATACGTGGCGCCTATGGTTCCCTCCGTTGATCCTCCTGCCCCGATGTTAGTCAAGGGGGAGTTGGAGTATGTGGTGGAGAAGATTTTGGATTCTCGTGTTTCGAGACGGAAACTCCAGTACTTGGTCAAGTGGAAGGGTTATGGTCAGGAAGATAATTCCTGGGTTTTTGCCTCTGATGTTGATGCTGCCGATCTTGTTCGTGCCTTTCATTTGGCTCATCCTGATCGGCCTGGGGGCTCTGGTGAGGGTTCGGTGACCCCTCCTCAAGGGGGGTACTGTTGTGAATTCTGTTGTCAAACTCCCTCCTGTGGTCGTGAATGGTACTTCGGCGAGTTCTGTCTATGGGCTCCCTCTGGTGGCTATGAGTGAAGCTGCTGCTTCTGAGGTTCCTTACACAGGTGACGTGGGTTATCCTTTGGTTGGCTGCTCTATTTAACTCCTCTCAGATCGTTACTCCATGCCAGCTGTCAATGTTTTTGCATTGGTTCAGTTCGCTCCTGGATCTCTCTGGTGACCTGCCTTCTCCTGCAGAAGCTAAGTTCCTGATAGGCATTATTTGTTCATTGTTTTCTTGTCCAGCTGGTTATCATGATTTTGCCTTGCTAGCTGGAAGCTCTGGGATGCAGAGTGGCCCCTCCGCACCGTGAGTCGGTGCGGAGGTCTTTTTTGCACACTCTGCGTGGTCTTTTGTAGGTTTTTGTGCTGATCACAAAGTTACCTTTCCTATCCTCTGTCTATTTAGTAAGTCTGGCCTCCCTTTGCTGAAACCTGTTTCATCTCTGCGTTTGTGACTTCCATCTTTACTCACTGTCAATATATGTGGGGGCTTCCTTTACCTTTGGGGAATTTGTTGTGAGTTCTGTTTTTGGGCTCCCTCTGGTGGTTACTGATGGTACTGGGTGACTTGTGTTCTCTGCGGTCTCTGGTGTCCACCTGTTCCATCAGGTTATGGGTGTTTCCTATTTAACCTGGCTTTTTTGTCATTTCCTCGCCGGCTATCAATGTAATCAGCGTGTCTTTTTACCTCTGCTCCCTGCGTCTGTTATCTTCAGGACAAGCTATGTTTTGATTTTCCTGTTCCACGTTTTGCTTACTTTTTGTCTTAGTCCAGCATGCAGATATGTGATTCCTTGCTGCTGGTAGCTCTAGTGGGCTGAAATTACTCCTCATGTTCCATGAGTTGGCACATGAGTTCAAGTAATTTCAGGATGGTTTTTTGAAGGGTTTTTCGCTGACCGCGCAGTTCACTTTTGTATCCTCTGCTATCTAGCTTTAGCGGGCCTCATTTTTGCTGATTCTATTTTCATAACTACGTATGTGCTTTCCTCTCATTTCACCGTTATTACATGTGGGGGGCTGCTATTTCTGTGGGGTGTTTCTCTGGAGGCAAGTGAGGTCTGTGTTTCTTCTTATAGGGGAAGTTAATCCTTCGGCTGGCGCGAGACGTCTAGGAATCATCGTAGGCACGTTCCCCGGCTACTGCTAGTTGTGTGTTTAGGTTCAGGATCGCGGTCAGCTCAGGTTCCATCACCCTAGAGCTTGTTTTGTTTTTGTGCTTGTCCTTTTGTGATCCCCTGCCATTGGGATCATGACAGGAATTTCTCTGAGGCAAGGTAGGCTTTATTTTCTATCTCTAGGGCTAGCTAGATCTTAGGCTGTGATGAGGCGCCTAGGGAGCGTCAGGAGCGCTCCACGGCTATTTTTAGTGTGTGTGATAGGATTAGGGCTTGCGGTCAGCAGAGCTCCCACATCCCAGAGCTCGTCCTGTATGAGGTTTAACTATCAGGTCATTCCGGGTGCTCCTAACCACCAGGTCATAACAGGTTTGTGGGTCTAAGTATAAATTATCTTTATATACAAAAAATGAAAAAGTAGCGGCACTCACCAGTTTGCTCAAAATTGTGTCTTTAATGTATCCTCAGTCCATAGTACAGATGATGCAGATACATTGCAGGTGGTTACGAGGGTGCGGGGAGTGAAGGGGGACTTTACCTCTTAAGCTGAGCACCGTTATCCAGTGGCTCTCTGAACACCGCAAGTGGTATTAATCCATGTAATGAGTATAAGGAGCATAGAGCTGTAATATATACCCTAGTGCCATTCCACCTTCCAAACAAATCTTTATAAATTATCTTTATACTTACAGATCCAGCAGGGACCACTGAGCCAGTAGGGACCACCAAGCCAGCAGGAACCACCAAGCCAGCAAGCCAGTTTCCTGATGTAAGTATTAGGCCGGCCTCACACTCAGCGTATAAAATACGGTCCGTAAATTACGGCCGTAATACGCAGAAAAGTCCCCAAAATAGTGGTCCGTATCTTCTCCGTAGGCAGGATGTGTCAGCGTATTTTGCGCATGGCATCCTCCGTGTGTAATCCGTATGGCATCCGTACTGCGCAGCAGAGGGCGCATCACCGCGAATGAAGGTAACTACAGGTCATTGACCTACATTACCTTCATTCGCTGGGGTTTTGCAGGCAGGAGCACAGCTGCATGATAGCAGAGCTTCTGCCTGTAAAATATTTTAACCCCTTCAGATGGATTTACATCATGGGACATTACAGATCAACGGAAGGTATGTATATTGTTGTATTTCATTAAAATAATTTTTAATAATGTGTGTGTGTTTTTTTAACCATTTCATGCTATTGGATTAATAATGGATAGGTGTCAGAATTGATGCCTCTCCATTATTAATCTGGCTTAATGTCACCTTACAATAGCAAGGTGACATTAACCCTTCATTACCCCATATCCCACCGCTACACGGGAATGGGAAGAGAGTGGCCAAGTGCTAGAATAGGCGCATCTTAGCCAGGGGGGCGCCAATAACCGTGGACCCTCTCCAGGCTATTAATATCTGCCCTCAGTCACTGGCTTTACTACTCTGGCGGAGAAAATTGCGCGGGAGCCCACGCCAATTTTTCCGCCATTTAACCCTTTAATTTAATAGCTAGAGAGCCCAAATTTTGCACATACACACTACTAACATTAGTAGTGTGGAATATGCAAAAAAAAAATGGGGATATGAGATGGTTTACTGTATGTAAACCATGTCTCATATCATGTCGGGTTTAGGAAGGAGATAGCAAAAGCCGGGAAGCTATCTAGCGCTGTATTAAATATTAATATATATACATATATGTGTCTCAATAATATATATATATATATATATATACTTATTCTATGTGTACACATTTATTCTACATATTCTATTGTAAGCTGTCAGTGTGATTTTACTGTACACCGCGCTGAATTGCCGGCTTTTCTCTCTAACACCGCTGCGTATTTCTCGCAAGTCACACTGCTGGTCCGTGTGTAATCCGTATTTTTCTGACCAGGGACCACCGAGCCAAACAAATTGTCTTCTTCTGGGAGCCATCCTTTACAGCATCTGCATAGTGAGGTAATTTAAAAAAAATTGGGGGGGGGGGGGTTCTTGTTAAAATTTTGGTTAAACGCTATATGCATTAATTATGTTTTCACAGGAAGCTGAAGCAGCCGAGGGCCTCTCAAAAGAAGACTGGATGGGTGGAGAAACGCAAGGAGCGGGCGCACAGAGTGTAAGTTGTGCCGAAACAGTTGCTTCACACATCACAGTGCACCCAACACATACAAAACAGATCATCATTATTGTTGAGCATTCCGATACTGCAAAAACCGGGTATCAGCCGATATTCGCTGTATCGGAATTCCGATACTGAGTTCTGATATTTTGGCGATATCGGATACCGGAATCGGAAGTTCCTATAGTGCAATGATGCACTATAATGGAGTGTGGGTGGTGTGTGGGCGGAGACTGCATGTGTGTGTGTGCGGGTGGGGTCTGTGCGTGATCGTGGGGGGTCTGTGCGTGCCTGCTGGGGCTCTGTGCGGCTTGCGGGGGCTCTGTGCGGGCTTGCCGGGGCTCTGTGAGGCTTGCGGGGGCTCTGTGCGGGCTTGCCAGGGCTCTGTGTGGCTTGCTGGGGCTCTGTGCGGGCTTGCCGGGGCTCTCTGCAGGCTGTCAGGGGTCTGTGCAGGCATCGTCCGATAGGACTACAAGTCCCATTGGACGATGCCTGCAACAGTGACAGTGATTGACACATTAGCCAATGATGGGAGAGTAGTAGTCCCATCATCCGGCTAATGTGTTGAATGTAAAAAACATACTACATACATACATACTACATACATACTACATACAGTACATTCATACATTACATACAATACATACATACATACAGACATACAGACATACAGTACATTAAACATAAAGTTCATACTCACCATTACTTGTCACTTTTATCCCCGAAGCCAGTGTCATATGTAAAAAAGATTAAAATAACAAACAACCAATATACTCCCTGTCCGCAGAAATCCACGAGTGTCCCACGACGATCTCCCGTAGAGAACGGCAGCATCAACTGTTGCGACCGCTCTCTAGGGGCTCCAGGAATACAATGACGAGAGGAAGGTATCCTTCCGCACTGTATTCCTCCGCTGTAAAAAAAAAAGTCCCTAGTCTCACTTTTGGCATTGCTGTATGAGAAATTTTCCCACGCAGCAATTGCCATAAAGTGAGACTTTGTCCTAAGGTAACCTCTCAGTGATGCACTGCAGGAGTCATTGTCTCCTGTCAGTATGTCACTGAGGGTCCTATAGAGCAGTGACATCACCCGATGTCACTGTTCTTTAGGGGAGATCGTCGTGGGACACTCGTTATTAATTGGACTACGGCGGACAGGTAGTATACAGTTTATCATTTTACGTTTTTTGCAGGCGCTGAAGTATGGTAAGTATGGTAAAATGAAGAATATTAAAATACTTTTTTTCCTAATGTGTGTGTGTTTTATTAACCCTTTATTACTATTGGATTAATAATGGATAGGCATCTTATTGACGCCTCTCCGTTATTAACCTGGCTTAATGTCACCGTACAATAGCAAGATGACATTAACCCCTTATTACCCCATATCCCACCACTACACGGGAGTGGGAAGAGAGGGGTTAAGTGCCGGAATTGGCACATCTTACAGATGCGCCAATTCTGGGGCGGCTGCGGACTGGTATTTGTAGGGGGGGAGGGGCAATATCCATGGCCCCTCTCTAGGCTATGAATATCAGCCCGCAGCTGTCTGCGTGGCCTTTCTGGCTATAAAATATAGGGGGACCCCACGTCATTTTTTTGGGGCCCCCTAATTTTAATAGCCAGTAAAGGCTACGCAGAAAGCTGCGGGCTGATATTCATAGCAGGCTTCAAATATTGGCCCCCGGCCGTCGGCTTTCGCCCTCTGGTGCGCGGGAGTACACGCCGTTTTTTTCCTTTTAAAAAAAAAAAAAATTCAACGCTTATTAAGGCCTCTTTCACACTTGCGTCGGTACGGGTCCGTCGCTATGCCTCGGGCCGACGTACCGACACACGTTGTGAAATTTGTGCACGACGTGGGCAGCGGATGCAGTTTTTCAACGCATCCGCTGCCCATTCTGAAGTCCGGGGAGGAGGAGGCGGAGTTTCAGCGGCGCATGCGCGGTAGAAAATGGCAGACGCGACAGACAAAAAAACCGCTCAAGTTTTTTCATGACGACGATCCGCCAAAACACGATGGATCCGTTGCACGATAATACAAGTCTATGGGTAAAAAACGCATCCTGCGAGCACATTTGCAGGATCCGTTTTTTCTGCCGGATCCGTTTTTTCCTCATAGAGTTGTATTAGCACCGGATTGCGCCTGATGGCCACACGTTTCATCCGTTTTTTGCCAGATCCGTCAAAAAAGCGTTTTCCTCCGGACGGAAAACACGTACAGAGGAACAGTTTTTCTGTCCGGCGAAAAAGCGCATAGCGATGGATCCGGCAAAAAACGGATGAAACTGAGATGTGAAATGATGAATCCGACCTCCGAATCCGTTTTTTCATGCATGTTTCCATTCAAATCATGCACATTTTCCATTTATTTATTTCCAAAAACCGCACCAAAAACTGCATCAAAACTTGCATCAAAAACTGCACCAAAAACCGCATTAAAACTGCACCAAAAACTGCATCAAAAACCGCACCAAAAACAGCATCAAAAACTGCATCAAAACCTGCATTAAAAAATGGTGCAGTTTTGATGCAGTTTTTGGTTTGTTTTTTTTATGCGATATTTGATGCAGTTTTTGGTGCAGTTTTTGGTGCGGTTTTTGATGCAGGTTTTGGTGCAGTTTTTGATGCAGATTTTTGGTGTGGTTTTTGATGCTGTATTTGATGCAGTTTTTGGTGCAGTTTTTGATGCAGGTTTTGGTGTGGTTTTTGATGCTGTTTTTGGTGCAGTTTTTGATGCAGTTTTTGGTGCAGTTTTTGATGCAGGTTTTTGGTGTGGTTTTTGATGCTTTTTGATGCTGTTTTTGGTGCAGTTTTTGATGCAGGTAAAGGCTACATTAACATTTGTGTTGTGCGATGTTGCGTCGGAGACGCAACGCACAACGCAAACAAAAATGCAACAACACGCACGCTAAAATGCAGCGTTTTGTGACGCATGCGTCCTTTTTTGCCGAATTTGCTGCATCCTCTGCGCCCTACGCAGTTTTTGGTGCAGTTTTTGATGCAGATTTTTGGTGTGGTTTTTGATGCGTTTTTTGATGCTGTTTTTGGTGCAGTTTTTAATGCATTTTTTGGTGGTTTTTGATGCTGTATTTGATGCAGTTTTTGGTGCAGTTTTTGATGCAGGTTTTGGTGTGGTTTTTTATGCTGTTTTTGGTGCAGTTTTTGATGCGTTTTTTGATGCAGTTTTTGGTGCAGTTTTTGATGCAGGTTTTTGGTGTGGTTTTTGATGCTGTTTTTGGTGCAGTTTTTGATGCAGGTAAAGGCTACGTTCACATTTGCGTTGTGCGATGTTGCGTCGGAGACGCAACGCACAACGCAAACAAAAATGCAACAAAACGCACGCTAAAATGCAGCGTTTTGCGACGCATGCATCCTTTTTTGACGAATTTGCTGCGTCCTCTGCGCCCTACGCTTGCGGCAAAAAAAAACGCATGCGTCGCAAAACGCAGCACAACGCATGTCCATGTGCCCCCCATGTTAAATATAGGGGCGCATGACGCATGCGTCGCCGCGGTTGCGCCCGACCCGATGCAACGCAAATGTGAACATAGCCTTAGGTGTGGTTTTTGATGCGTTTTTTGATGCTGTTTTCGGTGCAGGTTTTTGGTGTGTTTTTTTATGCGTTTTTTGATGCAGTTTTTGGTGCAGTTTTTGATGCAGGTTTTTGGTGTCGTTTTTGTGCGGTTTTTGATGCTGTTTTTGATGCAGGTTTTTGGTGTGTTTTTTATGCTTTTTTGGTGCAGTTTTTGGTGCAGTTTTCGATGCATGTTTTTGTTGTGGTTTTTGATGCGGTTTTTTATTCTGTTTTTGGTGCAGTTTTTTGTGTGGTTTTTGATGCTGTTTTTGGTGCAGTTTTTGATGCAGATTTTTGGTGTTGTTTGTGATGCTTTTTTATGCCTCTTTTGATGCAGTTTTTGGTGTGTTTTTTATGCGTTTTTTGATGCTGTTTCTGGTGCAGTTTTTGATGCAGAGTTTTGGTGTGGTTTTTGATGCTATTTTGGTGCAGTTTTTGATGCAGGTTTTTGGTGTGGTTTTTGATGCGTTTTTTGGTGCAGTTTTTGATGCAGGTTTTTGTTGTGGTTTTTGATGCTTTTTTGATGCTATGTTGGTGCAGTTTTTGATGCAGGTTTTCGGTGTGGTTTTTGATGCGTTTTTTGGTGCAGTTTTTTATGTGTTTTTTATGCCAGTTTTGATGCAAGTTTTTGGTGTGGTTTTTGATGCTTTTTTGATGCTGTTTTTGATGCAGTTTTTGATGCAGGTTTTTGGTGTGGTTTTTTATGCAGTTTTTGGTGTGGTTTTTGGTGCAGGTTTTGGTGCAGGTTTTAGGTGTTGTTTTTATGCGGTTTTTGATGCTGTTTTTGAAAAAAATGGATCCAGCTGAAAAAACGGATCCAGAGGAAAAAACGGATCCTGCAGAATAAAGCAGATCCTGTGGGAAAAAACGGATGCTGTGGAAAAAACGGATCCGGTGGAAAAACAGATCCGGTGAAAAAAACGGATCCGGTGGAAAAAAATGGATCCTCCGGAAAAAATGGATCCGTTGGAAAAAATGGATCCGGCGGAACAAAAACGGTTCCGGCGGAAAAAACGGACCTGGTGGAAAAAAAATGGATCCGGTGGAAAAAAACTGATCTATTTTTTTCAAAACTCGCCGGATTGTGCCTGATGGCAAAAACCTGATGTGTGAAAGCAGACAGATTTATGGATAGATACATCTATGTATCTATAGATATATCTATAGATAGATATATCAATAGATATATAATAGAAAGGCCGATGTTTCTAAGGCTACTCACACTTGTGTTTTTAGTAATCCGTCGCAATCCGTCGTTTTAGGGAAAAAATGGATCCTGCAAATGTGCTCGCAGGATGCGTTTTTTACCCATAGATTTGTATCAGCAACGGATCGCGATGGATGGCCACACGGCGCGTCCGTCGTGCAACGGATTAGTTGTCGTTTGGTGGACCTTCGTCACGAAAAAACGGTCAAGTGAGCGTTTTTTTGTCCGTCGCGTCCGCCATTTTCTACCGCGCATGCGCCGCTGAAACTCCGCCCCCTCCTCCCCGGACTTCAGAATGGGCAGCGGATGCATTGAAAAACTGCATCCGCTGCCTACGTCGTGCACAAATTTCACAACGTGCATCAGTACATCGGCCCAACGTATTGCGACGGACTCATACCGACACAAGTGTGAAAGTAGGCTTAATGAGCGTTGAATTTAAAAAAAATGGAAAAAAACGGCATGGGCTCCCGCGCAATTTTTTGCACCAGAGGGGGAAAGCCGACGGCCGGGGGCCAATATTTGTAGCCTGCTATGAATATCAGCCCGCACCTGTCTGCGTAGCCTTTACTGGCTATTAAAATAGGGGGACCCCCCCAAAAAATGACGTGAGGTCCCCCTAAATTTTATAGCCAGAAAGGCTACGCAGACAGCTGCAGGCTGATATTCATAGCCTAGAGAGGGGCCATGGATATTGCCCCCCCGGCTACAAATATCAGTCCAGAGCCACCCCAGAAATGGCGCATCTGTAAGATGCGCCATATCCGGCACTTAGCCCCTCTCTTCCCACTCCCCTGTAGCGGTGGCATATGGGGTAATAAGGGATTAATGTCACCTTGCTATTTAAGGTGACATTAAGCTGGGTTAATAACGGAGAGGCATCAATAAGACGCCTATCCATTATTAATCCAATAGTAATACAGGGTTAATAAAACACACACACATTAGGAAAAAAAGTATTTTAATATTCTTCATTTAACCATACTTACCATACATCAGCGCCTGCAAAAAACGTAAAATAATAAACCGTATACTACCTGTCCGCCATAGTCCAATTAATAACGAGTGTCCAGCAACGATCTCCGTTATAGAACAGTGACATCGGGTGATGTCACTGCTCTATAGGACCCTCAGTGACACACTGACAGGAGACAATGACTCCTGCAGTGCATCACTGAGAGGTTACCTTAGGACAAAGTCTCACTTTATGGCAATTGCTGCGTGGGAAAATTTCTCATACAGCAATGCCAAAAGTGAGACTAGGGACTTTTTTTTTTACAGCGGAGGAATACAGTGCGGAAGGATACCTTCCTCTCGTCATTGTATTCCTGGAGCCCCTAGAGAGTGGTCGCAACAGTTGATGCTGCCGTTCTCTACGGGAGATCGTCGTGGGACACTCGTGGATTTCTGCGGACAGGGAGTATATTAGTTGTTTGTTATTTTAATCTTTTTTACACATGACACTGGCTTCGGGGATCAAAGTGACAAGTAATGGTAAGTATGAACTCTATGTTTAATGTACTGTATGTCTGTATGTATGTATTGTATGTAATGTATGAATGTATTGTATGTAGTATGTATGTAGTATTTTTTTTTTACTCTGGCTGTTTTTTTTCACTGGCTAATGTGTCAATCACTGTCACTGTTGCAGGCATCGTCCGATGGGACTTATAGTCCCATCGGACGATGCCTGCACAGAGCCCCAGCAAGCCCGCTCAGAGCCCCCGCAAGCTGCACAGAGCCCCGGCAAGCCCGCACAGAGCCCTGGCAGCCCGCACAGAGCCCCAGCAAGCCACACAGAGCCCCGGCAAGCCCACACAGAGACCCGGCAAGCCTGCACAGAGCCTCTGCAAGCTACACAGAGCCCCCGCAAGCTGCACAGAGCCCCCGCAAGCCAAACAGAGCCCCGGCAAGCCCGCACAGAGCCCCCGCAAGCCGCACAGAGCCCCACCAAGCCCACACAGAGCCTTGGCAAGCCCGCACTGAGCCTTGGCAAGCCCGCACAGGGCCCAGGCAGGCCGCACAGAGCCCCGAGATGCCCGTACAGATCCCTTGCAGGCCCGCACAGACCCCGCCCGCACACACAGACACGCAAAGTGTCTGCCCACGCACCGCCCACACTCTTCCCCCCTCCGGAACAGGATGTAGAAGGACAGAAAGGGCTTATTTACATTCCATATTTGTGTCCCATTTACTTGCATTGGTATCAGGTATCGGTATCGGCGATATCCGATATTTTTGGGATATCGGCCGATCCAATCCGATGCCGATACTTCTTGATATCGGAAGGTATCGCTCAACACTAATCATCATACATCACAGTACACATACAACATATGCCTACATCCAACATAATTCATTTTCCTTTTTTTTTGTCTGCTGCACATTCTGGCCCATGCCACGAAGGTCCTCCCAGCAGCTACCAGAGCCGGCGTCGTAATCGCCGCAGCGGTCAGCCAGCAGTAAGTCTTTTTTTTTTCTTTTTCTCTTGGTAGTTTTGTGTTTCAGTGTACTAATTTTGTTTTTTCTGCTGTTTTTACAGTATTCACAGCGTGCTCCCGACTCAGATGTTGAGGACGGCGAAATTGATGTGGACCGCCTCATTGAGGAGGTACGCGAGCGGGAGCCACTGTGGAACATGGCTGACCGCAGCCATGCAGATCAGTTTGTGACCAGCAAATATGCGTGAACGTTGTGGCCAACTGGGAGGACCTTGATCCAAGGCAGCAGTCTCGATTACGTAAGTAGTCAAATTTCAGTAATTTCGGTAGCAGGACTGAATGTGTTGTACTTTACCCATTTTTTTAATTTCATTCTTCTCTTTACAGGTGAAAGGGTTTTGAAGCAGTTGCGGTCACTCAGGGATCGCTTCAAGAGGGAGTTCAACAAGGAGATGCTGGTCCCGAGTGGCTCAAGAGGACGCAGGACACAATATAAATACAGCCGCCCTGTCATTCCTCCGGTCCACGATGTTGAGCAGAAGGTAAATATCCAACAGCCCATTTAATAATTCACCATGTTTACCTGTCTAACCTTTTTTTTTTGTTTCAGGCAGGGCTTTTTCCTATCAATATATTAATTGTTTTTATTCTCTATTATTTCACAGCACCTTCTGTAGCACTCGGGAGCCTGCTTCTACCTTGGACCCCTCTGGAGCGATCCCAGAGGAGTCCGCCACCGTGGGCCACGTTGGTAGACCCCACCCCTCTGACCCCTTATCTGGCCCTTCCCTCACTTCCGGTACCTCGGCCCCATCCACATCAACATCTGCCAGCGCTGGAGCATCATCGCAGACTTCGTTGCATGAAGCTGCTGGTAAAAATTGGTTTAAAAAAAAAAAAGTGATAAAAAAGTGTTTAATCTAAATTGATTACAAAAAGTGGTTAATAAAAAGTGTAATACATTTTTTTTAAAATGTTTATTGTCAAGTGTCTTCATTTAACTATGGTAAAAAGAAAAAGGTACACAAACATAAGACGTTGTAAAGGTATAACATGTTTGGTTTATTAGAAAACATACCAAACTTTAGGGAACTAAGTAAAACTTGGTGTCAAGAAAATCAGAAGAGTGACTTTGTACAGAAACATTATTGCAATAGACATCAAAGAAACATCTCAAACAATGTCATCTTGCCATGGAACTCTGCCTTCAGGTGACATGAAATAATCAGCGAAGTGATGCCTCATTCTGGAAACCGCAACTGCGGTACTAACAGAGCTGCTTTGATAGTCCCACAAGGTTGTCTCAGAGTCCTCTTCATCCATGGAAACTGGCTCCTTGGAAATCACATAATTATGCAGCACGACACAGGCCTTGACAACCTCATCCACAGCCTCTGTCTGTAGTTTGATGGCGGTTAGCAGCACTCGCCATTTTGCTGTTAAAATGCCAAACGCGCACTCCACCACTCGTCTGCTCTCCTTAAAGGGACACTGTCACCTGAATTTGAAGGGAACAATCTTCAGCCATGGAGGCGGGGTTTTGGGGTTTTTGATTCACCCTTTCCTTACCCGCTGGCTGCATGCTGGCTGCAATATTGGATTGAAGTTCATTCTCTGTCCTCCATAGTACACGCCTGCGCAAGGCAAGATTACCTTGTGCAGGCATGTACTACGGAGGATAGAGAATGAACTTCAAGCCAATATTGCAGCCAGCATGCAGCCAGCGGGTAAGGAAAGGGTGAATCAAAGCCCAAAAACCCCGCCTCCATGGCTGAAGATTGTTCCCTCCAAATTCAGGTGACAGTGTCCCTTTAAACGATAATTAAAATCTTGTTTGGTTCTGGTTAGTCCACTGCTGGAATAAGGTTTCAGTAGGTGTGGTGACAGCTGGAATGCCTCATCCCCAACATAGACGAATGGCATAGGTGGGCCAGATGTTCCCGGGAGTGGTTTTGGTGGTGGGAAATCATAGGTGTCTCCATATAGACAACGGCCCATAGGAGACATTTTAAAGACCTGTGAGTCGTTTGAGCGGCCATAGGCTCCAATATCCACTGCAATAAACTTACAATTGGCATCCGCTATGGCGATAAGCACTATCGAAAAGTACTTTTTGTAATTATAGTACTCGGAGCCAGATCCTGTAGGTTTTGAAATCTGTATATGTTTGCCATCTATGGCACCCAAGCAATTAGGGAAATGGCACAGTTTTTCATAATTTTCAGCACTCTGCAGCCAGATGTGCATAGTCGGATTTAGAATGAAGTCCTGGTGCAAACTATCCCATAATGCTCAGCATGTTACTTTCACAATTCCAGATATTGTGGAGATTCCCAGACGAAACTGATAATGCAGGGACGCAAGTGATTCTCCGGTAGCAAGGAATCTGTCGAGAAAAAAAATATTAAAAAATGCAAGCACCAACATTACATTTTAAAGCAATTTTCACACATATAATAATATTATCTTTAATTTTTAAAGTTTTTTTTTTCAAGTGTTAACCGCTTAAGCCCCGAGGGTGGTTTGCACGTTAATGACCAGGCCAATTTTTACAATTCTGACCACTGTCCCTTTATGAGGTTATAACTCTTGAACGCTTCAGCGGATCTTGGCGATTCTGACATTGTTTTCTCGTGATATATTGTACTTCATGATATTGGTAAAATTTCTTCGATATAACGTGTGTTTTTTGTGAAAAAACGGAAATTTGCCGAAGATTTTGAAAATTTTGCAATTTTCCAAATTTGAATTTTTATGCCCTTAAATCACAGAGATATGTCACACAAAATAATTAATAAGTAACATTTCCCACATGTCTACTTTACATCAGCACAATTTTGGAACCAAATTTTTTTTCTGTTAGGGAATTATAAGGGTTAAAAGTTGACCAGCAATTTCTCATTTTTACAACACCAATATTTTTTAGGGACCACATCACATTTGAAGTCATATTGAGGGATCTATATGATAGAAAATAACCAAGTGTGACACCATTCTAAAAACTGCACCCCTCAAGGTGCTCAAAACCACATTCAAGAAGTGTATTAACCCTTCAGGTGTTTTACAGGAATTTTTGGAATGTTTAAATAAAAATGAACATTTAACTTTTTTTCACAAAAAAATTACTTCAGCTCCAATTTGTTTTATTTTTCCCAAAAAATAAAAAAATCATATTTTTTTACAAAAATGATCTTTTTGCCCCCAATTTTTTATTTTTCCAAGGGTAAGAGAAGAAATTGGACCCCAAACATTGTTGTGCAATTTGTCCTGAGTATGCCGATACCCCATATGTGGGGGTAAACCACTGTTTGGGCGCATAGCAGAGCTCGGAAGGGAAGGAGCGCCATTTGACTTTTCAATGCAAAATTGACTGGAATTAAGATGGGACGCCATGTTGTGTTTGGAGAGCCCCTGATGTGCCTAAACATTGAAACCCCCCACAAGTGACAATATTTTGGAAAGTAGACCCCTTAAGGAACTTATCTAGATGTGTGGTGAGCACTTTGACCCAACAAGTGCTTCACAGAAGTTTAAAATGCAAAGCCGTAAAAATAAAAAATCATATTTTTTCACAAAAATGATATTTTCGCCGCCAATTTTTTATTTTCCCAAGGGTTAGAGAAGAAAGTGGACCCCAAAAGTTGTTGTCCAATTTGTCCTGAGTACGCTGATACCCGATATGTGGGGGTAAACGACTGGGCGCATGGCAGAGCTCAGAAGGGAAGGAGCGCCGTTTGACTTTTCAATGCAAAATTGACTGGAATTGAGATGGGACACCATGTCGCGTTTGGAGAGCCCCTGATGTGCCTAAACATTAAAAACCCCCACAAGTGACACCATTTTGGAAAGTAGACCCCCTAAGGAACTTATCTAGATGTGTTTTGAGAGCTTTGAACCCCCAATTGTTTCACTACAGTTTATAACGCAGAGCCGTGAAAATAAAAATTATTTTTTTTTCACAAAAATGATTTTTTAGCCTTCAGTTTTGTATTTTCACAAGGGTAACAGGATAAATTGGACCCTAAAAGTTGTTGTTCAATTTATCCTGAGTACGCTGATACCCGATATGTGGGGGGAACCACTGTTTGGGTGCATGGCAGAGCTCGGAAGGGAAGGAGCGCCATTTGGAATGCAGACTTAGATGGATTGGTCTGCAGGCGTCCCATTGCAATTGCAGAGCCCCTGATGTACCCACACAGTAGAAACACCCCACAAGTGACCCCATATTGGAAACTAAACCTCCCAAGGAACTTATATAGATGTGTTGTGAAAACTTTGAACCCCCAAGTGTTTCACTACAGTTTACAACGCAGAGCCGTGAAAATAAAAAGTCTTTTTTTCCCCACAAAAATGATTTTTAGCCCCCCAAATTTTTATTTTCCCAAGGGTAACAAGAGAGCATGGACCCCAAAAGTTGTTGTCCAATTTGTCCTGAGTACGCTGATACCCCATATGTTGGGGTAAACCCCTGTTTGGGCACACGGGAGAGCTCGGAAGGAAAGGAGCAGTGTTTTACTTTTTCAACGCAGAATTGGCTGGAATTGAGATCGGACGCCATGTCGCGTTTGGAGAGCCCCTGATGTGCCTAAACAATGGAAACCCCCAATTCTAACTGAAACCCTAATCCAAACACACCCCTAACCCTAATCCCAACAGTAACCCTAACCACACCCCTAACCCTGACACACCCCTAACTCTAATCCAAACCCTAATCCCAACCGTAAATGTAATCCAAACCCTAACTTTAGCCCCAACCCTAACCCTAAATTTAGCCCCAACCCTAACCCTAACTTTAGCCCCAACCATAACCCTGACTTTAGCTCCAACCCTAGCCCCAACCCTAACCCTAGCCCTAACCCTAGCCCCAACCCTAACCCTAGCCCTAACCCTAACCCTAACCCTAGCCCTAACCCTAGCCCTAACGGGAAAATGGAAATAAATACATTTTTTTTATTTTATTATTTTTCCCTAACTAAGGGGGTGATGAGGGGGGGTTTGATTTACTTTTATAGCGTTTCTTATAGCGGATTTTTATGATTGGCAGCTGTCACACACTAAAAGACGCTTTTTATAGCAAAAAAGTTTTTGCGTCTCCACATTTTGAGAGCTATAATTTTTCCATATTTTGGTCCACAGAGTCATGTGAGGTCCTGTTTTTTGCGGGATGAGTTGACGTTTTTATTGGTAACATTTTCTGACATGTGACAGTTTTTGATCGCTTTTTATTCCGATTTTTGTGAGGCAGAATGACCAAAAACCAGCTATTCATGAATTTCTTTTGGGGGAGGCGTTTATACCGTTCCGCATTTGGTAAAATGGATGAAGCAGTTTTATTCTTCGGGTCAGTACGATTACAGCGATATCTCATTTATATCATTTTTTTATGTTTTGGCGCTTTTATACGATAAAAACAATTTTATAGAAAAAATCATTATTTTGGCATCGCTTTATTCTCAGGACTATAACTTTTTTATTTTTTTGCTGATGATGCTGTATGGCAGCTCGTTTTTTGCGGGACAAGATGATGTTTTCAGCGGTACCATGGTTTATATCCATATTTTTAATCGTGTGTTATTCCACTTTTTGTTCGGCAGTATGATAATAAAGCGTTGTTTTTTGCCTCGGTTTTTTTTTTTCTCACAGTGTTTACTGAAGGGGTTAACTAGTGGGACAGTTTTATATGTTGGGTCCTTACGGACGCAGCGATACTAAATATGTGTACTTTTATTGTTTTTTTTATTTAGATAAAGAAATGTATTTATGGGAATAATTTTTTTTTTCTTTATTTAGGATTTTTTTTACACATGTGGAAATTTTTTTTAAACTTTTTAACTTTGTCCCAGGGGGTGACATCACAGATCGCTGATCTGATAGTTTGCACAGCACTCTGTCAGATCAGCCATCTGACTTGCAGCACTGCAGGCTTACCAAGCGCCTGCTCTGAGCAGGCACTTGGTAAGCCACCTCCCTCCCTGCAGGACCCGGATGCCGCGGTCATTTTGGATCTGGGCATGCTGCAGGGAGGAGAGGTTAGAGACCCTCGCAGCAACGCGATCACATTGCGTTGCTGCGGGGGTCTCAGGGAAGCCCGCAGGCAGCCCTCTCCCTGCGCGATGCTTCCCTATTCCGCCGGCACTCCGCGATCATGTTTGATCGTGGTGTGCCGCGGGTTAATGTGCCGGGAGTGGTCCGTGACCGCTCCTGGCACACAGTGCCGGATGTCAGCTGCGATACGCAGCTGACACCCGGGTGCGATCGGCCGCGCTCCCCCCGAGAGCGCGGCCAATCACATATGACGTACTATCCCATCACTGGGAATTAAGTCCCAGGGCACCTTGACGGGGTAGTACGTCATATGGGATTAAGGGGTTAAACGGCACTGCTGAAGTTTTTTTTCTGTTTTATTGCACATTTAAACCAGCGTTTGTACATCTGTGCATTCCTATTATGGAGCAGGTGTTAAACACTGTGGAATGAGCACAAATAATAAAATAATTGACATGCTGCCGAAAATACAACACTGTTTCAGCGCAATATTTTCTGCAGCATGTTCACTGCTGATGTGATTTCCCATAGGCTTACAGGGCACTGTTACCCACTGCAAAAATACGAAACGTGCACACGGCATTAATTATGAACAATGATTAAAAAAAACACATAAAAAAGGCTTACCGCAGTGTCACCATCAGCCGCTTCGGCGGTAATATGGAAAACCTCAAATATGTGTCTTTCCTTCGGATTACATCTCCAACAAGTTCCAACAAAACATCAAAGTGTTCCGGTCTCATTCGCACATAGATAAAGAATTTATCCGGGTTCTGCCGCAACTCCATGTAGAGTGTTGAATACACGCCCCGGGTCATTCGCTGTGCGTTCATGGTATGTATCCATAGGCGGCGCCGGCGACGTCACTGTCGAATAATCCTCTCTATTGCTGCCTCCTTTTCCCGAACTATTATTGCCAGCCTATTAGCCTCAAAAAGAAAATCAGAACATATGGTAGCAATCTTTAATAGCAATCCTTCCATCTCTGCCACTTTCTCTAAACCCTGTCAAAGATGGGGTATAAAAACAGTCCATATATAGGTTTCCCTTATTTTCCAGTAGCCAATCACATTTGGGAGACTCCCATTTTTAGGCATGGAAAACGCATCCGTCAAAAAAACGGACAAGACGGATACAACGGATCCAGTTTTTCGACAGAACCGTCTAGCGGATCTATCGAAATACTGTATTCGTTGCATCCATTTTTCACTATTTTTCACAAATCCGTCGATACGTCGTGACGACGCATTATGACGGATGCCTGCCGACGGAAGTGTGAAAGAAGACTTAGGGCGTGTGCACGCTCCCCACTGAACCCGTTCTGTCTGAATAGCTACCAATATCCATACTGTCAGTAAACCTGATCCTGTCCTGCCTGACACTCCGAGTTCTTGACCCCTGGGGTCATCTGCTGCAGCATCGGGGACTGCCTTAGAGTGGTATCTGGCAGAGACCTCCAGCACAAAGCTAACCTCACCATCAGAAGCTCTAGTGAAGAATCAGGTAGCGCCTTAGTTACGCCCCTCCAGGGTAAGCCCAGCCTGTTTTGCTGTAGGTCCACACCCACCAGCGTGACACGTCATCTGATGCATATCCAGGTCAGAGCACAGGAGATTCAACATGTATTGCAGATCTGTCATATTTCCGGCAGCATTCTCCTCCACCAAAAGCGCTTATGGATGCAATTCATAAGACCTATCTGTTTTATATAGTTTTATAGTCTTTTTGCCTCTGTGTGTCGTTTTATTATTCCATCTTTTGTAACCTTTTTAAGCATTCTACTCTTTTAGCTTTTTTATTTAATAAGTTTGTCCCTCATTGCACTAACGCAATCTTAAGGAGAGAAAATATCTTGGTTGTGTTACTTTGCTGTCTAAGTGCAAGTGATAAACCATTCAGCAGTTTGGGAAAGCTGGGTGTGCATGTGTACCAGTGTGTTGCCACGTGCTTGCTTCTTACTGGCCTATTAAATCGCTGAGTGGTGGCGGCATAAGATGTGACGTGGATGTGGAGTCTGTCTGTGGGGTGAGCTTAGCTCATTGTTTGCCTATTGTGGTAGGTGAATGGAGACCACCTTTACCTTCGAATCCGAGGCTCATATGAGATGAGCTAGTGGTGTTCGTGACAGGTTTAATGGAGAAAAAAAATGTATCACGCCATTTTTCAATCAGCATAAATAATCTGTTCACTGTTATTGGATGGATGAAATATTGCTGCTACCTCCAATGCTGGAGGTTGGGAGTTTAAATCCCGATGAAGACCAGACTCCAAGAAAATAATTAGTGGTTTAAATGTATGTATGTACAGAGCAGAAATATGCCGACCCATCCCCTGGAGACAAGAGATGATTAGGCCGGAGTCACACTACAGCGAGATATGGCCGAGTCTCGCAGGTTAAAACCAAACACTGGCACTCCAGAGCAGAGCGTGCGGCCGCACAGCAATACATGGAGCCGCACGCTCCGCTCCAGAGTTCCGGTGCCAGAGCTGGGTTTTAACCTGCGAGACTTGGCAGTATCTTGCTGTAGTGTGACTTCGGCCTAAGGAGGAACCACTGAGCAATGCAGAAACAGTATGGAAGGAGGCGAGACATTGCAAACAGAGAGTGAGTGAGTGAAAGTCGGGATGTAGCCCTGATCTCCAGGGAAATCACTGGATCCAGGACAGTTGGGAGCTAACCTATAACAGCAGCTAAGAGGGAGAGTTAGGGAGGTGAGCAGATAACTGCTGTGTAGAAATCAATGGGCTGATATTTTAAGATTAACCCCTCTCCTAGATTATAATATATATAGCTCTGGCAAAAACTAAGAGACCACTGCAAAATGTTCAGTTTGTCTGATTTTTTCCTTTATTGGTATATTTGTGAGTAAAATGTAAATTGTTCTTTTAGTCTATAAACGTCTGACAACATGTCTCCGAATTTCCAAGCATTAAATTTTGTATTTTTTTTATGACAAAGAAAAATGGTCAAAATAAAAAAAAAACCCAGTGCTTTCAGACCTCAAATATTGCAAAGAAAACAAGTTCATAATCATTTAGAAACAACAATACTAATGTTTTAACTCGGGAAGAGTTCAGAAATCAATATTTTGTGGAATAACCATGATTTTTAATCACAGCTTTCATTTATCTTGACATACTTTCCACCAGTCTTTCACACTGCTCCTGGTGCAAAAATGTAGCAGTTCTTTGTTTTATGGCTTGTGACTATCCGTCATCTTCCTGATTACATTCCAGAGGTTTTCAATGGGGTTCAGGTCTGGAGATTGTGCTGCCCATGACAGGGTTTTGATGTGGTGGTCTCTTAATTTTTGCCAGAGCTGTATAACTACTGTGCACCTTTGGCCAGGGTCTGGGCAGAAACTAGTAGTAAAACTCCATGAAAACTGCAACTTTAATTGTGATTTTTTTCATGTTCATGCTGTCTAACTAAAGCATTTAAATAACATGGGAATACACCTTTAACCTGGTTCTCACTGAAACATGGATGCAGACAGACACCACTTCCACTGCTGTTCTCTATTATGATGGGCTACGTTTTTCTCATACCCCAAACCTGACAACAGACAAGATGGAGGTCTTGGTCTACTTCTTTAATAAAAATGCCCTCTTCATGTCTTCCTCACTTTCTATCCCGTGTCATTCCCACTCATTACTGGACACTTCAACATCTACATTAATATCCCACTCTCCCCATCTGGCACTTTTATTTAGGCCAGGGTCACCCTTTCGTGTACAATGCGAGAAACTAGCGCGAGTCTCTTGCATCAATACCCGGCATTGCCACCGACACTCGGGACCAGAGTGTGCGGCTGCATGTATTTCTATGCAGCTGAACGCTCTGATCCGAACTGCCGGCGGCAGTGCCTGTAATTGATGAGAGAGACTCGCATGAGTTTCTCGCATTGCACACGCAAGTGTGACCCCGGACTTAATCCCTAACTTCTCTCTATGCCCATCACAGCTTACAAACGTTTATACACATTAAAACAGGAATACATTAGAAATGGTAGTCTTCCAACTTTGTTCAGTATATGATTTTACTAACTCTCCTCTCCCACTCTTTGACCACAACTTTTGTCAAAATTTGTCACCTCACTCAGGACACACTTATATACCACATAGGAATTTGCATGCTATCAATAACCGGTAGTTTATGAAGAATTTGCATCGATCGTTGGCCCTAATCTCCTCTCTCTCATGTTCTGATGTATCTTTGACACAACTAGTACCCTGCACAAACAACTAGTACCCTGTCACACGCTGCAAGCACATTTTCTTCAGCAGTCCTCTCACTTTCGGCAGAAGATTTTATCCATTATGCTCAAAACATATTAGTCTGCTCTATTTTACCACCCTCATCACCACACTATCTGAGAATTGAAAAGGACTGACACTTTTCAATTCCTTCTCGGTCCTTAAGTGCAGACCCCTATCACCAACTCCAGTGCTGACAATCTGTCTACGTTAGGGTGCCAAGGAAAAATGCAAATTAGTCTTACCCCTCAAATTTGTTCCTTTTGGCATAAGGATTCACCATGTAAAATATGTTGACATTAAATTTAGATTTACCACTTGCTCAAGGCATGTGAATTATTCCACGTTTCTCATTTTCCTCAATATTGTACACACAATAACCACTCAGTTTGTCATCATATCTTTAACTGGATATACTATTTATAATTCAAAAAACATAGAATGGCAGTAAGCATTCTATTATAGTAGAATATGCATTACACAATTATGTACATTGTTCATGTATGAGTACTTAGTAGCAGTGTAGCAGTCAGTTCAGTTTTTTGCATAAATATAATTAATCTGATCGGTAAAGGGCATAACATTCCATACATAACGCAGGATATGCATGACGATAAATACTAGGCAAACATTGAAAACTGCAATATGATGTGCCATTGAGCAACCAGTAAATGATAACTAATCTTAAAAAAAGAAAATTTTAATTAACTATGACCAAAAAGGACCAAATTTAGGAGGTAAGACCTTCAAAAACTTCCTACTTAATTTTTGCCATGCATTTCCTTGGCACCCTAATAACCTCTCACATATGTTGGAGCAGACAGAGGTTCTTTGCGATAAGCCTAAAATAATCAAGCGCTATTGCTACTAATCCCAATCTGCTGATATTGGTGCATGCACTATGAAGTCAGCCATTATGGTTTCTGAGGAGTAAATGTTCAGGAAATACCAGAAAGCTGATTATTTTTTTATATGAAGGTTTTATTGCCTTACATTGCATTGTGAATACATATTGAATGCTGGCCATATATTAAAGCTGCAAATATTTCCACTGTCTCTCCAAAAACCGGAACTGAACTGGATGATGCGATATTAGTTAGGGGAATCTGTGGAGGAAAAAAATTTAGCAATTAGAGAAATGTCCATCCCATCTTCTTTCTCCTTACTAGTTCAAATGTTATCAAAGGCAGCAGCAGTCATCAGTGTTGTTACAGTGAAAAATATAGGAAACCTGATCGACCAATTTGCATCAGATGGGTCTGTTGGGTTTCATTTGGATCTATTTTAAAATAGTTATACCTGTCATGACCATGATAAAGAAGACCTGTCTCCTCTCGTGATGTGTCTGATCTAGTAAACACATTAGTTCATTCTTTGCTTACAACTCTGTTATTCCTTCAAGAAAATTGAGTAAGTTGTAAGCTGGGGTTTGCCATTTCCTTGGAGATAATGGTGTATTCCTACCAAATCTGACACTCTCACCACTGATTGGATAGTTTCAGAGTGTGTTTGGGCATACCCCAAATTGGCAACTCCCAGTTGACAATGTATTCATGATTTTCTTATAGGAATGGTGCAATGTAGAGATGGAAGAAAATAAATGTTATACTATGGAGAATGCAATAACTTACTACAACATACTTGTAAGGAGAGCTGACAGGTCCTCTTTAAAGGGGTTTTCCCCATCTATGAAAAGTGATGTTAGGGAAGCATTAATATTAACAGTGATTTGTTATTTATGTAAACCATGGTTCATGATATTTGGAGGAATACTGTGTGTGTATATATCCATAGTTCCACAGTATATTCCTCCAAATTTCATTACTTCTCAACCAATTTCCTCTGCCTTCACAGATGTTTTGAAACATGATGGGTAACCTGTAAGGGCACATTCAGACATTTTGATTTTTCACATATGAAAGAAATCCTAGTTTGATCAATGGTTTTGTTCAGAGTTTCATCAGCTTCTTATCAGATTGTCATTCAAATTTGGTTTCATCAGTTTTTCTTGAATGAAAAAAAAAGTTATAATCATAATAGTAGTTAGTAGTAAGTGAACCATAATAGTTCCCTTACACTTCAGTGAATCATAATAGTAGTACTAGTAAGTGAAAACCAGCCGCAGTCAATGACATCCAAGTGCTGTTCGATTTTTTTTCTCTGGCCCATAGATTTTCATTGCTAATTTTGATCTGAGACTGGGACCAATATTGGACATGTCTTCATGATTTTGTGTGGACCGCTCAGTCCACAAAAATATTGGACATGTGAACAGCCGCATGGACTATACTAGTGTGAGTGCTATCTGTGAAAAACATGGATAAAACTCGTACGGGGAAAATGAATGTCTGAATGAGCCCTATGGCTGACCTTTTTTTAAGCAGATAGCAGGCATTATGCTATCATTTAGGGCCTAATTTATTATTCCATTTGCGCCTGTTTTTTGGTCGTTTTTGTTGTTTGTTTTTTTGTTTGCACCAAATCCACCTCCTATTGTGCCTTACTTAAGTCTATTTTAAATTTGTTCACTTGTTTTTTTTTTCTAGTTTACCATTGTGGGTCTGATTAAGGGCTTCCTGATATTTTTTCCTGATTTATAATTTACATTATTTTAAATAGTGATGAATTGGGCCCATAGTGTGACATATTATCCACTGTACCATTATTATGATTAGTTAAACAGATTAATAATAATAATCTTTACATAGCGCTAACATATTCCGCAGCGCTTTACACACATTATCATCACTGTCCCCGTTGGGGCTCACAACCTAAATTCCCTATCAGTATGTCTTTGGAATGTGGGAGGAACCCGGAGGAAACCCACGCAAACACGGAGAGAACATACAAGCTCTTTGCAGATGTTGTCCTTGGTGGGGTTTGAACCCAGGACTCCAGCGCTGCAAGGCTGCTGTGCTATCCACTGAGCCACCGTCTTAGTGATATAAAACCCACCTAGCATTGCATAAATCCATTGACATGAGTAGATCCAAGGTTTGCTGACACACTGCTGCGTTCACATCATTCTGAACACTGTAAAGAATCAAGAGAAACAGAAGCAAATTAAAGTACATATTGTCTATTCAGGCAATTCCTCCAATATGAAGTATTCTACAGAATACGGATTTTCACTAATTTACCTGTTCATTTGTCTGTATTTCAAGATCCATGGCATAAATTTCTTACTTCCTTCAAAACCATCCATTGATTCGGTATCCATATTAAAGTCCGGAATTTGGAAGTCTACCTGTCTTTTGGCAAAGTCAGAAATATTCCTATGGAAGAGAATGGATACAGGTCTGAGGGTGTCAGGGGTTATAATAGCTTTAGAAGAAATAAGCACAATAGTTATTTGGGCACTGACATTTTTTATCATTATACGGCACATTAAAACCACATACACCATCCGTCCTGGGATGGAAGCCACTGCTATAGTATATATTATAAAGTAATGTCATGCGTCAGGATCCTGTGTTTTGTGGTTGGCGTCTCTTTCGGCTGAGCCACAGTAGATACATATTTTTTGGGGGTTTGGGTGATTTAGTTCTGTTTTGGGCAACCAGTGTTTTTAATTTACTCTGTTTGTCTGCCCTGTCACCTTTCGGGTGCAGCTTTATATAACTTCCCCTGCTGGTGACAGTCTTTGTTGGGTTCATTCACTTTGCTGTAGTTTAAGTTGGTTGCAGTTATTTCTTGTGTGAGTAATACCCTTTATTCCTTAGGGAATCGCTGCTCTAGCAATACTTGAAGCTGCTAAGGGCTTTCAGGGTAAGCCACCAATGAGTTGTGGTACCATTGCATTATCTTAGGGTGTCAACCTCCGTGGTCAGGCAGGAGCAGACCAAGGTCAGAGAAGGATTTTTGAACAGGGTTCTATCAGGTTCAGGTATTTGTCTCCCTGGTTTTGTACGCTACCTGTGTGAATGTGCTTTAGCAGTCATAACAAGTAACTGCTCAGTTACCAGCTGGTTGAGTTAAGCAAGGGGAAAATGATCAATTGTAAGTAAACAGTGCCATATACTATGGTGAGTGCAATATATTAAAGGGACACTGTGACCTGAATTTGGAGGGAACAATCTTCAGCCATGGAGGCGGGGTTTTTGTGTTTTTGATTCACCCTTTCCTTACCCGCTGGCTGCATGCTGGCTGCAATATTGGATTGAAGTTCATTCTCTGTCCTCCGTAGTACATGCCTGCACAAGGTGCAATCTTGCCTTGCGCAGGCGTGTACTATGGAAGACAGAGAATGAACTTCAATCCAATATTGCAGCCAGCATGCAGCCAGCGGGTAAGGAAAGGGTGAATCAAACACACGAAAACCCCGCCTCCATGGCTGAAGATTGTTCCCTCCAAATTCAGGTGACAGTGTCCCTTTAAGAGGAGAAAAACTTTGATGGAAGAGCTTCTTTAAACTTGCCTAGAGAAAAGGTGACAAACAAATGATTCTGGGTGCAGCAATAGTGGTTATCTTCCTGGTATAACAATACAGATCCAATCAAGTGAATGAGTCTGTACTGAAAAATATTTAGAATTGAGAGTCCTCAGTGGTTGATACCTTTTAATGGCTAACTGAAAAGATGGTAACAAATTGCAAGCTTTCGAGACTACACAGGTCTCTTCATCAGGCAAAGACTAGACTAGCAGTCTTTGCCTGATGAAGAGACCTGTGTAGTCTCGAAAGCTTGCAATTTGTTACCATCTTTTCAGTTAGCCATTAAAAGGTATCAACCACTGAGGACTCTCAATTCTAAATATTTTTATATCTACTGGCTAACACGGTACCAAGATATATATCTTTCCTGAGTCTGTACTGCAATTCCTATAAGGCTTTGGTTTATCTGTTGTGTAGGAAAAAGTGTCGCTTGCGATTGATAGGGACCCAGAGTTTGGACCTCCAATGATATATTATCATGGGGAGAAAACATATTCAACGCACTATATTGAGAGTAAACAAAACATAGTGAAATCTGCACTAATAAAACCCTACTGCAACTTCAAAATATATGTGTGCTTGGGGGGACATGAAAAGGACTCTCATTACTACTGCATTACAAAAAAGAGGGTGAGAGATTGCTCCATGATCATGAAAAGAAGAAAACCCCAGGTGTTTCTGCCCTTTGCAGCAACACACAGCACCATAATGATGGACCCATATTCTATACAGCCATGGTATTATTAGTGAAGACAAAATAACAGGATTTGGAATATTCATTATGTAAAACAAAACTTAACTTACTCGCTTTTCTTCACTCTTCGGCCCAGTAACCAGTCCACAAAATTCTTTTTGAGCATGTTATCAACTGATCTGCTGTAGTCATTGGCTAAAGTAGCCTCTGAGTATCGTCTTTGTACGGGCTGTGCCACCTCACTGCTCTCTGATGCCCTAAAAGAGAGAGAAGTGTTACTTTATATACTCAGTTACCAATTTACATAGGACTGCAAGTAGCTTTCTGTCTATATCAGCTTCCAATGAATGGTTTATCTGTTATACACATAGGCTTTCCCCTTTCTATCATCTAGGTCTTCCTGGCAGCTAATCACAATGAGAACTCACCTCCTCCCATTGCTGTGACATATGACCTCTTATCAATTAACGATTGATTTTAACATAATAGCATAGCAGTTACATTTTATAGATTTAACAGTTTTTGTTCAGATACTTTATTGGCAACTTTTACCTTATATTTGTTTCTTCACAATGAATCGTGTGTAAGGCAATAAAGGTGAGAAAGACAGCTAAATATTTTGCAGCCATCATTTTGTTTCTAATCTGCATAGAAGAAGTCATTTGTTAGCCATTATACCTCCATATAAAATATTTAGATCACACAATGCCAACCTAATACTGCTATATAGTGCTTATATAAAATCACTGTTTCCCAATGATATCGCACAATGTAATGCCTTGCATCATCAACAGCGGTGATCTGATGGATTAAATTACTATAGAACATATATAAAAGGACAAACACATACTCTTATATCTTTAAAGAAAAAGTACCATGTCCAGAAAAAGTCTAGATCAGCATTATACAGGAGTGGACATGGTCTCTTATAGGGCAGGTAAGATGAGAAGTCAAGAGAATTTAAAGAGTCATGGATGGGAAAATCAGAATAATGGAGTAAGCAGGTATAAAGTAAGATTATGCGTCTAGCATTAGTCCTTGTACATCTACCACCAACAACCCTACCAATATTCCATTAGAACCCCCATTGTAATGGTGTACACCAATGGCGATTAGTGAGGAGGACGCCATGTTGCTTACCGTGAGCAGTGTCCTGTGCTCCTGACTCGCTTGGTGAATAACACAAGTTTATATACCCCCATGACATATCCCTATTCGCTGTCCAGGAACATGCCAGCTGTACAAGAATTGGACTCATTATACATGCTTCATTAGTACCAATGGAGTCAATTGCACATGAAGCACAGGCTGGGATGTACTGTAATTAGCTAATGTAAATCACCAGGTGATGTTAATAAAGGGGATTTCTGAATGGAAACCTTTTACCAGAAAAAGGTCTCTTAATTGTACTAATCAATTGATAATAATGCATGCTTCATTGACCTGATAGAAAGCTGTTTATTACATCAGAGAAATATGCGAGGAGGGCAAGTCTGGCTGATAATCCTCAAAGACTAATTTGATCACAGTTTCCAAAGGTTCACATAAAATATATGTTGGCAACATTATTGTCTAGTTAATATGATCTTTTGTTATGTACCTTATTAGGGATGCTAATCTAATAGTCAGGCCTTTATGTGCTGGGGGACCACAAGTGACCATAAAAAACAGCAAAAAGAGTGAAAAGATTTTAATGGCTACAGTGTAATACTCCGTGAATGAGTGCTATAGGGAAACTTACACTTTCACTTCCTTTGCACCTGATCTTGGGTGCTCTTTGTAGCTGTACCCTTCAAATATGGTTGTCTTTCATGGATGCTAACACTTATCTGCATAATAAAACAACTTAACATAAATCTAATTTCAAAAATCACTTGCGCTTAGATGAGTTATCCTAAGACAACCTTATTTTTACCTTATTGACCCATTTCAACAGTAAACCTCAGCAACCCTTATCTTTGTCAAGAATGAAGGGCCCCAAATCTCCTTTTTTTTGGCGACGAGAGCATGATTAGCCATGCACTGTCCCTCTACATAGGGATAAATGTGATAGCTGGGCAGCACGGTGGCGCAGTGGTTAGCACTGCAGCCTTGCAGCGCTGGGGTCCTGGGTTCTAATCCCACCCAGGACAACATCTGCAAAGAGTTTGTATGTTCTCTCCGTGTTTGCGTGGGTTTCCTCCGGGCACTCCGGTTTCCTCCCACACTCCAAAGACATACTGATAGGGATTCTAGATTGTGAGCCCCATTGGGGACAGTAATGACAATGTGTGCAAACTGTAAAGCGCTGCGGAATATGTTAGCGCTATATAAAAATAAAGATTATTATTATTATAGCTGGAAAAGACCAATGAGCGAGCCTGGCTACCTTAAAGGGAAAAACACCAAAAAAACAGGCAAAGGTGCTTACTTGTCTAGTCCTCGAGACAAATGCCCTATCAGGGTTCAAAAAGAACCTGAAGACCTACCTCTTCCGACAAGCCTACAACCTGCAGTAACCACCGATCGACCAAACCACTGCACGACCAGCTCTACGCTTGCCTACTGTATTTTCACCCATCCCTTGAAGATTGTTAGGCCTCGCGGTCAGGGTCCTCTCTCCTCCTGTACCAGTTGTGAGTTGCATTGTTTAAGATTATTGTACTTGTTTTTATTATGTATACCCCTCCTCACATGTAAAGCACCATGGAATAAATGGCGCTATAATAATAAATAATAATAATAACTAATACCTTACATATTTTGATATGTTTTGTGCACTGTATTTATTTTTCAGGGTGCAGTTGGGCCCAGATGGCTCTCTAACCTGTGGCCTCTGTTCACACTCGATGCATTATAGTTAGTGGAGAGCCCAGCCTGGGCCTAGGGGTTACTTGGTACCGGGTCCGGTCATCATTAAAGGGGTGGTAGCGACCCGGTCCGTAGCCCTGGGTGTCTAAATTCAAGGAAAGGTCTTTAAAGGGGTTATTAGAAATAAGGATGTTCGTGACGCCACTTGTGGTATTCGGTAAGGGGTGACTGACACTGCTTAATGGGGGTCCTCTGGCGAGTGATGGTATTGCAGCAAGGATGGTATGGCTTCCCACAGGTGAAGCTGGGTAACAGGTGTTGGTGGGGTCCGGTCGGCCTGGAAGTGATTATAGATCCCCCTTTCAGGTGAGGTTGAAAGCCATCCTGCACTGCAAGGCAAGTCCCTGGCTCCCTATGGCTCCACACAAGGTCCTCTCCCGGTCCTAAGACAGTACCCGCATGGTAGGCAATGTGAGCCTTTGTGCAGGTGTCTCTAAGATGACTCCGGGTTCTGTATGTTGCTGTACCTTCGGGTGTGGGTGCGGACAGAAGACCTGAAGTCTTCTGCCCTCCGATTCTGCTATGGGACATACAGTTCCACACACCCTCGGGCTCCCGGTGCCCGGTTCCTGCGCTTCAGCATAGAAGGAGCCCAGTCGCAGCTCCCTTCCAGCTCCTTAATTTTCCTGTGCTTCTTCTCTCTGGCACATTCTACAGATGCAACGCTGTCTGCTTCTCCTCTCTGTCCTGAAGCTGCAGCACCACGTGGCTGCACGGCTCCAGCTTTACTGCTCACTCTCCTCTCTCCTCCAATTGCCTCTCTCACTGTCTGCTACAGACTCTCTTCTCCTCTGGTCTCCCAGGACCAACTCCCTCTGACTCCTGCTCTAAGCCAGAATATGCAGTACAGACCAAAAGTTTGGACACACCTTCTCATTTAAAGATTTTTCTGTATTTTCATGACTATGAAAATTGTACATTCACACTGAAGGCATCAAAACTATGAATTAACACAAGTGGAATTATATACTTAACAAAAAAGTATGAAACAACTGAATTTATATCTTATATTCTAGGTTCTTCAAAGTAGCCACCTTTTGCTTTGATGACTGCTTTGCACACTCTTGGCATTCTCTTGATGAGCTTCAAGAGGTAGTCACCGGGAATGGTTTTCACTTCAGAGGTGTGCTCTCAGGTTTAATAAGTGGGATTTATTGCCTTATAAATGGGGTTGGTACCATCAGTTGTGTTGTGCAGAAGTCTGGTGGATACACACTGGGATAGTCCTACTGAATAGACTGTTAGAAAAAAGCATCTAATTAAAGAAAAACGAGTGGCCATCATTACTTTAAGAAATGAAGGTCAGTCAGTCCGAAAAATTGGGAAAACTTTGAAAGTGTCCCGAAGTTCAGTGGCAAAAACCATTAAGAGCTACAAAGAAACTGGCTCACATGAGGACCGCCTCAGAAAAGGAAGACCAAGAGTCACCTCTGCTCCTGAGGATAAGTTTTTCTGAGTCACCAGCCTCAGAAATCGCAGGTTAGCAGTAGCTCAGATTAGAAACCAGGTCAATGCCACACAGAGTTCTAGCAGCAGACACATCTCTACAACAACTGTTAAGAGGAGACTTTGTGCAGCAGGCCTTCATGGTAAAATAGCTGCTAGGAAACCACTGCTAAGGACAGGCAACAAGCAGAAGAGACTTTTTTGGGCTGAAGAACACAAGGAATGGACATTAGACCAGTGGAAATCTGTGATTTGGTCTGATGAGTCCAAATTTGAGATCTTTGGTTCCAACCACCGTGTCTTTGTGCGATGCAGAAAAGGTGAATGGATGAACTCTACATGCCTGGTTCCCACCGTGAAGCATGGAGGAGGAGGTGTGATGGTGTGGGGGTGCTTTGCTGGTGAGACTGTTGGCGATTTATTCAAAATTGAAGGCATACTGAATCAGCATGGCTACCACAGCATCTTGCAGCGGCATGCTATTCCATCCGGTTTGCGTTTAGTTGGACCATCATTTATTTTTCAACAGGACAATGACCCCAAACACACCTCCAGGCTGTTTAAGGGCTATTTGACCAAGAAGAAGAGTGATGGGGTGCTACGCCAGTTGACCTGGCCTCCACAGTCACCAGACCTGAACCCAATCGAGATTGTTTGGGGTGAGCTGGACCGCAGAGTGAAGGCAAAAGGGCCAACAAGTGCTAAGCATCTCTGGGAACTCCTTCAAGATTGTTGGAAGGCCATTCACGGTGACTACCTCTTGAAGCTCATCAAGAGAATGCAAAGAGTGTGCAAAGCAGTCATCAAAGCAAAAAGTGGCTAATTTGAAGAACCTAAAATATAAGACATAATTTCAGTTGTTTCACACTTTTTTTAAGTATATAATTCCACATGTGTTAATTAATAGTTTTGATGTCTTCAGTGTGAATGTACAATTTTCATGGTCATGAAAATACAGAATAATCTTTAAATGAGAAGGTGTGTCCAAACATTTGGCTTGTACTGTATATCTGGGGAAGCTCTCCAGAAACTGGGTTCTGAGCTCCCCCTCTGGCCTGGAATCAGAACATGTTGCATATATGTACCACCTGTTAAAGGGATCCTCCTCGCTTCCAGGCATGGCATCACCCTCCCCAAAAGGAAGGCAACCCCATTGTAACAAGCGGCTTCCTGGGGTGTTACATTTCCCCCCATTAAATCCAGTACTCCCGGACTGGGAAAAGATACAAAAACAATAACAGGTTAGAAATGTGCTATATTTTTGGAAATGCATTTCAATAGGTCCATAAACTTTTTCTTCCCCTTTTGGGAGGCTCTTTTCTTTAAACATTGCAAATATAATTTACATAGATGCAAACAGGTGTGAGGTGCAAACATTTTTACATATCAAAGTGCAAACATTGTAATACCAGGGTGTCCTTGTGTACCAATTGCAATGATGTGGGGGACCTGTTCTAAACCCCCAACGTAGGTTTTGGGTGGGCTTCAAAGTATAAACATCTAGACCTTGTCTTTGGTAAAACCAATAGGGAGCACTTTAGGAGGTGCCAACTATTTACAGAAAATTTTTCTGGCAATTCACCATTACCTTGCTGTCCATGTTAAACTTTAATTCTGCCACTGCAATAAGCATAATCAAACATTCTTAACCAGTTAATTAACAATAAACAACAACTGTCATTATTTGTTTGTTCTTCTCCTTTTTCTCTTCTAGGGCAGATTTTCAGGTCTGCAACCTCCTCGTTGGGAATAGTGCTCTCTGGATGCCACAACAGGTGACTCAAATGGGGACAGTCCATCAACTGGAATTTGTCTTGCCTGAGTTTATACTGCAGTTTCATCTGCTATATCTGGTTTAGCATGCTTTCCTGGGCATTTCTTTACATTTATGGCATAGTATCCTCTTTCACCTTGGAGCTGGGTGAACATCACCTGATCTCCTGTGTACAAGTCACCGTATGGGTGTCCTTTAAGGAGATGCGATTCAACGTCTCTACAATTTACAAAGAGCTCTGAGGGTGTTATGATCAGGTGGCCTTGGAGCAGCATGAAAACTTTCTGTGGAGTAGGTGGTAACTATACGGACCGCAAACCCTGATCTTAACACCGCAACTAGAAGTAGCCGTGGGGTGTGCCTAACAAAACCTAGACACCTCGACACAGCCGGAGAACTAAATACCCCTAAAGATGGAAATCGGAAAACTATCTTGCCTCAGAGTAGACCCCCAAAGGATAGGCAGCCCCCCCACAAATAATGACTGTGAGTTGGAGAGGAAAAGACACACGCAGGCAGAAAACAGGCTTAGCAAATGAGGCCACTTCTAGCTAAATAGAAAAGGACAGGACAGGATACTAAGCGGTCAGCATAAAAATACTACAAAAATATCCACAGCAGAAAATACAAAACTCCACCACCTAACTAAAGATGTGGAGAGTATAACTGCAACTCCAGAGAATCCAACCAGACTGAGAAAAGCAACTGACACAGTCAAAGCTGGAGCAAATAGAAACAAAATATCAGCACTGAAAATAAGCACACAGCAAGTGTGCTTCAGAAAAAGAAATAAACACTTATTTTGCTGAACTGACAGCTAGGCAGGTGAGGCCAGGCAGAGATCCAATACTTCCAAAGAAACATTGACAACTGGCCAGGGCTAATGAATCCTGCACACTTAAATATCCCAGTCAGAACAGCAATTAGCAGATACACCTGGCCAGGACTGTGACTTGGAGACAACTGCATTCCCAGCTACAACCACTGGAGGGAACCCAAGAGCAGAATTCACAACAGAGGGCTCTCCTGGTTCATGGATAAATCCCCATCCTCTTTCCAGGTTGAAGGAAACTATAGTCCCTTTTCTGATTGGACCCCTATCTGCGGGTCTGGCTCTGCGAGTTTGGGCATTGGCCCTCATGTTGTGCCTCTCCATAGCTTCCCATTTAGCTTGGCGTTCTTGCTGTTCTGCCTCTAACTTTAGGATCTGTCGCCAGCAGTAATCCTCCTTCTCCACAATCTTTACTTGATTTGCCCCTGCTTGAGCCTCCTATGGAAATCCCATAAGGTCTGTCTTTGGGTGCCTCCAGTATATTGGCTCCTCCTTCCTGCATGCCCCCAGGGACAAGGGTTCGGGTATCAGCGGGTCTGTCAGTACACCCCGCAGGTCTGCCATGCGGTCCCAGTTTACTGCTGTAACTACCTGGCTGGGCGTTAGGGTTGGTGGGAGCTCTAAAGGTCCCACCAGGGTCTCCTCAGCTACCGGGGCAGCTTCCATACCTGCTACTCCGGTGCCGGTCTCCTTCTCTGACTCCGCTGGGGTCAGGAGCGCTGGTTGCAGGTCTGCTCGTGAGGTGTTATCATCTTCTGCAGCATCTCCTTCACCTCCGCTGGGGCTGTGAGTGCTGGTGGCAAGGTCTGGTGCTGTATAGTCATCACCCTTTTCAGCATGGACTCCTCTATCTCTGTGCCGAGGCGCTCCAGATCCAATGCTGTCATCTGGTCTGGGGTTTCTCCTGGCCACCCAGGGAAGTCAACTCCTTTGTTAGCAGGTCCCGGCGGTTCTCCACTGTCGTCCGCCATCACTCCTACCGGGCAGCGCTCAGCCATCTCTGCTGCACGATTTCCCACGCTTTCTTCCTTCCCTCTCCTTCGTGGGCGGTTTCTGCTCCACTTTCCCTTCGGCCATCTCCAGGGGCGGATACATTCTCCTGACTGACTCGTTCTCCTAGCATTAAAGTCTCTGTAGTGGGTGGGTCCAGCTTTCGCACCCGTTCTGGAGCTCCGCCCGTGAAAACACATCTTCTCCATTCCTCATCCGCCTCTTGGTGTAGCAGTGGCAGCCATTAAACATTTCAATACAGTCCATTACGCACAGGACGCAATTCTCTGGGTCAGTCAATCCTGTTCATGATGCCAAGTTGGAGCGCCCAGCCTGGGCCTAGGGGTTACTCGGTATTGGGTCCGGTCATCATTAAAGGGGTGGTTATGGTGGCAGTGACCCGGTCCGTGGCCCTGGGTGTCCAAATTAAAGGAAAGGTCTTTAAAGGGGTTATTAGAAATAAGAATGTTCATGACGCCACCTGTGGTATTTGGTCAGGGGTGACCGACGCTGCTTAAAGGGGTCCTCTGGGGAGTGATGGTACTGCAGCAAGGATGGTATGGCTTCCCACAGGTGAAGCTGGGTCCCCAGGGCTCCTGGTGTATTTGGCAAAGATGGTGTGGTGCCAGAAATAATCAGAGGACACGAGGTTGCAGTCTCTTTACCTGTTTACTGTTGATTTATGGCCACAGTCCAGGGTACCGGTAACTGGTGTTGGTGGGGGTCCAGTCGGCCTGGAAGCGATTATGGATTCCCCTTTGAGGTGAGGTTGTAAGCCTTCCTTCTTGCACTGTAAGGCGAGTCCTTTGCTGCCTATGGCTCCACACAAGGTCCTCTCTTTCCCTGTCCTAAGACAGTACTCGCATGGTAGGCAACGCAAGCCTTTTAACAGGTGTCTCTAAAATGACTACGGTCTCTGTATGCAGCTGTACCTTCAGGTGTGGGTGCGGACAGATGACGTGAAGTCTTCTGCCCTCCGGTTCTGCTATGGACATACAGTTCCACACACCCTCGGACTCCCGATGCCCGGTTCCTGTGCTTCAGCATAGAACGATCCCAGTCACAGCCCCCTTCCAGCTCCTTAATTCCCCTGTGCTTCCTCCCTCTGGCATGTTCTACAGATGCAATGCTGTCTGCTTCTCCTCTCTCTGTCCTGAAGCTGCAGCATCATGTGGCTGCATGGCTCCAGCTTTCCTGCTCACTCTCCTCTCTCCTCCAACTGTGTTTCTCACTGTCTGCTACAGACTCTCTTCTCCTCTGGTCTCCCAGGACCAACTCCCTCTGACTCCTCCTCCAAGCCAGAATATATATCTGGGGAAGCTCCTCAGAAACCGAGTTCTGAACTCCCCCTTCTAGCCTGGAATCAGAACATGTTGCATGTATGTGGATCGCCCCCGTAGGGCAGTGGGGTACTCGGTACCGGGTCCTTCGGTTCTCAAAGGGGGATGTCATGGTGGCTGACCCAGTCCGTGGCCCTCGGAAGGTCCGTTAATAAAAGGGGGAAAGGTCTTTAAAGGGATTATGTTCATGACGCCACCTGTGGTATTCGGTCAGGGTGACCGACGCTGCTTAAGGCTCCACTGGGGTGATGTTACGGCAGCTAGATGGTATATCTTCCCACAGGTGAAGTATGTCTCCAGGGCTTCCAAATGTGTGGTTGGTGAATGATGTAAGGCGCAGTGAAGAACGAGGACACAAGGTTGCAGTCTCTTTACCTTTACTGAAGGCTTCAGCATCCACAATCCAGAGGACCAGATCACAGGGCAGGCAGAGTCCAGCCTGTCTGAAGGCAAATCCAGAGTCCCCTTATCCAGGTGGAAATCAGTAGCCTTCCTCTAGCGCCTGGATGTTGTAGTACCTTCCTGGTGAGCTTCTCGGTTCTCCCTAGAGGAAAACGATATTACTGCAACGACAAGGACCCTGGGGCGCTGCACTCCCCCCATTAAATCTAGTACTCCGGGACTGGGAAAAGAAAGCAACATACATTAGCAAAAAGACATGCAATTTTTGAAATGCTATAAAACAAGTTAATTTAAATGTGCTTCCCTTTATGGGAGGTGAGGACACTAGTACGTTACAAACAGGAACATATTTACATTGTGCGTACGACTTTAAGTCAGGTAGGAAACGGTTATTAACTAGCTATGAAACACAATTACCCATACAGGTATACTATCTATTAAGTGCAAGTACCCTCTAAGGGTATACTAATATAGAACCTCAAAGTGCAAATCAACATTTTTCTTTATTCTTCTACACATGCAGGACTATCTATCAACCCCCTCGGGCTCACTGCATTTTCTTTAATTTTATTCAGAGTACATCATATTAGACTATCTAACTGTTAACTCTATAATATCGGCTACATACTATTGACTATGTAAAACACAATTCTATCTAACTACTCAATACTTTCAAAACATTATCGCTTTTAGGCAAAGTGCAACAAATGAACATTCCCTTTAAGGGCAAACTCAAGTATTTTCTGAGGTAGTGCAACATATCAATCACATCATCAATATTCAAGTCAGTTTTAGCAACATGAGTGACGTGCATGAGGGACCCGTGACGAACCTCCAACGTTGGACTTGGGTGGGCTACAAGACGTGTATCCGGACCCAGAATTCTGCCACACCAACAGGTCTTTCTTCAGGTCTGTAAAATAAAGCAAATCTTACAATAAGATTAGTAGCAGTCTCCATTGGAGGCAGTCTCTGTAAAAGCCTCCGTTGTAAAACCAGTAGGAAGCACCTTTAAGAAGGTGCAAACTATTTACAATGACAGTTTGGGATCATGCACAGTCCATGATTCTGCAGTTCTTTAAATGGAATGTAACTTGTGCAAACTGAGGATCCCTTTAAACATGGGACCCCATTAAGAGATAACCCTAGACGGGTTTAAAGTAGGAAACGGAAAGTTTAGTAACTATTTACAATCTTTTCGGTGTTCTTTTATTGTAGTTCTTGACTGCATATCCCAAGATGGGACCTCCGAGATACCAGGCTTCTCTTTCCCCTTTGAACCTTATACCAAAGAAATATTACTACCCCTAAATTAAAACACGACAATTATTTCTTTTGGATAATTTGGCCACAGCGGCCATTTTATTAATAACAAACATAAACAACCATTATACATTTGTATAAAAAACTTGAGGGGAGGGTTCTTGGAGCTAATAAGCCTTGCACCTAATAGGCAAAAGCCCAAACCAACTTGAAAAACCCCTTCTTTACCCTCAGCCGTAACCACCAGCTCGAGGGCACCATGTAACCCGTTTACCGGGCAAACCAACCCCAAAGCTCCCGAGGTAAAATCCCCGTCCAGAGCCAGTAAACCAAAGCCAGATCAGCCCCATAAAACCAACTCCAAGAACCCCGCCCCCCGCCAACCAGCCACTGTGACAACAGTACAATATAAACCCCACAAAAGTACTTATTGAGCTCCTAATTCCCTTACTGTTCCCCCATTAACCCCTATAAGGCACCCAAAGCAAGAACTAAAACAAAAGAGGGTGGGTGGGCTTCTCAGCACGGATATCCAAAGGTAATGGCCCCCTTTCCCGCACTTTTCCTAAAACCCGCCCCATAACTCCGGACCACCCCCTACTACTCCCCATCCCTTAAACCAATCCCCTTTCCCTGCACTATTTTTTAAAAATTGCTCCCCTCCGTTCCCTTGGTAACGCAGTCATGGGGGGCTTTCGTTTGACTGCATTTCTACAGCCCCCCGCTTGACTGTGTATCCCAAGATGGGACCTCCGAGATACCAGGCCTCTCTTTCCCCTTTGAACCTTATACCAAAGAAATATTACTACCCCTAAATTAAAACACGACAATTATTTCTTTTGGATAATTTGGCCACAGTGGCCATTTTATTAATAACAAACATAAGCAACCATTATACATTTGTATAAAAAACTTGAGGGGAGGGTTCTTGGAGCTAATAAGTCTGGTACCTAATAGGCAAAAGCCCAAACCAACTTGAAAAACCCCTTCTTTACCCTCAGCCGTAACCACCAGCTCGAGGGCACCATGTAACCCGTTTACCGGGCAAACCAACCCCAAAGCTCCCGAGGTAAAATCCCCGTCTAGAGCCAGTAAACCAAAGCCAGATCAGCCCCATAAAACCAACTCCAAGAACCCCGCCCCCCGCCAACCACGAGCAGCACTGAACACCTCAGGCTCGCGAGTGCCCCACCACCGCCATGGCCCTCTCCACCCCTTCTTGTATTGACAACATCCACAAATCCAAGCCAATATCGTTCAAATGAACGCCATCGTTCCTCCAGTAATTTCCAACACCAGCTTCCAACTCAAAGTTGTGAACCGCCACTCCCCCATTACGAGAAACAAAACTCGCCACAGCCCTGTTCAGCTTAACCCGGGCCCTATTGATACCCTTCATAGAACGTACTGCCCTCCACGTTTTCCTGGGCACTATGTCGGACCACACCGTAACCATCCCTGGGAAGGATACCCATAATCGTAAAAAATCGTACCGGATATCCCTAATTAATTCTCTCACCGGCTTAGACCCCAGATCGTTACCACCCAGATGTACAACTACAATGTCCGGGGAACGATCCAAACTAGCAGATCGGGCAAACTCAGTCAATAACCCGCGCCACGACATGCCCCGAAAACCCAACCATCGGACCACCACCGCATCCTTCTGGAAACCCAAATGCCTACCATCTTGTCTAACATCGGCACGAATCGCCCCCCAATGCACAAAAGAATGTCCGAAAATCCACGCCAGAAGTGGGGTCCGACCTGTTGTGAATTCTGTGGCTGAATTCACTCCTGTGGTCACAAGTGGTACTGCAGCTTCTGGGCTTCCTCCCTCAGGTGTTCTGGTGAGCTCGTTGGCTGCTTTGTTATTTAACTCCACCTGATTCTGTCTTCCTGGCTCCTTGTCAATGTTCCAGTGTTGGATCTGAGCTTCTGGATCTTTCCTGTGGCCTGCTGCTCTGCTTAGATAAGTGCTTTTTTGCTTTTGTTGCTATTTTGTCTGTCCAGCTTGTCTATTCGTTTTGCTGGAAGCTCTGAGACGCAAAGGGTGTACCGCCGTGCCGTTAGTTCGGCACGGTGGGTCTTTTTGCCCCCTTTGCGTGGTTTTTTGCTTTAGGGTTTTTTGTAGACTGCAAAGTTCTCTTTGCTATCCTCGCTCTATCTAGAATATCGGGCCTCACTTTGCTGAATCTATTTCATCCCTACGTTTTGTCTTTTCCTCTTGCTAACAGTCATTATATGTGGGGGGCTGCCTTTTCCTTTGGGGTATTTCTCTGAGGCAAGCCAGGCTTGTATTTCTATCTTCAGACTAGTCAGTTCCTCAGGCTGTGCCGAGTTGCATAGGTAGTGTCAGGCGCAATCCACAGCTGCCTTTAGTTGTGTTTAGGATAGGTTCAGGTATTGCGGTCTACAGAGATTCCACGTCTCAGAGCTCGTTCTATTGTTTTTGGGTTATTGTCAGATCACTGTATGTGCTCTGATTGCTGGCACACTGTGTCACTGGATTGCCATCATAACAGTACAAGGAGCCTGCTAATGATTCTCAATAGAGGGAAAAAAGAAGTTCTGACATCATTTTTTTTTCTCAGCTCTGTGTTCAGTCTTTTTTTTCCCCTAGACATTTGGGTGCTTCAGGACACAGCTGTGGACATGGATATTCAGGGTCTGTGCTCTTCAATGGATAATCTCGTTATAAATGTACAAAAGATTCAAGATACTATTGATCAGAAATCTATGCTAGAACCAAGAATTCCTATTCCTGATTTGTTTTTTGGTGATAGAACTAAGTTTCTGAGCTTCAAAAATAATTGTAAGCTATTTCTGGCCTTGAAACCTCATTCTTCTGTTAATTCAGTTCAACAGGTTTTGATTATTATTTCTTTTTTGCGCGGCGACCCTCAGGACTGGGCATTTTCTCTTGCGCCAGGAGACCCTGCATTGAGTAGTGTCGATGCGTTTTTCCTGGCGCTCGGATTACTGTACGATGAGCCTAATTCAGTGGATCAGGCTGAGAAAAATTTGCTGGCTTTGTGCCAGGGTCAGGATGATATAGAAGTATATTGTCAGAAATTTAGGAAGTGGTCAGTACTCACTCTGTGGAATGAATCTGCGCTGGCAGCTTTGTTCAGAAAGGGTCTCTCTGAGGCTCTTAAGGATGTCATGGTGGGTTTTCCTATGCCTGCTGGTTTGAATGAGTCTATGTCTTTGGCCATTCAGATCGGTCGTCGCTTGCGCGAGCGTAAATCTGTGCACCATCTGGCGGTATTGTCTGAGATTAAACCTGAGCCTATGCAGTGCGATAGGACTATGACCAGAGTTGAACGGCAAGAACACAGACGTCTGAATGGGCTGTGTTTCTACTGTGGTGATTCCACTCATGCTATTTCTGATTGTCCTAAGCGCACTAAGCGGTTCGATAGGTCTGCCGTCATTGGTACTGTACAGTCCAAATTCCTTCTGTCCATTACCTTGATATGCTCTTTGTCATCGTATTCTGTCATGGCGTTTGTGGATTCAGGCGCTGCCCTGAATCTGATGGATTTGGATTATGCTAAACGTTGTGGGTTTTTCTTGGAGCCTTTGCGGTGTCCTATTCCGTTGAGAGGAATTGATGCTACACCTTTGGCCAAGAATAAACCTCAGTACTGGACCCAGCTGACCATGTGCATGGCTCCTGCACATCAGGAAGTTATTCGCTTTCTGGTGCTACATAATCTGCATGATGTGGTCGTGTTGGGGTTGCCATGGCTGCAAACCCATAATCCAGTATTGGATTGGAACTCTATGTCGGTATCCAGCTGGGGTTGTCAGGGGGTACATGGTGATGTTCCATTTTTGTCTATTTCGTCATCCACTCCTTCTGAGGTCCCAGAGTTCTTGTCTGATTATCAGGATGTATTTGAAGAGCCCAAGTCCGATGCCCTACCTCCGCATAGGGATTGTGATTGTGCTATCAATTTGATTCCTGGTAGTAAATTCCCTAAAGGTCGTTTATTTAATTTATCCGTGCTTGAACACGCCGCTATGCGCAGTTATGTGAAGGAATCCCTGGAGAAGGGACATATTCGCCCATCGTCATCACCACTGGGAGCAGGGTTCTTTTTTGTAGCCAAGAAGGATGGTTCGCTGAGACCGTGTATTGATTACCGCCTTCTTAATAAGATCACTGTTAAATTTCAGTATCCCTTGCCATTGTTATCTGACTTGTTTGCTCGGATTAAGGGGGCTAGTTGGTTCACTAAGATAGATCTTCGTGGTGCGTATAATCTGGTGAGAATCAGGCAAGGAGATGAATGGAAAACTGCATTTAATACGCTCGAGGGTCATTTTGAGTATCTAGTGATGCCGTTCGGACTTGCCAATGCTCCATCTGTGTTTCAGTCTTTTATGCATGACATCTTCCGTGAGTATCTGGATAAATTCCTGATTGTTTACTTGGATGACATTTTGATCTTCTCAGATGATTGGGAGTCTCATGTGAAGCAGGTCAGAATGGTTTTCCAGGTCCTGCGTGCTAATTCTTTGTTCGTGAAGGGATCAAAGTGTCTCTTCGGTGTGCAGAAAGTTTCATTTTTGGGGTTCATCTTTTCCCCTTCTACTATCGAGATGGATCCGGTTAAGGTCCAAGCCATCCAGGATTGGACTCAGCCGACATCTCTGAAAAGTCTGCAAAAGTTCCTGGGCTTGGCTAATTTTTATCGTCGCTTCATCTGTAATTTTTCTAGCATTGCCAAACCATTGACCGATTTGACCAAGAAGGGTGCTGATTTGGTTAATTGGTCTTCTGCTGCCGTGGAAGCTTTTCAGGAGTTGAAGCGTCGTTTTTGTTCTGCCCCTGTGTTGTGTCAACCAGATGTTTCTCTTCCGTTCCAGGTCGAGGTTGATGCTTCTGAGATTGGAGCAGGGGCGGTTTTGTCACAGAGAGGTTCTGGTTGCTCAGTGTTGAAACCATGTGCTTTCTTTTCCAGGAAGTTTTCTGCTGCTGAGCGTAATTATGATGTGGGCAACCGAGAGTTGCTGGCCATGAAGTGGGCATTCGAGGAGTGGCGTCATTGGCTTGAAGGAGCTAAGCATCGCGTGGTGGTATTGACTGATCATAAGAACCTTACTTATCTCGAGTCTGCCAAGCGCTTGAATCCTAGACAGGCCCGTTGGTCGTTATTTTTTGCTCGCTTCGATTTTGTGATTTCGTACCTTCCGGGCTCTAAAAATGTGAAGGCGGATGCTCTGTCTAGGAGTTTTGTGCCCGACTCTCCGGGTTTGTCTGAGCCGGCGAGTATCCTCAGGGAGGGAGTCATTGTGTCTGCCATCTCCCCTGATTTGCGGCGAGTGTTGCAAAAATTTCAGGCGAATAAACCTGATCGTTGTCCGGCGGAGAAACTGTTCGTCCCTGATAGGTGGACTAGTAAAGTTATCTCTGAACTTCATTGTTCGGTGTTGGCTGGTCATCCTGGAATCTTTGGTACCAGAGAGTTAGTGGCTAGATCCTTCTGGTGGCCATCTCTGTCACGGGATGTACGTACTTTTGTGCAGTCCTGTGGGATTTGTGCTAGGGCTAAGCCCTGCTGTTCACGTGCCAGTGGGTTGCTTTTGCCCTTGCCGGTCCCAAAGAGGCCTTGGACACATATTTCGATGGATTTCATTTCTGACCTTCCCGTTTCTCAAAAGATGTCAGTCATTTGGGTGGTCTGTGATCGCTTTTCTAAAATGGTCCATCTGGTGCCCTTGGTTAAATTGCCTTCCTCCTCTGATTTGGTGCCTTTGTTCTTCCAGCATGTGGTTCGTTTGCATGGCATTCCTGAGAATATTGTTTCTGACAGAGGTTCCCAGTTTGTTTCAAGGTTCTGGCGAGCCTTTTGTGGTAGGATGGGCATTGACCTATCTTTTTCCTCGGCTTTCCATCCTCAGACTAATGGCCAGACCGAACGAACCAATCAGACCTGGGAAACATATCTGAGATGTTTTGTTTCTGCAGACCAGGATGATTGGGTGTCCTTTTTGCCGTTGGCTGAGTTCGCCCTTAATAATCGGGCCAGCTCGGCTACCTTGGTCTCTCCATTTTTTTGCAATTCTGGGTTCCATCCTCGTTTCTCTTCAGGACAGGTTGAGTCTTCGGACTGTCCTGGTGTGGATTCTGTGGTGGACAGGTTGCAGCAGATCTGGACTCAGGTAGTGGACAATTTGACCTTGTCCCAGGAGAAGGCTCAACTTTTCGCTAATCGCAGACGCCGTGTGGGTCCCCGACTTCGTGTTGGGCATCTGGTTTGGTTATCTTCTCGTCATATTCCTATGAAGGTTTCCTCTCCTAAATTTAAACCTCGTTTTATTGGTCCGTATAGGATTTCTGAAATTCTCAAACCTGTGTCCTTTCGTCTGACCCTCCCGGACTCCTTTTCCATACATAATGTATTCCATAGGTCGTTGTTGCGGAGATACGTGGCACCTATGGTTCCATCTGTTGAGCCTCCTGCCCCGGTTTTGGTGGAGGGGGAATTGGAGTATATTGTGGAGAAAATTTTGGATTCTCGTGTCTCTAGACGGAAACTCGAGTATCTGGTTAAATGGAAGGGTTATGCTCAGGAAGATAATTCCTGGGTTTTTGCCTCTGATGTCCATGCTCCAGATCTTGTTCGTGCCTTTCATGTGGCTCATCCTGGTCGGCCTGGGGGCTCTGGTGAGGGTTCGGTGACCCCTCCTCAAGGGGGGGTACTGTTGTGAATTCTGTGGCTGAATTCACTCCTGTGGTCACAAGTGGTACTGCAGCTTCTGGGCTTCCTCCCTCAGGTGTTCTGGTGAGCTCGTTGGCTGCTTTGTTATTTAACTCCACCTGATTCTGTCTTCCTGGCTCCTTGTCAATGTTCCAGTGTTGGATCTGAGCTTCTGGATCTTTCCTGTGGCCTGCTGCTCTGCTTAGATAAGTGCTTTTTTGCTTTTGTTGCTATTTTGTCTGTCCAGCTTGTCTATTCGTTTTGCTGAAAGCAAAAGATTCCACGTCTCAGAGCTCGTTCTATTGTTTTTGGGTTATTGTCAGATCACTGTATGTGCTCTGATTGCTGGCACACTGTGTCACTGGATTGCCATCATAACACCAACCTGCAAAATACAACGATAATTAATACCCCCACTAGACAAGTAACAAAATCAATTACGCACATAGGATAAATAACGATTCGACGACCACCTGCCAATACGACGAATAACCTCCGGTCCCAGCCCCAAACCAGCAGCCTCAGATGCTGCCCCAATTCGAAATGAATGTGTCCCAAATGACAAGGGATCCAGGCCTAAAATTGTCAACGCTTGTCTCAATACTGCTGTGAACTGAAATCACGATAAAAATTCACCCTGACGGTGCCGTAAAAGTGGGCCAGACCTATCCGGATCCAATCCCCAATAATCTTCCAAACACCGATGAGGGCACATCGCCCCCCCAACCACTTTTCCCAACACCACACGTCTTCCTTTTCCAAACTGATCGGTCTTCGATCGCCGAATCCAAAAGGCAATCCCACCTGACCAAAATTCAATATCCTCCGCCAACAAACCCCCGGCTGTAAATCTGCTAGGGGAAACCAGCTCCCCTATTCTCAACGCCCCGAAAAAGGCCAACGAAAAAGCCAATCGAAAGAGAACAGCCTCGAAGTCAGAACTACAAACTTCCCCCAACGCTACCCCCAGATGCTCCAACATCCCGAAAGATATGGGCCTTCGAGTATTGCAAGTTGAAAAACCCTTCCGAAAACATTTTAATGCCTGCCGAATCAAGAAATCCTTAGTGACATCCACGGAACCCTGGAGCTTAAAACCAAAAGCCACACCAGCTATGAATTTATTCAATTTTGACACAGACCAACCCCATTCCTCCGCCGACCCAATCAAAAGCAAAATCGCCATCACCCTGTCACCATCCGATTCAACTGAACCCAACTGCTCCAACCACCCTTCCCACAAATGCCATGACGCCTCATAACCTGACCACGTCCTTCCAGACACCGAAGACTGTATCAGCCGACCTCCTCGTCCGCAACAATCTGCCACAAATGAAAAGGGCATGTCGTTCCTGCATCTTCCGCTTCTGGAGCCAACTCCCGGAAACGTTCCCACTGTAAACGAGACAGAGCATCCGCTATAGAATTTTGAACGCCGGGAACATGTACAGCCGAAATCCATGTATTCAACTCCAGGCACCGCAAAACTAACTCCCGAACCAATCTGATTACCGGAGGAGAGGATGAAGACAGACTATTGATCACCGACACCACACTCGAATTGTCACAATGAAAACGTATCCGCCTATCCTTAAAAGTACTGCCCCAAATGAACACCGAAACCACAATTGGAAACAGCACCAACAACGCCAAATTTTTTGTAAAACCAGCTTCGCGCCACCAATCAGGCCATCCCCCAACACTCCATTTTCCAGCACAATAAGCCCCGTATCCGACACTACCAGCCGCATCCGTAAAGATTTCGCAATCAAAATCATTCAAATCCTCCTGTTGGATCAGGGCCCTACCATTATAGTTGTCCAAAAAACGCCTCCAAACCACCAAATCCTCCCTATGCTCTTTGTTCAAACGTACAAAATGATGTGCTGACCGCACTCCAGCCGTAGCCCTCGACAATCTCCTACAAAATATCCTGCCCATAGGCATAATACGGCACGCAAAGTTCAACCGCCCCAACAGTGACTGTAGCTCTTTCAACGTAACCTTGCGCAACTTCTCGCATCTCATCACCTCTTGCCGTAAAGCCAACAGCTTCTCCTCAGGCAAGCGACACTCCATCTTCTCCGAGTCTATGAGAATACCTAAAAAACTAAGAACCGTGATAGGTCCCTCCGTTTTATCTCGCGCTAAGGGCACACCAAACTGTCCTGCCACCCATTCCATCGTAGCCAACAGATTACCGCACAACAAAGAATCCGGGGGGCCAACAAACAAAAAATCATCTAAGTAATGAATAACAGACGGAACCTGAGAAACATCCCGAACGACCCACTCCAAAAAAGTACTGAAGGCTTCAAACAGCGAGCAGGAAATCGAACAACCCATAGGCAAACACCTGTCTAGATAGAACCCCCCGTTCCAAAAACATCCTAACAGCGGGATGCTATCGGGGTGAACCGGAAGTAAACGAAAAGCCGATTCAACATCTGTCTTAGCCATTAATGCACCTGTGCCATACCTACGGTCCCATTGCACTGCAGCATCGAAGGAGGTATAAACCACAGAGCAAAGCTCCTCCGCTATACCGTCATTAACTGACTGGCCCTTTGGATACGACAGATGTTGAATAAGGCGAAACTTATTAGGCTCTTTCTTAGGGACAACCCCCAGAGGCGAAACAACCACCCCCTCCACAGGTAAATCACTAAACGGCCCCGCCATGCGCCCTAACTCAACCGCCTTCGCCAATTTAGCCGTAACCACATCCGCCTGAAGGTTAGCCGACCTCAAATTCTTTTTAGAAAAGGGGATAGTATGAGCCAGATGAGGAATCCTAAAACCCTCCGAAAAACCATCCCACAACAACCTAGCCTTTTCCTTATCCGGATACCTATTTAGATAAGGGGCCATCTTTAGAACCCTCACTGGTGTCACCCCCATGACCGCCTCCCACTGCTGGTTTGCCCCTTGCTTTTTTGAAACACTTGGCCACTCCATGTGAGGCCCCTCCACAGTGGGAACAGACATGCTTGAACTTGCATGTACTGCCGTATTTGCATTGGCCGTCATTAAACTGCCAACACGTCCCTGCTTTGTCCTTAGCCCCTTGTGACCCCTGTCCCCCACTTCCTTGCCCTGACTGCTGACCACTACTCCCTCCGCCCCCATGAAAGGACTGCCCAAACCGCGTCGGAGCCATCACCTTCAACCACAACCCTTTGTCCTTCTGCTCCCATTTTATCTTGGGTCTAATCGCCTTCCTTTGCCGAAACTGCTCATCATAGCGTAACCACGCCTGGCCCCCATATGCCCTGTATGCTTCCCCTATCGCATCCACGTAGCAGAACAGACCTGCACAGTTCTCCGGAAACTTTTCCCCAATAACACCTGCCAAAATGAAAAATGCCTGTTGCCAATTCACAAACGTCTGCGGTATCAATCGCCAACGCCTCTTCTCCTCCTCCTCCTTTTTACTATCCTCCTTCTTACCCTTGTCCAAATTAAACTTCTCCAGGGGCAACAGGGAGAAAATCTCTACATATTCGTCTTTCCATATTTTTTCTTTAACCTCTTTCTTTAAATGGGCCCCCAACGGCCCTTCGAAACACACATAAACCTCCCCCTTAGCTCTATCATCCAATTTAATCCTATCCCCTTTATCCTTGTCAGTCTGTACCGACACCGACACCCCTGCCGTCGACGCCTGCTCTACCCCACTCGCCCTATCGGACCCGGCTACCACTCCCGAATCAGTACCAGAAGCCGGCAACCAAGCACCTACCGGAGACGACCGCACACTATCCCGGCCCTCCCCATCCAATCTCCTCAAAATCTGGGACATGCCCGCCAAAAGCTCCCTGACCCCCGGGACCCCCGCGGTGCTGGGCCCTCCACTCCCTGCCAAATCAACCCCCCCGTACCAACTATCCCCAGCCCGAGCACCACTATCCCACCCCACAACAGAATTATTCTCATACTCACTAAGCTGCGCAGGTGCTGTGTCCCCGCCAGCCGTGCGATCACCGAACTCCTGCGGGTCGCTCCTGGAACCGAAAACCTCTGCGCCGCTGTGTTGCTCCAGGCCCGCGCCCCTGGCCTCCTCGTCACCAGGGGGGACCGGAGCAGGCGAACTGGAACTTTCCCTGGACCTTCTGGGTGACCTGGACCTGGCCAACGCCAGCCCGACTCCGGACCTGTCTTCTTGCTGGGCTCTGCCGCAAGCCCCAGCCGCTGCCAAACTGCGCCCCCGCCGTGCTGGGCCAGGCTGTGGGGTTGAGGTACGCCTGCCCGTCGCTCTGCCTCTTGCCGCGCCGCCCCTGCCAGGCACCCGGGGTGATTCAATCCCCGAGATACCCGCCGCCACTCCGCTGCTGCTCACTTGCCCCGCCGCCGCTCCCTGTGATCTGCTCCTCGTCACCGGTGACGTCGCTGGTGCCGCAGACACCGCCGCTGCTCGCCGGGTACTGCTCCTGCTTACCGCCGCCATGTTGGAGCTTTGACCCGGAACTCCTCCAGGCACTTCCGGTGCGGCCTGCGCGTCTCTCCGGGCCTGCACCACTGCTGCTCCCGGCCGTCGTCCAGCGCCAGCAGTGCCGGCCTGTGGATTCCTGCCGGAGGACGGGCCGGGGAGGGTAGGTGCCGCGCCCTCCAAGCTCCGGGGACAAGCGCACCGGGGGATGGGTCCTCCTGGATCTGGTCCCCTGGGCTCCGGGACTGCCCAGCAGTGACGCCAGCTGGTCCTCCAGCCAGCCTCCACGCCGCGACCTCGCCATATCCCTCAGCTGCCCGAGTAGTTCGTCGACGGAAGACATCCTGCACGTCTTCTCAGCACAGATATCCAAAGGTAATGGCCCCCTTTCCCGCACTTTTCCTAAAACCCGCCCCATAACTCCGGACCACCCCCTACTCCTCCCCATCCCTTAAACCAATCCCCTTTCCCTGCACTATTTTTTAAAAATTGCTCCCCTCCGTTCCCTTGGTAATGCAGTCATGGGGGGCTTTCGTTTGACTGCGTTCCTACAGCCCCCCCGCTGGAGATAGCACTGGTGGAGGTAGCCCTTTTGGGTACTGGCGGCTAACAGGTGCTACATAGGGGGCTCTCTCACTCCAGATGGGGGTCTGAGTGCCCACTGAGTTCAGTTCAGGGGTAACCTTAGCACAGGTTACCGATGGAGTTGGGTCTGTGGCCACAAGAGTTTCTGTGGTAGTAACAGTGCACACTGTGGTCCTTGTGAAGGTGCAGGTAGGAGTGACAGTAGTGGTGGTAGTAGTAGCAGTTGCCTTGACACATGGCGGTGCTGTTGTCACAGGAGACGGGATAGCAGGGGTTTTAGCGTGGTGTGTCATTGTATCTCTTTGTGTGTGGACATTCAGGGCAAACCATCCTTTTTCACCAAAATGCCTGGTGTAAGTGACTTTATCCCCTGGATACAGGTCTCTGTCTGGATGTCCTTCCCAGAGATGAGATTCTACGTCTTGGCGGTTGACAAATATTTCAGCATATAGTCCTTGTTCTTTGATAAAGCCCCATCCTCCCTGTAATTTAAAGGCTACTACTATGCCCTGCTTACGCGGGGCCTGGTTAGTGGTGTGGTCCTTGCGGGCCTGGGCTTTAACCTGTAAGTCTCGTTTGTCAAAGGCTCTACGCTGAGCCTGATGTTTTTCCTCTGTTTCCTCCCACATGCGGGCGAGTTGGGCCTGGTAGTCCTCCCAACTTAGGACCTCTACGGTTTCTCCCTTCTGCTTTTCTGACCCGGGGAACCCCATAAAATCTGGTCCGGGATTCACCCAGCGGTACACAGTCCGCTCTGCATATAACTCACCCGGCAGGGTGGTGGGTGCAATTGGGGCCTTCATGAATTGCTCCATTCCCGTGGCCTGGTCCCAAGGCTCAAGGCGCTGGAGCCGGTGGGTACCGCGGGGAGGTGGCACTGCTATGGGGCCTATCAGCAGTCCCTCGGTCACCAGGCAGGATCAGCGTCCTTACCTACCGCATCGGTGTCTTCGGTGCCAGTCGGTTCCACTGGCGGCGGCGTCTGCAGCGGTGCTGTCAATGACTCCTGGAGCGGTGTAAGGAGCGGTGGTGGTGCCGGTGGGTTCTCCACAGGCGTTGCCCGGTATGCGGCCTTGGTGTTCACCCGCAGCTGCAGGAGCCGGTCGATTAGCTCTTCCACTCTGGCCTGCAGGAAGTCAGCGCCAACGGTGGATGCCTGGTTGCGGTGCCTCTCCAGGTGGCTGGGGGAGTCCTCTGCTCCGACCCCATGCTTTGGTTCCGGGAGGCTGGCCATGGCATCCTCCACGTGGCTGGCTCCGTCCTGGTCCTTTTCCCGCTCTCCTCTCCGGGGGGCGGTTTATCTTTCTTTGACTCCGCCCGCCATTGAGGATTAGGAGGCGGATCTCGGCTGCTGATGGACACATCTTTAAGGTACAGAGATATTTAGACTGGGGGGCCATTATTTTTTGCGCTTCTCAGCTCGTTCACGCCCACGACGACACGCCCTTCTTCTCCTGCGCTCCTCGTGGCGCTGTAATGGCGGCAGTTTTAGCAGGAATTTTTGGCGGTCTTTTGCAATATACAGTCCTTTCAATAAATCACAGTTCAAGTACAATTCTGGCACAGTTCTTAGGCGCACATGACCCGATTTTCAGGCTTAAGTAGATCCTGTTCGTGACGCCAAAGTTTGGATTGCCCTGTAGGGCAGTGGGGTACTCGGTAGCGGGTCCTTTGGTTCTCAAAGGGGGATGTCACAGTGGCTTACCCGGTCCGTGGCCCTCAGGAGGTCCGTTAATAAAAGGGTGAAAGGTCTTTAAAGGGATGATGTTCGTGACGCCACCTGTGGTATTCGGTCAGGGGTCCGCTGGGTGTGATGTTATGGCAGCTAGATGGTATACCTTCCCACAGGTGAAGTATGTCTCCAGGGCTTCCCAATGTGTGGATGGTGAATGATGTAAGGCGCAGTGAAGAACGAGGACACAAGGTTGTAGTCTCTTTACCTTTACTGAAGGCTTCAGCATCCACAGTCCAGAGCACCAGATCACAGGGCAGAGTCCGGCCGGTCTGAAGGCAAATCCAGAGTCCCCTTATCCAGGTGGAAATCAGTAGCCTTCCTCTAGCACCTGGATGTTGTAGTACCTTCCTGCTGAGCTTCTCGGTAAGGTCCTCACAACTGTTGTTATGTCTCTCTCTGTCCCAGATGGATAGGAACAAACCTGTATGACTGGTGGCCTGGGGCTTTTTACAGGGACTTTAGCACGACCCCGGTCCCCACAAGTTGCCACCGTGCCTCCTGGGTATAGGTGCGGATTAGTAATGTGCAATTAGCTGTCCTGCCGGTCTCTGGAGCAAGACATGGAGACGATTGCTCCCTCGGTGTTCCGGCCACCGGATCCTGCGCCTCAGAAGGAGGCAGCCTGTGTAGGGCAGAACTCCTTCAGGTTTCCTCTCCTTTTGCTATGACTTAGTTTCTCACCCTCTACAATACAATTCACTGTTCGTGTCTCTTTCTTAGGATGCTGCCGCATCGGTAGGCAGTCACAGCTCTGTGGCCTTCTGTCTAGGCCTCTGACAGGATCCCACCCCTGTCAGGGACCACCCTATCGGCAACTGCTAAATGTCCCTCCTTTCCCTCTGTCTGCCTGACAGGGACTGACTGAGTGAAGCTCAGCCAGCTTCTGACTCACTTCCTATCCAGACCACCAGTTTTACCTAATTATGAAGAGTGCACTAATAAATAGAAGCATAGCACCCCCTTGTGGACTGGAGTGTGAAATGTGTTACATGGTTTGTGATACCTGGTAAAGTGATCTCCTTTATTGCCTTCAGACGTAACATCACTCCCCCTAGAGGAGAACGATATTACTGCAATGACCAGGACCCTGGGGCACTGCATATGTACCACCTGTTAAAGGGATCCTCCTCGCTTCCAGGCATGGCATCACCCTCCCCGAAAAGAAGACAACTCCACTATAATAACCTGCTTTCTGGGGTGTTACATTAGCACTGGGCAGCCCACCATAGGGTGTCATTAATAGGCTGTGAGCCAGATGCTCTGCATTCTCTGTGTGTGAACACTGCCACATACAGATTATTTGTTTGCACTGGTGTGCCAAATGGCCAGTCCCTGATTGTAGGCTGGCTTTTTGATTGGCATTACCACACCTGTGTAGTTGTCATCTTTACTTGGGTCCACTGCACCCAGTGCATTTGTCACGAGGACTAGACAGGTAAGCAACTTTGCCTGTTGTTTGGTGTTTTTGCTAGAATAGTGGAGGATTTTTCCTCTTTTTGTGGTTTCTACCTTAAAAGGGAACTGTTAGAGAAGGGATTTCCAACCTACTCAGGTGTTCTCTATTCATAGGCGCCTAGAATTGGGAAGAACTAAATCAGAGAGACAGACACGTGTTGTCTTTCCAAGATAATAATGAATCCGCCTTTATTTGCGGTGGGACCTTCTTTTATACCCCAAAAAGGGGAAAAACAAGTTACACAATAGATTGGCACAAAAAGGTTATTACACAATGCAATGTCATTAACATCCTGGGATAAGATGATGAATGCAGTATAAAAATGTGGGGAGTAGTTGTTCTCATGTCTGTGGTTTTGAGATCTGGCTTAAACTACACATTTTTGGGTGTTTTTGGACAAATAAAGATGCCCTTGACCTTTTCTGGGAAAGCTTGACCAGACATATGTAGATGTCCGGGAAGTGACCCTTAATTAGACTCAGATGATAATGTTGTGCAACACTTTATATAAGCCTTTAAGCAAGACTTGTTTTTTTGCTATTTTCTGATAATATGAAAGTGAAGATTAACCCTTATTTAACCATACCTGCTATGATTTCTTTAACAGAACCTGTCAGCAGGATTGTGCTCAGTGACCTACAGACAGTGTCAGGTTGGCGCCATTATACTGATTAAAATGATACCTTCGTTGATGAAATCCATCTTGTGGTTGTTGTTTAATCTTTATTTCCACTTTTTAGTTAATGATATGCTCGTGTTCCAGGGCGGCTTATGGGGGGGTCTTCATGGGGTGCTCACATGGTCTTCATGGGGTGCACAGCTGGCACCTGCCTACAGAAGGGTATTTTGTTTTTTTCTTCAGTATGTACAGGTATTCATAATATAAACTAAGGGGCAGGTCAGTGAGGGATCAGTGACCTGTCAGCAGGCTGCATTATCAATACCTAATCAGAGCATCACATGAAGCCCACATCCACAGGCCGCACCGAGGCACGAGCATATCATTAACTAAAAACTGAAATTAAAGATTAAACAACAACCACAAGACGGATTTCATCAACCAATGTATCATTTTAATCAGTATAACGGCGCCGACCTGACACTGTCTGTAGGTTACTGTGCACAATCCTGCTGACAAGTTTCCTTTAAAGTGGTATTCCCATCTCCAAGATCCTATCCCAATATGTAGTAGGTGTAATAATAATAATATTAGCAAATACCTCCAATTAGAAATGTAGCCAAGTTTTTCTGATTCGCTATGTCTCTTTCCTCATGTGCAGGCATTGCAGGACCTTCAGTATCCATGGTTATGACCACTGATAGAGTGACAGTTAGTTATCTTGTTGCTAGTGGTCATAATCATGGATATCTATGGTCCTGCAATGCCTGCACATGAAGAAAGAGATATAGAGAATCAGAAAAACTATACTACATTTCTAATTGGAGGTATTTGCAATATTATTATTCTTATTATTATTACACCTGCTACATATTGGGATATTAACTTGCACATGGGAATACACCTTTAAGTGCTCATATTCCATTTCTATAGTGAAGGCCATTTCATGAAAATTGTGCATGAGATTTATACACTTTTAACTAATTAGTCAATATCCCCAAACTTTATCGTGTTATTTCACAATTAAATGTTAATTTCCTTTGTTAGATAACTAAAAACCTAGTAAGTTTTCAATTGAAATAATTCTGAAGAAAAACTTATTGTGTCTAGATATTGTGGTTATATACTTGTATTAATGTCCATCGAATTTCCTCTCACAAGGTTGATTACTAGTGAGAAGAAGCAACTTTTAGTATGCTGATTCATATTGGCTTTTCTACTCATGTACTAGAAGGACATTGAGGGACTGACTGAATTACTAAGCATGTGCAACCACAACAATTGGACACGGTAAGTGGATGTTCTAAGTGACAATCAAAAGAGCAGCTTTTAATTAATTTAGAAAAGTAATGTCTACATCTTTGAGGATTTTTCAATTATTTCAATTAAAAATAACTATTTTAGCTGATCTAACAAAGTAAATTAGTATTAGTATGTGGGACATCTTAAGATGACCATTTAGAAAATGTGTACAATAAAGTCCACTCCATTTCTGTTTCCTAAAACTGTAAAATTCTTTTGTGCTCTAATATAGTGTTCTGCGCAGTAGCGTTGCTACCGGGGGAGGGGGGGCAGAGGGAGCCCACCCGGAGCTACACTATTGTAACTGTATCAGCGAGCGCAGCGTGCCGATACAGTTACATTCTGCGACAGAGCAGGGAGAATCGATCTCCCCGCTCTGCCGCTATGGGGCCCCTGAGCAGGCGGGGGGCCTGGTGCCAGCAGTGGGCCCCCCTCCGCCATCATCAGAAGATCAGCTGTACCGGTATTTAGCCGATACAGCTGATCGCATTGATGGGAGAAGGAGCGTTGCGCTCCTTCTCCCATCATCCCCCTGTCAGTGTCGGCGTGTGACTTCGCCAACACTGACAGCGGGCACGATGACGTCACTGCACGGCGCCCGCTGTCAGGAGATCAGCGGGAGCAGCGCAGGAACCAGGAAGAAGAGAGGTGAGTATTTTTTTTTTTTTTTTTTAATGGGTGCTGCTGCCTTATTACACGGTCTGACTATGGGGGGGCTGCCTTATTACAGGGTCTGACTATGGGGGCTGCCTTATTACAGGGTCTGACTATGGGGGCTGCCTTATTACAGGGTCTGACTATGGGGGCTGCCTTATTATAGGGTCTGACTATGGGGGCGCTGCCTCGTTACAGTGTCTTACTATAGGGGTGCTTCCTCATTACAGGGTCTGACTATGGGGGCGCTGCCTTATTACAGGGTCTGCCTATGGGGGCTGCCTTATTACAGTGTGTGCCTATAGAGGTGCTGCCTTATTACAGGGTCTGCCTATAGGGGTGCTGCCTTATTACAGGGTCTTCCTATAGGGGTGCTGCCTTATTACAGGGTCTGATTATGGGGGTGCTGCCTTATTACAGGGTCTGACTATGGGGGTGCTGCCTTATTACATGGTCTGCCTAAATTGGTGCTGCCTTATTACAGGGTCTGACTATAGGGGTGCTGCCTCATTACAGGGTCTGACTATGGGGTGTTGCCTTATTACAGGGTCTGACTATGGGGGTGCTGCCTTATTACAGGGGCTGCCTTTTTACAGGGTCTGACTATGGAGGTGCTGCCTTATTACAGGGTCTGTCTATGGGAGCTGCCTCATTACAGGGTCTGACTGTGGGGGTGCTGCCTTATTACAGGGTCTGGCTATGGGGGTGCTGCCTTATTACAGGGTCTGCCTATGGGGGGCTGCTTTATTACAGGGTCTGACTGTGGGGGTGCTGCCTTATTACAGGGTCTGAATATGGGGGCTGCCTTATTACTGGGTCTGCCTATATGGGGGTGTTGCCTTATTACAGTGTCTGCCTATAGGGGCTGTCGTATGCTATAGAGTTTGCCTATGGGGAGTGCATTATACTACATTACGGACTATTTGTTGCATTATGCTACTGTGTATGGAGGCTATCTAGGGGCCATCATACAGCATGGAGATTACAGTGTGGGGGTCATTATACAATGTTGGAGCCATCAAACAGTTTGGGGGCTACTAAGGAGTCAATATACTGTGTGGGTGCATTATACTGTGTATAAGAGAGCATCATGCTGTGTAAAGGGGAGCTGTACAGGGGGAGACTCTGGACTTTATTAAATGTAAAGTGGGCACTTATCATAGGGGAACTAAGGTTACTGTGACTGTCAAAGGGGCACACAGGGCATTACTTTCTAGGGGCAAAATACTATTATTACTATATTATTACTATATTGTAGAGAGTTGCTTTAGAATTTAGAGGACACAAAGAACCACACAGCAGGTGCAGTAATAGGGACACATACGGCAGCAGTGGCTCAGTATTGGGGTATCAGGGGCAGTAATAGGGACACATACGGCAGCAGTGGCTCAGTATTGGGGTATCAGGTGCAGTAATAGGGACACATACGGCAGCAGTGGCTTAGTATTCGGGTATCAGGGGCAGTAATAGGGACACATACGGCAATAGTGGCTCAGTATTGGGGTATCAGGGGCAGTAATAGGGACACATATGGCAGCAGTGGCTCAGTATTGGGGTATCAGGGGCACTAATAGGGACACATACGGCAGCAGCAGCTCAGTATTGGGGTATCAGGGGCAGTAATAGGGACACATACGGCAGCAGCAGCTCAGTATTAGGGTATAAGCAGGATGAGGAGTTTGTGCAGGTAGGTAGTAGATGGTGATGGGGCTGGAATATGAGAAGTCAAATGTGTCTTTGTTGTATTCTCTGCAGACGAGTCCTGGCTGGAAGAAGTTGTCATGCCGGTCTGGGCCAGATGGAAAAGACGGGAAAAATAAATGATTACATCAGAAAGGACGCCAGCGGTAAGTCATTATCTGTAACTGTGCTGTGATCTATGTTCTGTAGGACTGGTATCTACCACTGACCATATGGCGGTAATATCCATGTTGGTCTTTATATAGAGATTATCTTCAGTAACAGCGCGGTCATCTGCTGAGGTTCTCCTCCAGTATTAGGGCGCGTCACCGAGTTGTAATCAAGGTTACCTAGTTAGGGGCCCACTCAGAAGCTTCGCCCCCCCCTGGACCAAAACCCTAGCTATGCCTCTGGTCCTGCAGCACCTCTACACATGAACTTAGGGTGCACTTGATGCACATTGACCTCATGTGTAATCCCAATAAGCTTAAAACCATGAATTGATAAAAGGTTGTTCATTATTCTGATTGCACTCTTGGCTTTTCCTATGTGTGGGTCAGTATTACAGTGGGTACAGAAAGTATTCAGACCCCTTTACATTTTTCACTCTTTGTTTCATTGCAGCCATTTGATAAATTCAAAAAAGTTTATTTTTTTCACTTTAAAAAAATTATAATTTTTTCACATTTTACTCTGCACCCTATCTTGACTGAAAAAACAGAAATGTGTAAATTTTGCAAATTTAATAAAAAAGAAAAACTGAAAAATCACATGGTCATAAGTATTCATACCCTTTGCTCAGACACTCATATTTAAGTCACATGCTTTCCATTTTCTTGTGATCCTCCTTGAGATGGTTTTACTCCTTCATTGGAGTCCAGCTGTGTTTAACTAAACTGATAGAACTTGATTTGGAAAGGCACACACCTGTCTATATAAGACCTCACAGCTCACAGGGTATGTCAGACCAAATGAGAATCATGAGGTCAAAGGAACTGGCCAAGGAGCTCAGAGACAGAATTGTGGCAAGGCACAGATCTGGCCAAGGTTACAAAATCATTTCTGCAGTTCTCAAGGTTCCTACGAGCACAGTGGCCTCCACAATCCTTTAATGGAATAAGTTTGGGACCACCAGAAGTCTTTCTAGACCTGGCCATCCAGCCAAACTGAGCAATTGTGGGATGAAGAGCCTTGGTGAGAGAGGTAAAGAAGAACCCCAAGATCATGGTGGCTGAGCTCCAGAGATGCAGTAGGGAGATGGGAGAAAGTTCCACAAAGTCAACTATCACTGCAGTCCTCCACCAGTTGGGCCTCTACGGCAGAGTGGCCCGACGGAATCCTCTCCTCAGTGGAAGACATATGAAAGCCCGCATGGAGTTTGCTAAAAAAACACATGAAGGACTCCCAGACAATGAGAAATAAGATTCTCTTGTCTGATGAGACGAAGAGAGACCTTTTTGGTGATAATTCTAAGCATCATGTGTGGAGAAAACCAGGCACTGGTCATCACCTGCCCAATACAATTCCAACAGTGAAACATGGTGGTGGCAGCATCATGCTATAGGGGTGTTTTTCAGCTGCAGGGACAGGACAACTGGTTGTCATTAAAGGAAACATGAATGTGACCAAGTACAGAGATATCCTGGATGAAAACCTCTTCCAGAGTGCTCTGGACCTAAGACTTGGCCAAAGGTTCACCTACCAACAAGACAATGACCCTAAGCACACAGCTAAAATAACAAAGGAGTGGCTTCAAAACAACTCTGTGACCATTCTTGACTGACCCAGCCAGAGCCCTGACCTAAACCCAAATGAGCATCTCTGGAGAGACCTGAAAATGGCTGTCCACCAACGTTCACCATCCAACCTGACGGAACTGGAGAGGATCTGCAAGGAAAAATGGCAGAGGATCCCCAAATCCAGGTGTGAAAAACTTGTTGCATCATTCCCAAGAAGACTCATGGCTGTACTAGCTCAAAAGGGTGCTTCTCAATACAGAGCAAAGGGTCTGAATACTTATGACCAAGTGATAATTCAGTTTTTATTTTTTAATAAATTGGCAAAAATTTCTACATTTCTGTTTTTTTTTCAGTCAAAATGGGGTGCAGAGTGTACATTAATGTGAAAAAAATAACTTTTTTGAATTTACCAAATGGCTGCAATGAAACAAAGAGTGACAAATTTAAAGGGGTCTGAATACTTTCCATACCCACTGTACCTGTATTATTAGTACTATAATAAGCCTCTGCCTAAGTGTAAGATTTCCTGCTATTAAGATGATGTCTGGTCTCAATTCTTAACCTGCCTGTTCATTAGTGGTGATAAGAGCGTCATAAAACTTGTAGCACTGTGAGTACACGTGCCCTCCAGCATTGTGGATAATTTGCTTAATAGCCTTAATTGTAATTTCAGGAGAAAAAAAAAGCATATAAAATAGAACAAATATGTAGAACTTAAAGTGACCACACTATGGGTATTACAGGTAACCATGGATCATTTTTGCAAAACTTAGAATTGACTCTCCGTTCATAAGGACAAGTTTTTGACTGCTTTGACCTTGATTCTGTCCCCCATTGATAAGAAATATATGACATGTCAGGTGAATTCTTCAACAGTAAGATGTTATTCAAAGATCAGCTTGTTAGTGTGCATGTGGCCTATAAATGGTTCACTCAAAGGAGCCCAGAAATTGGCTGAGTCAATCTGACTTTCTCAGGCCAACTTGTATCAAATGATTTGATTTCACTTACCATGATAGTCAAAAGGTCCAGGGTCAGTGCCAAGAGGGTTTGAACGTTTCCTATCAGCCTTCAGTTTCTGGTGAAGTTGAGCCTCCCCAATATTCTTTTGAACCTCCCTTCACACATTTGTAAATTTCTGTATAGCAACCTCTACTCTAGGACACCAAGAACTTATCCTAGATAATTTACCAAAATGGGGATGAAAACCATTATTCCATCTGTTAAAGGCAAACTTAGCAAGAGGTAAAAATGGGGACCAGTCATCCTGCTCAGTTGCAATGAGACACCTTAAAGTTTAGTTTGTTCCATCAACTGATTTGTCCTTTCTATCTGAGCATTGGTTTCAGGGTGGTAAGCAGGGGAAAATGACAAATCAGTTCCCAATTTCTTACAAAACGCTCTTCAGAACATGGAGACAAATTGCACTCCCCTATCAGATACAATATTCAAAGGGATTACATGCAATCAGGGTCGGACTGGCCTGGTGGGGTATCAGTAAAATCCCCGGTAGGCCCTTGGCTGTAGGAAGAAGGAGAGGAGGAGAAGAAAAAAAAAGTATGAGTTTTTTAGGGGCATGAGCCCTTTAAAAGTGCAGGCAGAGGATGTACTGGGGCACGTGCATTCAGCGTTCCTTACCTGAACCGCCGCGTCACACGTCCTGATCGATACTGTCAAGTGTGCACCCGTTGTCACCAGTGTATGATGTCCACATCATGCGCACACATTCAGGTGCCAGCCTCTGCTGGGATGGCGGCCATTTTTCTATGTGCACAACGGACCTGCAGAGGAGGATGCCGCATGACACCGGGAACGCAGGAAGGTAAGGGAAATCTTTTTTTTCTCTCTCTCTCTCTCTCTGTGCATGAAGCCAGGACAAGGGGTCAGGACGGCTATATGGGGGGCAGGATGGATACATATAAGGGGCCAGGATAGATACATATGAGGGGTCAGGATGGATACATATGGTGCACGGGGGACTAGGATGGATATATGGGGCAGGACAAAGGAACGGGATGGATACATATGGGGGGGCCAGGATGGATACATATGAGGGGCCAGGATGGATACATATTGGGGCGGGGGTGGGGGGCCAGGATGGATATATGGGGGGCAGGATAGGGGACCAGGATGGATACATATGGAGGGCCAGGATTGATACATATGGAGGGCAAGATGGATATATAGGGGCAGGACAAAGGGCCAGGATGGATACATACAGGGGGCCAGGATATATATATGGGAGACAGGATGGATAAATGGGCAGGACAAAGGACCAGGATGGATACATATAGGGGCCAGGATGGATACATATGAGGGGAAAGGATGGATACAAATGGGGGGCTAGGATGGATATATGGGGGCAGGACAAAGGACCAGGATGGATACATATGGGGGGCCAAGATGGATACATATGGGGGGCCAGGATGGATACATATGAGGGGCCAGAATGGATACATATGGGGCCGGGGGGCATCTATATTGCGGGCCAGGATGTGTATATATATATGCAGGGCTGCCTGTTATGCTAAGGTAATTCAGTACCGCAATGGACATAGAGGTCAGAGCACATACAGTGACCTGACAATAACCCAAAAACATAGAACGAGCTCTGAGACGTGGGAACTCTGCTGACCGCAATCCCTAATCCTCTCCAACCACACTAGAGGCAGCCGTGGATTGCGCCTAACGCTCCCTATGCAACTCGGCACAGCCTGAGAAACTAGCTAGCCTGAAGATAGAAAATAAGCCTACCTTGCCTCAGAGAAATACCCCAAAGGAAAAGGCAGCCCCCACATATAATGACTGTGAGTTAAGATGAAAAGACAAACGTAGAGATGAAATAGATTTAGCAAAGTGAGGCCCGACTTTCTGAACAGAGCGAGGATAGGAAAGGTAACTTTGCGGTCAACACAAAATCCTACAAAAACCACGCAAAGGGGGCAAAAAGACCCTCCGTACCGAACTAACGGCACGGAGGTACACCCTCTGCGTCCCAGAGCTTCCAGCAAGCAGGAAAAAACAAATAGACAAGCTGGACAGAAAAACAGCAAACAAAATAGCAAAGCGGAACTTAGCTATGCAGAGCAGCAGGCCACAGGAACGATCCAGGAGGAAACAGGTCCAATACTAGAACATTGATTGGAGGCCAGGATCAAAGCACTAGGTGGAGTTAAATAGAGCAGCACCTAACGACTTCACCACATCACCTGAGGAAGGAAACTCAGAAGCCGCAGTACCACTTTCCTCCACCAACGGAAGCTCACAGAGAGAATCAGCCGAAGTACCACTTGTGACCACAGGAGAGAGCTCTGCCACAGAATTCACAACAGTACCACCCCTTGAGGAGGGGTCACCGAACCCTCACCAGAGCCCCCAGGACGACCAGGATAAGCCATATGAAAGGCACGAACAAGATCAGGAGCATGGACATCAGAGGCAAAGACCCAGGAATTATCTTCCTGAGCATAACCCTTCCACTTAACCAGATACTGGAGTTTCCGTCTTGAAACACGAGAATCCAAAATCTTCTCCACAATATACTCCAACTCCCCCTCTACCAAAACCGGGGCAGGAGGATCAACAGATGGAACCATAGGTGCCACGTATCTCCGCAACAATGACCTATGGAATACGTTATGTATGGAAAAAGAATCTGGAAGGGTCAGACAAAAAGACACAGGATTAAGAACCTCAGAAATCCTATACGGACCAATGAAACGAGGTTTAAACTTAGGAGAGGAAACCTTCATAGGAATATGACGAGAAGATAACCAAACCAAATCCCCAACACGAAGTCGGGGACCCACACAGCGTCTGCGATTAGCGAAACGTTGAGCCTTCTCCTGGGACAAGGTCAAATTGTCCACTACATGAGTCCAAATCTGCTGCAACCTGTCCACCACAGTATCCACAACAGGACAGTCCGAAGACTCAACCTGCCCTGAAGAGAAACGAGGATGGAACCCAGAGTTGCAGAAAAACGGCGAAACCAAGGTAGCCGAGCTGGCCCGATTATTAAGGGCGAACTCAGCCAAAGGCAAAAAGGACACCCAGTCATCCTGATCAGCATCTCAGATATGTTTCCAAGGTCTGATTGGTTCGTTCAGTCTGGCCATTAGTCTGAGGATGGAAAGCCGAGGAAAAAGACAAGTCAATGCCCATCCTACCACAAAAGGCTCGCCAAAACCTCGAAACAAACTGGGAACCTCTGTCAGAAATGATATTCTCTGGAATGCCATGTAAATGAACCACATGCTGGAAGAACAATGGCACCAAATCAGAGGAGGAAGGTAATTTAGACAAGGGTACCAAATGGACCATCTTAGAGAAGCGATCACAGACCACCCAAATGACAGACATCTTTTGAGAGACGGGAAGATCTGAAATAAAATCCATAGAGATATGTGTCCAAGGCCTCTTCGGAACCGGCAAGGGCAAAAGCAACCCACTGGCACGAGAACAGCAGGGCTTAGCCCGAGCACAAATCCCACAGGACTGCACAAAAGTACGCACATCCCGCGACAGAGATGGCCACCAAAAGGATCTAGCCACTAACTCTCTGGTACCAAAGATTCCAGGATGACCAGCCAACACCGAACAATGAACCTCAGAGATAACTTTATTCGTCCACCTATCAGGGACAAACAGTTTCTCCGCTGGGCAACGATCAGGTTTATTAGCCTGAAATTTTTGCAGCACCCGCCGCAAATCAGGGGAGATGGCAGACACAATTACTCCCTCTTTGAGGATACCCGCCGGCTCAGATACACCCGGAGAGTCGGGCACAAAACTCCTAGACAGAGCATCCGCCTTCACATTTTTAGAGCCCGGAAGGTACGAAATCACAAAGTCAAAACGGGCAAAAAACAGCTACCAACGAGCCTGTCTAGGATTCAACCGCTTGGCAGACTCGAGATAAGTCAAGTTCTTATGATCAGTCAAGACCACCACGTGATGCTTAGCTCCTTCAAGCCAATGACGCCACTCCTCGAATGCCCACTTCATGGCCAGCAACTCTCGATTGCCCACATCATAATTTCGCTCAGCAGGCGAAAACTTCCTGGAAAAGAAGGCGCATGGTTTCATCACCGAGCAATCAGAACTTCTCTGCGACAAAACAGCCCCTGCTCCAATCTCAGAAGCATCAACCTCGACCTGGAACGGAAGCGAAACATCTGGTTGACACAACACAGGGGCAGAAGAAAAACGACGCTTCAACTCTTGAAAAGCTTCCACAGCAGCAGAAGACCAATTGACCACATCAGCACCCTTCTTGGTCAAATCGGTCAATGGTTTAGCAATACTAGAAAAATTGCAGATGAAGCGACGATAAAAATTAGCAAAGCCCAGGAACTTTTGCAGACTTTTCAGAGATGTCGGCTGAGTCCAATCATGGATGGCTTGGACCTTAACAGGGTCCATCTCGATAGTAGAAGGGGAAAAGATGAACCCCAAAAATGAAACCTTCTGAACACCAAAGAGACACTTTGATCCCTTCACAAACAAAGAATTAGCACGCAGGACCTGAAACACCGTTCTGACCTGCTTCACATGAGACTCCCAATCATCCGAGAAGATCAAAATGTCATCCAAGTACACAATCAGGAATTTATCCAGGTACTCTTGGAAGATTAGTAAGAAGGAACATAAACCAGCTCACCCGTGATTCAGCAACCAAACCTCGGGAGCACGGACCCGCTGTGTCCAGGCGTGCAAGATCCAAAAAGAAAGAAATGTCCAGCTTCACCGAGTCCGTAAAAAGGCGATTTCTTTATTAAACTTTAAACATGGAGGATAAGGGAGCATAGTCTCCAGAAACGCGTTGAGCTTCTTACCCATATGGTTGTGCTGAAGTCTGTATCCTCCACGTTTAAAGTTTAATAAAGAAATCACCTTTTTACGGACTCGGTGAAGCTGGACATTTCTTACTCTCGGAAGATGTCATGCATAAAGGACTGAAACACTGATGGAGCATTGGCAAGTCCGAATGGCATTACTAGATACTCAAAATGGCCCTCGAGGGTATTAAATGCAGTTTTCAATTCATCGCCTCGCTTAATACGCACAAGATTATACGCACCACGAAGATCTATCTTGGTGAACCAACTAGCCCCCTTAATCCGAGCAAACAAATCAGATAACAACGGCAAGGGGTACTGAAATTTAACCGTGATCTTATTTAGAAGGCGGTAATCTATACAAGGTCTCAGTGAACCATCCTTCTTGGCTACAAAAAAGAACCCTGCTCCTAATGGCGACGATGACGGGCGAATATGCCCCTTCTCCAAGGACTCCTTCACATAACTCCGCATAGCGGCGTGCTCAGGCACAGATAAATTAAACAGTCGACCTTTTGGGAATTTACTACCAGGAATCAAATCGATAGCACAATCACAATCCCTATGCGGAGGTAGGGTATCGGACTTGGGCTCATCAAATACATCCCGGTAATCAGACAAGAACTCTGGAACCTCAGAAGGGGTGGATGACGAAATAGTCAGAAATGGGACATCACCATGTACCCCCTGACAATCCCAGCTGGACACAGACATGGATTTCCAATCTAATACTGGATTATGGACTTGTAGCCATGGCAACCCCAACACGACCACATCATGCAGATTATGCAACACCAGAAAGCGAATAACCTCCTGATGTGCAGGAGCCATGCACATGGTCAGCTGGGTCCAGTACTAAGGCTTATTCTTGGCCAAAGGCGTAGCATCAATTCCTCTCAATGGAATAGGACACTGCAAGGGCTCCAAGAAAAACCCACAACGCCTAGCATACTCCAAGTCCATCAAATTCAGGGCAGCGCCTGAATCCACAAAAGCCATGACAGAATACGATGACAAAGAGCAGATCAAGGTAATGGACAGAAGAAATTTTGACTGTACCGTACCAATGGTGGCAGACCTAGCGAACCGCTTAGTGCGCTTAGGACAATCAGAGATAGCATGAGTGGCATCACCACAGTGGAAACACAGCCCATTCAGACGTCTGTGTTCTTGCCGTTCAACTCTGGTCAAAGTCCTATCGCACTGCATAGGCTCAGGTTTGAGCTCAGGTAATACCGCCAAATGGTGCACAGATTTACGCTCACGCAAGCGTCGACCGATCTGAATGGCCAAAGACATAGACTCATTCAGACCAGCAGGCATAGGAAATCCCACCATGACATCCTTAAGGGCTTCAGAGAGACCTTTTCTGAAAATAGCTGCGAGCGCACCTTCATTCCATTGAGTGAGTACGGACCACTTTCTAAATTTCTGACAATATACCTCTATCTCATCCTGACCCTGACACAGAGCCAGCAAATTTTTCTCTGCCTGATCCACTGAATTAGGTTCATCGTACAGCAATCCGAGCACCAGGAAAAACGCATCGATATTACTTAATGCAGGATCTCCTGATGCAAGAGAAAATGCCCAGTCCTGAGGGTCACCACGTAAAAAAGAAATAATGATCCTAACTTGTTGAACTGGGTCACCAGAGGAGCGAGGTTTCAAAGCCAGAAATAGTGTACAATTATTTTTGAAACTCAAAAATTTAGTTCTATCTCCAAAAAACAAATCAGGAATAGGAATTCTCGGTTCTAACATAGAATTCTGAACCACAAAGTCTTGAATATTTTGTACTCTTGCCATGAGCTGATCCACACATGAAGACAGACCTTTAATGTCCATCGCTACACCTGTGTCCTGAACCACCCAAATGTCTAGGGGAAAAAAAAGGCAAAACACAGTGCAGAGAAAAAAAAATGGTCTCAGAACTTCTTTTTTCCCTCTATTGAGAATCATTAGTACTTTGGGCCTCCAGTACTGTTATGCTAAGGTAATTCAGTACCGCAATGGACATAGAGGTCAGAGCACATACAGTGACCTGACAATAACCCAAAAACATAGAACGAGCTCTGAGACGTGGGAACTATGCTGACCGCAATCCCTAATCCTCTCCAACCACACTAGAGGCAGCCGTGGATTGCGCCTAACGCTCCCTATGCAACTCGGCACAGCCTGAGAAACTAGCTAGCCTGAAGATAGAAAATAAGCCTACCTTGCCTCAGAGAAATACCCCAAAGGAAAAGGCAGCCCCCACATATAATGACTGTGTGTTAAGATGAAAAGACAAACGTAGAGATGAAATAGATTTAGCAAAGTGAGGCCCGACTTTCTGAACAGAGCGAGGATAGGAAAGGTAACTTTGCGGTCAATACAAAACCCTACAAAAACCACGCAAAGGGGGCAAAAAGACCCTCCGTACCGAACTAACGGCACGGAGGTACACCCTCTGCGTCCCGGAGCTTCCAGCAAGCAGGAAAAAACAAATAGACAAGCTGGACAGAAAAAACAGCAAACAAAATAGCAAAGCGGAACTTAGCTATGCAGAGCAGCAGGCCACAGGAACGATCCAGGAGGAAACAGGTCCAATACTAGAACATTGACTGGAGGCCAGGATCAAAGCACTAGGTGGAGTTAAATAGAGCAGCACCTAACGACTTCACCACATCACCGGAGGAAGGAAACTCAGAAGCCGCAGTACCACTTTCCTCCACCAACGGAAGCTCACAGAGAGAATCAGCCGAAGTACCACTTGTGACCACAGGAGAGAGCTCTGCCACAGAATTCACAACAGCTGCCACTAAAAATTTTGGGGCCCCATACTGGCAAAATTTTCGGGGCCCCCTTGAAACTCTGCCCAGGCTCCACCCCAGCCCCGCCTCCAGGCTCCACCCCACGAACTGTCTACAGTCCCACCGCTCTCTCTTGGAAAATCTCCACTTCTCACCTATCACACATTGACAGTTCCCATCACCAGATCACACATATAGCCGGCAGCTTTTGTTTTGGCCAAAAGATTTTTTAAGCAGCCACCATAACACGGTAGACACTTTTGGCCGGGCCCTACTCTGCTGTAACCTATTAAATATTTGTTAAAATATGCAATACAATTTAGGTATATTTTTATTTATTTTTCAATTTTTAAAATGACCTATAATACTACATACAAGGAACAAATACCACAGCACTATGACCAGATGACATATTACCACCACAGTGATCGAATAATATAAAATACAAGGAACAAATACCACTACACCATGACCAGACCGCATATTACCACCAATGACTGAATACTACAATACTGATCAGTAATAACCCCCCCCCCACAATACTATCACCATCAGTGCCATTATGCACAGGAGATCTGTAATTAGTAAGCAGTGTCTGTGTACAGGTAATACAGTGATCACCAGTGACATTACACACAGGAGCTCTGTATATAATGTATAGGTAATACAGTGATCACTGGTGACATTGTACACAGGACCTCTGTATATAGTATACAGTGTATAGTGTCAGTGTATAGGTAACACTGACTCACCAGTGATGTCTCTAGGTGAAGTCCTTCATCTTTCATCCAGCACAGACCGCCATCACTTCATCCAGCCAGGACTCGTCTCTGCAGGAAATAAAACAGTTATCTCGAGTTCCGCTTGTAGAACACATTACTTAATTTTCCCAACTTCTACATTACACCACATAAAGAAGGCAACATAGTATCACTCTACAAAGTAACAGGACCGCCCCCCATTTAAAACAGTATACTCAAAAAATAAAATAAATACATCACTGCAATAATAATATCCCTTAATTAGCCCCTATGGTAATATTCGCCATCCTAGCCCCCGTGTGTCTCATTCCAGGCTCCAGCCATATGTTCTCCCATCCTGCCCTCATGAGTATCCATTCTGCCCCATATGATCTCCCCATCCTGCCCCATCTGTCTCCATCGTATCCATCCTGCCCCATCTGTCTCCAATCTTGCCCCATCTGTCTCCATTCTGCCCCATCTGTTTCCAATACTGCCCAACCTGTGTCCAGCACTCTGCCCCATCTGTGTCCAGCACTCTGCCCCATCTCTGTCCAGCACTCTGCCCCATCTCTGTCCAGCACTCTGCCCCATCTCTGTCCAGCACTCTGCCCCATCTGTGTCCAGCACTCTGCCCCATCTGTGTCCAGCACTCTGCCCCATCTCTGTCCAGCACTCTGTCCCATCTCTGTCCAGCACTCTGCCCCATCTCTGTCCAGCACTCTGCCCCATCTCTGCCCCATCTCTGTCCAGCACTCTGCCCCATCTCTGTCCAGCACTCTGCCCCATCTGTGTCCAGCACTCTGCCCCATCTGTGTCCAGCACTCTGCCCCATCTGTGTCCAGCACTCTGCCCCATCTGTGTCCAGCACTCTGCCCCATCTGTGTCCAATCCTGCCCCATCTGTGTCCAGCACTCTGCCCCATCTGTGTCCAGCACTCTGCCCCATCTGTGTCCAGCACTCTGCCCCATCTGTGTCCAGCACTCTGCCCCATCTGTGTCCAATCTTGCCCCATCTGTGTCCAGCACTCTGCCCCGTCTGTGTCCAGCACTCTGCCCCATCTGTGTCCAATCCTGCCCCATCTGTGTCCAGTACTCTGCCCCGTCTGTGTTCAGCACTCTGCCCCATCTGTTTCCAATCCTGCCCCATCTCTGTCCAGCACTCTGCCCCATCTCTGTCCAGCACTCTGCCCCATCTCTGTCCAGCACTCTGCCCCATCTCTGTCCAGCACTCTGCCCCCTTCTCTGTCCAGCACTCTGCCCCATCTCTGTCCAGCACTCTGCCCCATCTCTGTCCAGCACTCTGCCCCATCTCTGCCCCATCTGTGTCCAGCACTCTGCCCCATCTGTGTCCAGCACTCTGCCCCATCTGTGTCCAGCACTCTGCCACATCTGTGTCCAGCACTCTGCCACATCTGTGTCCAGCACTCTGCCCCATCTGTGTCCAATCTTGCCCCATCTGTGTCCAGCACTCTGCCCCGTCTGTGTCCAGCACTCTGCCCCATCTGTGTCCAATCCTGCCCCATCTGTGTCCAGTACTCTGCCCCGTCTGTGTTCAGCACTCTGCCCCATCTGTTTCCAATCCTGCCCCATCTCTGTCCAGCACTCTGCCCCATCTCTGTCCAGCACTCTGCCCCATCTCTGTCCAGCACTCTGCCCCATCTCTGTCCAGCACTCTGCCCCCTTCTCTGTCCAGCACTCTGCCCCATCTCTGTCCAGCACTCTGCCCCATCTCTGTCCAGCACTCTGCCCCATCTCTGCCCCATCTGTGTCCAGCACTCTGCCCCATCTGTGTCCAGCACTCTGCCCCATCTGTGTCCAGCACTCTGCCACATCTGTGTCCAGCACTCTGCCACATCTGTGTCCAGCACTCTGCCCCATCTGTGTCCAGCACTCTGCCCCATCTCTGTCCAGCATTCTGCCCAATCTGTGTCCAGCACTCTGCCCCATCTCTGTCCAGCACTCTGCCCCATCTCTGTCCAGCACTCTGCCCCATCTCTGTCCAGCACTCTGCCCCATCTCTGTCCAGCACTCTGCCCCATCTCTGTCCAGCACTCTGTCCCATCTCTGTCCAGCACTCTGCCCCATCTCTGTCCAGCACTCTGTCCCATCTCTGTCCAGCACTCTGCCCCATCTCTGTCCAGCACTCTGCCCCATCTCTGTCCAGCACTCTGCCCCATCTCTGTCCAGCACTCTGTCCCATCTCTGTCCAGCACTCTGCCCCATCTCTGTCCAGCACTCTGCCCCATCTCTGCCCCATCTCTGTCCAGCACTCTGCCCCATCTCTGTCCAGCACTCTGCCCCATCTGTGTCCAGCACTCTGCCCCATCTGTGTCCAGCACTCTGCCCCATCTGTGTCCAGCACTCTGCCCCATCTGTGTCCAATCCTGCCCCATCTGTGTCCAGCACTCTGCCCCATCTGTGTCCAGCACTCTGCCCCATCTCTGTCCAGCACTCTGCCCCATCTGTGTCCAGCACTCTGCCCCATCTGTGTCCAATCTTGCCCCATCTGTGTCCAGCACTCTGCCCCGTCTGTGTCCAGCACTCTGCCCCATCTGTGTCCAATCCTGCCCCATCTGTGTCCAGTACTCTGCCCCATCTGTGTTCAGCACTCTGCCCCATCTGTTTCCAATCCTGCCCCATCTCTGTCCAGCACTCTGCCCCATCTCTGTCCAGCACTCTGCCCCATCTCTGTCCAGCACTCTGCCCCCTTCTCTGTCCAGCACTCTGCCCCATCTCTGTCCAGCACTCTGCCCCATCTCTGTCCAGCACTCTGCCCCATCTCTGCCCCATCTGTGTCCAGCACTCTGCCCCATCTGTGTCCAGCACTCTGCCCCATCTGTGTCCAGCACTCTGCCACATCTGTGTCCAGCACTCTGCCACATCTGTGTCCAGCACTCTGCCCCATCTGTGTCCAGCACTCTGCCCCATCTGTGTCCAGCACTCTGCCCCATCTGTGTCCAGCACTCTGCCCCATCTGTGTCCAACACTCTGCCCCATCTGTGTCCAATCTTGCCCCATCTGTGTCCAGCACTCTGCCCCATCTGTGTCCAATCCTGCCCCATCTGTGTCCAGTACTCTGCCCCGTCTGTGTCCAGCACTCTGCCCCATCTGTTTCCAATCCTGCCCCATCTGTGTCCAGCACTCTGCCCCATCTGTGTCCAGCACTCTGCCCCATCTCTGTCCAGCACTCTGCCCCATATCTGTACAGCACTCTGCCCCATCTCTGTACAGCACTCTGCCCCATCTCTGTCCAGCACTCTGCCCCATCTCTGTCCAGCACTCTGCCCCATCTATTTCCAATCCTGCCCCATCTGTGTCCAGCACTCTGCCCCATCTGTGTCCAGCACTCTCCCCCATCTGTGTCCAGCACTCTGCCCCATCTGTGTCCAGCACTCTGCCCCATCTGTGTCCAGCACTCTGCCCCATCTGTGTCCAGCACTCTGCCCCATCTGTGTCCAGCACTCTGCCCCATCTGTATCCAGCACTCTGCCCCATCTGTGTCCAGCACTCTGCCCCATCTGTGTCCAGCACTCTGCCCCATCTGTGTCCAGCATTCTGCCCCATCTGTGTCCAATCCTGCCCCATCTGTGTCCAGCACTCTGCCCCATCTGTGTCCAGCACTCTGCCCCATCTGTGTCCAGCACTCTGCCCCATCTGTGTCCAGCACTCTGCCCCATCTGTGTCCAGCTGTACTGTTATGACCTGGTGGTTAGGAGCACCCGGAATCACCTGATAGTTAAACCACATACAGAACGAACTCTGGGATGTGGGAACTCTGCTGACCGCAAGCCCTAACCCTATCACACACACTAGAAATAGCCGTGGAGCGCTCCTGACCAGACCTAGGCGCCTCGTCACAGCCTAAGGGCTATCTAGCCCTAGAGAAGGAAAATAAAGCCTACCTTGCCTCAGAGAAATTCCCCAAAGGTAAAGGAAGCCCCTTACATATATTGACTGTGAGTAAAGATGAAAGTCACAAACGCAGAAATGAAAACAGGTTTTCAGCAAAGGGAGGCCAGACTAACTAAATAGAGGATAGGAAAGGTAACTTTGCGATCAGCACAAAAACCTACAAAGACCACGCAGAGTGTGCAAAAAAGACCTCCGCACCGACTCACGGTGCGGAGGGGCCACCCTGCATCCCAGAGCTTCCAGCTAGCAAGGCAAAATCATGAAAACCAGCTGGACAAGAAAACAGAGAACAAAATAAGACTATAAGGAACTTAGCTTCTGCAGGAGAAGGCAGGTCACCAGAGAGATCCAGGAGCGAACTGAACGAATGCAAAATCATTGACAGCTGGACAGAGTAACGATCTGAGAGGAGTTAAATAGAACAGCCAACCAAAGGATAAACCACGTCACCTGTGTAAGGAACCTCAGAAGCCGCAGCTTCACTCATAGCCACCAGAGGGAGCCCATAGACGGAACTCGCCGAAGTACCATTCACGACCACAGGAGGGAGCTTGACAACAGAATTCACAACACTCTGCCCCATCTGTGTCCAGCACTCTGCCCCATCTGTGTCCAGCACTCTGCCCCATCTGTGTCCAGCACTCTGCCCCCCCTGTGTCCAGCTTTCTGCCCCCCGTGTCCAGCTTTCTGCCCCCCCTGTGTCCAGCTTTCTGCCCTCCCTGTGTCCAGCTTTCTGCCCCCCGTGTCCAGCTTTCTTCCCCCTGTGTCCAGCTTTCTGCCCCCCCCTGTGTCCAGCTTTCTGCCCTCCCTGTGTCCAGCTTTCTGCCCCCCCTGTGTCCAGCTTGCTGCCCCCCCTGTGTCCAGCTTTCTGACCCCCCTGTGTCCAGCTTTCTGCCCCCCCTGTGTCCAGCTTTCTGCCCAGCTTTCTGCCCTCCCCCTGTGTCCAGCTTTACTGCCCCCCGTGTCCAGCTTTCTGCCCCCCCTGTGTCCAGCTTTCTGCCCCCCCTGTGTCCAGCTTTCTGCCCCCCCCTGTGTCGTGCTTTCTGCCCCCCCGTGTCCAGCTTTCTGCCCCCCCTGTGTCCAGCTTTCTGCCCCCCGTGTCCAGCTTTCTGCCCCCCCGTGTCCAGCTTTCTGCCCCCCCTGTGTCCAGCTTTCTGCCCAGCTTTCTGCCCCCCCCTGTGTCCAGCTTTCTGCCCCCCCCATAGGGGTGTCCAGCTTTCTGCCCCCCCCTGTGTCCAGCTTTCTGCCCCCCCCCCTGTGTCCAGCTTTCTGCCCCCCCGTGTCCAGCTTTCTGCCCCCCCTGTGTCCAGCTTTCTGCCCCCCCCCTGTGTCCAGCTTTCTGCCCCCCCTGTGTCCAGTTTTCTGCCCCCCTGTGTCCAGCTTTCTGCCCCCCCTGTGTACAGCTTTCTGCCCCCCCCCTGTGTCCAGCTTTCTGCCCCCCCTGTGTCCAGCTTTCTGCCCTCCCTGTGTCCAGCTTTCTGCCCTCCCCCGTGTCCAGCTTTACTGCCTCCCCTGTGTCCAGCTTTCTGCCCAGCTTTCTGCCCCCCCTGTGTCCAGCTTTCTGCCCCCCCTGTGTCCAGCTTTCTGCCCCCCCTGTGTCCAGCTTTCTGCCCCCCCCGTGTCCAGCTTTCTGCCCCCCGTGTCCAGCTTTCTGCACCCCCTGTGTCCAGCTTTCTGCACCCCCTGTGTCCAGCTTTCTGCCCCACCTGTGTCCAGCTTTCTGCCCCCCCGTGTCCAGCTTTCTGCCCCCCTGTGTCCAACTTTCTGCCCCCCCTGTGTCCAGCTTTCTGCCCCCCCTGTGTCCAGCTTTCTGCCCAGCTTTCTGCCCCCCCGTGTCCAGCTTTCTGCCCCCCCCCGTGTCCAGCTATCTGCCCCCCCCGTGTCCAGCTTTCTGCCCCCCGTGTCCAGCTTTCTGCCCCCCCCTGTGTCCAGCTTTCTGCCCCCCCTGTGTCCAGCTTTCTGCCCCCCCTGTGTCCAGCTTTCTGCCCCCCCTGTGTCCAGCTTTCTGCCCCCCCTGTGTCCAGCTTTCTGCCCCCCCCCTGTGTCCAGCTTTACTGCCCCCCCCCCTGTGTCCAGCTTTACTGCCCCCCCCTGTGTCCAGCTTTACTGCCCCCCCTGTGTCCAGCTTTACTGCCCCCCCCCGTGTCCAGCTTTACTGCCCTGGCGCGAGCCCGCACGTCAATAGCGTTAAACAGCTGTAGCGCCGGCCGCCGCTAAGCGCTAAGGGCCCGGTTCAGCCTGCGGCTGCCGGTAGGGGCCCAGTGGGCAGGTAAGAGGGGGCCCGATGCGGGCCCCCTCTGCTCACCGGGCCCCATACGCCAGTCACGGCTGTAATGCCCTGATGGCGGCCCTGTATATATGGGAGATCCAGGATGCATGTATGGGGGCAGGACAAGGGACCAGAATGGATACATATGGAGGGCCAGGATGGATATATGGGTAGGACAAAGGACCAGGATGGATACATATAAAGGGTCAGGATATATATATATATATGGGAGACAGGATGGATATATGGGGGGCAGGACAAAGGACCAGGATGGATACATATGAGGGGCAAGGATGGATACATATGGGGGGCCAGGATAGATACATATGGGGGCCAGATTGATATATGGGGGAGACAGGTGGATATGTGGGGGGCCAGGATGGATATATGGGGGAAGGGCAAAGGACCAGGATGGATACATATGGGGGCCAGGGTGGATACATATTGGGGGGGCAGGACAAAGAACCAGGATGCATATATATGGGGGGCCAGGATAGATACTTATGGGGGTCCAGGATGGATATATGGTGGAACCAGGTTGCACATATATGCGGGCCAGGATGCAGATATATGGGGGAGACAGGATGGATTTATGGTAGAGCCAGGATGCATATATATGGGGGGTCAGGATGGATTTATGGTGGGGCAGGTCAAGGATGCTTCTATATGGGAGATCCAGGATGCATATATGGGGAGGGGGGCAGGACAAGGGACCTGAATGGATATATATGGGGGCAGGATGCATTTATGGTTGGGCCAGGATCGATATATGGGGGGCCAGGATGGATTTATGGGGGGGCGGCAGGATAAGGGACCAGGATGCATATATATGGGGGGCCAAGATGCATATCTATAATATAACGCTGGGGGCGTCACTCTGTCCGAAGCCTTTATAGACTGCGCAAGCGCAAGCGCCGGCGCAGTCTGGGCCTCACAGAGTGACGCTCCCAGGAGATCGCGGTATGCGTAAACACTGAACGCACACCGCGATCTCCACCGGAGAGTCAGGGACCGCCAGGAGGGTAAGTATATTCACCTGTCCCCCGTTCAAGCGCTGCGTGCGGCTCCGTCTCCCGGGTCCTCTGCTGTGACTTTCCCAGTTCAGAGGGCATGATGGCGCGCTTAATGCGCGCCGGCGCCGCCCTCTGACTGAACAGTCACAGTCAGAGGAGCCGGAAGATGGCTGCGCGCAGCGCTGGAACGGGACAGACAGGTGAGTATAGCAAGTGCTGGGGACCTGAGCTAGCGGTGACTCCGGCACCTGACCCCCACAGCGCGCCGGTGTCCCCGCCTGCTCAGGCCCCCAGCACTCGGCGCCCAGCGACGATAGGTGAGTATGGTATTTTTTTTTTTATATATGGCAGCAGCATACAGGGCATATATAATGGAGCATCTTATGGGGGGCATATAATACAATGGTGGCGCAGGATGGCAGCAGCACATGACAGAACGGGCGCAGGATGGCAGCAGCACATGACAGAACGGGTGCAGGATGGCAGCAGCACATGACAGAACGGGCGCAGGATGGCAGCAGCACATGACAGAACGGGCGCAGGATGGCAGCAGCACATGACAGAACGGGCGAAGGATGGCAGCAGCACATGACAGAACGGGCGCAGGATGGCAGCAGCACATGACAGAACGGGCGCAGGATGGGAGCAGCACATGACAGAACGGGCGCAGGATGGCAGCAGCACATGACAGAACGGGCGCAGGATGGTAGCAGCACATGATAGAACGGGCGCAGGATGGTAGCAGCACATGACAGAACGGGGGCGCAGGATGGCAACAGCACATGACAGAACGGGGGCGCAGGATGGGAGCAGCACATGACAGAGCAGGGGTGCAGGATGGGAGCAGCACATGACAGAACGGGGGTGCAGAATGGCAGCAGCACATGACAGAACGGGCGCAGGATGGGAGCAGCACATGACAGAACAGGGACGCAGGATGGGAGCAGCACATGACAGAACAGGGGCGCAGGATGGGAGCAGCACATGACAGAATGGGGGCGCAAGATGGGAGCATCACATGACAGAACGGGGGCAGGATGGCAGCAGCACATGACAGAACGGGCGCAGGATGGGAGCAGCACATGACAGAACGGGGGCGCAGGATGGAAGCAGCACATGACAGAACGGGCGCAGGATGGGAGCAGCACATGACAGAACAGGGGCGCAGGATGGGAGCAGCACATGACAGAACGGGGGCGCAGGATGGCAGCAGCACATGAAAGAACGGGGGCGCAGGATGGAAGCAGCACATGACAGAACGGGCGCAGGATGGGAGCAGCACATGTCAGAACAGGGGCGCAGGATGGGAACAGCACATGACAGAACGGGCGCACGATGGCAGCAGCACATGACAAAACGGGCGCAGGATGGGAGCAGCACATGACAGAACGGGGGCGCAGGATGGCAGCAGCACATGCACATGACAGAACGGGCGCAGGATGGAAGCAGCACATGACAGAACAGGGGCGCAGGATGGGAGCAGCACATGAAAGAACGGGGGCACAGGATGGGAGCAGCACATGGCAGGCTGGGAGCAGCAAATGACAGAATGGAGGCACAGTATGGGTGCAGAACATGTCAGAATGGAGGCGCAGGATGGGTGCAACACATGTCACAATGGGGCGCAGGATGGGAGCAGCACATGACAGAATGGGGGCGCAGGATGGGTGCAACACATGACAGAATGGGGGCGCAAGATGGGTGCAGAACATGTCAGAATGGAGGCGCAGGATGGGTGCAGAACATGTCAGAATGGGGGCGCAGGATGGGAGCAGCACATGTCACAATGGGGGCGCAGGATGGAAGCAGCACATGACAGAATGGGGGCGCAGGATGGGTGCAGAACATGTCAGAATGGGGGCGCAGGATGGGAGCAGCACATGTCACAATGGGGGCGCAGGATGGAAGCAGCACATGACAGAATGGGGGCGCAGGATGGGTGCAACACATGACAGAATGGGGGCGCAAGATGGGTGCAACACATGTGAGGATGGGGGCGCAGGATGGGTGCAGCACATGACAGGATGGGGACGCAGGATGGAGCAGCACATGTCAGAATGGGGGTGCAGGATGGGAGCAGCACATGTCAGAATGGGGGTGCAGGATGGGAGCAGCACATGACAGAACAGGGGCGCAGGATGGGAGCAGCACATGAAAGAACGGGGGCACAGGATGGGAGCAGCACATGACAGAACGGGGGCGCAGGATGGGAACAGCACATGACAGAATGGGCGCACGATGGCAGCAGCACATGACAGAACGGGCGCAGGATGGGAGCAGCACATGACAGAACAGGGGCGCAGGATGGGAGCAGCACATGAAAGAACGGGCGCACAGGATGGGAGCAGCACATGACAGAACGGGGGCGCAGGATGGGAACAGCACATGACAGAACGGGCGCACGATGGCAGCAGCACATGACAAAACGGGCGCAGGATGGGAGCAGCACATGATAGAACGTGGGCGCAGGATGGCAGCAGCACATGCACATGACAGAACGGGCGCAGGATGGAAGCAGCACATGACAGAACAGGGGCGCAGGATGGGAGTAGCACATGAAAGAACGGGGGCACAGGATGGGAGTAGCACATGAAAGAACGGGGGCACAGTATGGGTGCAGAACATGTCAGAATGCAGGCGCAGGATGGGTGCAGCACATGTCACAATGGGGGCGCAGGATGGGAGCAGCACATGACAGAATGGGGGCGCAGGATGGGTGCAACACATGACAGAATGGGGGCGCAAGATGGGTGCAGAACTTGTCAGAAAGGAGGCGCAGGATGGGTGCAGAACATGTCAGAATGGGGGCGCAGGATGGGAGCAGCACATGTCACAATGTGGGCGCAGGATGGAAGCAGCACATGACAGAATGGGGGCGCAGGATGGGTGCAACACATGACAGAATGGGGGCGGAAGATGGGTGCAACACATGGCAGGATGGGGGCGCAGGATGGGTGCAGCACATGACAGGATGTGGACGCAGGATGGAGCAGCACATGTCAGAATGGGGGTGCAGGATGGGAGCAGCACATGTCAGAATGGGGGTGCAGGATGGGTGCAGCACATGTGAGGATGGGGACGCAGGATGGAGCAGCTCATGACAGGATGGGGACGCAGGATGGAGCAGCACATACCAGGATGGAGACCATATACCAATATAGATGCTCGCCACCCGGGCGTAGAACGGGTTCAGTAGCTAGTATACATATATATGGGAAATCCAAGATGCATATATGGGGGGGCAGGATGGATATATATGGAGGGCCAGGATGGATATATGGGGCCAGGACAAGGAAGGACCAACCACTAACCATGAGTGGAGGAAAATTTTTGGTGTTATCCTTCATATTCTCTGAAAAAAGGCCAAGAAAGCAAAAATTCTGCTGGGTATATAAGCTTTTGAGCACAACTGTATTGTGGAGCCAGGACACATATATATGGGGGGACCAAGATGGATATATGGTATGGCCAGGAAGCATATATATGGGGGGCAAGGATCAATATATTGGGGGCAGGATAAGTGATCAGGATGCGTATATATATTGGGGGCGAGGATGCATATATATGGGGGGGGGCATGGTGCATATATATGGGGAATCCAGGATGCATATATGGGGGGGTCAGGATGGATTTTTATGGGGGCCAGGACAAGGGACCAGGATGGATATATATGGGGGACTCAGGACGCATATATATGGGGGCCAGGATGGTTATATGGTAGAGGCAGGATGCATTTATATGGGGTGCCCAGGATCGATATATGGGGGCCAGGATTGATTCATGGAGGGCAGGACAAGGGGACCAGGATGCATATATATGGGGGGTCAGGATACAGATCTATGGGGGAGACAGGATGCAAATATATGGGGGGCAAGTTGGATATATGGTAGAGCCAGGATGCATGGATGGATTTATGGGGGGGGGGGGCAGTAGGACAAGGGACCAGGATGCATATATGGGGGGTCAAGATGGATATACTGTATATTGAGGGCCAGGATGGATATACAGTATATGGGGAGCCAGGATGGATATATATTGTGGAGCCAGGAAGCAGATATATGGGGGCCAGGATGAATATATGTAAGAGCCAGTTTGCATATATATGGGGGGCCAGGATCTATATATGGGGGGCAGGATGCAGGGCTGGCACTAGGAATTTCGGGGCCCCATATTGGCAAAATTTCCGAGGCCCCCCTGAGACTCCACCTAGGCTGCATACTAGCCCCGCCTCCACCCCTCACACCTTCCACAGTCCCATCACCCACTCATAGAAAAACTCCACATCTGCACCAAGTCCTCACCAATCACACATTACCAGTTTCCATCACCAGATCACATACATAGCCAGCAGCTTTTGTTTTGGCCAAAAGATTTTTTAAGCCGCCACCACAACAAGGTAGACTTTTGGCCAGGCCCTACTCTACTCTAACCTATTAAACATTTGTTAAAATATGCAATACAATTTAGGTATATTTTTATTTATCTTTCAATTTTTAAAATGACCAATTATATCACATACAAGGGACAAATACCATCGCACCATGACCATATCACATATTACCACCACATGGTGACCAATAATGTCACATACAAGGAACAAATACCACCACACCATGACTGGACAACATATTACCACCATATAGTGATTGAATACTACAATACTGATCAGTAATAAAAAAAACAACACAATACTAATATCACCATAAGTGCCATTATACACAGGAGATCTGTACTTAGTATGCAGTGTCCTGGCACAGGTAATACAGTGATTACCAGTGACATTACACACAGGAGCTCTGTATATAGTATATAGTGTACAGGTAATACAGTGATTACCAGTGACATTATACACAGGACCTCTGTATACAGTATCAGTGTACAGGTTATACAGTGATCAATGACCTTATACACAGGAGCTCTATATATAGTGTCAGTGTAAAGGTAATACAGTGATCACCAGTGACATTGTACACAGGACCTCTGTATATAGTATGCACTGTATAGTGTCAGTGTACAGGTAACACACTGACTCATCAGTGACATCTGTAGGTGAAGTCCTCCATCTTCACTTTTCATCTTCATCCAGCACAGACCAGCATCACATCTTCCAGTCAGGGCTCGTCTCTGCAGGAAATAACAGTTATCTAGAGCACCGCTTGGAGAACACATTACTTAATTTTTTCCCAACTTCTACACTACACCAGATAAAGGAAAAAAGGCGATATAGCATCGCTTTGCACAGTACCAGGACCGCCCCCCATTTAAAAGAGTATCCTCAAAAAATAACATAAATATATCACTGCAGCAATAATATCCCTTTATTATCCCCTATGATAAAAATATCCCCCATCGTGGCCCCCATGTGTCTCATTCCTGGCTCCAGCCATATGTTCTCCCATACTGCCCTCATGAGTATCCATTCTGTCCCCATGTGATGTCTCATTCTGCCCCATGTGATGTCCCATCCTACACCATCTGTCCCATGATCCTGCCCCATGTGTCCCATGATCCTGCCCCATGTGTCCTATGATCCTGCCCCATCTGTCTACATTGCATCCATCCTGCACCATGTGTCTCCATCCTGCCCCATGTCTCCATTCTGCCCCATTATCCTGCCCCATCTGTCTCCATCCTGCCCCTTTTTCCTGCCCCCGTGTCTCCATCCTGCCCGTGTCTCCATCCATCCTTCCCCTCTCTATCCTGCCCTTTATGTCACCATCCTGCCCTGTGCCTTCATCCCACCCCGTGTTTCCATTCTGCCCCCTGTTTCTCCATCCTGCCCCATGTCTCCATCCTGACCCCGTGTCTCCATCCTGCCCCTGCCCCCTGTGTCTCCATTCTGCCCCGTGTCTCCATTCTGCCCCATGTCTCCATCCTGTCCCCTATGTTTCCATCCTGCTCCCTGTGTCTCCATCCTGCCCCGTGTCTCCTTCCTGCCCCGTGTCTCCATCCTGCCCCCTGTGTCTCCATTCTGCCCCATGTCACCATTCTGCCCCGTGTCACCATCCAGCCCCCTGTATCTCCATCCTGCCCCGTGTCTCCATCCTGCCCCCTGTGTCTCCATCCTGCCCCGTGTCTCCATCTTGCCGCCTGTGTCTCCATCCTGCCCCGTGTCTCTATTCTGCCCCGTGTCTCCATTCTGCCCCAGGCATTTCAAGCGCGTATTCGCCGGCAAATGACAATGATGTCATACGCCGGCGACGAGTGCGCTGATGTCAGCTGCCAGCCTCCGATTGGCTGGCGGCTTTTAATTATTGCCATACAGGCCCGCACGGCAATAGAGTTTAACTGCACCGGCAGAAGCCTGCCGCTGGGGCCCGATGAGCAGAACAGACAGGGCTCGATGCTGGCCCCCTCTGCTCATGGGTCCCCATATGCCAGTCAGGGCAGTAATGTCCTGATGGCGGCCCTGCCTGTGTCTGACTGTGCAGGGACATGGGGCGGACACGCTGGGTCATTGGTGTGCTTGTGCCCTGGATCGCCTGTATTGATTGGTAATTATGGTTCTATATTGACTTTAAGGCGGTCATCTTATACTACAGTATGTATGGTGCTGTATGTACTTACTATGGCATTGAGGTAGGGCACATTAGGGCTCTAATTGTAATTAACCCCTTCTGATATGGGTTTTATATGGTTAATATCTTTTGCCCATTAATGAGGTCATGTTATTTCCTCAATTTTTTTTACCAATGTCCTGTGCGCGTCCTTACTCTTGCAATGTTCCATATTGTATGTTAAATCTATTAGGCTGGGTTCACATTGCGTTAAGTGCAGTCCGCTGACGGCATCCGTTACATAACGGCACTAACGCTATGTAACGGATGCGTTAGCGCACCCATTGACTGCCATTATGTAGCACATCACTAATGGATGTCATAATCGGCATGCGTTAGTGATGTGCCGTCATTCTGTGACGGACCCTCAGACGCAGTCTGCAGCGTTTTTGGGTCCATCACCGCTAGCACAGATAGAGCATCTGCGCTAGCGCGATCGCATAAACGCGATCTTTTTCGGCACTTGCATTAATGCAGTCTGTTAACGTATGCGCTGAATGGACTGCACTTAACGCAATGTGAACCTAGCCTTACACATTTCTCTCTTGCACTTTGGATTTTGGCCTAATTTGGGCTATTTTAATGAATAAAATTGTATTTTTCTACATACTTTTGGACCCTATTGTCATTTTGTTGTGTAGATTTTTTCTGTGCAGGGTCATGGTCTGATTGTACCACATCTCCTGGGCAGGGGGGAGGGCAAAAGAGTATACAGACTTTACAGCAGGGGATCACAAATAATTTCTTTTTTTGAGGTAGAACATTTTTAAAAATCAGACAGCAAAATGCTTTATTTCACAAAAGGTGACATACAATAGCAAGGTGACATTAAGCCTTCATTACCCCATATCCCACTGCTACACTTCCAGATGTGCCTTTTCTGGGGTGGCTGAAGGCAGATGTTTTTAGCCAGGGGGGGGGGGGCAATAACCATGGACCCTCTCCAGGCTATTAATATCTGCCCTCAGTCACTGGCTTTCCCACTCTGGTGGAGAAAATTGCGGGGGAGCACACGCCAATTTTTTCCGGGATTTAACCCTTTAATTTAATAGCTAGACACACCAAATTTTGCACCAAGACACTTCTTACATTACTAAAGAGGAATATGTAATAAAAGAAGGGATATGAGATGGTTTACTGCATGTAAACCATGTCTCATATCATGTCGAGCTTGAGAAGGAGATAGGAAAAGCCGGCAATTGAATTACCGGCTTTTCTGCTATCTAGCGCTGTATGAAATATTAATTTCATATATATATATGATATATGAAATATTAATTTCATCATATATATACAGTGGGGCAAAAAAGTATTTAGTCAGTCAGCAATAGTGCAAGTTCCACCACTTAAAAAGATGAGAGACGTCTGTAATTTACATCATAGGTAGACCTCAACTATGGGAGACAAACTGAGAGAAAAAAATCCAGAAAATCACATTGTCTGTTTTTTTATCATTTTTTTTGCATATTATGGTGGAAAATAAGTATTTGGTCAGAAACAAACAATCAAGATTTCTGGCTCTCACAGACCTGTAACCTCTTCTTTAAGAGTCTCCTCTTTCCTCCACTCATTACCTGTAGTAATGGCACCTGTTTAAACTTGTTATCAGTATAAAAAGACACCTGTGCACACCCTCAAACAGTCTGACTCCAAACTCCACTATGGTGAAGACCAAAGAGCTGTCAAAGGACACCAGAAACAAAATTGTAGCCCTGCACCAGGCTGGGAAGACTGAATCTGCAATAGGCAACCAGCTTGAAGTGAAGAAATCAACAGTGGGAGCAATAATTAGAAAATGGAAGACATACAAGACCACTGATAATCTCCCTCGATCTAGGGCTCCACGCAAAATCCCACCCCGTGGGGTCAGAATGATCACAAGAACGGTGAGCAAAAATCCCAGAACCACGCGAGGGGACCTAGTGAATGAACTGCAGAGAGCTGGGACCAATGTAACAAGGTATACCATAAGTAACACACTATGCCACCATGGACTCAGATCCTGCAGTGCCAGACGTGTCCCACTGCTTAAGCCAGTACATGTTCGGGCCCGTCTGAAGTTTGCTAGAGAGCATTTGGATGATCCAGAGGAGTTTTGAGAGAATGTCCTATGGTCTGATGAAACCAAACTGGAACTGTTTGGTAGAAACACAACTTGTCGTGTTTGGAGGAAAATGAATACTGAGTTGCATCCATCAAACACCATACCTACTGTAAAGCATGGTGGTGGAAACATCATGCTTTGGGGCTGTTTCTCTGCAAAGGGGCCAGGACGACTGATCCGGGTACATGAAAGAATGAATGGGGCCATGTATCGTGAGATTTTGAGTGCAAACCTCCTTCCATCAGCAAGGGCATTGAAGATGAAACGTGGCTGGGTCTTTCAACATGACAATGATCCAAAGCACACTGCCAGGGCAACGAAGGAGTGGCTTCGTAAGAAGCATTTCAAGGTCCTGGAGTGGCCTAGCCAGTCTCCAGATCTCAACCCTATAGAAAACCTTTGGAGGGAGTTGAAAGTCCGTGTTGCCAAGCGTAAAGCCAAAAACATCACTGCTCTAGAGGAGATCTGCATGGAGGAATGGGCCAACATACCAACAACAGTGTGTGGCAACCTTGTGAAGACTTACAGAAATCGTTTGACCTCTGTCATTGCCAACAAAGGATATATTACAAAGTATTGAGATGAAATTTTGTTTCTGACCAAATACTTATTTTCCACCATAATATGCAAATAAAATGTTAAAAAAACAGACAATGTGATTTTCTGGATTTTTTCTCTCAGTTTGTCTCCCATAGTTGAGGTCTACCTATGATGTAAATTACAGACGCCTCTCATCTTTTTAAGTGGTGGAACTTGCACTATTGCTGACTGACTAAATACTTTTTTGCCCCACTGTATATATATATATGTCAGTGAGACACATATATATATATATATATGTGTCTCACTGACATATATACAGTGGGGCAAAAAAGTATTTAGTCAGTCAGCAATAGTGCAAGTTCCACCACTTAAAAAGATGAGAGGCGTCTGTAATTTACATCATAGGTAGACCTCAACTATGGGAGACAAACTGAGAAAAAAAATTCCAGAAAATCACATTGTCTGTTTTTTTATCATTTTATTTGCATATTATGGTGGAAAATAAGTATTTGGTTAGAAACAAACAATCAAGATTTCTGGCTCTCACAGACCTGTAACTTCTTCTTTAAGAGTCTCCTCTTTCCTCCACTCATTACCTGTAGTAATGGCACCTGTTTAAACTTGTTATCAGTATAAAAAGACACCTGTGCACACCCTCAAACAGTCTGACTCCAAACTCCACTATGGTGAAGACCAAAGAGCTGTCAAAGGACACCAGAAACAAAATTGTAGCCCTGCACCAGGCTGGGAAGACTGAATCTGCAATAGCCAACCAGCTTGGAGTGAAGAAATCAACAGTGGGAGCAATAATTAGAAAATGGAAGACATACAAGACCACTGATAATCTCCCTCGATCTGGGGCTGCACGCAAAATCCCACCCCGTGGGGTCCGAATGATCACAAGAACGGTGAGCAAAAATCCCAGAAACACGCGGGGGTACCTAGTGAATGAACTGCAGAGAGCTGGGACCAATGTAACAAGGCCTACCATAAGTAACACACTATGCCACCATGGACTCAGATCCTGCAGTGCCAGACGTGTCCCACTGCTTAAGCCAGTACATGTCCGGGCCCGTCTGAAGTTTGCTAGAGAGCATTTGGATGATCCAGAGGAGTTTTGGGAGAATGTCCTATGGTCTGATGAAACCAAACTGGAACTGTTTGGTAGAAACACAACTTGTCGTGTTTGGAGGAAAAAGAATACTGAGTTGCATCCATCAAACACCATACCTACTGTAAAGCATGGTGGTGGAAACATCATGCTTTGGGGCTGTTTCTCTGCAAAGGGGCCAGGACGACTGATCCGGGTACATGAAAGAATGAATGGGGCCATGTATCGTGAGATTTTGAGTGCAAACCTCCTTCCATCAGCAAGGGCATTGAAGATGAAACGTGGCTGGGTCTTTCAACATGACAATGATCCAAAGCACACCGCCAGGGCAACGAAGGAGTGGCTTCGTAAGAAGCATTTCAAGGTCCTGGAGTGGCCTAGCCAGTCTCAAGATCTGAACCCTATAGAAAACCTTTGGAGGGAGTTGAAAGTCCGTGTTGCCAAGCAAAAAGCCAAAAACATCACTGCTCTAGAGGAGATCTGCATGGAGGAATGGGCCAACATACCAACAACAGTGTGTGGCAACCTTGTGAAGACTTACAGAAAACGTTTGACCTCTGTCATTGCCAACAAAGGATATATTACAAAGTATTGAGATGAAATTTTGTTTCTGACCAAATACTTATTTTCCACCATAATATGCAAATAAATTGTTAAAAAAACAGACAATGTGATTTTCTGGATTTTTTTTTCTCAGTTTGGCTCCCATAGTTGAGGTCTACCTATGATGTAAATTACAGACACCTCTCATCTTTTTAAGTGGTGGAACTTGCACTATTGCTGACTGACTAAATACTTTTTTGCCCCACTGTATATATGATGAAATTAATATATATATGTACCCCTATACTATGTGTAGACATTTATTTTAGCTATTCTATTCTAACCTGTCAGTGTGATTTTACTGTACACCGCACTGAATTGCCGGCTTTTCTATAGAACACCGCTGCGTATTTCTCGCAAGTCACACGCATGGTCCGTGTGTAATCCATATTTTTCTCACCCCCATTAGACTTTCATTGGCGATTTTTTTTGCGCAATACGCTGACAAACACAGCATGCTGCATTTTTCTACGGCCGTAGAACACCGTATAATACGGATCAGTTAAAAACGGCAGATAGGAGCTGGGCCATAGAGAATCACTGTACCGTGTGCAATCCGTATTTTCTGCACCTCTCATACGTCCGTAAAACTCGCTAGTATGACGCCGGCCTAACAGGTATACTCCTCGCAGGGAGAAAACAGATAAAACAGTATAAAGGAACACAGGGGACGTAACTCAGGGGAAGCGGGTGTGAAGAATAGGGTAGAAAGTTCAAGGATAGCAAACTTATCAGTCTGACGACTTCAGAATGCGGTAAGTTCAGGATATGGATGTTGGCGCCAAAGCAGTGACGCATAAGGGGTCCAGTATGGTCCTGGAAAAGATGGCGTCCTGGATCCTGGTGGCGACGGTGATTTCTCGTGGTCCAGTGTGTAAGAGGGTGAACTGTAGTCCCACTGAGAGGGCACTAGGACCCTGTGGTTTTTGCCTGTTGCAGCAGAGGACAGACCATGCAAAACTCCCAGAGACAATGTGTGCTGGGGGGTGGGCTCTAGTGTCTCGTGTGTAAAGTGAAACTAGGAAGTGAGAGCTGAGAGAGAAAAGGCGGGAAGCAAAGGCAGAAGCTGCTGTGAGATCTTAAAAAGAGACTGTGTGTGGATTTACTGCAAGTGTTTTTGGAGGAAAAGAAGCTTTTGAGAGACTTTTTGTTGCTAACGTTCCCCTGGAGAAGAACTAACCTTTTGTTTAACTCTGTGAGAGACTTGTGTTGCTAACGTTTCCTGGAGAGGAGCTAACCCTTTATCTAAGAAAAGACTGAGACTTTACTAAGAACCCAGTACGTATTTGGAAGTCTGTGGATTCCCTGTGCATTGAGTGGAGAAACAAGTCTGGACAGACTGCTGATACAGAGACGGACGGGTTATCGTGGAAGCATTCCTAGGAGCTACAGAAGCTGAGACAACATCGTGAGACCACTAACTAAGTCCCCGGCGTTTGGGCTCGGCATCGGCCGACAAGACAAGAGGAGCTTGCTGTAACTTATTGGCGCTGAAGATATGGACTGGCTGCAGCCTGTGCGGATTCCTGCCTGAGAGGAAATCCATCTCAGGATACGGTACCATAGTTATAGATACCCGGGTATCTCTGCTCAGAGTGTTAAATTGTTACTTTAGAGGTGTATCTTATATTAGAGTGGTGTAAGTTATACTCAGTGTGCTGTTCCAGGGGCTCCCTTGATAAAACTACATTCAATTTACACTTGTTCCTGTTTTTAGTTGCCTGTTAGGTAAATTTCTTACTAGTCTGTTGTAGTATACAGTTCTCAGGAGACCTTGGATTGGCACAGTGATTTCAGCTGCTGCTGAATTAGTGTATCTTTGGGGTGCATCTGCCTTAATATTCTCCATATTACCTTGATTATTTTGCCTTTGAGTAAATACCGTTGGAGATTTCTGCCTTGGTCTTGGTTTGTGACTCACTGGATCTTATTCGGACCTCTGGTCATTACATTTTTGGCGTAGTCAGCAGGATCCAGTGTTTGTCATGGACGAGGGCGAGGGTGGAAATGACCCCGCTGTATCCGCATCCTCCTCGGGGGTTGGGGTTCCCCTGGCAGCCGCGGCGACTCCGGGAGGGTATGTGCCTGTAGGAGCTTTACTTCAGCACATGCCGAAATACGATGGGCGCAATATGGCGTTGCAAGATTGGGCTGAGAGAATCCGGAGTATTCTGCGCATGTGTAATTTGACCCCCGCGTTACGCGCTGAGCTGGCATTAAATGCACTGGAGGGTGATATTAGGCGTATTGTGATGGTGCGCCCAGAATCAGAGAGGGATACATTAGAAAAGATTTTGGAACTGTTAGAGGGGAGTTTGGGGGGCCGAGCGCGTGTGGCCCAGCTTCGGTCCCTATTCTTTAATCGTCCCCAGAGAGCGTGTGAGTCCCTGATGCAGTACTCTAATATTTTGCAAGAGATGTTGAATGAGATGCAGCGACTAGACCCGGGGGCCATGGGGGCGTTCCGGGAGGTAGACCGCTTGCTCCGGGACCAATTCATCACCGGTTTAGCCAATAGACTTCTCCGGGACAAACTGTTGGAAATGGCCCGGGTTGCACCAGAGTTATCTTTCTGGCAGATTTACCGAGCTGCAGTGGAAAGGGAAGAGAAATCAGCCTATGTTCCCGAGGGGTCAGTGAACAGTGCCCAGCTGGAGGAAGGTGGGTCATCAGGGTGGGGGGGAGAGGGGCTGGTAAGCGTGGTACAAGCTTTGCGTGCTGAGGTGAAGGAGTTGAAGCTGAAATTGTCTCAACTGACAGTTGATCCCGCCTCTACCCCCTCACGGGAACCTCCTGCCACACCCCCTGGAACGGTGACCCCGCAAATGGCCAGGTCGTCCTATCAGAATGAGTCAAGCCCTCGCCCACGAGGAACAATCACCTGCTGGAAGTGTAGCCGTCAGGGACACATCTCGCGTTACTGCCGGGCGCTTACAGCCCCAGAAACCCTGTCGCCGGCTTTAAACTTCCGGCCGCTGCCATGAGAGGGCAAGCAGCAGCGGCCCCACCCACACAAAGGCCTCGACGGAATGAACAAGATTTGTTTGCATGTAGTCCAGTGATAGAAGCAGAGTTTGAAGGGCGGAAGATGAGGTGCTTGGTTGACACGGGATCCGAATGTACTATAATGCCTCTAGAAGTATATGAGAGATACTTCAGTCGACTAGTGATTCCAGAGGATGGCCGAGTGATACGACTGACCGCCGCAAATAATGGTCAATTGTCAGTAAAAGGGATCGTGTGGATGCAACTAAAAATGTTTGGTCAAGAGCTGGGGCAGAAAGGGGTAGTACTGGTGGATCACCCCCCTAGAAGAGGGATGGAAGTGACGCTCGGAATGAACGTGCTGCGAGATTTGAATCACCAGATGTATGCCAGTGAAGGACCCCGATACTGGGCCCGTGCGACAAGACACCGACTCACACAGAGAATTCTACACCGTCTAGTGCTGAGTTGCGACTTGCTGAAAAGTGCGGTCCCAGGTGGCCGGGTGGGCCGGGTCCGAGTGACTTCGAGGGCCCCGATCCTGCTGGGACCCAGACAAGAGGAACTCTTAATGCTGCCTGTGGGAGCTGCACAGAGATTGAATGGGCTTGAAGTGCTACTTGAGCCCGCCCGAGAGGGTTCCTCATTTGCCAAGGTACATGTGGCCCGGTCTTTGGTGATTGTGAAGAATGGACGAGTGCCGGTCCGATGCATCAATGTTTTAGATGAAGCTGTTGCAATTCCCGCTGGGACCATACTGGCTGAACTGTTCGTGCCGGCAGAGAAGGTGCCGGAAAATGCAGGGTTCGAATTGCGACCAGACCAACAGTCATCCTGGACATTCGCGGTCGAGGTAGGCCGGACTGAACCTCCTACGGAGGAATGGAATGTTCATGTGATCATGGAGCAGATGGGAGTGGATCGGGAGAAGCTGACCCCCGTGCAGTTGGAGCAGTTGGAGAGAGTTTTGTGGGAACATCAAGAGACCTTTTCCCGACATGGAGAGGACTTCGGGTGTACCCAGACGATTGAGCATGAGATTCCAACGGGGGATACTCCACCCATTAGAGAAAGATATCGCCAAATTCCTCCGGCGCTCTATCAAGAGGTGAAGAGCATGGTGGCCAGTATGCTGGACAACCAAGTGATCCGAGAGAGCCGGAGTCCCTGGGCGGCCCCTGTAGTCTTGGTCCGCAAGAAGGATGGGACACTCCGATTTTGTGTGGACTATCGGAAATTGAATGCCCACACCGTACGGGACGCATACCCTTTACCCCGTATTGAAGAATCCCTGTCGGCCCTGGGTCGGGCCAAGTATTTCTCAACGTTGGATTTGGCAAGCGGGTACTGGCAGGTCCCAATGGCTGAAAAAGATCGGGCCAAGACGGCGTTTGTCTTGCCAATGGGGCTCTTTGAGTTCAACCGGATGCCCTTTGGCTTCGCTACCGCCCCGGGAACCTTCCAACGCCTGATGGAACATTGCTTGGGCGATCTAAATTTTGAATCAGTCCTGATATATCTGGACGACATTGTGGTGTTCGGAACCTCATTTGAAGATCATCTGGAGAAGCTGCGTCAAGTTCTCCGGCGGCTCAAGAGCTATGGCCTGAAAATAAAGCCAAAAAAATGTCAACTGTTACGAAACCAGATTGAATATTTGGGGCATCTGGTGACCCCGGACGGGGTACTACCTTTAGCCAGTAAGATTAAGGCGGTACAAGAGTGGCCACCTCCTTGTGACCTGCGAGAAGTGCGGGCCTTCCTGGGCCTAGCAGGATACTATCGGCGGTTTGTGCCTAAATTCTCACAAGTGGTGAGTCCCTTGAATGAACTTTTGAGAGGGACAGCGCTGGGTCCTCGAAATCGCCCCATTCCATGGGGGCCCCTACAGAAAAAGGCATTTGATGGAGTGAAAACCACCCTAACGAGTGCCCCATTGCTGGCCTACGCCCGGTTTGACACCCCTTTTTTGTTGTATACCGATGGTAGTCTTCATGGGTTGGGGGCAGTACTAGCACAAGTGCAGGACGGCCGAGAATGAGTGATTTCTTATGGCTGCAGATCTTTAAGAGACTCCGAGCGAAATCCGGCTAACTACAGCTCATTCCGGCTGGAATTGCTGGCCCTGGTGTGGGCAATGACAGAACGCTTCGCCGAGTATCTAACAGGAGCTGAGGTGCTAGTCATGACAGATAACAACCCGCTAGCTCACTTAGAGAATGCAAAACTGGGGGCGTTGGAGCAGCGGTGGGTCGCCAGACTGGCCAAGTTCAATTACCGCATTAAATTTCGCTCTGGTCGAGAGAACGGCAATGCAGATGAATTGTCAAGAGTGCCCCTTGGGTCATCCGGGGAAGATGTTGACGAACAACTTGAGGATACTGAAACTCCAGCTTTGGGGCAAATACCTATCTTCCAAAGTGTGGTACACTCAAGTGGGGTGGCCACCGGGATGCCCTGTGTCCTGGGTAAAACACCCTCAGATTGGACAAGAGTCCAGGATGAGTGTCCGGACGTTGCACTTGTGCGCCGTTGGGTACAAAACAAGGCTTGGCCCAGTGCAGAGGACAAGGCTCAGTTGTCCATGGAAGGAATGAAACTCCTTCGACAATGGGATAAATTGTGTGTGGAACAAGGTCTTTTGTATCGTAAGGTGTACCTGCCATCGGAGCTGCAGCATCGGTACCAACTGATAATTCCTGTGGGGATGGGGCCAGTGGTCGCTCGTGAGGCGCATGAGAAGGGGGCCCATTTTGGAAGTGAAAAGACACTTCAGTGGTTGCAGCGAGTCCTCTACTGCCCTGAGTTGGGAGGGATGGTGGCCGACGCGTGTCGGCAGTGCCGAATTTGTGGGCTCAACAAAAGCCCTGAGCAGCCGGCTCCCACACAGTCTATTAAGACTTCAGCTCCACTGGAACTACTCATGATTGACTACGTGTTGATAGGGTACTCTACGTCAGGGTACTCCTATTGCCTGGTGATGACAGATCACTTTACCAAGTATGCTGTAGCGGTGCCGACAAGAGATCAGACGGCCAAGTCGGCGGCTGAGGCAGTGTGCCGACATTTCTTCCAAGTGTTCGGGTGTCCACAGAGAATACATTCAGATCAAGGGGCCTGCTTTCAGGGGACGCTGATGAAAGAGTTGCACCAGCTCTATGGTATCGAGCAGTCGAGAACAATGCCTTACCACCCTCAGGGTAACGGGGCGTGTGAGCGTTTTAATCGGACCCTGTTGCAAATGTTGAGGTCCTTAGAGAGTCAGCAACAGACATGCTGGCCTGAGTATCTCCCCGAATTGATGTGGGCTTACAATAACAGGGTGCACAGTACTACTGGTTACTCACCACACATGTTGATGTTTGGTAGACCTGGCCGAGACATTGAGGATTTGAACATGCCAGATCCCTCCTCCGCCCCCCTTCGGACTGCATCCGAGTGGGTACGAGAGCATCGGCGGCGGTTGAGGGTGGTGCATTAGGTGGTGGGCGACCGCCTTCGCCTGGTGGTCCATAAGGACACGCGACCTGTACAAACAGAGCTGTTCTCTCCGGGAGACAGAGTGTTGGTGAGGACAAAACGACAGTCAGGAAAGCTGAGTGACCGATGGGAGGCGATACCGTATCTGATAAAAAAACAGGTGAACCCTGAGATTCCAGTGTACGAGGTCGAACCGGTGGGGACAGGGGGGCCAACCCGTAATTTGCATCGTAACATGTTACAGCGGTGCTGGTTTGAAGATTCGGCGCCTACCCCCCTAGAGCCAGAGGCCATGTTTCAAGGGGCGGCAGCTCTGAATGATCTTGAGTTTGATGGTGTGCTTACTCCTGCGCCTGCTTATTTGCCCCCTGTGACCGATCTGGCCTCGGGTGATGAGAATGTTGGGGATATGGAGGATGTTGTTGAGGAGAGTGCATCAGGTCAACTGCTTGGTCTTGACGCTGTATCACAGGACATCGAGCCGCAGGAGGAGACAACTCCACTTACGCCCACTAACACGACCACGGAAGAGACTCTAGCTCCCTCTAAGGTCGCACCTGTTGATGTAGGACTCAGGAGAACTACACGATCTACGGCAGGAATACCGCCTCAGCGATATGCTCAAGATGAATTTGAGTGGGACGGTATGTCGAGGACGCCAACCTCTAGTGGGGTGGCATGTAAGAGGGTGAACTGTAGTCCCACTGAGAGGGCACTAGGACCCTGTGGTTTTTGCCTGTTGCAGCAGAGGACAGACCATGCAAAACTCCCAGAGACAATGTGTGCTGGGGGGTGGGGTCTAGTGTCTCGTGTGTAAAGTGAAACTAGGAAGTGAGAGCTGAGAGAGAAAAGGCGGGAAGCAAAGGCAGAAGCTGCTGTGAGATCTTAAAAAGAGACTGTGTGTGGATTTACTGCAAGTGTTTTTGGAGGAAAAGAAGCTTTTGAGAGACTTTTTGTTGCTAACGTTCCCCTGGAGAAGAACTAACCTTTTGTTTAACTCTGTGAGAGACTTGTGTTGCTAACGTTTCCTGGAGAGGAGCTAACCCTTTATCTAAGAAAAGACTGAGACTTTACTAAGAACCCAGTACGTATTTGGAAGTCTGTGGATTCCCTGTGCATTGAGTGGAGAAACAAGTCTGGACAGACTGCTGATACAGAGACGGACGGGTTATCGTGGAAGCATTCCTAGGAGCTACAGAAGCTGAGACAACATCGTGAGACCACTAACTAAGTCCCCGGCATTTGGGCTCGGCATCGGCCGACAAGACAAGAGGAGCTTGCTGTAACTTATTGGCGCTGAAGATATGGACTGGCTGCAGCCTGTGCGGATTCCTGCCTGAGAGGAAATCCATCTCAGGATACGGTACCATAGTTATAGATACCTGGGTATCTCTGCTCAGAGTGTTAAATTGTTACTTTAGAGGTGTATCTTATATTAGAGTGGTGTAAGTTATACTCAGTGTGCTGTTCCAGGGGCTCCCTTGATAAAACTACATTCAATTTACACTTGTTCCTGTTTTTAGTTGCCTGTTAGGTAAATTTCTTACTAGTCTGTTGTAGTATACAGTTCTCAGGAGACCTTGGAGTGGCACAGTGATTTCAGCTGCTGCTGAATTAGTGTATCTTTGGGGTGCATCTGCCTTAATATTCTCCATATTACCTTGATTATTTTGCCTTTGAGTAAATACCGTTGGAGATTTCTGCCTTCGTCTTGGTTTGTGACTCACTGGATCTTATTCGGACCTCTGGTCATTACAAGTGTAGTCCTGGAAAAGATGATGTCTTGGCTCCTGGCTGCGACGGTGATTCCTTGCGGTCCGGTAGGTGATCGGTGTGTCCGGATACGATGAGCCGAGCAGAGCACAGTCTTTCCCCCCGTCAGCGTACAGGGACAATGAGCAACTCGATTCAGGTACAAAGGGAAACTCCTTACAGCGGGTGTCCCAATTCTCCCGTCGGTACGTGCGCAGGCATGTCCTGACTGGGACGCCTGTCACTCACGGTCAGCGGGGACCAGGTACGTTGTTGTTGTCAGTCTCTGTTAACATCTTCCTGCTGGTTTTTGCCTGTTCTGGTAGATGCCCCCCTTTCCCCCCCCCCCGCAGAAGCCTTGACACTGCCCTCCTGCGCGATGCACGTTCCCACGTCAACTAACTGATTTGCCATGCGCTGTGGCCCTTTTATCTTAGCCACGTCCCCTACTCCTAGGTGCAGAGGTTAGTCCGGGGCTTTAAGCTTTCCCCTGTGAAACCTGGGAGACAGCTCTGACAGTTCCAGATCCGTCACGGAGTAGGTAGGCTTGGTCCGGGTCTTCTCCTTACACATACAAAAGTCATCCCCAGCGTGGTCCAGATTTCTGGGACACAACACACTTTTTTTCCCACCGCAGCTTGAGCCTGGAGAATTCCTTCCTCCAAACACACAGCAGAGAAAAAAACAGTACACTACACCCTTGAGGTGGAGATATGGCGAGTAGGTGCCCGCTCATCTTTTACACCTACTCACAAAAAGCCCAAATCTTGGTAACTGCTTATTAATCCCTCAGCACATAGCATGCTGCAGAGAAACTTATGGGTTTTCACATCACGCACCATACAGCGCCAGTGACCCTGTCACAGTGGGAAAACCCCTTTAAGCAAAACAACAATTGGCAAACGTCGGACAATTGTCAGAGTGCTAAATAGTCCTGTAATCACCCAGAATAGATAAACTGAGAGAAAATTAACTTTATTCTCCCCAGCAGCATTCCCATTTCAGTCACGGTGCGGCACCAGCAGGGGTTCAGTCACTGCTCTAAGTATACAGAGTGGCAGCTGTAACCATACTCCCCACCGACTGGCAGCCGGCTTCAATGCAGAGCCAGTATCAGTCAGGGCTGGGGGCATGGTTACAGCCACTGCACTTGTTCTCAGAACAGTTACTGAACCAGCACCAGCGCCTCCCCCGTGACTGAAACAGGAATGCTGCTGGGAAAAATAAAGTTAATTGTCTCCCAGCAGCGTTTGGCTAAAGGTACCTTCACACTGAACAACTTAACAATGATATCGCTAGCGATCCGTGACGTTGCAGCGTCCTGGATAGCGATATCGTTGTGTTTGACACGCAGCAGCGATCTGAATCCTGCTGTGACATCGTTGGTCGGAGCAGAAAGGCCAGCACTTTATTTCGTCACTGGACCTCCTGCAGACATCGCTGAATCGGCGTGTGTGACCACCATTGTACCATTGTAAATGTAAAAAAAAAAAAACAGTACATACTTACATTCCGGTGTCTGTCCCGCGCCGTCAGCTCCCCGCACTGACTGTGAGCTCCGGCCGGCCGTAAAGCACAGCGGTGACATCACCGCTCTGCTTTATGGCCGTCCGGCGCTAACACAGTGCAGGGAAGCTGACGGCGCGGGACAGACACCGGAATGTAAGTATGTACTGTTTTTTTTTTTTTACATTTACAATGGTAACCAGGGTAAACATCGGGTTACTAAGCGCGGCCCTGCGCTTAGTAACCCGATGTTTACCCTGGTTACCAGGGGACTTCGGCATCGTTGGTCGCTAGAGAGCTGTCTGTGTGACAGCTCTCCAGAGACCACACAGCGACAAAACAGCGACGCTGCAGCGATCGGCATCGTTGCCTATATTGCTGCAGCATCGCTTAATGTGACGGTACCTTAAGTGCAGGTTAGTAACCCTATTAACCTGCAGATTAACCCCGTATCTGCAGATTAATAGCATTTTTTTCTGGAGGCAGGTTCTCTTTAATTTCAAGAATTATTTCCTACAGAAATAGATAATCCCTCTCCTGGCAAAATATTCCTGGTCCCACGGCCTCCAATGATAGCTTGTCATTTCATATGACTGCGGCCTGTGATTGGCTGCGACAGTCACATGTGACAACATAAAGTAAACATATAGGTGCAAGTTGCTGTAGCTACAATGTAAAAGCAATAGTGATGAGCGAATACACTCGTTACTCGAGATTTCCCGAGCACGCTCGGGGGTCCTCCGAGTATTTTTTAGTGCTCGGAGATTTCGTTTTTCTTGCCGCAGCTGAATGATTTACATCTGTTAGCCAGCATAAGTACATGTGGGGGTTGCCTGGTTGCTAGGGAATCCCCCACATGTACTTATGCTGGCTAACAGATGTAAATGCCCTGTCAACACAGCAGAAGAGAAGCCGACATGATGTTAGCGGGAGCTGCAGAATCGCTGGCAGGAGCTGTCTTTTACTGCTCTGCATTGGCAAAGATCTGTGCTGGGCAGAACAGGCAGGTAGTTAGCAAATAGTAAAAAAATCAACCTGTCCCAGACAACTCCTTTAATATAAAATTTGTGGGGGTCCAACATTTGGTAACTCCATAATCAACTGTTATGTGACAGCATGTAAACTGTATAGCGCAGAACAACAACTGCTTTGTGGTGCTGCCTGGTACTGCAGATCCCATTCTCATCAACAGGAAACGGCATCTGATTATTTATAGGGCAGAATAATCTGCTACTCTACTCGATCATTTGAGGCAAAGAAGGAAACTTGTTTCCATGGTAACAGACTACAAACCCAGTGTGCGGTCTGATCCTGCAGTCACATGTCACTCTATGTTCCTGCTTCTCCTGCACGTCAGTATAAGAAAAATGTATTGCTAGTGTATAACTACAGCAGTTTCACCTTAATGGCTTTATCCAGGTATAACTGATGGGAGTACTCTGACAAAGCCAAAAAGTCTAAACTAGTTGAACACAATTCTGACCACCTTATCTTTATTACGTCTGAAAAGTCTTTTTCTTAATGTCCTTATACTAACATTAGCTCCAAGACATCTTAGATCAGATTTTAATCTCTATATATACCTTACGTCCAGAAAAAGTACATTAAGAGGATTTAGTACATCTACTGCTATCATTTATGGTAAGCGGAGAACCTCTTTAGTGTCACTGTTGAGCCACTATACTAGTAGATGTTCAGCGTGTGCAGTATTTTAAGCTTTTTATTATTTGTCACATTGATTGTTAGTGACAGCCTTGGAAATAACCTGAAATAAGTTCCGGAGAGAGAAAAGTGATGTTTCCTGTGGTATTTAAATTCTAGTTTTTATACTACATATGCTCAGAGTGTAATGTAAGAGATTCATGAGACATAAACATTTACAATATAAAGTTGCCTGCGTTAATTGTAATTACTTAGCCTGTATTTAATTGAATTGATATTGAAGAAAAATGAGACACTTTTTTCCATGAAGCTTTCACGGTAGATGAAGATTTTTGTTGAAGACTAATATAAATCTATGTTTTATTGTCCTCCGTTTACTGCAGTTTGTCTTTTGCAACATTAGTTTTAGGGCTTCCTTGATTGTGTTTTTATGGTTGGTTGTTTAAGTGATTTATAGTGAATTTGTGGTTGTTGTGGAGATAGAACCATAGCGCAAAACATCAGTGGACTGAAAAGCACAAGGTCTTTATTTGTCCGGGTAATTAACATACCTGAAACATACAGTGCTGAAGATAATGCAATAAAGCGAGGAAAGATCTCTCTAATGACAAATTTACTTATAGATTTTTTGCACACATAACGACCAGTGTCACCATTGGCGAAACAAGGAAGTTTGCAGACCTCATAAAAAGCCAGACTATGTAAAGTTACTGAGCAGTGTGTACCCGAGTTTCCAGGTCAATCTCCGCATATCATTGTGTCCAAGACAAATATGGGACTCATTGTTGAGACAAGACCAGCTTCCCTTGCTCCATTACAGCTTCTGATCTCTATCTGGAGACCACATGGGCAGTGAAGAGACCTTTTTGAGGGAACTCCCAGGATTCTGGAATGGGGTGGCATAATGCAACCGGATCCCTCTCGTCTTTATTACAGGTACAAATTGTCAGGACTGACACCCTTCCTCCAGTGTCCATTACAGGTTAAACCACTATATGCTAATGAAAGAAATTAGTAGCACAGGTGTAGGTGTAGGGGCAGCACGGTGGCTCAGTGGATAGCACAGCAGCCTTGCAGCGCTGGAGTCCTGGGTTCTAATCCCACCCAGGACAACATCAGCAAAGAGTTTGTATGTTCTCTCCGTGTTTGCGTGGGTTTCCTCCGCGTACTCCGGTTTCCTCCCACATTCCAAAGACATACTGATAGGGATTCTAGATTGTGAGCCCCATCGGGGACAGTGATGATAATGTGTACAAACTGTAAAGCGCTGCGGAATATGTTATCCCTATATAAAAATAAAGATTATTATTATTATTATCATTAAATAAATCAATCAAAAACACTGGTGTGATTGATATAGTGTAGTGGACACTGGAGGAGAGGCGTCAGTCCTAACATGGACACACCCGGTGGATTATTTACTCTGTAGCAGTTTTGCTTTTTAAATGTTTTTAATTAATACATATCATTGTTTGTTTTGCCTAATAAATTTATATTGTATTATTATAGTTGGTGACCCCAATTTTTATAGCACACTTCTTTCCTAAATACAATTTGTTCTGCTCTATGGTGTGTTATTGGCTGTTCCCGTATTTATTGGTGATGCCTTCAGTAATTTCCTTGCTTTATTACAGGTACAAGAAACACCAAATAATATTCCTACCAGGGTCATGAAGGAAATCACATAATACTACCGAAAAAGGACCTTCACACAAAGACCAAAAAATAAAAGTATATACAGTCTTTACTGAAACAATTATTAAAAACATACAATAAATAATGCGACAGTAACCACTGATGCAGGGCAGAAACAGTGGGACCCATGCAGGAACCAACCTCAAAAAGAACAGTAGTACAATGACAATAACCGGCTGGGTATAAGATAATGAACATATGTAACTAGGTAAAATACATCTGAATGAATACGAGCCCTATAAGAAGAAATAGGCATGTATGACAAATAGACCAAAGATCTAAAGTAAACCCAGACACATGATGGAAATACAGACTACTGCAAATGAAGTGATAAAGGCATAGTCACCCTGTGGTGTGGTGGGTCCCTGGGTTCCTCCTCTAGGTAACTATGCCTTTATCACTTCATTTGCAGTAGTCTGTATTTCCATCATGTGTCTGGGTTTACTTTAGATCTTTGGTCTATTTGTCATACATGCCTATTTCTTCTTATAGGGCTCGTATTCATTCAGATGTATTTTACCTAGTTACATATGTTCATCTAATATATAATTGCCTAGAATACTACTTCCTGCAATTTGTGCCAACTTCCTGTCCGGAGCTAATGTCCGGAGCTAATGTCCGGAGCTAATGTCCGGAGATAAGTGACGTCAACAGTGTCCAGTGTCTGATTGGTTGCCGCCTGCTGCGAGCGACCAATCAGAAACGTGCCGTACTGTGACACACTCCGCCCGCCATTTTGGTGTGATTTTTGAATTTTTACCTCACAGCAAGTTTCTACTGCGTGGAGGCGGGCCCAGTGACGTTGCTCTTCAAGCTCCTGCCGAATTTCGTCAAAAAAATGATAATACCATTTACCAAAACTATATATATTTAGTTGTGAAGTGGTTCAGTGACATTTTCACACCAATTTTGAACTTTTGTTTGGTGTTTTCTCCATATACTGCCTATTATTTTTGTTCTTTCTTACTATTATTTAGTAATTGTATTATTCTTACATTTGAATAAATAAAGTATATATGGATTCTAGACTCCCGATTCTTTAGAATCGGGCTGCCATCTAGTTATCTTATACCCAGCCGGTTATTGTCACTGTACTACTGTTGTTTTTGAGGTTGGTTCCTGCATGGGTCCCACTGTTTCTGTCCTGCATCAGTGGTTACTTTCGCATTATTTATTGTATGTTTTTAATAATTGTTTCAATAAAGACTGTATATACTTTTATTTTTTGGTCTTTGTGTGAAGGTCCTTTTTCGGTAGTTTTATTACAGGTACAGTAACAACTTGGCGTTACATTGATTTGGTGGTGGAATCAAAGGTACGGCCATTTCTCCAAAGTGTCCCAGGAGCCATTTTTAGAACACAACAAAGCCAGGCTGCATGTTGTTTGTACTAATGTGAGCAGTCTGTGTGGCCTCAACATACTACCATGGCCTGCAGCATCTCCAGACTTGTCTCCCATCAAGCACATCTGGGATATCGTTTGTTGACAATAACAAAGGGATCTGCCAGCACTCCTGGTGATTAACTATTCCTGGTGCTGTCCGCAGCCGGATGTGATTAATTGAAAAGCGGAAAAGCACAGCTCCGTCAACTGCATAGTTTGCACATGCACATGTTGGCTGTTGAACAACTGCTACCATTCAGAAGAATAGGGGTAGATCTGCAGTACCACAGTACAGTTGACGGAGCTGTGCTGTTCGGCTCCATAACTGATCACATTCATCCGTTAATGACACCGGGAAGGGATGATCAGCTGGGTGCCAATTATCGCATTCCCATTAATCTGGAATTGATGACCTATCCCAAGTATAGGCCATCAGTACAAAAGTTCCAGACAACCCGTTTAACTCTTTAATGACAAGGGGTATTCCAATTTTTAAATTTCAGTTTTTTGCTCCCCTTCTTCCTAGAGCCATAGCTTCTTTTTATTTTTCAGTCAAAATAGCCATGTGTGGGCTTGCGTTATGCAGGACAAGTTGTACTTTTGAACGACACCATTGATTTTACCCATATCTTGTACCTGGCTATGAAGTTCAAAGCTCAATGAGGATAGAAAACTAAAAAAAGTGCTTTAGTAAGTCTGTAAAAAGTAGGTAGGAGTATTTAAAACAAGAAAATGAGAAAATGATAAGGGTGCTGTAACAACTCTGCTGGCATCACGGCATGGCCTCTCATCTCTCACACTATATTACCCACTGCTCCAGGCCATGATGTGGTTTCTGTTTCATGCCAGCTCCATATTCTGTGTCTCTGCTTTCTGCATGCTTCCTGGCTGTGTGTATAGGGGGGCAGCGCCTGAACTCTCTGGTTCTTATAGGAATCAGGTGCATCTGTCTAATCTGTTCCTGACCAATTACCAAGAGGTCTCCAGTATTTAGTGCAGCTCCACCCAGTGGACTGGGCCTGTGCAATGTGTTAGCTCAGTTTGTGTTTAGCTTCTGGGTTTGCCAGGCCTTGCTCTGTGTTACTCCCTCTCTGGAGGCTTTTCTCCTTGCCTTGATCTTGTTGTCCGCCCTCCAGGAGGCAGAATATCCTGGTCCCTGTGTCTTTGTCCTTGTGTCTTGTTCCATTGCCTTGTCTGTACTTAGTCTTATCTCGGTCTCCTTGTCTGTGGCTTCCTTCCCTGCTGTGTCTTTCCTTGTGTTCTCAGTCTGCTTTTGCCCCGCACTCTTGCGGCTCTGCCTGCACTGTAGGTTTGTGGCTTTACCTCTGCTCCGCACTCCTGCGGTTCTGCTCTGTTCTGCTCTGCTGCTGCAGTAATCTCTTGCTGCAGCTCCTCTCCACATTCCTTGTGGCTCTGCTCTGCTTAGCTTCTGCGGCTGGAGTAATCTCTTGCTGCAGCTCCTCTCCACACTCCTTGTGGCTCTGCTTAGCTTCTGCGGCTGCAGTAATCTCTTGCTGCAGCTCTGTTGTGAATTCTGTTATCGAACTCCCTCCTGTGGTCATGAATGGTACTTCGGCGAGTTCTGTCCATGGACTCCCTCTGGTGGCTGTGAGTGGTGCTGCTGCTTCTGAGGTTCCTTCCACAGGTGACAGAGTTTATTCGTTGGCTGGCTGCTCTATTTAACTCCACTCAGATCGTTACTCCATGCCAGCTGTCAATGTTCTTGTACTAGTTCAGTTCGCTCTTGGATCTTTCTGGTGACCTGTCTACTCCAGCAGAAGCTAAGTCCCTGCTAGTTATTATTTGTTCATTGTTTTCTGGTCCAGCTTGCTATCATGATTTTGTTTTGCTAGCTGGAAGCTCTGGGATGCAGAGTGGCACCTCCGCAACGTGAGTCGGTGCGGAGGTCTTTTTGCACACTCTGCGTGGTCTTTTTGTAGTTTTTTGTGCTGACCGCAAAGATACCTTTCCTATTCTCAGTCTGTTTAGTAAGTCTGGCCTCCCTTTGCTGAAACCTGTTTCATTTCTGTGTTTGTGACTTCATCTTTACTCAAGGTCAATATATGTGGGGGGCTGCCTTTTCCTTTGGGGAATTTCTCTGAGGCAAGGTAGGCTTTATTTTCTATTTCTAGGGCTAGTTAGCTCTTAGGCTGTGAAGAGGCGTCTAGGTCGTGTTAGGTACGCTCCACGGCTATTTCTAGTTGTGTGATAGGATTAGGGGTTGCGGTCAGCAGAGTTCCCACTTCCCAGAGCTTGTTTTGTGTGAGTTTAACCATCAGGTCGTTCCTGGTGCTCCTAACCACCAGGTCCATAACAGTACAGCTGGCCCAAAATATTAATGCATCTCAATAGAGGGATAAGAGAATTTCTGAGACCATTTTTTTTCTCTGCAGTGTTTTTTGTCTTTCATTTCCCCTTAACCTTTGGGTGGTTCAGGACACGGGTGTAGATATGGAAATTCAAGGTATGTCCTCTTGTGTAGATCATCTCACTGCAAGGGTACAAAACATTCAAGATTTTGTGGTTCAGAATCCGATGTTAGAGCCTAGAATTCCAATTCCTGATTTGTTTTCTGGGGATAGATCTAAGTTCCTGAATTTAAAAAATAATTGTAAATTGTTTCTAGCTTTGAAACCCCGCTCCTCTGGTGACCCCGTTCAACAAGTAAAAATCATTATTTCTTTGTTGCGTTGTGACCCTCAAGACTGGGCATTTTCCCTTGCGCCAGGAGATCCTGCATTGCATGATGTAGATGCGTTTTTTCTGGCGCTTGGATTGCTTTATGATGAACCTAATTCAGTGGATCAGGCAGAGAAAATCTTGCTGGCTTTGTGTCAGGGTCAGGATGAAGCGGAGGTGTACTGTCAGAAGTTTAGAAAGTGGTCTGTGCTTACTCAGTGGAATGAGTGTGCCCTGGCGGCAATTTTCAGAAAGGGTCTTTCTGAAGCCCTTAAGGATGTCTATGTCCTTGGCCATTCAGATCGATCGGCGCTTGCGTGAGCGCAAAGCTGTGCACCATTTGGCGGTATTCTCTGAGCATAGGCCTGAGCCTATGCAGTGTGATAGGACTTTGACCAGAGTTGAACGGCAAGAACACAGACGTCGGAATGGGCTGTGTTTTTACTGTGGTAATTCCACTCATGCTATCTCCGATTGTCCTAAGCGCACTAAGCGGTTCGCTAGGTCTGCCACCATTGGTACGGTACAGTCTAAATTTCTTTTGTCCGTTACTCTGATTTGCTCTCTGTCGTCCTATTCTGTTATGGCATTTGTGGATTCAGGCGCTGCCCTGAATTTGATGGACTTGGAGTTTGCCAGGCGCTGTGGTTTTTTCTTGGAGCCCTTGCAGCATCCTATTCCATTGAGAGGAATTGATGCTACACCTTTGGCCAAGAATAAGCCTCAGTACTGGACTCAATTGACCATGTGCATGGCTCCTGCACATCAGGAAGATATTCGCTTTTTGGTGTTGCATAATCTGCATGATGTGGTCGTTTTGGGGTTGCCATGGCTACAGGTCCATAATCCAGTTTTGGATTGGAAATCTATGTCTGTGTCCGGCTGGGGTTGTCAGGGGGTACATGGTGATGTTCCATTGCTGTCAATTTCGTCTTCCACTCCTTCTGAAGTCCCTGAGTTTTTGTCAGATTACCGGGATGTATTTGAAGAGCCCAAATCCGGTGTCCTACCTCCTCATAGGGATTGCGATTGTGCTATTAATTTGATTCCTGGTAGTAAGTTTCCTAAGGGCCAACTGTTTAATTTATCTGTGCCAGAGCACGCCGCTATGCGGAGTTATATAAAGGAATCCTTGGAGAAAGGTCATATTCGCCCGTCGTCTTCACCGTTGGGAGCAGGGTTCTTTTTTGTGGCCAAGAAGGATGGCTCTTTGAGACCTTGTATTGATTACCGCCTTCTTAATAAGATCACAGTCAAATTTCAGTATCCTTTGCCGCTGCTGTCTGATTTGTTTGCTCGGATTAAGGGGGCTAGTTGGTTCACCAAGATAGATCTTCGAGGGGCGTATAATCTTGTGCGAATTAAACAGGGCGATGAATGGAAAACAGCATTTAATACGCCCGAAGGCCATTTTGAGTACCTGGTTATGCCATTCGGGCTTTCTAATGCTCCATCTGTGTTTCAGTCCTTTATGCATGACATCTTCCGAGAGTACCTGGATAGATTCATGATTGTATATTTGGATGATATTTTGGTCTTTTCGGATGATTGGGAGTCTCATGTGAAGCAGGTCAGAATGGTGTTCCAGGTCCTTCGTGCGAATTCCTTGTTTGTGAAGGGGTCAAAATGTCTCTTTGGAGTTCAGAAGGTTTCATATTTGGGTTTCATTTTTTCCCCTTCTACTATCGAGATGGACCCTGTTAAAGTTCAGGCCATTTATGATTGGACTCAGCTGACATCTGTGAAGAGCCTGCAGAAGTTCCTGGGCTTTGCTAATTTTTACCGTCGCTTCATCGCTAAGTTTTCTAGTGTTGCTAAACCGTTGACTGATTTGACCAAGAAAGGTGCTGATGTGGTCAATTGGTCCTCTGCGGCTGTAGAGGCTTTTCAGAAGTTGAAGCGTCGTTTTTCTTCTGCCCCTGTGTTGTGCCAGCCAGATGTTTCACTTCCGTTTCAGGTCGAGGTTGATGCTTTTGAGATTGGAGCAGGGGCTGTTTTGTCGCAAAGAAGTTCTGATTGCTCGGTGATGAAACCATGTGCCTTCTTTTCTAGAAAATTTTTGCCTGCTGAGTGCAATTATGATGTTGGCAATCGAGAGTTGTTGGCCATGAAGTGGGCATTCGAGGAGTGGCGACATTGGCTTGAAGGAGCCAAGCATCGCGTGGTGGTCTTGACGGATCACAAGAATTTGACTTATCTTGAGTCTGCCAAACGGTTGAATCCTAGACAGGCTCGATGGGCGCTGTTTTTCTCCCGTTTCGATTTTGTGGTTTCGTACCTTCCAGGCTCTAAGAATGTGAAGGCTGATGCCCTGTCAAGGAGTTTTGTGCCTGACTCTCCGGATGTTCCTGAGCCGTCGGGTATTCTCAAAGAGGGGGTAATTTTGTCTGCCATCTCCCCTGATTTGCGGCGTGTGCTGCAGAAATTTCAGGCTGATAGACCTGACAGTTGTCCAGCGGAGAAACTGTTTGTCCCTGATAGATGGACTAGTAGAGTTATCTCTGAGGTTCATTGTTCGGTGTTAGCGGGTCATCCGGGAATCTTTGGTACCAGAGATTTGGTGGCTAGATCCTTTTGGTGGCTTTCTTTGTCACGGGATGTGCTTTCTTTTGTGCAGTCCTGTGGGACTTGTGGTCGGGCTAAGCCCTGCTGTTCTCGTGCCAGTGGGTTGCTTTTGCCCTTGCCGGTCCCGAAGAGACCCTGGATGCATATTTCCATGGATTTTATTTCAGATCTCCCTGTCTCTCAAAGGATGTCGGTCATTTGGGTGGTTTGTGATCGCTTCTCTAAGATGGTCCATTTGGTACCCTTGTCTAAATTGCCTTCCTCCTCTGATTTGGTGCCATTGTTTTTCCAGCATGTGGTTCGTTTGCATGGCATACCGGAGAACATCGTCTCGGACAGAGGTTCCCAGTTCGTTTCTAGGTTTTGGCGGTCCTTTTGTGCTAAGATGGGCATTGATTTGTCTTTTTCTTTGGCTTTCCATCCTCAGACAAATGGCCAAACCGAACGAACTAATCAGAGTTTGGAAACATATCTGAGATGCTTTGTTTCTGCTGAGTTCGCCCTTAATAAATCGGGCCAGCTCGGCTACTTTGGTTTCGCCCTTTTTCTGTAATTCTGGTTTCCATCCTCGTTTCTCTTCAGGGCAGGTTGAGTCTTCGGACTGTCCTGGTGTGGATACTGTGGTGGACAGGTTGCAGCAGATTTGGACTCATGTGGTGGACAATTTGACATTGTCCCAGGAGAAGGCTCAACGTTTCGCTAACCGCCGGCGCTGTGTTGGTCCCCGACTTCGTGTTGAGGATTTGGTTTGGTTGTCGTCTCGTCATGTTCCTATGAAGGTTTCCTCTCCTAAGTTTAAGCCTCGTTTCATTGGTCCGTATAAGATTTCTGAAGTTCTCAATCCTGTGTCATTTCGTTTGGCCCTTCCAGCTTCTTTTGCCATCCATAATGTGTTCCATAGGTCGTTATTGCGGAGATACATGGCGCCTATGGTTCCCTCCGTTGATCCTCCTGCCCCGGTGTTGGTCGAGGGAGAGTTGGAGTATGTGGTGGAGAAGATTTTGGATTCTCGTATTTCGAGACGGAAGCTCCAGTACCTGGTCAAGTGGAAGGGTTATGGTCAGGAAGATAATTCCTGGGTTTTTGCCTCTGATGTTCATGCTGCCGATCTAGTTCGTGCCTTTCATTTGGCTCGTCCTGATCGGCCTGGGGGCTCTGGTGAGGGTTCGGTGACCCCTCCTCAAGGGGGGGTACTGTTGTGAATTCTGTTATCGAACTCCCTCCTGTGGACATGAATGGTACTTCGGCGAGTTCTGTCCATGGACTCCCTCTGGTGGCTGTGAGTGGTGCTGCTGCTTCTGATGTTCCTTCCACAGGTGACGGAGTTTATTCGTTGGCTGGCTGCTCTATTTAACTCCACTCAGATCGTTACTCCATGCCAGCTGTCAATGTTCTTGTACTGGTTCAGTTCGCTCTTGGATCTTTCTGGTGACCTGTCTACTCCAGCAGAAGCTAAGTCCCTGCTAGTTATTATTTGTTCATTGTTTTCTGGTCCAGCTTGCTATCATGATTTTGTTTTGCTAGCTGGAAGCTCTGGGATGCAGAGTGGCACCTCCGCAACGCGAGTCGGTGCGGAGGTCTTTTTGCACACTCTGCGTGGTCTTTTTGTAGTTTTTTGTGCTGACCGCAAAGATACCTTTCCTATCCTCAGTCTGTTTAGTAAGTCTGGCCTCCCTTTGCTGAAACCTGTTTCATTTCTGTGTTTGTGACTTCATCTTTACTCAAGGTCAATATATGTGGGGGGCTGCCTTTTCCTTTGGGGAATTTCTCTGAGGCAAGGTAGGCTTTATTTTCTATTTCTAGGGCTAGTTAGCTCTTAGGCTGTGAAGAGGCGTCTAGGTCGTGTTAGGTACGCTCCACGGCTATTTCTAGTTGTGTGATAGGATTAGGGGTTGCGGTCAGCAGAGTTCCCACTTCCCAGAGCTTGTTTTGTGTGAGTTTAACCATCAGGTCGTTCCTGGTGCTCCTAACCACCAGGTCTATAACACAGCTCCTCTCCGCATTCCTTGTGGTTCTGCTCTGCTTTGCCGCTGCAGAAATCTCTTGCTGCAGCTCCTCTTCATATTCCTTGTGGTTCTGCTCTGCTTAGCTTTTATTGCTGCACTATCTCTTGCTGCTATACCGCTCCTGTCCGCAGCCTTGCGGTTCTCTTCCTGTGTGAACAGGTCCCAACCTGTTCCTTCATTCTCCTTTCCTTCTGGCTTGTTTCCTTTCCTGCACCTCCTGTGTGAACAGGTCCCTACCTGTTCCTTCATACACACCTTCATACATTGTTCCTGCCAGTCTTGCGTTCTCTGCCGTGTTCCTGCCAGCCCTGTGTTCTCTGCCGTGTTCCTGCCAGCCCTGTGTTCTCTGTCGTGTTCCTGCCAGCCCTGTGTTCTCTGTCGTGTTCCTGCCAGCCCTGTGTTCTCTGCTGTGTTCCTCCCAGCCCTGTGTTCTCTGCCGTGTTCCTGCCAGCCCTGTGTTCTCTGTCATGTTCCTGCCAGCCCTGTGTTCTCTGTCATGTTCCTGCCAGCCCTGTGTTCTCTGCCGTGTTTCTGCCAGCCCTGTGTTCTCTGCTGTGTTCCTGCCAGCCCTGTGTTCTCTGCCGTGTTCCTGCCAGCCCTGTGTTCTCTGCTGTGTTCCTGCCAGCCCTGTGTTTTTTGCCGTGCCTGCCAGCCCTGTGTCTCAGCCGTGCCAGCCTACTCATCTGAATCTCATTCGTGTTCATCTGCTAGTCCTGCCTGAGGGCCACACCAATCCTAGTGTTCCTGTCTCCCAAATGGGATCAGCAGCCACAGCCAGACACCACCCTGGAGTAGCACCTGGCAGCTGCCTGCTGCACAAGCCTGACCTCACCATCAGAGGCTCCAGTGAAAACCCAGGCAGCTGTCATAGTCACGCCCCTTCCAGGCTAGTCTGGTTTGTGACACAGTGGGGCCACAAACCCCCGAGCTCACGCCCACCAGTCAGGGCGTGAGCGTGACAGGTGCCCATACTTATGCACCTGTCAAATTTTGTTTGAATGCAGATTGCACATTTTCTGTTAGTACAATAAACCTTATTTCAAGGCAGAAACATTACTGTGTCCAACAGTTATTAAATATATGATTGGTCTGCAGTGTGATCCCTTAGAAGTGTGTCCTTAAAAGTGTGGATTACAGTAGAATTAAAACCTGAAAGATGTATACAGACTGTGCCCTGCTACCTGCCACCATCGCACTCTAACAAGCATCTCTATTCTTCCAACAGGTATGTCTATCCAGCCAGCTCCCCTGCGTTGTCTGTCTATGAAGTGCACATAATTACATCACCCAGCTTTCCACACAGACTTTCCTCTGCTCCTAGCATTCTCATGGTATGCTTTTCAGCTAACCCCAGCTTACCCTGTGTTATTTATGACCTTGTTTACTCAGGCCTGATTGTATGCATCTGGTCCACCCTTAATTCTCTGACCAAGATGAGCAGAGACCACTCCTCTCTGCTTCACACCTGAACGCACTTAGTTTGCCATATATTGCATAGTATAAGTCTGCATGGACTTCAGTCTGCAGTGTGATCCCTTAGAAGTGTGTCCTTAAAAGTGTGGATTACAGTAGAATTAAAACCTGAATTGAACCTGAAGGGAACTGAAGGTAACTGGCCACAGTCTTTGAAAAGAATGTTTCTGTTTGTTTTCACTTTCACCCCTATAATCCTTCACTTTCTGCTACCTCCCCTGATCCCTACACAAAGTAAGGAACTGTTCATCTCCTCTTCAATCCTCCCCATCCACCTCACCTCCTCCTCAGAACTGTTCCTTAACATACAATCCTCTGTCTCCAAGCACAGACAGCCCCCTCACGCCCTCTCCTGCTCCCACCTGCTAACACTTTCTCTGCTCCTTCTTACTGCTGGTGATATCTCTCCAAATCCTGGTCCTCCTCACCATATTCCCACAATCATTTCTACCTCCCATCCACGCTCTAGCACAAACTTCCGTAACCTCTCTAACCTAATACCCATTCACCCAGCCCCCGCTTCCCCAGTCCCACTAACGGGAGCTCTGTGGAACGCTCGCTCTGTCTGCAACAAGCTCTCCTACATCCATGATCTCTTTGTTACTACCAAACTTTCCTTCCTCGCCATCACCGAAACCTGGCTCACCCCCTCTGACTCAGTCTCCCCTGCTGCACTCTCTTACGGTGGCTTCCACCTTTTCCACACACCCCGCCCCAGCAGCAAACATGGCGGAGGAGTTGGTTTTCTCCTGTCAGATAACTGCTCCTTCACCCCAATCCCACTGCCACCCTCTGTTACCCTCCCTTCCTTTGAGGTGCACTCTATGCGCATCTATTCCCCCACCAACCTCCAACTGGCTGTCATTTACCGCCCCCCAGGGCCAGCCACCATCTTCTTTGACCACTTCACCACCTGGCTACTTCATTTCCTTTCTGCGGACATCCCCACTATCATCATGGGCGACTTCAACATACCCATTGACACTTCCCTCTCAGCTGCCACTAAACTTCTATCTCTCACTTCCTCCTTTGGCCTCACTCAATGGTCTTCTGCAGCCACTCACAAAGACGGTCACACACTGGACCTCATCTTCACCCGCCTCTGCTCTCTATCTAACCTCTCTAACTCACCTCTTCCACTCTCTGACCACAACTTTCTCACATTCTCATCTCTCTCCGCTCCATGTCTACAATCCCCACCCCACAAACTTTCACACCCTCGCAGAAATATTAAACATCTTGACCTACATTCATTCTCTGAATCCCTCCTCCCCCTCACAGGCATAAGTTCCATACACAATGCGGATGACGCTGCTGCTCTATATAATACCACAATAGCTGTAGCTTTGGAATCTGCTGCCCCACTTACACATACCAAAGCTCGCAAAATCAACAGACAGCCCTGGCACACCAGCCTGACCAAAGAACTTAGGCGAGCTTCCAGGGCTGCTGAGCGCAGATGGAAAAGATCCCACTCTAACGAGCACTTCATCGCATTCAAACAGTCCCTCACTACTTTCAAGACCACACTTGCCACAGCCAAACAAACCTACTTCTCATCTCTCATATCCTCCCTCTCTCACAACCCTAAACAGTTATTCAACACCTTCAATTCTCTCCTCCGTCCCCCAGCACCTCCTCCCTCCCCACTTATCTCTGCTGAAGACTTTGCCTCATTTTTCAAGCAGAAGATTGATAGCATTAGAGACAGTTTTGGTCAACAACCCCCAGAGCTCTTCCTCCCGATTTCCCAGCCCTCCACCTCCAAAACCAACTTCTCCACCATTACAGAAGATCAACTCTCCACTCTACTCTCAAGATCACATCTCACCACCTGTGCACTTGACCCGCTCCCATCCCACCTCATCCCAAACCTCACCACAATCTTCATCCCAACCCTAACCCATCTCTTCAACTTATCTCTAACAACTGGTGTTTTCCCCTCAAGCTTTAAACATGCCTCCATCACACCTATCCTCAAAAAGCCCTCTCTTGACCCATCCTCTGTATCTAGCTATCGCCCTATATCACTTCTCCCCTATGCCTCCAAACTACTGGAACAACACGTCTACCTTGAACTGTCCTCCCATCTCTCTTCCTGCTCCCTCTTTGACCGCCTACAATCTGGCTTCCGGTCACACCATTCCACCGAAACTGCCCTAACTAAAGTCACCAATGACCTCTTAACCGCCAAGAGCAAGCGACACTACTCTGTCCTCCTCCTCCTCGACCTGTCGGCTGCCTTTGACACAGTGGACCATTCCCTATTATTACAAACCCTCTCATCCCTTGGCATCGCAGACTTGGCCCTATCCTGGATCTCATCATACCTAACAGACCGGGCATTCAGCGTCTCCCACTCACACACCACCTCCTCACCTCGCCCTCTATCTGTCGGAGTCCCACAAGGTTCAGTCCTTGGGCCCTTGCTCTTCTCCATTTACACCTTTGGCCTGGGACAGCTCATAGAATCTCATGGCTTTCAGTATCACCTCTATGCTGACGACACACAGATCTACATCTCTGGACCAGATATCACCTCCCTTCTAACCAGAATCCCTCAATGTCTGTGCACTATTTCATCCTTTTTCTCCGCTAGATTTTTGAAACTTAACATGGACAAAACAGAATTCATCATCTTTCCCCCATCTCATGCGACCCCCCCAACGAACCTATCCATTACGGTAAATGGCTGCCCACTCTCCCCAGTCCCACAAGCTCGCTGCCTCGGGGTAATCCTTGACGCTGATCTCTCCTTCAAACCACATATCCAAGCCCTTTCCACTTCCTGCCGACTGCAACTCAAAAATATTTCACGAATCCGTTCATTCCTCAACCATGAATCTGCAAAAACCCTAGTCCATGCCCTCATCATCTCTCGCCTTGACTACTGCAACCTCCTGCTCTGTGGCCTCCCCGCTAACACTCTCGCACCCCTCCAATCTATTATAAACTCTGCTGCCCGACTAATCCACCTGTCCCCCCGCTATTCCCCGGCCTCTCCCCTCTGTCAATCCCTTCACTGGCTCCCCATTGCCCAGAGACTCCACTACAAAACCCTAACCATGACATACAAAGCCATCCACAACCTGTCTCCTCCATACATCTGTGACCTCGTCTCCCGGTACTTACCTACCCGCAACCTCCGATCCTCACAAGATCTCCTACTCTACTCCCCTCTTATCTCCTCTTCCCACAATCGTATACAAGATTTCTCTCGCGTATCACCCCTACTCTGGAACCCTCTACCACAACACATCAGACTCTCGCCTACCATCGAAACCTTCAAAAAGAACCTGAAGACCCACCTCTTCAGACAAGCCTACAACCTGCAGCTACCACCGATCGACCAAACCGCTGCATGACCATCTCTACCCTCACCTACTGTATTCTCACCCATCCCTTGTAGATTGTGAGCCCTCGCGGGCAGGGTCCTCATTCCTCCTGTACCAGTTATGACTTGTATTGTTTAAGATTATTGTACTTGTTTTCATTATGTATACCCCTCCTCACATGTAAAGCGCCATGGAATAAATGGCGCTATAACAATAAATAATAATAATAATAATATGAAACTGAAATAGCTGTTGCAAAAAAAAAACTATTTTTATAAAACATTAAGCTTAAGATTAATAGGGGTGCCCAAACGTTTTCATATAACTGTAACTGTATATATATATATATATATATATATATATATATATATATATTTATTTATTTATTTAAAAAAAAATTTAAACTTCTTTTTACATTTTGCATGCTTTAATAGTCTCCATGGGAGGCTATAAGCTGCAGTTTTCTGATCATCTTTGCTACATTCAGACAATGATCAGATTGCCTGTATGTAGCAGAAATGCTCACTTGCTATGAGCGTCGACCACAAGATGGCGCTCATAGCAATCTGGCAATGACAGCTATTTCACTATTTTACTATTTATAGCTACAGATGCTTCTCACAAAATTAGAATATCATCAAAAAGCTAGTTTATTTCAGTTATTCAACACAAAAAGTGAAACATATATTATATAGAGTCATTACAGAGTGATCTATTTCAAATGTTTACTTCTCTTAATGTTGATGATTATGGCTTACAACCAATGAAAACCCAAACGTCATTATGTCGGAAAATTAGAATACTTTATAACACCAGCTTGATAAATTATTTTAAAATCCGAAATGTTGGCCTACTGAAATGTATGTTCAGTAAATGCACTCAATACTTAGGCTGGAGTCACACTCAGCGTAAGACAATACGGTCCGTATATTACGGCCGTAATACGCTGAAAGTCCCCAAAATAGTGGTCCGTAGCTCCTCCGTAGGCAGGGTGTGTCAGCGTATTTTGCCCATGGCATCCTCCGTATGTAATCCGTATGGCATCCGTACTGCGTGTTTTTCTCACAGGCTTGCAAAACCGACATACGGCTATACAAGGGATCCATGTGTAAAAAAAAACAAACAAACATATATACTGTCTATATATATAAGGGATCCATGTGTAAAAAAAAACAACAAACATATATACTGTCTATATATGTCTGTATATATATATATATATATATATATATATGTCAGTAGACACATATATGTATATATATTATTACTTCATACAGCGCTAGATAGCTTTAAAGCCGGTAATTCAATTACCGGCTTTTGCTATCTCCTTCCTAAGCCCGACATGATATGAGACCTGGTTTACATACAGTAAACCATCTCATATCACCATTATTTTTGCATATTCCACACTACTAATGTTAGTAGTGTGTATATGCAAAATTTGGCCGTTCTAGCTATTAAATTAAAGGGTTAAATGGCAGAGTAGTAAAGCTAGTGTTTTTAGCCAGTGGGGGGCCAATAACCGTGGACCCTCTCCAGGCTATTAATATCTGCCCTCAGTCACTGGCTTTACTACTCTGGCGGAGAAAATTGCGCGGGAGCCCACGCCAATTTTTTCCGCCATTTAACCCTTTAATTTAATAGCTAGAACGGCCAAATTTTGCATATACACACTACTAACATTAGTAGTGTGGAATATGCAAAAAAAATGGTGATATGAGATGGTTTACTGTATGTAAACCATGTCTCATATCATGTCGGGTTTAGGAAGGAGATAGCAAAAGCCGGCAATTGAATTACCGGCTTTAAAGCTATCTTGCGCTGTATGAAATAATAATATATATATATATATGTGTCTCACTGACATATATATATATATATATATATATATATACACCTATTCTATGTGTACACATTTATTCTACCTATTCTATTGCAAGCTGTCAGTGTGATTTTACTGTACACTGCACTGAATTGCCGGCTTTTCTCTCTAACACCGCTGCGTATTTCTCGCAAGTCACACTGCTGGTCCGTGTGTAATCCGTATTTTTGGGGCTTCCATAGACTTTCATTGGCTTTTTTTTGCGCAATACGGTGACAAACGCAGCATGCTGCGATTTTCTACGGCCGTAGAAAGCCGTATAATACTGATCAGTAAAATACGGCAGATAGGAGCTGGGCCATAGAGAATAATTGGGACGTCTGCTAGACGAGTTTTACGGACGTATTTTATGCGCTCATACGTCCGTAAAACTCGCTAGTGTGACGCCGGCCTTAGTTGGGGCTCCTTTTGCATCAATTACTGCATCAATGCGGCGTCTCTCATCTTCCTCTTGACAATACCCTATAGATTTTCTATGGGGTAAGGTCAGGCGAGTTTGCTGGCCAATCAAGCACAGTGATACTGTTGTTTATAAACCAGGTATTGGTACTTTTGGCAGTGTGGAAATGTGCAAAGTCCTGCTGGAGAATGAAATTTCCATCTCCATCACTGTGTCAAGCCACTCAGGTACAGTGATAATGTTGTTTTTAAACCAAGTATTGGTACTTTTGGCAGTGTAGACAGGTGCCAAATCCTGCTGGAGAATGAAATTCCCTTCTCCAAAAACCTTGTCAGCAGAGGGAAGCATGAAGTGCTCTAAAATTTCCTGGTAGACGGCTGCGCTGAATTTGGTCTTGATAGAACACAGTGGGCCTAAACCAGCAGATGACATGGCTCCCCAAACCATCACTGACTGTAGAAACTTCATACTAGACCTCAAGCAGCTTGGATTGTGTGAAATGCAAAATTTACTTTCATCTGAAAACAACACCTTGGACCACTGAGCAATAGTCCAGTTCTTTTTCTCCTAGGCCTCGGTAAGATGCTTCTGGCGTTGTCTATTGGTCATGAGTGGCTTGACACAGTGATGGAGATGGAAATTTCATTCTCCAGCAGGCCTGCCAAAAGTACCAGTACCTGGTTTAAAAACAGCAGTATTACTGTCCTTGATTGGCCAGCGAACTCGCCTGACCTTAATCCCATAGAGAATCTGTGGGGTATTGTCAAGAGGAAGATGAGAGACACCAGACCCAACAACGCAGACGAGCTGAAGGCTGCTATCAAAGCAACCAGGGCTTCCATAACACCTCAGCAGTGCCACAGGCTGATCGCCTCCATGCCACGCCACATTGATGCAGTAATTGATGCAAAAGGAGCCCCGACCAAGTATTGAGTGCATTTACTGAACATACATTTCAGTAGGCCAACATTTCGGATTTTAAAATAATTTTTCGAGCTGGTGTTATAAAGTATTCTAATTTACTGAGATAACGACTTTGGGGTTTTCATTGGCTGTAAGCCATAATCATCAACATTAACATAAATAAACACTTGAAATAGATAACTCTGTAATGATTCTATATAATATATGAGATTCACTTTTTGTATTGAAGAACTGAAATAAATTTACTTTTTCATGATATTCTAATTTTGTGAGAAGCACCTGTATTTCACAACCTGATGCACAGAACTCTTCAGGATGGTGCAAGATCCAAAACATCTATTAAACTTTCAAGAAGAAGAAGGAGTGTCAGCACTCACCCAGTCTTCAGGTAAATCATTCCAATTTTTTTGTTACCATCTTGGACAATATCATAAAGTTCGGTAGTGTTAATATTGCAAACGCAAGTGCAGGGATTTCAGAAGAAAACATGAAACATGGTGGACAATGACTGTTTTGCGCTTCACTAGTGCTTCTACAGGTCCGTAATACAGTTATTACAGACCTGTAGAAGCGCTAGTGAAGCGCGAAACGGTCATTGTCCGCCTTGTCTCACATTTTTTCTGAAATCCCTGCACTTGCGTTTGCAATATTAGCACTACTGCACTTTATGATATTGTCCAGGATGATAACAAAAAAATTGGACTGATTTACCTGAAGACTGGGTGAGTGCTGACACTTCTTCTCCTTGAAAATTTGCACATCATGAACATGTCTATCCATCCTGTGATTGCCATAATTCCATGAGTTTTCCTGGGTGATACAACAGTGATTGCCTGCCTCGGTCTACTCCAGTAATGTAGACCAAGACTGGCGGAGAGCAATCGTCTGGGGGAACTCTAGGGGGTTTATTAGGTAAATACAGGTTTTTTATGTATTGCCTCCATTTAGACAATTTTCTTCAAATCTTGGAAATACCCCTCTACATATAATTGTTATTCCATATTAATAACTACAGTCTCTCCCTAAAACCAAGTATATTTGAGTATAAGAATTAGATGCAACAGGAAGAGACACATGAAATACAATAAATTTTCTTGGCACCTTATTAGTCCTGGATAAAGCTCAGTTTTACTGCAAATAAGAAGCTTCCCAAAGAGGGATTTCAATTACTCTGGAGCTGATTAACGTAACGGGTCAATGGACACAATTAATTTATCTTTGCTTACATGGTTACGCCATGTACAGACTCCTCCAATGTCTTTATATTCAGTAATATTGGATTTATGCAAAACCAAACGAGGAAGCGTTATTCAGAGGGGGCTGTTCTGTTATTAGGTGACTGTTAAAAAATGTAATGTTCCATGTTGTGAGGAAATATTACTTAACCCCTTTACCCCCAAGGGTGGTTTGCACGTCAATGACCAGGCCAATTTTTACAATTCTGACCACTGTCCCTTTATGAGGTTATAACTCTGGAACGCTTCAACGGATCCTGGTGATTCTGACATTGTTTTCTCATGACATATTGTACTTCATGATAGTGGTAAAATTTCTTTGATAGTACCTGCGTTTATTTGTGAAAAAAACGGAAATTTGGCGAAAATTTTGAAAATTTCGCAATTTTCCAACTTTGAATTTTTATGCAATTAAATCACAGAGATATGTCACACAAAATACTTAATAAGTAACATTTCCCACATGTCTCCTTTACATCAGCATAATTTTGGAACCAAATTTTTTTTTGTTAGGAAGTTATAAGGGTTAAAAGTTGAATAGCAATTTCTCATTTTTACAACACCATTTTTTTTTAGGGACCACATCTCATTTGAAGTCATTTTGAGGGGTCTATATGATAGAAAATACCCAAGTGTGACACCATTCTAAAAACTACACCCCTCAAGGTGCTCAAAACCACATTCAAGAAGTTTATTAACCCTTCAGGTGTTTAATAGGAATTTTTGGAATGTTTAAATAAAAATGAACATTTAACTTTTTTACACAAAAAATTTACTTCAGCTCCAATTTGTTTTATTTTACCAAGGGTAACAGGAGAAAATGGACCCCAAAAGTTGTTGTCCAATTTGTCCTGAGTACGCTGATACCCCATATGTGGCAGTAAACCACTGTTTAGGCGCATGGGAGAGCTCGGAAGGGAAGGAGCGCCGTTTGACTTTTCAATGCAAAATTGACAGAAATTGAGATGGGACTCCATGTTGCGTTTGGAGAGCCACTGATGTGCCTAAACGTTGAAACCCCCCACAAGTGACACCATTTTGGAAAGTAGACCCCCTAAGGAACTTATCTGGATGTGTGGTGAGCACTTTGACCCACCAAGTGCTTCACAGAAGTTTATAATGCAGAACCGTAAAAATAAAAAATCATATTTTTTCACAAAAATTATAATTTTGCCCCCAATTTTTTATTTTTCCAAGCGTAAGAGAAGAAATTGGACCTCAAAAGTTGTTGTCCAATTTGTCCTGAGTACGCTGATACCCCATATGTGGCAGTAAACCACTGTTTGGGCGCATGGAAGAGCTCGGAAGGCAAGGAGCGCCGTTTGACTTTTCAATGCAAAATTGACAGAAATTGAGATGGGACTCCATGTTGCGTTTGGAGAGCCACTGATGTGCCTAAACATTGAAACCCCCCACAAGTGACACCATTTTGGAAAATAGACCCCCTAAGGAACTTATCTAGAGGTGTGGTGAGCACTTTGACCCACCAAGTGCTTCACAGAAGTTTATAATGCAGAACCGTAAAAATAAAAAATCATATTTTTTCACAAAACTTATATTTTTGCCCCCAAATTTTTATTTTTCCAAGGGTAAGAGAAGAAATTGGACCTCAAAAGTTGTTGTCCAATTTGTCCTGAGTATGCTGATACCGCATATGTGGCAGTAAACCACTGTTTGGGCGCATGGGAGAGCTCGGAAGGGAAGGAGCGCCGTTTGACTTTTCAATGCAAAATTGACAGGAATTGAGATGGGACGCCATGTTGCGTTTGGAGAGCCACTGATGTGCCTAAACATTGAAACCCCCCACAAGTGACACCATTTTGGAAAGTAGACCTCCTAAGGAACTTATCTGGATGTGTGGTGAGCACTTTGACCCACCGAGGGCTTCACAGAAGTTTATAATGCAGAGCCATAAAAATAAAACAAAAATTTTTTCCCACAAAAATTATTTTTTAGCCCCCAGTTTTGTATTTTTCCTAGGGTAACAGGAGAAATTGGACCCCAAAAGTTGTTGTCCAATTTGTCCTGAGTACGCTGATACCCCATATGTGGGGGGGAACCACCGTTTGGGCGCATGGGAGGGCTCGGAAGGGAAGGAGCGCCATTTGGAATGCAGACTTAGATGGAATGGTCTGCAGGCGTCACATTGCGTTTGCAGAGCCCCTAATGTACCTAAACAGTAGAAACCCCCCACAAGTGACACCATTTTGGAAAGTAGACCCCCTAAGGAACTCATCTTGATGTGTTGTGAGAGCTTTGAACCCCCAAGTATTTCACTACAGTTTATAACGCAGAGCCGTGCAAATAAAAAATAATTTTTTTTTCCACAAAAATTATATTTTAGCCCCCAGTTTTGTATTTTTCCAAGGTTAGCAGGAGAAATTGGACCCTAAATGTTGTTGTCCAATTTGTCCTGAGTACGCTGATACCCGATATGTGGGGGGGAACCACCGTTTGGGCACATGGGAGGGCTCGGAAGGGAAGGAGCATCATTTGGAATGCAGACTTAGATGGATTGGTCTGCAGGCGTCACATTGCGTTTGCAGAGCCCCTAATGTACCTAAACAGTAGAAACCCCCCACAAGTGACCCCATATTGGAAACTACACCCCTCAATGAACTTATCTAGATTTGTTGTGAGAACTTTGAACCCCCAAGTGTTTCACTACAGTTTATAACGCAGAGCCGTGAAAATAAAAAATCTTTTTGTTTTCCCACAAAAATTATTTTTTAGCCCCCAGTTTTGTATTTTTCCAATGGTAACAGGAGAAATTGGACCACAAAAGTTGTTGTCCTATTTGTCCTGAGTACGCTGATACCCCATATGTTGGGGTAAACCCCTGTTTGGGCACACGGGAGAGCTCGGAAGGGAAGGAGCACTGTTTTACTTTTTCAACGCAGAATTGGCTGGAATTGAGATCGGATGCCATGTCGTGTTTGGAGAGCCTCTGATGTGCCGAAACAGTGGAAACCCCCCAATTATAACTGAAACCCTAATCTAAACACACCCCTAACCCTAATTCCAACGGTAACCCTAACCACACCTCTAACCCTGACACACCTCTAACCTTAATCCCAACCCTATTCCCAACCGTAAATGTAATCTATACCCTAACCGTAACTTTAGCCCCAACCCTAACTGTAGCCCCAACCCTAACCCTAGCCCTAACCCTAGCCCTAACCTTAACCCTAACCCTATTCCCAACTGTAAATGTAATCTAAACCCTAACCCTAACTTTAGCCCCAACCCTAACTGTAGCCCCAACCCTAACCCTAGCCCTAACTCTAGCCCTAACCCTAGCCCTAACCCTAGCCCTAGCCCTAACCCTAGCCCTAACCCTAGCCCTAATCCTAGCCCTAACTCTAGCCCTAACCCTAACCCTAGCCCTAATCCTAACCCTAGCCCTAATCCTAACCCTAGCCCTAACCCTAGCCCTAACCCTAGCCCTAATGGGAAAATGGAAATAAATACATTTTTTTTAATTTTTCCCTAACTAAGGGGGTGATGAAGGGGGGTTTGATTTACTTTTATAGCGAGTTTTTTAGCGGATTTTTATGATTGGCAGCCGTCACACACTGAAAGACGCTTTTTATTGCAAAAAATATTTTTTGCAATACCACATTTTGAGAGCTATACTTTTTCCATATTTTGGTCCACAGAGTCATGTGAGGTCTTGTTTTTTGCGGGACGAGTTGACGTTTTTATTGAAAACATTTTCGGGCACGTGACATATTTTGATCGCTTTTTATTCCGATTTTTGTGAGGAAGAATGACCAAAAACCAGCTATTCATGAATTTCTATTGGGGGAGGCGTTTATACCGTTCCGCGTTTGGTAAAATGGATAAAGCAGTTTTATTCTTTGGGTCAGTACGATTACAGCGATACCTCATTTATATCTTTTTTTTATGTTTTGGCGCTTTTATACGATAAAAACTATTTTACAGAAAAAATAATTATTTTTGCATCGCTTTATTCTCAGGACTATAACTTTTTTATTTTTTTGCTGATGATGCTGTATGGCGGCTCGTTTTTTGTGGGACAAGATGACGTTTTCAGCGGTACCATGGTTATTTATAACTGTCTTTTTGATCGCGTGTTATTCCACTTTTTGTTCGGCGGTATGATAATAAAGCGTGGTTTTTTGCCTCGTTTTTTTTTTTTTTCTTACAGTGTTTACTGAAGGGGTTAACTAGTGGGACAGTTTTATAGGTCGGGTCGTTACGGACACGGCGATACTAAATATGTGTACTTTTATTGTTTTTTTTTTTTTTATTTAGATGAAGAAATGTATTTATGGGAATAATATATATATATTTTTTTCATTATTTTGGAATATTTTTTTTTTTTTTTTTTTACACATTTGGAAATTTTTTTTTAAACTTTTTTACTTTGTCCCGGGGGGGACATCACAGATCAGTGATCTGACAGTTTGCACAGCACTCTGTCAGATCACTGATCTGACATGCAGCGCTGCAGCCTTCACATTGCCTGCTCTGAGCAGGCTCTGTGAAGCCACCTCCCTCCCTGCAGGACCCGGATCCGCGGCCATCTTGGATCCGGGGCTGGAGCAGGGAGGGAGGGAGGTAAGACCCCCGCAGCAACGCGATCACATCGCTATCCCGTCCAGGGTCAGATAAGCCCAGGGCACCTCGACGGGATAGTACGTCTAAGGTCACAGAGGGGTTAAAGGGGTATTCCATTCATAAACATATATGGCGTATCCACGGGATATGCTACAAAATGCAGGATACGTCTTGGTTCCACATCTGGGACCCTCACCTGTTGGGAGATAAGGAAGGTCACAGGATTCAGACAAGATGCTTTCCTGTTTGTGTGTCCATTGGGATCTGGGGGAGTTCTACAAAAAGGCAAACAAGTAGCACATCTACCTGACCATTGACTTCTAAGGGATTCATGGGATTCAGTTTTTTCAACAGTTGGCATATTATTGATAGGGCAGTTTTTGGTAAAATTTCGGTCTGTAGGCAGGGACATACTCAAACACACCACAACTAAAGTTTAAAAAAAAAAAAAAGATAGGAAAAGAAAAAGGATTGGAGCATGTAGAGATTTGATTGCATGTCTTCAGACTTCATGCCCTTCTTCTGAATTGTACACAGCTCGGCCATTGCAAGATTTTCAAGAAAGACTCATAAAGTGAACCTGACAGCTGTTACATGCTGCCTGATTCAAGGCCAGCATGTATCAGGCATTGGCTGTATGATTGTAGTAAAGGTGTATCTAGGTTTTCTGGGCCCCGGGGCAAGAATTCAGTTTGACCCCCCCCCCCCAAGCAGATATGCGATTTGCACACTTAGGCCGGTGTCACACTTGCGAGTGCAATGCAAGAAACTGGCGTGAGTCTCTCGCATTAATACTCGGCACTGCCGCGGCGCCGGTACTCAGGACCGGAGTGTGCGTCTGCATATATTTCTATGCAGCTGAATGCTCCGATCTGAACTGGTGGCGGCAGAGTTCCTCACATTGCACACGCAAACGTGACACCAGCCTTAGTCAAGTCCCGACAAGCGCCTCTCCCTAATTCAATGTTCAGTGAAAAACTGAGAGAAGCAGGAAGTGAAGATCATTGACACGTGACCATAAATATGAAAATCACATATGAGAGAAGCGGCCATGTGATAACTGCTGGAACCAAATTACAAATATCTTGTTAAATAATCAATGTTGAACCAGGGTAACCATTAATGTACTAAATCATATAATACCCCATAAACCACTTTTATTAATAAATTATTAAATTATTAAAATACCACCATCCTGTGGTAATCCCAAATAAACAAAACACACCGTGAACAAACTGGTATAGGGATAGGTGTTCCTGCACTAATACCTAAACTGGTACCTGCCTGTCTGCGGGGGTTGGCGCCCTAGGGGGAACGTTGCGGCGCCCCCCACTCTGCTGAATTCTGACAGTGAGTATATTACACTCTTTTAGGATTGGCACACTACAGGGCTTCATTTTATAATTAAAGGGTTTTTCCAGGTTTGACATGAAAGTCTGCAGTCACAATAGGTGACTGCAGGCTTCTGAATTCTCACAGTGCATGCACTGCACATTTTTAAAATTCTCCCTTGCACAAGTATGTGATTTGTATACTTCTGGCCACATTTCAACTAGACATGTCTGGCCTCGCTCAATTCATTTTCATTGAGTGAGGCCACGAATGTCTAGTCGGCATGTGACCACATGTAGGCAAATCGTTGACACGAGAGAATCCTGACAGCGTGCAGTACGCACTGTGAGAATTCAGAAGTCTGCAGTCACATAGAATGACTTCAGACTCATCACAAATTTAGACATCTCATTTAGTGCTCCTAACATAAATACAAATATTAAAATTAGTCAGTATCACAAAAAAAGTAATAATAATCTTTATTTATATAGCGCCAACATATTCCGCAGTGCTTTACAGTTTAACAGTTTCAAACACAAACAGTAACAACGTTAACAATACAATAATTAAAGCGAAATAAAACGACCCTGCTCGTGAGAGCTTACAATCTACAATGAGGTGGGGAAATGCAAAGTACAGGTGTGTATTTACAATGATGTATTTACAATGATGGTCCAGCCATCTTCAGGGGGTGGGGTATATATGGAGATAGTGAATGGGCTACACACACACAAACATAAAATGACTTTGATTACTGAATGTGATAGGCCACTCTGAACAGATGTGTTTTGAGCGAGCGCCTAAAACTATGCAAATTGTGGGTGGTCCTAATATATTGGGGTAGAGCATTCCAGAGGATTGGCGCAGCATGGGAGAAGTCTTGGAGTCGGGAGTGGGAGGTACGGATTAGTGCAGAGGTTAGTCGAAAGTCATTTGCAGAGCACAGCGGTCGGTTAGGCCGATAGACAGAAATGAGGGAGGAGATGTATGGGGGTGCCGCCCTGTGGAGAGCTTTGTGGGTGAGAACAAGTACTTTGAATTGTATCCTGTAATGAATCCTGGCAAAGAGCGGACAAGTCCGAGTAACGATTAGCCTGATGGACGACCCTGGCTGCTGCATTAAGGATAGACTGGAGAGGGGAAAGGCGAGTAAGGGGGAGGCCAATTAGTAGAGCATTACAGTAGTCTAAGTGGGAGTGGATCAGGGCGACAGTGAGGGTTTTTGTTGTTTCCATGGTGAGAAAAGGGCGGATTCTAGAGAAGTTCTTTAGGTGTAAGCGGCACGAGCGGGTAAGAGATTGTATATGGGAGGTGAAGGAGAGATCGGAGTCAAACATAGCACCCAGACAGCGCGCCTGCTGCCGGGGTGTTATTATGGTGCCACCCACGGAGAGGGAAATGTCAGATTTAGGGAGGTTAGTAGATGGCGCGAGCAGAAGAAGTTCAGTTTTGGAGAGGTTGAGTTTCAGATAGAGAGCGGACATGATGTTGGAGACTGCAGACAGACAGCCAGTAGCGTTCTGTAGTACAGGGGGGGTAAGGTCAGGGGAGGATGTGTATAGTTGTGTGTCATCGGCATAAAGATGGTACTGAAAGCCAAATCTGCTGATGGTCTGTCCAATTGGGGCCGTGTAGAGAAAGAAGAGAAGGGTGCCAAGAACTGAGCCCTGAGGTACCCCAACAGTGAGAGGAGGAGGAGATGAAGTGGAGCCAGAGAACAGAACACTGAAGGAGCGGTCAGGCAGATAGGAGGAGAACCAGGAGAGAGCAGTGTCCTTAATGCCTAGTGACGGGAGCCTAGAGAGAAGGAGAGGGTGGTCAACAGTGTCGAAAGCTGCAGAAAGGTCGAGAAGAATGAGCAGAGAGTGGTCCCTGTTACGTTTTGCAGTCAGAAGGTCATTGGTCACTTTGATGAGTGCAGTTTCTGTCGAATGTAGGGGGCGTAAACCGGACTTTGAAGGGTCTAGTAGGGAGTGAGTGGAAAGGTAACGGGTAAGGCGGGAGTATATTAGTCGCTCCAAGAGTTTAGAGATGAAGGGGAGATTGGAGACTGGTCTGTAGTTGTTTGTGCAGGATGGGTCGAGGGTGGGTTTATTTAGTAATGGAGTAATGATAGAGTGTTTGAAGGAGGAGGGGAAAATGCCAGAGGAGAGGGAGAGATTAAAGATTGTAGTTAGGTGAGTTGTGACGACTGGAGAGAGAGACTGGAGGAGATGTGAGGGAATGGGGTCGGTGGTGCATGTAGTCGGACGAGAAGAGGAGCCTGGAGACTTCTTCTTCTGTGATGGGATCGAATGTGGAGAGTGAGCCAGGGGAAATGCAGGGAGGGATGGGAGTCATTGAATTTGGTGATTGGGAGCGGATTTCCTGATGGATATTGTCTATTTTCTCTATAAAGTGGGAGGCAAGGTCATCAGCACAAATGTCTGTGATAGGGGCTTGTGCTTTTGGCCTGAGGAGGGAGTGAAAGGTGTCAAAAAGTTTCTTGGGGTTATTGGATAGTGAGGAGATCAGGGTGGTGAAGTAGGTCTGTTTGGCGAGGTGAAGGGCAGAATTATAGGTCCTTAACATAAATTTGAAGTGTATGAAGTCTTCTGGTGTGCGTGTTTTCCTCCATAAGCGTTCAGCACACCTAAAGCATTGCTATAGAAATCGGGTTTGCGATGTGAGCCAGGGCTGTTTCACTCTGTGTTTGGAGGTTCTGAGGGTGAGGGGAGCTACTTGGTCTAGGGTGCTTCTAAGAGTGTCATTGAAGTGATGTACGGTCAGATCAGGACAGGAAAAAGAAGAGATTGGGGACAATGATGAGCGTAGGGAGTCTGAAAGTGTATGAGGGTTAATGGCATGTAGATTTCTGACTGAATGGTAGGTAGGAGGGTGCTGGGGTGAGCGAGGATTTGTGAGTGTGAAAGAGAGAATGTTGTGGTCAGAGAGGGGAAGCGGTGAGTTATCAAGGTAGGAAATTGAGCAGAGCCGGGCGAAAACCAGGTCCAGGGTGTTACCGTCTTTGTGTGTTTCAGAGGTTGAGAGCTGTGAGAGGCCAAGAGAAGTGGTTAGTGATAGAAGCTGGGATGCAGATGTGGAAGTGGGGCTGTTTATGGGGATGTTGAAGTCTCCCAGGATAAGGGTTGGTAGTTCTGAGGACATGAAGTGCGGCAGCCAGGCAGAGAAATGGTCCAGGAAGTGGGTGGGTGAGCCTGGGGGCCGGTATATGACTGCTACTCTGAGGGAGAGGGGACGGAAGAGCCTGATGGTGTGGACCTCAAAAGAAGGGAATGAGAGTGATGGAACTGGGGGTATAACCTGGAATGTGCATTGTGTGGACAAGAGTATGCCGACTCCACCACCAGGTCTGTTTGTGGGTCTCGGGGAATGGGAGAATTGTAAGCCACCATGGGAAATTGCAGCAGGAGAGACAGTGTCAGAATCCTGAATCCAGGTTTCCGTGAGGGCCAGCAGATTCAGAGAGTTTTTCAGAAAGTAATTGTGAAGGAAAGGAAGCTTGTTGCAAACAGACCGTGGATTCCCAAGGGCACAATTAAAAGAAGGAGAAGAAGGAGTGCAAATAATATTAGTAAGATTATTAAGGTTTCGATGTGAGGTAGGGTAGGGGTTGAGGATGGGGGATGGGGGACCGGGGTTGGGGGAGATGGAGCGCCCCCAGAGGCAGGGCCGTGGGGTACTCGATACCGGTCCTCTCTGTCTCGGTCCTGGGGTTGTCACGGTGGCTGGACCCGGTCTGTGACCCTGCTAAGGGGCGTCCAATGAAAGGTTATGCGAGTTTGTCAATGTTTCGTGACACCACCTGTGGTGTTCGGTCAGGGTGACCGACGCTGCTTGGGGCCCACTGGGGTGGTGTTATGGCAGCTAGATGGTATACCTTCCCACAGGTGAAGTATATCCCCAGGGCTTCCCAGTCGTATAGGTAACATAGTAACATAGTAACATAGTTAGTAAGGCCGAAAAAAGACATTTGTCCATCCAGTTCAGCCTATATTCCATCATAATAAATACCCAGATCTACGTCCTTCTACAGAACCTAATAATTGTATGATACAATATTGTTCTGCTCCAGGAAGACATCCAGGCCTCTCTTGAACCCCTCGACTGAGTTCGCCATCACCACCTCCTCAGGCAAGCAATTCCAGATTCTCACTGCCCTAACAGTAAAGAATCCTCTTCTATGTTGGTGGAAAAACCTTCTCTCCTCCAGACGCAAAGAATGCCCCCTTGTGCCCGTCACCTTCCTTGGTATAAACAGATCCTCAGCGAGATATTTGTATTGTCCCCTTATATACTTATACATGGTTATTAGATCGCCCCTCAGTCGTCTTTTTTCTAGACTAAATAATCCTAATTTCGCTAATCTATCTGGGTATTGTAGTTCTCCCATCCCCTTTATTAATTTTGTTGCCCTCCTTTGTACTCTCTCTAGTTCCATTATATCCTTCCTGAGCACCGGTGCCCAAAACTGGACACAGTACTCCATGTGCGGTCTAACTAGGGATTTGTACAGAGGCAGTATAATGCTCTCATCATGTGTATCCAGACCTCTTTTAATGCACCCCATGATCCTGTTTGCCTTGGCAGCTGCTGCCTGGCACTGGCTGCTCCAGGTAAGTTTATCATTAACTAGGATCCCCAAGTCCTTCTCCCTGTCAGATTTACCCAGTGGTTTCCCGTTCAGTGTGTAATGGTGATATTGATTCCCTCTTCCCATGTGTATAACCTTACATTTATCATTGTTAAACCTCATCTGCCACCTTTCAGCCCAAGTTTCCAACTTATCCAGATCCATCTGTAGCAGAATACTATCTTCTCTTGTATTAACTGCTTTACATAGTTTTGTATCATCTGCAAATATCGATATTTTACTGTGTAAACCTTTTACCAGATCATTAATGAATATGTTGAAGAGAACAGGTCCCAATACTGACCCCTGCGGTACCCCACTGGTCACAGCGACCCAGTTAGAGACTATACCATTTATAACCACCCTCTGCTTTCTATCACTAAGCCAGTTACTAACCCATTTACACACATTTTCCCCCAGACCAAGCATTCTCATTTTGTGTACCAACCTCTTGTGCGGCACGGTATCAAACGCTTTGGAAAAATCGAGATATACCACGTCCAATGACTCACCGTGGTCCAGCCTATAGCTTACCTCTTCATAAAAACTGATTAGATTGGTTTGACAGGAGCGATTTCTCATAAACCCATGCTGATATGGAGTTAAACAGTTATTCTCATTGAGATAATCCAGAATAACATCCCTCAGAAACCCTTCAAATATTTTACCAACAATAGAGGTTAGACTTACTGGCCTATAATTTCCAGGTTCACTTTTAGAGCCCTTTTTGAATATTGGCACCACATTTGCTATGCGCCAATCCTGCGGAACAGACCCTGTCGCTATAGAGTCCCTAAAAATAAGAAATAATGGTTTATCTATTACATTACTTAGTTCTCTTAGTACTCGTGGGTGTATGCCATCCGGACCCGGAGATTTATCTATTTTAATCTTATTTAGCCGGTTTCGCACCTCTTCTTGGGTTAGATTGGTGACCCTTAATATAGGGTTTTCATTGTTTCTTGGGATTTCACCTAGCATTTCATTTTCCACCGTGAATACCGTGGAGAAGAAGGTGTTTAATATGTTAGCTTTTTCCTCGTCATCTACAACCATTCTTTCCTCACTATTTTTTAAGGGGCCTACATTTTCAGTTTTTATTCTTTTACTATTGATATAGTTGAAGAACAGTTTGGGATTAGTTTTACTCTCCTTAGCAATGTGCTTCTCTGTTTCCTTTTTGGCAGCTTTAATTAGTTTTTTAGATAAAGTATTTTTCTCCCTATAGTTTTTTAGAGCTTCAATGGTGCCATCCTGCTTTAGTAGTGCAAATGCTTTCTTTTTACTGTTAATTGCCTGTCTTACTTCTTTGTTTAGCCACATTGGGTTTTTCCTATTTCTAGTCCTTTTATTCCCACAAGGTATAAACCGCTTACACTGCCTATTTAGGATGTTCTTAAACATTTCCCATTTATTATCTGTATTCTTATTTCTGAGGATACTGTCCCAGTCTACCAGATTAAGGGCATCTCTAAGCTGTTCAAACTTTGCCTTCCTAAAGTTCAATGTTTTTGTGACTCCCTGACAAGTCCCCCTAGTGAAAGACAGGTGAAACTGCACAATATTGTGGTCGCTATTTCCTAAATGCCCGACCGCCTGCAGATTTGTTATTCTGTCAGGTCTATTAGATAGTATTAGGTCTAAAAGTGCTGCTCCTCTGGTTGGATTCTGCACCAATTGTGAAAGATAATTTTTCTTGGTTATTAGCAGAAACCTGTTGCCTTTATGGGTTTCACAGGTTTCTGTTTCCCAGTTAATATCCGGGTAGTTAAAGTCCCCCATAACCAGGACCTCATTATGGGTTGCAGCTTCATCTATCTGCTTTAGAAGTAGACTTTCCATGCTTTCTGTTATATTTGGGGGTTTGTAACAGACCCCAATGAGAATTTTGTTACCATTTTTCCCTCCATGAATTTCAACCCATATGGACTCGACATCCTCATTCCCTTCGCTAATATCCTCCCTTAAAGTGGACTTTAGACAAGACTTTACATAGAGACAAACCCCTCCTCCTCTCCGATTTTTACGATCCTTTCTAAACAGACTGTAACCCTGTAAGTTGACTGCCCAGTCATAGCTTTCATCTAACCATGTCTCGGTTATTCCCACTATGTCAAAGTTACCTGTAGATATTTCTGCTTCTAGTTCTTCCATCTTGATTGTCAGGCTTCTGGCGTTTGCGAGCATGCAGTTTAGAGGATTTTGTTTTGTTCCAATCTCCTCACTGTGGATTGTTTTAGAAATGTTCTTACCTCCCTTCAGAGTATGTTTTCCTGGGTCGTCTTTGTTTGAGTCTAATGTTTTTCTTCCCGTCCCCTCTTCTTCTAGTTTAACGCCCTCCTGATGAGTGTAGCGAGTCTTCTGGCGAATGTGTGTTTCCCAGGTTTGTTGAGGTGTAGTCCGTCTCTGGCGAGGAGTCCATCATACCAGTAATTCACACCGTGGTCCAGGAATCCGAATCCTTGTTGTCTGCACCATCGTCTTAGCCAGTTGTTTGCATCAAGGATCCTGTTCCATCTCCTGGTGCCATGCCCGTCTACTGGAAGGATAGAAGAAAAAACTACCTGTGCATCCAGTTCCTTTACTTTCTTCCCCAACTCTTCAAAGTCCTTGCAGATTGTCGGTAGGTCCTTCCTTGCCGTGTCATTGGTGCCAACATGTATCAGAAGAAATGGGTGGACGTCCTTGGAGCTGAAGAGCTTTGGTATCCTATCGGTCACATCCTTGATCATCGCACCTGGAAGGCAGCATACTTCTCTTGCAGTTATGTCCGGTCTGCAGATGGCTGCTTCTGTGCCTCTCAGTAGTGAGTCTCCCACCACCACCACTCTTCGTTGCTTCTTGGCTGTACTTTTTTCTGTCACTTGTTGCTGTGTGCCCTTTTCTTTTTTGCTTGCTGGTATTGCTTCATTCTTAGGTGTGCCATCTTCATCCTCTACAAAGATTTGATATCGGTTCTTCAGTTGTGTGGTTGGTGATTTCTCCATGGTCTTCTTGCTTCTTTTGGTCACATGCTTCCACTCATCTGCTTTTGGAGGTTCTCTGACACTTTTTTCACCTTCTGTGACCAGTAGAGATGCTTCTGTTCTGTCTAGAAAGTCTTCATTCTCTTTGATGAGTTTCAAAGTTGCTATTCTTTCTTCCAGACCCCGCACCTTTTCTTCTAAAAGGGCCACTAGTCTACACTTCTGACAGGTGAAATTGGATTCTTCTTCTGGTCGATCTGTGAACATGTAGCACATGCTGCAGCTCACCATGTAGGTTGTCACATCTGCCATGTTGCTCCTAGATCCTGCTGACTTGCTGTGTGTTTTCCTTCTTGTGTAATCTACTCAGCCAAGCTCTCTTGCAATAATGTCCTACAGGCAAAAATTCGCGCGCCTTAAGGCGCGCGGTTTGGTGATGCTTTCGAAGCAGCTGGTCCCGGCTGTACCCAATGATCTTCTAGCTTAGGGAGACTTCGCTTCTCCCAGAAGGCACCTGGAATATGCAAATTAGCCTCCTGAAGCTTGAATCCCTAGTTTGGTGATGCTTTCGAAGCAGCTGGTCCCGGCTGTACCCAACGATCTTCTAGCTTAGGGAGACTTCGCTTCTCCCAGAAGGCACCTGGAATATGCAAATTAGCCTCCTGAAGCTTGAATCCCTAGTTTGGTGATGCTTTCGAAGCAGCTGGTCCCGGCTGTACCCAACGATCTTCTAGCTTAGGGAGACTTCGCTTCTCCCAGAAGGCACCTGGAATATGCAAATTAGCCTCCTGAAGCTTGAATCCCTAGTTTGGTGATGCTTTCGAAGCAGCTGGTCCCGGCTGTACCCAACGATCTTCTAGCTTAGGGAGACTTCGCTTCTCCCAGAAGGCACCTGGAATATGCAAATTAGCCTCCTGAAGCTTGAATCCCTGGTTTGGTGATGCTTTCGAAGCAGCTGGTCCCGGCTGTACCCAACGATCTTCTAGCTTAGGGAGACTTCGCTTCTCCCAGAAGGCACCTGGAATATGCAAATTAGCCTCCTGAAGCTTGAATCCCTGGTTTGGTGATGCTTTCGAAGCAGCTGGTCCCGGCTGTACCCAACGATCTTCTAGCTTAGGGAGACTTCGCTTCTCCCAGAAGGCACCTGGAATATGCAAATTAGCCTCCTGAAGCTTGAATCCCTAGTTTGGTGATGCTTTCGAAGCAGCTGGTCCCGGCTGTACCCAACGATCTTCTAGCTTAGGGAGACTTCGCTTCTCCCAGAAGGCACCTGGAATATGCAAATTAGCCTCCTGAAGCTTGAATCCCTGGTTTGGTGATGCTTTCGAAGCAGCTGGTCCCGGCTGTACCCAACGATCTTCTAGCTTAGGGAGACTTCGCTTCTCCCAGAAGGCACCTGGAATATGCAAATTAGCCTCCTGAAGCTTGAATCCCTAGTTTGGTGATGCTTTCGAAGCAGCTGGTCCCGGCTGTACCCAACGATCTTCTAGCTTAGGGAGACTTCGCTTCTCCCAGAAGGCACCTGGAATATGCAAATTAGCCTCCTGAAGCTTGAATCCCTGGTTTGGTGATGCTTTCGAAGCAGCTGGTCCCGGCTGTACCCAACGATCTTCTAGCTTAGGGAGACTTCGCTTCTCCCAGAAGGCACCTGGAATATGCAAATTAGCCTCCTGAAGCTTGAATCCCTGGTTTGGTGATGCTTTCGAAGCAGCTGGTCCCGGCTGTACCCAACGATCTTCTAGCTTAGGGAGACTTCGCTTCTCCCAGAAGGCACCTGGAATATGCAAATTAGCCTCCTGAAGCTTGAATCCCTAGTTTGGTGATGCTTTCGAAGCAGCTGGTCCCGGCTGTACCCAACGATCTTCTAGCTTAGGGAGACTTCGCTTCTCCCAGAAGGCACCTGGAATATGCAAATTAGCCTCCTGAAGCTTGAATCCCTGGTTTGGTGATGCTTTCGAAGCAGCTGGTCCCGGCTGTACCCAACGATCTTCTAGCTTAGGGAGACTTCGCTTCTCCCAGAAGGCACCTGGAATATGCAAATTAGCCTCCTGAAGCTTGAATCCCTGGTTTGGTGATGCTTTCGAAGCAGCTGGTCCCGGCTGTACCCAACGATCTTCTAGCTTAGGGAGACTTCGCTTCTCCCAGAAGGCACCTGGAATATGCAAATTAGCCTCCTGAAGCTTGAATCCCTAGTTTGGTGATGCTTTCGAAGCAGCTGGTCCCGGCTGTACCCAACGATCTTCTAGCTTAGGGAGACTTCGCTTCTCCCAGAAGGCACCTGGAATATGCAAATTAGCCTCCTGAAGCTTGAATCCCTGGTTTGGTGATGCTTTCGAAGCAGCTGGTCCCGGCTGTACCCAACGATCTTCTAGCTTAGGGAGACTTCGCTTCTCCCAGAAGGCACCTGGAATATGCAAATTAGCCTCCTGAAGCTTGAATCCCTAGTTTGGTGATGCTTTCGAAGCAGCTGGTCCCGGCTGTACCCAACGATCTTCTAGCTTAGGGAGACTTCGCTTCTCCCAGAAGGCACCTGGAATATGCAAATTAGCCTCCTGAAGCTTGAATCCCTGGTTTGGTGATGCTTTCGAAGCAGCTGGTCCCGGCTGTACCCAACGATCTTCTAGCTTAGGGAGACTTCGCTTCTCCCAGAAGGCACCTGGAATATGCAAATTAGCCTCCTGAAGCTTGAATCCCTGGTTTGGTGATGCTTTCGAAGCAGCTGGTCCCGGCTGTACCCAACGATCTTCTAGCTTAGGGAGACTTCGCTTCTCCCAGAAGGCACCTGGAATATGCAAATTAGCCTCCTGAAGCTTGAATCCCTAGTTTGGTGATGCTTTCGAAGCAGCTGGTCCCAGCTGTACCCAACGATCTTCTAGCTTAGGGAGACTTCGCTTCTCCCAGAAGGCACCTGGAATATGCAAATTAGCCTCCTGAAGCTTGAATCCCTGGTTTGGTGATGCTTTCGAAGCAGCTGGTCCCGGCTGTACCCAACGATCTTCTAGCTTAGGGAGACTTCGCTTCTCCCAGAAGGCACCTGGAATATGCAAATTAGCCTCCTGAAGCTTGAATCCCTAGTTTGGTGATGCTTTCGAAGCAGCTGGTCCCGGCTGTACCCAACGATCTTCTAGCTTAGGGAGACTTCGCTTCTCCCAGAAGGCACCTGGAATATGCAAATTAGCCTCCTGAAGCTTGAATCCCTGGTTTGGTGATGCTTTCGAAGCAGCTGGTCCCGGCTGTACCCAACGATCTTCTAGCTTAGGGAGACTTCGCTTCTCCCAGAAGGCACCTGGAATATGCAAATTAGCCTCCTGAAGCTTGAATCCCTAGTTTGGTGATGCTTTCGAAGCAGCTGGTCCCGGCTGTACCCAACGATCTTCTAGCTTAGGGAGACTTCGCTTCTCCCAGAAGGCACCTGGAATATGCAAATTAGCCTCCTGAAGCTTGAATCCCTGGTTTGGTGATGCTTTCGAAGCAGCTGGTCCCGGCTGTACCAACGATCTTCTAGCTTAGGGAGACTTTGCTTCTCCCAGAAGGCACCTGGAATATGCAAATTAGCCTCCTGAAGCTTGAAGGTTTGGTGATGCTTTCGAAGCAGCTGGTCCCGGCTGTACCCAACGATCTTCTAGCTTAGGGAGACTTCGCTTCTCCCAGAAGGCACCTGGAATATGCAAATTAGCCTCCTGAAGCTTGAATCCCTGGTTTGGTGATGCTTTCGAAGCAGCTGGTCCCGGCTGTACCCAACGATCTTCTAGCTTAGGGAGACTTCGCTTCTCCCAGAAGGCACCTGGAATATGCAAATTAGCCTCCTGAAGCTTGAATCCCTGGTTTGGTGATGCTTTCGAAGCAGCTGGTCCCGGCTGTACCCAACGATCTTCTAGCTTAGGGAGACTTCGCTTCTCCCAGAAGGCACCTGGAATATGCAAATTAGCCTCCTGAAGCTTGAATCCCTGGTTTGGTGATGCTTTCGAAGCAGCTGGTCCCGGCTGTACCCAACGATCTTCTAGCTTAGGGAGACTTCGCTTCTCCCAGAAGGCACCTGGAATATGCAAATTAGCCTCCTGAAGCTTGAATCCCTGGTTTGGTGATGCTTTCGAAGCAGCTGGTCCCGGCTGTACCCAACGATCTTCTAGCTTAGGGAGACTTCGCTTCTCCCAGAAGGCACCTGGAATATGCAAATTAGCCTCCTGAAGCTTGAATCCCTGGTTTGGTGATGCTTTCGAAGCAGCTGGTCCCGGCTGTACCCAACGATCTTCTAGCTTAGGGAGACTTCGCTTCTCCCAGAAGGCACCTGGAATATGCAAATTAGCCTCCTGAAGCTTGAATCCCTGGTTTGGTGATGCTTTCGAAGCAGCTGGTCCCGGCTGTACCCAACGATCTTCTAGCTTAGGGAGACTTCGCTTCTCCCAGAAGGCACCTGGAATATGCAAATTAGCCTCCTGAAGCTTGAATCCCTGGTTTGGTGATGCTTTCGAAGCAGCTGGTCCCGGCTGTACCCAACGATCTTCTAGCTTAGGGAGACTTCGCTTCTCCCAGAAGGCACCTGGAATATGCAAATTAGCCTCCTGAAGCTTGAATCCCTGGTTTGGTGATGCTTTCGAAGCAGCTGGTCCCGGCTGTACCCAACGATCTTCTAGCTTAGGGAGACTTCGCTTCTCCCAGAAGGCACCTGGAATATGCAAATTAGCCTCCTGAAGCTTGAATCCCTGGTTTGGTGATGCTTTCGAAGCAGCTGGTCCCGGCTGTACCCAACGATCTTCTAGCTTAGGGAGACTTCGCTTCTCCCAGAAGGCACCTGGAATATGCAAATTAGCCTCCTGAAGCTTGAATCCCTGGTTTGGTGATGCTTTCGAAGCAGCTGGTCCCGGCTGTACCCAACGATCTTCTAGCTTAGGGAGACTTCGCTTCTCCCAGAAGGCACCTGGAATATGCAAATTAGCCTCCTGAAGCTTGAATCCCTGGTTTGGTGATGCTTTCGAAGCAGCTGGTCCCGGCTGTACCCAACGATCTTCTAGCTTAGGGAGACTTCGCTTCTCCCAGAAGGCACCTGGAATATGCAAATTAGCCTCCTGAAGCTTGAATCCCTGGTTTGGTGATGCTTTCGAAGCAGCTGGTCCCGGCTGTACCCAACGATCTTCTAGCTTAGGGAGACTTCGCTTCTCCCAGAAGGCACCTGGAATATGCAAATTAGCCTCCTGAAGCTTGAATCCCTGGTTTGGTGATGCTTTCGAAGCAGCTGGTCCCGGCTGTACCCAACGATCTTCTAGCTTAGGGAGACTTCGCTTCTCCCAGAAGGCACCTGGAATATGCAAATTAGCCTCCTGAAGCTTGAATCCCTGGTTTGGTGATGCTTTCGAAGCAGCTGGTCCCGGCTGTACCCAACGATCTTCTAGCTTAGGGAGACTTCGCTTCTCCCAGAAGGCACCTGGAATATGCAAATTAGCCTCCTGAAGCTTGAATCCCTGGTTTGGTGATGCTTTCGAAGCAGCTGGTCCCGGCTGTACCCAACGATCTTCTAGCTTAGGGAGACTTCGCTTCTCCCAGAAGGCACCTGGAATATGCAAATTAGCCTCCTGAAGCTTGAATCCCTGGTTTGGTGATGCTTTCGAAGCAGCTGGTCCCGGCTGTACCCAACGATCTTCTAGCTTAGGGAGACTTCGCTTCTCCCAGAAGGCACCTGGAATATGCAAATTAGCCTCCTGAAGCTTGAATCCCTGGTTTGGTGATGCTTTCGAAGCAGCTGGTCCCGGCTGTACCCAACGATCTTCTAGCTTAGGGAGACTTCGCTTCTCCCAGAAGGCACCTGGAATATGCAAATTAGCCTCCTGAAGCTTGAATCCCTGGTTTGGTGATGCTTTCGAAGCAGCTGGTCCCGGCTGTACCCAACGATCTTCTAGCTTAGGGAGACTTCGCTTCTCCCAGAAGGCACCTGGAATATGCAAATTAGCCTCCTGAAGCTTGAATCCCTGGTTTGGTGATGCTTTCGAAGCAGCTGGTCCCGGCTGTACCCAACGATCTTCTAGCTTAGGGAGACTTCGCTTCTCCCAGAAGGCACCTGGAATATGCAAATTAGCCTCCTGAAGCTTGAATCCCTGGTTTGGTGATGCTTTCGAAGCAGCTGGTCCCGGCTGTACCCAACGATCTTCTAGCTTAGGGAGACTTCGCTTCTCCCAGAAGGCACCTGGAATATGCAAATTAGCCTCCTGAAGCTTGAATCCCTGGTTTGGTGATGCTTTCGAAGCAGCTGGTCCCGGCTGTACCCAACGATCTTCTAGCTTAGGGAGACTTCGCTTCTCCCAGAAGGCACCTGGAATATGCAAATTAGCCTCCTGAAGCTTGAATCCCTGGTTTGGTGATGCTTTCGAAGCAGCTGGTCCCGGCTGTACCCAACGATCTTCTAGCTTAGGGAGACTTCGCTTCTCCCAGAAGGCACCTGGAATATGCAAATTAGCCTCCTGAAGCTTGAATCCCTGGTTTGGTGATGCTTTCGAAGCAGCTGGTCCCGGCTGTACCCAACGATCTTCTAGCTTAGGGAGACTTCGCTTTTCTCCCAGAAGGCACCTGGAATATGCAAATTAGCCTCCTGAAGCTTGAATCCCTGGTTTGGTGATGCTTTCGAAGCAGCTGGTCCCGGCTGTACCCAACGATCTTCTAGCTTAGGGAGACTTCGCTTCTCCAGAAGGCACCTGGAATATGCAAATTAGCCTCCTGAAGCTTGAATCCCTGGTTTGGTGATGCTTTCGAAGCAGCTGGTCCCGGCTGTACCCAACGATCTTCTAGCTTAGGGAGACTTCGCTTCTCCCAGAAGGCACCTGGAATATGCAAATTAGCCTCCTGAAGCTTGAATCCCTGGTTTGGTGATGCTTTCGAAGCAGCTGGTCCCGGCTGTACCCAACGATCTTCTAGCTTAGGGAGACTTCGCTTCTCCCAGAAGGCACCTGGAATATGCAAATTAGCCTCCTGAAGCTTGAATCCCTGGTTTGGTGATGCTTTCGAAGCAGCTGGTCCCGGCTGTACCCAACGATCTTCTAGCTTAGGGAGACTTCGCTTCTCCCAGAAGGCACCTGGAATATGCAAATTAGCCTCCTGAAGCTTGAATCCCTGGTTTGGTGATGCTTTCGAAGCAGCTGGTCCCGGCTGTACCCAACGATCTTCTAGCTTAGGGAGACTTCGCTTCTCCCAGAAGGCACCTGGAATATGCAAATTAGCCTCCTGAAGCTTGAATCCCTGGTTTGGTGATGCTTTCGAAGCAGCTGGTCCCGGCTGTACCCAACGATCTTCTAGCTTAGGGAGACTTCGCTTCTCCCAGAAGGCACCTGGAATATGCAAATTAGCCTCCTGAAGCTTGAATCCCTGGTTTGGTGATGCTTTCGAAGCAGCTGGTCCCGGCTGTACCCAACGATCTTCTAGCTTAGGGAGACTTCGCTTCTCCCAGAAGGCACCTGGAATATGCAAATTAGCCTCCTGAAGCTTGAATCCCTGGTTTGGTGATGCTTTCGAAGCAGCTGGTCCCGGCTGTACCCAACGATCTTCTAGCTTAGGGAGACTTCGCTTCTCCCAGAAGGCACCTGGAATATGCAAATTAGCCTCCTGAAGCTTGAATCCCTGGTTTGGTGATGCTTTCGAAGCAGCTGGTCCCGGCTGTACCCAACGATCTTCTAGCTTAGGGAGACTTCGCTTCTCCCAGAAGGCACCTGGAATATGCAAATTAGCCTCCTGAAGCTTGAATCCCTGGTTTGGTGATGCTTTCGAAGCAGCTGGTCCCGGCTGTACCCAACGATCTTCTAGCTTAGGGAGACTTCGCTTCTCCCAGAAGGCACCTGGAATATGCAAATTAGCCTCCTGAAGCTTGAATCCCTGGTTTGGTGATGCTTTCGAAGCAGCTGGTCCCGGCTGTACCCAACGATCTTCTAGCTTAGGGAGACTTCGCTTCTCCCAGAAGGCACCTGGAATATGCAAATTAGCCTCCTGAAGCTTGAATCCCTGGTTTGGTGATGCTTTCGAAGCAGCTGGTCCCGGCTGTACCCAACGATCTTCTAGCTTAGGGAGACTTCGCTTCTCCCAGAAGGCACCTGGAATATGCAAATTAGCCTCCTGAAGCTTGAATCCCTGGTTTGGTGATGCTTTCGAAGCAGCTGGTCCCGGCTGTACCCAACGATCTTCTAGCTTAGGGAGACTTCGCTTCTCCCAGAAGGCACCTGGAATATGCAAATTAGCCTCCTGAAGCTTGAATCCCTGGTTTGGTGATGCTTTCGAAGCAGCTGGTCCCGGCTGTACCCAACGATCTTCTAGCTTAGGGAGACTTCGCTTCTCCCAGAAGGCACCTGGAATATGCAAATTAGCCTCCTGAAGCTTGAATCCCTGGTTTGGTGATGCTTTCGAAGCAGCTGGTCCCGGCTGTACCCAACGATCTTCTAGCTTAGGGAGACTTCGCTTCTCCCAGAAGGCACCTGGAATATGCAAATTAGCCTCCTGAAGCTTGAATCCCTGGTTTGGTGATGCTTTCGAAGCAGCTGGTCCCGGCTGTACCCAACGATCTTCTAGCTTAGGGAGACTTCGCTTCTCCCAGAAGGCACCTGGAATATGCAAATTAGCCTCCTGAAGCTTGAATCCCTGGTTTGGTGATGCTTTCGAAGCAGCTGGTCCCGGCTGTACCCAACGATCTTCTAGCTTAGGGAGACTTCGCTTCTCCCAGAAGGCACCTGGAATATGCAAATTAGCCTCCTGAAGCTTGAATCCCTGGTTTGGTGATGCTTTCGAAGCAGCTGGTCCCGGCTGTACCCAACGATCTTCTAGCTTAGGGAGACTTCGCTTCTCCCAGAAGGCACCTGGAATATGCAAATTAGCCTCCTGAAGCTTGAATCCCTGGTTTGGTGATGCTTTCGAAGCAGCTGGTCCCGGCTGTACCCAACGATCTTCTAGCTTAGGGAGACTTCGCTTCTCCCAGAAGGCACCTGGAATATGCAAATTAGCCTCCTGAAGCTTGAATCCCTGGTTTGGTGATGCTTTCGAAGCAGCTGGTCCCGGCTGTACCCAACGATCTTCTAGCTTAGGGAGACTTCGCTTCTCCCAGAAGGCACCTGGAATATGCAAATTAGCCTCCTGAAGCTTGAATCCCTGGTTTGGTGATGCTTTCGAAGCGCAGCTGGTCCCGGCTGTACCCAACGATCTTCTAGCTTAGGGAGACTTCGCTTCTCCCAGAAGGCACCTGGAATATGCAAATTAGCCTCCTGAAGCTTGAATCCCTGGTTTGGTGATGCTTTCGAAGCAGCTGGTCCCGGCTGTACCCAGCGATCTTCTAGCTTAGGGAGACTTCGCTTCTCCCAGAAGGCACCTGGAATATGCAAATTAGCCTCCTGAAGCTTGAATCCCTGGTTTGGTGATGCTTTCGAAGCAGCTGGTCCCGGCTGTACCCAGCGATCTTCTAGCTTAGGGAGACTTCGCTTCTCCCAGAAGGCACCTGGAATATGCAAATTAGCCTCCTGAAGCTTGAATCCCTGGTTTGGTGATGCTTTCGAAGCAGCTGGTCCCGGCTGTACCCAGCGATCTTCTAGCTTAGGGAGACTTCGCTTCTCCCAGAAGGCACCTGGAATATGCAAATTAGCCTCCTGAAGCTTGAATCCCTGGTTTGGTGATGCTTTCGAAGCAGCTGGTCCCGGCTGTACCCAGCGATCTTCTAGCTTAGGGAGACTTCGCTTCTCCCAGAAGGCACCTGGAATATGCAAATTAGCCTCCTGAAGCTTGAATCCCTGGTTTGGTGATGCTTTCGAAGCAGCTGGTCCCGGCTGTACCCAGCGATCTTCTAGCTTAGGGAGACTTCGCTTCTCCCAGAAGGCACCTGGAATATGCAAATTAGCCTCCTGAAGCTTGAATCCCTGGTTTGGTGATGCTTTCGAAGCAGCTGGTCCCGGCTGTACCCAGCGATCTTCTAGCTTAGGGAGACTTCGCTTCTCCCAGAAGGCACCTGGAATATGCAAATTAGCCTCCTGAAGCTTGAATCCCTGGTTTGGTGATGCTTTCGAAGCAGCTGGTCCCGGCTGTACCCAGCGATCTTCTAGCTTAGGGAGACTTCGCTTCTCCCAGAAGGCACCTGGAATATGCAAATTAGCCTCCTGAAGCTTGAATCCCTGGTTTGGTGATGCTTTCGAAGCAGCTGGTCCCGGCTGTACCCAGCGATCTTCTAGCTTAGGGAGACTTCGCTTCTCCCAGAAGGCACCTGGAATATGCAAATTAGCCTCCTGAAGCTTGAATCCCTGGTTTGGTGATGCTTTCGAAGCAGCTGGTCCCGGCTGTACCCAGCGATCTTCTAGCTTAGGGAGACTTCGCTTCTCCCAGAAGGCACCTGGAATATGCAAATTAGCCTCCTGAAGCTTGAATCCCTGGTTTGGTGATGCTTTCGAAGCAGCTGGTCCCGGCTGTACCCAGCGATCTTCTAGCTTAGGGAGACTTCGCTTCTCCCAGAAGGCACCTGGAATATGCAAATTAGCCTCCTGAAGCTTGAATCCCTGGTTTGGTGATGCTTTCGAAGCAGCTGGTCCCGGCTGTACCCAGCGATCTTCTAGCTTAGGGAGACTTCGCTTCTCCCAGAAGGCACCTGGAATATGCAAATTAGCCTCCTGAAGCTTGAATCCCTGGTTTGGTGATGCTTTCGAAGCAGCTGGTCCCGGCTGTACCCAACGATCTTCTAGCTTAGGGAGACTTCGCTTCTCCCAGAAGGCACCTGGAATATGCAAATTAGCCTCCTGAAGCTTGAATCCCTGGTTTGGTGATGCTTTCGAAGCAGCTGGTCCCGGCTGTACCCAACGATCTTCTAGCTTAGGGAGACTTCGCTTCTCCCAGAAGGCACCTGGAACATGCAAATTAGCCTCCTGAAGCTTGAATCCCTGGTTTGGTGATGCTTTCGAAGCAGCTGGTCCCGGCTGTACCCAACGATCTTCTAGCTTAGGGAGACTTCGCTTCTCCCAGAAGGCACCTGGAACATGCAAATTAGCCTCCTGAAGCTTGAATCCCTGGTTTGGTGATGCTTTCGAAGCAGCTGGTCCCGGCTGTACCCAACGATCTTCTAGCTTAGGGAGACTTCGCTTCTCCCAGAAGGCACCTGGAACATGCAAATTAGCCTCCTGAAGCTTGAATCCCTGGTTTGGTGATGCTTTCGAAGCAGCTGGTCCCGGCTGTACCCAACGATCTTCTAGCTTAGGGAGACTTCGCTTCTCCCAGAAGGCACCTGGAACATGCAAATTAGCCTCCTGAAGCTTGAATCCCTGGTTTGGTGATGCTTTCGAAGCAGCTGGTCCCGGCTGTACCCAACGATCTTCTAGCTTAGGGAGACTTCGCTTCTCCCAGAAGGCACCTGGAACATGCAAATTAGCCTCCTGAAGCTTGAATCCCTGGTTTGGTGATGCTTTCGAAGCAGCTGGTCCCGGCTGTACCCAACGATCTTCTAGCTTAGGGAGACTTCGCTTCTCCCAGAAGGCACCTGGAACATGCAAATTAGCCTCCTGAAGCTTGAATCCCTGGTTTGGTGATGCTTTCGAAGCAGCTGGTCCCGGCTGTACCCAACGATCTTCTAGCTTAGGGAGACTTCGCTTCTCCCAGAAGGCACCTGGAACATGCAAATTAGCCTCCTGAAGCTTGAATCCCTGGTTTGGTGATGCTTTCGAAGCAGCTGGTCCCGGCTGTACCCAACGATCTTCTAGCTTAGGGAGACTTCGCTTCTCCCAGAAGGCACCTGGAACATGCAAATTAGCCTCCTGAAGCTTGAATCCCTGGTTTGGTGATGCTTTCGAAGCAGCTGGTCCCGGCTGTACCCAACGATCTTCTAGCTTAGGGAGACTTCGCTTCTCCCAGAAGGCACCTGGAACATGCAAATTAGCCTCCTGAAGCTTGAATCCCTGGTTTGGTGATGCTTTCGAAGCAGCTGGTCCCGGCTGTACCCAACGATCTTCTAGCTTAGGGAGACTTCGCTTCTCCCAGAAGGCACCTGGAACATGCAAATTAGCCTCCTGAAGCTTGAATCCCTGGTTTGGTGATGCTTTCGAAGCAGCTGGTCCCGGCTGTACCCAACGATCTTCTAGCTTAGGGAGACTTCGCTTCTCCCAGAAGGCACCTGGAACATGCAAATTAGCCTCCTGAAGCTTGAATCCCTGGTTTGGTGATGCTTTCGAAGCAGCTGGTCCCGGCTGTACCCAACGATCTTCTAGCTTAGGGAGACTTCGCTTCTCCCAGAAGGCACCTGGAACATGCAAATTAGCCTCCTGAAGCTTGAATCCCTGGTTTGGTGATGCTTTCGAAGCAGCTGGTCCCGGCTGTACCCAACGATCTTCTAGCTTAGGGAGACTTCGCTTCTCCCAGAAGGCACCTGGAACATGCAAATTAGCCTCCTGAAGCTTGAATCCCTGGTTTGGTGATGCTTTCGAAGCAGCTGGTCCCGGCTGTACCCAACGATCTTCTAGCTTAGGGAGACTTCGCTTCTCCCAGAAGGCACCTGGAACATGCAAATTAGCCTCCTGAAGCTTGAATCCCTGGTTTGGTGATGCTTTCGAAGCAGCTGGTCCCGGCTGTACCCAACGATCTTCTAGCTTAGGGAGACTTCGCTTCTCCCAGAAGGCACCTGGAACATGCAAATTAGCCTCCTGAAGCTTGAATCCCTGGTTTGGTGATGCTTTCGAAGCAGCTGGTCCCGGCTGTACCCAACGATCTTCTAGCTTAGGGAGACTTCGCTTCTCCCAGAAGGCACCTGGAACATGCAAATTAGCCTCCTGAAGCTTGAATCCCTGGTTTGGTGATGCTTTCGAAGCAGCTGGTCCCGGCTGTACCCAACGATCTTCTAGCTTAGGGAGACTTCGCTTCTCCCAGAAGGCACCTGGAACATGCAAATTAGCCTCCTGAAGCTTGAATCCCTGGTTTGGTGATGCTTTCGAAGCAGCTGGTCCCGGCTGTACCCAACGATCTTCTAGCTTAGGGAGACTTCGCTTCTCCCAGAAGGCACCTGGAACATGCAAATTAGCCTCCTGAAGCTTGAATCCCTGGTTTGGTGATGCTTTCGAAGCAGCTGGTCCCGGCTGTACCCAACGATCTTCTAGCTTAGGGAGACTTCGCTTCTCCCAGAAGGCACCTGGAACATGCAAATTAGCCTCCTGAAGCTTGAATCCCTGGTTTGGTGATGCTTTCGAAGCAGCTGGTCCCGGCTGTACCCAACGATCTTCTAGCTTAGGGAGACTTCGCTTCTCCCAGAAGGCACCTGGAACATGCAAATTAGCCTCCTGAAGCTTGAATCCCTGGTTTGGTGATGCTTTCGAAGCAGCTGGTCCCGGCTGTACCCAACGATCTTCTAGCTTAGGGAGACTTCGCTTCTCCCAGAAGGCACCTGGAACATGCAAATTAGCCTCCTGAAGCTTGAATCCCTGGTTTGGTGATGCTTTCGAAGCAGCTGGTCCCGGCTGTACCCAACGATCTTCTAGCTTAGGGAGACTTCGCTTCTCGCAGAAGGCACCTGGAATATGCAAATTAGCCTCCTGAAGCTTGAATCCCTGGTTTGGTGATGCTTTCGAAGCAGCTGGTCCCGGCTGTACCCAACGATCTTCTAGCTTAGGGAGACTTCGCTTCTCCCAGAAGGCACCTGGAATATGCAAATTAGCCTCCTGAAGCTTGAATCCCTGGTTTGGTGATGCTTTCGAAGCAGCTGGTCCCGGCTGTACCCAACGATCTTCTAGCTTAGGGAGACTTCGCTTCTCCCAGAAGGCACCTGGAATATGCAAATTAGCCTCCTGAAGCTTGAATCCCTGGTTTGGTGATGCTTTCGAAGCAGCTGGTCCCGGCTGTACCCAACGATCTTCTAGCTTAAGGAGACTTCGCTTCTCCCAGAAGGCACCTGGAATATGCAAATTAGCCTCCTGAAGCTTGAATCCCTGGTTTGGTGATGCTTTCGAAGCAGCTGGTCCCGGCTGTACCCAACGATCTTCTAGCTTAGGGAGACTTCGCTTCTCCCAGAAGGCACCTGGAATATGCAAATTAGCCTCCTGAAGCTTGAATCCCTGGTTTGGTGATGCTTTCGAAGCAGCTGGTCCCGGCTGTACCCAACGATCTTCTAGCTTAGGGAGACTTCGCTTCTCCCAGAAGGCACCTGGAATATGCAAATTAGCCTCCTGAAGCTTGAATCCCTGGTTTGGTGATGCTTTCGAAGCAGCTGATCCCGGCTGTACCCAACGATCTTCTAGCTTAGGGAGACTTCGCTTCTCCCAGAAGGCACCTGGAATATGCAAATTAGCCTCCTGAAGCTTGAATCCCTGGTTTGGTGATGCTTTCGAAGCAGCTGGTCCCGGCTGTACCCAACGATCTTCTATAAAAATATTTTGTTTTGGTTATGTTTATTTGTCCAATTACTTTTGACCTCCTAAAATGTGGAGTGTTTGTAAAGAAATGTGTACAATTCCTACATTTTCTATCAGATATTTTTGTTCAACCCTTCAAATTAAACGTTACAATCTGCACTTGAATTCTGTTGTAGAGATTTCATTTCAAATCCAATGTGGTGGCATGCAGAGCCCAACTCGCGAAAATTGTGTCACTGTCCAAATATTTCTGGCCCTAACTGTAGTATATACCTGTGTGTTATCTCCCCTGTACATAGTATATATCTGTATGTCATCTCCTCCTGTATTAGACCTCGTTCACACGTTATTTGGCCAATATTTTTTCCTCAGTATTTGTAAGCTAAATTGGCAGCCTGATAAATCCCCAGCCAACAGGAAGCCCTCCCCCTTGGCAGTATATATTAGCTCACACATACACATAATAGACAGGTCATGTGACTGACAGCTGCCGGATTTCCTATATGGTACATTTGTTGCTCTTGTAGTTTGTCTGCTTATTAACCCCTTCGCACCACGCGCCGTACTAGTACTACGCTGCCGGCACTGCATTTGTGCCAGCAGCAGTACTAGTACGGCGCACCGATCACCGCGGTCTCGCGCTGAGCGCCGCGGTGATCGGGTGCGGGTGTCAGCTGTATATGACAGCTGACACCCCGCAGCAATGCCCACGATCGGCACTATCGCCGATCGCAGGCATTTAACCCCTCTGATGCCGCTGTCAGCAGTGACAGCGGCATAGAGGGGGATCGCGCAGGGACGGGGGCTCCCTGCGCTCTCCCACCAGAGCAACGCAATGAGATCGTGTTGCTCCGGTGACCCGGAAGGAGTCCCCGGATCCAAGATGGCCGCCGGACTCCTTCCGGGTCATGAAATGACCTGGCTAGCCGGCGCCTGCTGAGAGCAGGCGCCGGAAAGCCAGCTAAACTGCCTGTCAGATCGTTGATCTGACAGTGTGCTATGCACAGTGTCAGATCAACGATCTGATCTAATACAGAGATGTCCCACCCTGGGACAATGGTAGAAAGTTTAAAAAAAAAAAAATAGAATGTATAAAAAAAAAAAAAATCCCCAAATTAAAAAAAAAAAAAACATTTCCCAGTAAATCCATTTATTCATGTAAATTAAAAAAAAACAATAAAAGTACACATATTTGGTATCGCCGCGTCCGTAACGACCAGCTCTATAAAACTATCCCACTAGTTAACCCCTTCAGTGAACACTGCAAAAAAAATAAATAAAAAACAAGGCAAAAAACATTGCTTTATTATCATACAGGCGAACAAAAAGTGGAATAACACGCGATCAAAACAACGGATATAAATAACCATGGTGTTAGGGCTAGCGGAACGCACCAAATAATAAGACAGATAGAGTATGGTGCGTTCGCAGCCCGGGGTCCACCGTGCAGAGAAGGAACCTGCTGCCAAGTAATGACGGACTATATGGCGGTACTCATAAGTATACACATGTGGGTTAAACTTCACCCAGCGTGAAGGAAGCGATCCTGTTGCGTCACAGGACCGCGGTACCGCACATAGAGCGCGAGCAAGTAGTCAGCGAACTCAACCCCAACTAGGATTGAAGTCCGATTAGACCCTTGCTGGCACAACACCGCAACTGGGTGTGTAAGGAAACTATATAACAATATTAAGGCACAAGAGTGCGTGCGGTGCCGCACTGACGAACGCCACTAACCACCCAGTCTTGGGTAAGGAAAGCACAGAGGAAGTGCATGGCGCCGTACTGGCGGTCACAGCAACTGGACGCTGTAATGTGTGATTCGTGCAGTAGTCTAAGTCGGGCGCTAGATAGCAACCATACACCTTCCGCGAACAGACATTCAATAGGGTAGGGGTATCCAAGGACGACTTGAACTCACAACATACACACATTAACAATTGTACACTAGCGCATGGCCGTGCGGTCATGCGCAGTTTATATAGCTGCAGCACAGGAAGTGGCCACAGAAACTTTGCCCTTCCAAGACCTGCCAAGAGGACCAATGGAATGTGCTGCAGGGCCTGAGCACATGACCCTCGATCTCCAACGGGAGATCTTGCCCTGGGCATGCTCAGTGTGTGCAAACAAGGACTTAGTCCCAGAGAAGTCCGCTCGCTGCTGACCAGCACTGGCTTTAATGGCAGAAGCTGAAGAAGCAGCAGTAACTCTCTGTACAGAGTGAGAGTGAGCAAGATGCTGGGACCGACGTCCCTGCTGAGCAGACTCCACTGCGGCTGGATAAGAATGGGAGACTGCAGCGGAGATGGCTCGAGATTCCCCCTGTGCAGAAGCGGGAACTCGAGACCTAACACATGGTACCGCTGAAAACGTCATCTTGTCCCGCAAAAAAAAAGCCACCATACAGCATCATCAGCAGAAAAATAAAAAAGTTATAGCTCTCAGAATAAAGCGATGCCAAAACAATTATTTTTTTATATAAAATAGTTTTTATTGTGTAAAAGCGCCAAAAAATAAAAAAAATTACATAAATGAGGTGTCGCTGTAATCGTACTGACCTGAAGAATAAAACTGCTTTATCCATTTTACCACACGTGGAACGGTATAAATGCCCCCCCTAAAAGAAAATCAGGAATTGCTGGTTTTTGTTCATTCCGCCTCCCAAAAATCGGAATAAAAAGCGATCAAAAAATGTCATCTGCCCGAAAATGTTACCAATAAAAACGTTAACTCGTCCCGCAAAAAACAAGATCTCACATGACTCTGTGGGCCAAAATATGGATATGTAGAATGTAAGCCCGCAAGGGCAGGGTCCTCGCCCCTCTGTATCAGTCCGTCATTGTTAGTTTGTTTACTGTATGTGATATTTGTAACTTGTATGTAACCCCTTCTCATGTACAGCACCATGGAATCAATGGTGCTATATAAATAGATAATAATAATAATAATAATAAATTATAGCTCTCAAAATGTGGTGATGCAAAAACTATTTTTTGCAATAAAAAGCGTCTTTTAGTGTGTGACAGGTGCCAACCAAAAAAATCCGCCAAAAAAACGCTATAAAAGTAAATCAAACCCCCCTTCATCCCATTAGTTAGGGAAAAATAATAAAATGTAAAAAAATGTATTTATTTCCACTTTCCCATTAGGGTTAGGGTTAGGGCTAGGGTTAGGGCTAGGGTTAGTGTTGGGGTTAGGGCTAGGGTTAGGGCTAGGGTTAGGGCTAGGGTTGGGGTTAGGGTTGGGGTTGGGGCTAGGGTTAGGGTTGGGGTTAGGGTTTCAGTTAGATTTGGGGGTTTCCACTGTTTAGGCACATCAGGGGGTCTCCAAACGCGACATGGCGTCCGATCTCAATTCCAGCCAATTCTGCTTTGAAAAAGTAAAACAGTGCTCCTTCCCTTCCGAGTTCTCCTGTGCGCCCAAACAGTGGTTCCCCCCAACATATGGGGTATCAGCGTTCTCAGGACAAGTTATAAACTGTAGTGAAACACTTGTTGGTTCAAAGCTCTCACAACACATCTAGATAAGTTCCTTGGGGGGTCTAGTTTCCAATATGGGGTCACTTGTGGTGGGTTTCTACTGTTTAGGTACATCAGGGGCTCTGCAAATGCAACATGACACCTGCAGACCATTCCATCTAAGTCTGCATTTCAAACGGTGCTCCTTTCCTTCCGAGCTCTGCCATGCACTCAAACAGTGGTTCCCCCCCACATATGGGGTATCAGCGTACTCAGGACAAATTGGACAATAACATTTGTGGTCCAATTTCTCCTGTTACCCTTGGGAAAAAAAAAATTGCGGGCTAAAACATCATTTTGTGGAAAGAAAAAATGATTTTTTAATTTTCACAATGCTACATTCTAAACTTTAGTGAAACAATTGGGGGTTAAAAGTGCTCACCACACATCTAGATAAGTTCCTTAGGGGGTCTTCTTTCCAAAATGGGGCCACTTGTGGGGGGTTTCAACTGTTAAGGCACGTCAGGGGCTCTCCAAATGCGACATGGCGTCCGATCTCAATTCCAGCCAATTTTGCATTGAAAAGTCAAATGGCACTCCTTCCCTTCCGAGCTCTGCCATGCACTCAAACAGTGGTTTATCCCCATATATGAAGTATCAGCGTACTCACGACAAATTGCACAACAACTTTTGGGGTCCTGTTATGAAAGGTAATTCAGTACCACAATGGACATAGAGGTCAGCGCAGATACAGTGACCTGGCAATAACCCAAAAAACAAGAACGAGCTCTGAGACGTGGGAACTCTGTTGACCGCAATCCCTAATCCTCTCCAACCACACTAAAGGCAGCCGTGGATTGCGCCTAACGCTCCCTATGCAACTCGGCACGGCCTGAGAAACTAGCTAGCCTGAAGATAGAAAATAAGCCTACCTTGCCTCAGAGAAATAACTTTCTGAACAGAGCGAGGATAGGAAAGGTAACTTTGCGGTCAACACAAAACCCTACAAAAACCACGCAAAGGGGGCAAAAAGACCCTCCGTACCGAACTAACGGCACGGAGGTACACCCTCTGCGTCCCAGAGCTTCCAGCAAGCAGTAAAAAACAAATAGACAAGCTGGACAGAAAAAAACAGCAAACAAATAGCAAAGAGGAACTTAGCTATGCAGAGCAGCAGGCCACAGGAACGATCCAGGAGGAAACAGGTCCAATACTAGAACATTGACTGGAGGCCAGGATCAAAGCACTAGGTGGAGTTAAATAGAGCAGCACCTAACGACTTCACCACATCACCTGAGGAAGGAAACTCAGAAGCCGCAGTACCACTTTCCTCCACCAACGGAAGCTCACAGAGAGAACCAGCTGAAGTACCACTTGTGACCACAGGAGGGAGCTCTGCCACAGAATTCACAACAGTACCCCCCCTTGAGGAGGGGTCACCGAACCCTCACCAGAGCTCCCAGGACGACCAGGATGAGCCATATGAAAGGCACGAACAAGATCGGGAGCATGGACATCAGAGGCAAAGACCCAGGAATTATCTTCCTGAGCATAACCCTTCCACTTAACCAGATACTGGAGTTTCCGCCTTGAAACACGAGAATCCAAAATCTTCTCCACATTATACTCCAACTCCCCCTCCACCAAAACCGGGGCAGGAGGATCAACAGATGGAACCATAGGTGCCATGTATCTCCGCAACAATGACCTATGGAATACGTTATGTATGGAAAAAGAATCTGGAAGGGTCAGACGAAAAGACACAGGATTAAGAACCTCAGAAATCGTATACGGACCAATAAAACGAGGTTTAAACTTAGGAGAGGAAACCTTCATAGGAATATGATGAGAAGATAACCAAACCAAGTCCCCAACCCGAAGTCGGGGACCCACACAGCGTCTGCGATTAGCGAAACGTTGAGCCTTCTCCTGGGACAAAGTCAAATTGTCCACTACCTGAGTCCAAATCTGCTGCAACCTGTCCACCACAGTATCCACACCAGGACAGTCCGAAGACTCAACCTGCCCTGAAGAGAAACGAGGATGGAACCCAGAGTTGCAGAAAAACGGTGAAACCAAGGTAGCCGAGCTGGCCCGATTATTAAGGGCGAACTCAGCCAAAGGCAAAAAGGACACCCAGTCATCCTGATCAGCAGAAACAAAGCATCTCAGATATGTTTCCAAGGTCTGATTGGTTCGTTCAGTCTGGCCATTAGTCTGAGGATGGAAAGCCGACGAAAAAGACAAGTCAATGCCCATCCTACCACAAAAGGCTCGCCAAAACCTCGAAACAAACTGGGAACCTCTGTCAGAAACGATATTCTCTGGAATGCCATGTAAACGAACCACATGCTGGAAAAACAATGGCACCAAATCAGAGGAGGAAGGCAATTTAGACAAGGGTACCAAATGGACCATATTAGAGAAGCGATCACAGACCACCCAAATGACTGACATCTTTTGAGAGACGGGAAGATCTGAAATAAAATCCATAGAGATATGTGTCCAAGGCCTCTTCGGGACCGGCAAGGGCAAAAGCAACCCACTGGCACGAGAACAGCAGGGCTTAGGCCGAGCACAAATCCCACAGGACTGCACAAAAGTACGCACATCCCACGACAGAGATGGCCACCAAAAGGATCTAGCCACTAACTCTCTGGTACCAAAGATTCCAGGATGACCAGCCAACACCGAACAATGAACCTCAGAGACAACTTTATTCGTCCACCTATCAGGGACAAACAGTTTCTCCGCTGGGCAACGATTAGGTTTATTAGCCTGAAATTTTTGCAGCACCCGCCGCAAATCAGGGGAGATTGCAGACACAATTACTCCCTCTTTGAGGATACCCGCCGTCTCTGATACACCCGAAGAGTCGGGCACAAAACTCCTAGACAGAGCATCCGCCTTCACATTTTTAGAGCCCGGAAGGTATGAAATCACAAAGTCAAAAGGGCAAAAGACAACGACCAACAAGCTTGTCTAGGATTCAACCGCTTGGCGGACTCGAGATAAGTCAAGTTCTTATGATCAGTCAAGACCACCACGCGATGCTTAGCTCCTTCAAGCCAATGACGCCACTCCTCGAATGCCCACTTCATGGCCAGCAACTCTCGATTGCCCACATCATAATTTCGCTCAGCAGGCGAAAACTTCCTGGAAAAGAAGGCGCATGGTTTCATCGCCGAGCAATCAGAACTTCTCTGCGACAAAACAGCCCCTGCTCCAATCTCAGAAGCATCAACCTCGACCTGGAACGGAAGCGAAACATCTGGTTGACACAACACAGGGGCAGAAGAAAAACGATGCTTCAACTCTTGAAAAGCTTCCACCGCAGCAGAAGACCAATTGACCAAATCAGATAAATACTACCAAGGCAAACACAAAAATGAGAACCAAACGTGATGTGTGCCCTATTACCCACACAGAATGGGAAACCGACAAAAAACAGACAGATACAAATAACAAAAGTACTCTTAAGCACTGACTGTGCTGGCAATGTATCACTAATTCACAATAATCCTTAACAGCTCACAAAAAGTAGGCCAGCTACTATACAAACCAGCTGGACGTAACCATATAGACACTAGATACTCCACTGTATCAAAATATGTGTCTGTTTAATTATAAAAAATGTCCACTTTTCAAAGCTGGTATCTAAATAATAGAGGATATATGTAACGTGTGCCTGGTAAGGAGCTCAAATATATAATTACTCTACCAGGATATGCACATGTCCCTATATGGGATTAGATTAATGTCAGTGCCGAGTAGCAGACCACATATGCAGCATTATAGGATGTCCAACAGTTGAAAAACCCCCTTCAATATAACTCTTGGGATACATATTAACTCATTTCAACATGCTATGAGCGTTCCCTGATGGGTTCAGTTGTGACATCCTACAGGGTTAACGAAGGTGGGATATAAACATGGGTACGCTGTGATGCACGAGATCAGATATACACCAACCATATGTATTGGTTAGATCTCACCACATGTTCGGCTTATCACCAGCTGATCCACTTTCATCATCCACCTCCTGTCCTGGCCCTTGAATGTTTACAGCGTGGTACTGCAGAAAGCGTCTCCCGACGCGTTTCTTCCTTGCGGAGTCATCAGGGGAGAGTGCTGCTGCCATTACGGGTCTCCCCTTTCTGTGTCTTTTATAATTTCAGCTCGTGCCACGCTGACATTAGGCCCGCCCACCTGGCGTGTGACGCGCTCATCGAGCTTGTCCAGACAGCTCCAGCCGCTCACCGACTTCATTGAGCACAGGGAATCCCGGCTCAGCGGCGCATGCGCGCCCCCATAGCCGGGACATATACATCCCTGGATATGTGAGCAGCCTGTTTCTAGCTGAAAATGCAAAAAAAGGAGCGAAAATGCATATGTTCATCCACTTAGCTCCCTAAGGTGCCTATGTATATAACGGCATGGAGTTATTAATCCATTCAATACGCCGCCAATTCTAATTGGCACCCTATAAACAGGATATACCACAGAAAATTAATCCTGTTCACCAAATGGCATGATTCAGGAAATGTTCAGCAAATCATCTTGGCAATCAAGCTACGGAGGACAAAGGAGGATGATCCACTCATTAACTATAGCATTTAGAGAGAGAGCAAGGACGAGAGGGAACTCATGGCTCCTTGACTGCCATGGTCTCAACAATTAATATAGGGAAAGAATTCCCATGCGCGGAACACCACCCCCATCACCAAAAACCAAAGGAGGGAAAAGGTGACCCTAAAAAAATGCCCTATCTTTATATCCCTACTCTCCTGTCCCTACCTATCGCGGAGGTTGGCACCCTAAAAGAACCCTGCGCAAATGGCGCCCCCACTCAACGTAGGCTCTCCCAAGTCTACCTATCCCTATAGCACCCACATGTCTTCAAAGGAAAGCTAGAAAAAGGGAAAAAAAGAAAAAATGGGGCAAAGAGGAATTCATCTGTGGGATTATGTAGGCTATTACAAGTGTATATGAGGGTCAGATCCGTTTCTAGGGGATACACTTAGTCCCTAAGATCCTGACCCTACCTGTCGCGGGGGTTGGCACCCTACAAACCTTCGCATGTGGCGCCCCCACTCCACGACGACTAGCCCTGCTCACAAACCCTAATCGATTGGACCACAACAGAGTACCAACAAATGATGTCAGAGACTACCCAATCACAGACTACAGAAAGCAGCTGTATGACTGTGTCTCGTTCAGTCCTGATGGTTGTACCGTTTTTAACATAAATATCCATCTGGCCTCTTTCTGAAGTATTTGTTTGTCCCAATCACCACCCCTGTGTGGAGGCACTATCCTGTCAATCCCTACAAAATAGATCTTACTAGGGTTGCCCTGATGAAACTGATTCATGTGAGTGGCTACAGGGGTTTCTCTTTTTTAGCAATGTCACGGAGGTTCTCGCCAATCCTCTTGCGGAACTCCCTCTTTGTTTTACTAACGTATTCTAGGCCACAATCACATGTGGCCTTATATATAACTCCATTAGTCCGGCAGTTGATAAAATGTCGGATCGTATATGTGGTATTTGTGACATTGCTTTTGAAATTTTTAGAGGGTCTGATAGAAGCGCAACTTTTGCAGCCACCACATCTGTAGCAACCCTTAATCAGGTTTGTTGTCAAACCCAAGCTGTTACCAGGGTCAAAATGGCTGTAAACCAATCTGTCGTGCAGAGATTTACCTTTTTTATAGGTAATCTGAGGTACCGGTGGGACATGTTTTTTATGTCTATGTCCATCTGCAAGATAGGCCAATGTTTTAGAAGAATTTTTCTGACATAGTCTGATCCATTAGAATATCTAGTGATGAAGCGTATGATATTATCCTCATCTGACTTGGGCTTAGGTGTCAATAAGTCTTTTCTTTCTTTTCTCAGAGATTCTTTGTAGGCTCTATTGAGTACCCCCTCCGGACACCCCCTTTCCAAGAACCAGTGTTTAAAATCCATGGCCTGTTCCTGGAACGCATCCTTATTTGAGCAGTTTCTGCGCACCCTGAAATATTGTCCCTTAGGGATACCTCTTTTTAATGAAGCAGGGTGGCTGCTCTCCCATCTGAGGAGAGAATTTGTAGCCGTATCTTTTCTGTGTGTTTTTGTGATAAGTTCACCACTGGGACATTTTTCAATGCGTATGTCCAAAAATGCCAGGCTTGTGTCACTGGCTTCATAGGTGAAGCGCAGGCCCAGATCATTGATGTTCAATCCCTCCACAAAATTACCAAAGTCAGTGGCTTCACCTTTCCAAATCACAAACACATCATCAATATACCTTAGCCACAAAATTATCCTCTCCTCAGGATGGGTGAGTGCGTCTCCAAAAACTACCGTTTCCTCCCACCAGCCCAGGAGCAGATTTGCATACGAAGGCGCACAAGGGCTGCCCATCGCAGTGCCCCTGAGCTGGTGGAAGTACTTACGGTCAAACAAAAAAACATTTCGGGTCAAACTAAATTCAAGGGCCTTTAACAAAATTTCAAGTGGATCAGCTGGTGATAAGCCGAACATGTGGTGAGACCTAACCAATACATATGGTTGGTGTATATCTGATCTCGTGCATCACAGCGCTCCCATGTTTATATCCCACCTTCGTTAACCCTGTAGGATGTCACAACTGAACCCATCAGGGAACGCTCATAGCATGTTGAAATGAGTTAATATGTATCCCAAGAGTTATATTGAAGGGGGTTTTTCAACTGTTGGACATCCTATAATGCTGCATATGTGGTCTGCTACTCGGCACTGACATTAATCTAATCCCATATAGGGACATGTGCATATCCTGGTAGAGTAATTATATATTTGAGCTCCTTACCAGGCACACGTTACATATATCCTCTATTATTTAGATACCAGCTTTGAAAAGTGGACATTTTTTATAATTAAACAGACACATATTTTGATACAGTGGAGTATCTAGTGTCTATATGGTTACGTCCAGCTGGTTTGTATAGTAGCTGGCCTACTTTTTGTGAGCCGTTAAGGATTATTGTGAATTAGTAATACATTGCCAGCACAGTCAGTGCTTAAGAGTACTTTTGTTATTTGTATCTGTCTGTTTTTTGTCGGTTTCCCATTCTGTGTGGGTAATAGGGCACACATCACGTTTGGTTCTCATTTTTGTGTTTGTCTTGGTAGTATTTATCTGGTTCGTCAAGAGTGCCTACACAGGCATGTTTTTAATATATACCTAATAAAGGTTAAATTTTATCCATTTGCTATTATACAATATATATTTCTTTGGATAAACACACCACGCTTCTTATACAATTGACCAAATCAGCACCTTTCTTGGTCAAATCGGTCAATGGTTTAGCAATACTAGAAAAATTGCAGATGAAGCAACGATAAAAATTAGCAAAGCCCAGGAACTTTTGCAGACTTTTCAGAGATGTCGGCTGAGTCCAATTATGGATGGCTTGGACCTTAACAGGGTCCATCTCGATAGTAGAAGGGGAAAAGATGAACCCCAAAAATGAAACCTTCTGAACACCAAAGAGACACTTTGATCCCTTCACAAACAAAGAATTAGCACGCAGGACCTGAAACACCGTTCTGACCTGCTTCACATGAGACTCCCAATCATCTGAGAAGATCAAAATGTCATCCAAGTACACAATCAGGAATTTATCCAGGTACTCTCGGAAGATGTCATGCATAAAGGACTGAAACACTGATGGAGCATTGGCAAGTCCGAATGGCATTACTAGATACTCAAAATGGCCCTCGGGCGTATTAAATGCAGTTTTCCACTCATCGCCTCGCTTAATACGCACAAGATTATACGCACCACGAAGATCTATCTTGGTGAACCAACTAGCCCCCTTAATGCGAGCAAACAAATCAGATAACAATGGCAAGGGGTACTGAAATTTAACCGTGATCTTATTTAGAAGGCGGTAATCTATACAAGGTCTCAGTGAACCATCCTTCTTGGCTACAAAAAAGAACCCTGCTCCTAATAGCGACGATGACGGGCGAATATGCCCCTTCTCCAAAGAATCCTTCACATAACTCCGCATAGCGGCGTGCTCAGGCACAGATAAATTAAACAGTCGACCTTTTGGGAATTTACTACCAGGAATCAAATCGATAGCACAATCACAATCCCTATGCGGAGGTAGGGTATCGGACTTGGACTCATCAAATAAATCCCGGTAATCAGACAAGAACTCAGGAACCTCAGAAGGGGTGGATGATGAAATAGTCAGAAATGGGACATCACCATGTACTTCCTGACAACCACAGCTGGACACAGACATGGATTTCCAATCTAATACTGGATTATGGACTTGTAGCCATGGCAACCCCAACACGACCTCATCATGCAGATTATGCAACACCAGAAAGCGAATAACCTCCTGATGTGCAGGAGCCATGCACATGGTCAGCTGGGTCCAGTATTGAGGCTTATTCTTGGCCAAAGGCGTAGCATCAATTCCTCTCAATGGAATAGGACACTGCAAGGGCTCCAAGAAAAACCCACAACGCCTAGCATACTCCAAGTCCATCAAATTCAGAGCAGCGCCTGAGTCCACAAATGCCATGACAGAATACGATGACAAAGAGCAGATCAAGGTAACAGACAGAAGAAATTTTGACTGTACCGTACCAATGGTGGCAGACCTAGCGAACCGCTTAGTGCGCTTAGGACAATCGGAGATAGCATGAGTGGAATCACCACAGTAGAAACACAGCCCATTCAGACGTCTGTGTTCTTGCCGTTCAACTCTGGTCAAAGTCCTATCGCACTGCATAGGCTCAGGTTTAAGCTCAGGTAATACCGCCAAATGGTGCACAGATTTACGCTCACGCAAGCGTCGACCGATCTGAATGGCCAAAGACATAGACTCATTCAGACCAGCAGGCATAGGAATTCCCACCATGACATCCTTAAGGGCTTCAGAGAGACCCTTTCTGAAAATTGCTGCGAGCGCACCTTCATTCCATTGAGTGAGTACGGACCACTTTCTAAATTTCTGACAATATACCTCTATTTCATCCTGACCCTGACACAGAGCCAGCAAATTCTTTTCTGCCTGATCCACAGAATTAGGCTCATCGTACAGCAATCCGAGCGCCAGGAAAAATGCATCGATATTACTTAATGCAGGATCTCCTGACGCAAGAGAAAATGCCCAGTCCTGAGGGTCGCCACGCAAAAAAGAAATAATGATCCTAACTTGTTGAACTGGGTCACCAGAGGAACGAGGTTTCAAAGCCAGAAATAGTTTACAATTATTTTTGAAACCAAGAAATTTAGTTCTATCTCCAAAAAACAAATCAGGAATAGGAATTCTCAGTTCTAACATAGAATTCTGAACCACAAAGTCTTGAATACTTTGTACTCTTGCCGTGAGCTGATCCACACATGAAGACAGACCTTTAATGTCCATTGCTACACCTGTGTCCTGAACCACCCAAATGTCTAGGGGAAAAAAAAGGCAAAACACAGTGCAAAGAAGAAAAAATGGTCTCAGAACTTCTTTTTTCCCTCTATTGGGAATCATTAGTACTTCTGGCCTCCAGTACTGTTATGAAAGGTAATTCAGTACCACAATGGACATAGAGGTCAGCGCACATACAGTGACCTGGCAATAACCCAAAAAACAAGAACGAGCTCTGAGAAGTGGGAACTCTGTTGACCGCAATCCCTAATCCTCTCCAACCACACTAAATGATTGCACCTAACGCTCCCTATGCAACTCGGCACGGCCTGAGAAACTAGCTAGCCTGAAGATAGAAAATAAGCCTACCTTGCCTCAGAGAAATAACTTTCTGAACAGAGCGAGGATAGGAAAGGTAACTTTGCGGTCAACACAAAACCCTACAAAAACCACGCAAAGGGGGCAAAAAGACCCTCCGTACCGAACTAACGGCACGGAGGTACACCCTCTGCGTCCCAGAGCTTCCAGCAAGCAGTAAAAAACAAATAGACAAGCTGGACAGAAAAAAACAGCAAACAAATAGCAAAGAGGAACTTAGCTATGCAGAGCAGCAGGCCACAGGAACGATCCAGGAGGAAACAGGTCCAATACTAGAACATTGACTGGAGGCCAGGATCAAAGCACTAGGTGGAGTTAAATAGAGCAGCACCTAACGACTTCACCACATCACCTGAGGAAGGAAACTCAGAAGCCGCAGTACCACTTTCCTCCACCAACGGAAGCTCACAGAGAGAACCAGCCGAAGTACCACTTGTGACCACAGGAGGGAGCTCTGCCACAGAATTCACAACAGGGTCCAATTTATCCTGTTACCCTTGGGAAAATAAAAAATTTGGGGCAAAAAGATCATTTTTTGTGAAAATTAATATGAATTTTTTTTTACGGCTCTACATTATAAACTTCTGTGAAGCACTTGGAGGTTCAAAGTGCTCACCACACATCTAGATTAGTTCCTTAGGGGGTCTGCTTTCCAAAATGGTGTCACTTGTGGGGGTTTCCACTGTTTAGGCACGTCAGGGGCTCTCCAATCGTGACATGGGCTCCAATCTCAATTCCAGCAAATCTTGCATTGAAAAGTCAAATGGCGCTCCTTCCCTTCCGAGCTCTGCCATGTGCCCAAACAGTGGTTTACCCCCACATATGGGATATCCGCGTACTCAAGACAAATTGTACAACGACTTTTGTGGTCCAATTTCTCCGGTTACCCTTGGTAAAATGAAACAAATTGGACCTGAAGTAAAAATTTTGTGAAAAAAAAGTTAAATGTTCAATTTTTTTAAACATTCAAAAAATTCCTGTGAAGCACCTGAAGGGTTAATAAACTTTTTGAATGTGGTTTTGAGTACCTTGAGGGGTGCAGTTTTTAGAATGGTGTCACTTTTGGGCATTTTCTGTCATATAGACCCCTCAAAGTCACTTCAAGTGTGAGGTGGTCCGTAAAAAAAATTGTTTTGCATATTTTGTTGCAAAAATGAGAAATCGTTGGTCAACTTTTAACCCTTATAACTCCGTAACCAAAAAATATTATGTTTCCAAAATTGTGCTGATGTAAAGCAGACATGTGGGAAATGTTGCTTATTAACTATATTATGTGATATAACTCTCTACTTTAAGGGCATAAAAACTAAGAGTTTGAAAATTGCTAAATTTTCATAATTTCCGACAAATTTTTGTTTTTTTCACAAATAAATGCAAGTCATATCGAAGAAGTTTTACCACTATCATGAAGTACAATATGTCACGAGAAAACAGTGTCAGAATCACCAGGATCCTTTGAAGCGTTTCAGAGTTATGACCTCATAAATTGACAGTGGTCAGAATTGTAAAAATTGGCCCTGTCACTTAGGTGAAAACAGGCTTTGGGGTGAAGGGGTTAATCAGATTTTTATTTTTGAAGGATAATACCAGACTTGTGTGTGTTTTAGGGCGAGTTTCGTGTGTCAAGTTGTGTGTGTTGAGTTGCGTGTGGAGACATGCATGTAGCGACTTTTGTGAGATGAGTTTCGTGTGGCGACATGCGTGTAGCAACTTTTTGTGTGTCGAGTTGCATGTGACAGGTTAGTGTAGCAAGTTGTGTGCAGCAAATTTTGCGCATGGCAAGTTTTGCGCGTGGTGAGTTTTATGTGTGGTGCCTTTTGAGTATGTGCAAGTTTTGTGTGAGGCAACTTTTGCACGTGTTGCAAATTTTGTGCATGTGGCAATTTTTCCGCAGGTGCAAGTTTTGCGAGTGGCGAGTTTTCCCATGAGGTGAGTTTTGCACGTGTGGCGAGTTTTGCGTGAGCCTAGTTTTGCATGTGGTGAGTTTTGCACGTGGCGAGTTTTGAGCGGCGACTTTTGTGTTTCGACTTTTATGTGGCGAGGTTGGTGTATGTGTGGTGAAATGTGTGCTGAGGGTGATATGTGTTCAAGCACGTGGTAGTGTGTGGCGCATTTTGTGTGTGTTCATATCCCTGTGTGTGGTGAGTATCCCATGTCGGGGCCCCACCTTAGCAACTGTACGGTATATACTCTTTGGCGCCATCGCTCTCATTCTTTAAGTCCCCCTTGTTCACATCTGGCAGCTGTCAGTTTGCCTCCAACACTTTTCCTTTCACTTTTTCCCATTATGTAGATAGGGGCAAAATTGTTTGGTGAATTGGAAAGCGCGGGGTTAAAATTTCATCTCACAACATAGCCTATAATGATCTCGGGGTCCAGACGTGTGACTGTGCAAAATTTTGTGGCTGTAGCTGCGACGCCTCCAACACTTTTCGTTTCACTTTTTCCCCATTATGTAGATAAGGGCAAAATTGTTTGGTGAATTGGAAAGCGCGGGGTTAAAATTTCACCTCACAACATAGCCTATGACGCTCTCGGGGTCCAGACGTGTGACTGTGCAAAATTTTGTGGCTGTAGCTGCGACGGTGCAGATGCCAATCCCGGACATACATACATACATACACACACACACACACACATTCAGCTTTATATATTAGATTGAGGTCGTGTATGCAAAATTACAACAAAAAAGTTCTGTCAGCACAATTTCCAGCACGAGAGTACCATTACACACTGAACGGGAAACGACTGGGTAAATCTGACAGGGAGAAGGACTTGGGGATCCTAGTTAATGATAAACTTACCTGGAGCAGCCAGTGCCAGGCAGCAGCTGCCAAGGCAAACAGGATCATGGGGTGCATTAAAAGAGGTCTGGATACACATGATGAGAGCATTATACTGCCTCTGTACAAATCCCTAGTTAGACCGCACATGGAGTACTGTGTCCAGTTTTGGGCACCGGTGCTCAGGAAGGATATAATGGAACTAGAGAGAGTACAAAGGAGGGCAACAAAATTAATAAAGGGGATGGGAGAACTACAATACCCAGATAGATTAGCGAAATTAGGATTATTTAGTCTAGAAAAAAGACGACTGAGGGGCGATCTAATAACCATGTATAAGTATATAAGGGGACAATACAAATATCTCGCTGAGGATTTGTTTATACCAAGGAAGGTGACGGGCACAAGGGGGCATTCTTTGCGTCTGGAGGAGAGAAGGTTTTTCCACCAACATAGAAGAGGATTCTTTACTGTTAGGGCAGTGAGAATCTGGAATTGCTTGCCTGAGGAGGTGGTGATGGCGAACTCAGTCGAGGGGTTCAAGAGAGGCCTGGATGTCTTCCTGGAGCAGAACAATATTGTATCATACAATTATTAGGTTCTGTAGAAGGACGTAGATCTGGGGATTTATTATGATGGAATATAGGCTGAACTGGATGTCTTTTTTCAACCTTACTAACTATGTTACTATGAGAGTAACATACTTTTTTAATACTTATATATATATATTTTTTTTTCTTTATAAAAAAGTATGCATATACAGCATATATATATATATATATATATATATAAATCAATTTATACAGTAAATATGTACTTTTTCCTAGAAATATGTTAATAGATCGTGATGTAAACATACGACAAATTACACCAATAGGAAACAAATCCCTACACATAATGAGACATACATTATGTCACAGACAGATAATTAAATTGTTTATTTTCTTCATTTTTTTAAAACTATATGGGGTGAAATTACTGGACTCAAAATTAAAAAATGCACAAAATGTATTTCTCAATTATCATCTATTTTGTTAAAGAGAAAAAAATAATAACAATGAAAAAATAATATTTTTTAAATTGATCATAAACAGTGTTTTAATTCATGTAAAAGATGTCAATGGTTAAGAAACTTCCTAAACGTTGTTTTTAATACCTTTCCTCTGTGGAAGATATATGATTTTTCTGCTGAGCTTTGGTCGTCTATCTGGAGTGCTATTCTCATGTTCCACAGACGCAGTTTTCGGGCACCGGCAGCAAAGCGAGATCCAAGCATAAGGTTGGAAGAGTTAAAACCAAGGAGCCTCTGAGACTTGTCTAAACAGAGTGGCCAGCGCCTAGCCTGGTCACTACATGTTTAAGTTTTCGAATTGTATTTTTCAAAGCTTTATGAATGTCTTTATTTCTTAGACTGTATATCATAGGATTGATCAATGGAGTAAACACCGTGTATACCAGAGATAGGACCTTACTGATGCTCAAGGTTTCCACTTTCACTGGAAACACATAAACACCGAACATGGTCCAGTAATATATGGAGACCACAGTGAGGTGGGAGCTACAGGTGGAGAAGGCTTTCTGTCTACCGGTGCTGGACGGGGTCCTTAAGATTGTGACAATAATATTAAAATATGATAAAATGATTATTATTGTTGGTATGATAACTGATATTATGCTAAGGAAGAAAATTTCTAATCGAAGAATAAAAATGTCGGAGCAGGACATTTCTTGTAAGGGAAGAAGGTCACAGAAGAAATGGTCTATGGTGTTGGGTCCACAGAACTTCAGCTTTGATATTGTAAAAATGTCGAATAATATAATTGAAAAACCGATCAACCAACAAGTAGCAGATAATTTAGCACAATATTCAGCTGTCATTATAGAGGTATAACGGAGGGGATTACAGATGGCCACGTATCTGTCATAGGACATCACCGTGAGGAGGAAACATTCAGAGGCTTCTGCAGTACTGAAGAAATAAAACTGACAAATGCAACCAGAAATAGTAATGGTCCCACCATTATTTATTAGAATATGAAGCATGTTGGGGGCAATGTGCGTACTTAAGAAGATGTCATTCATAGACAGTTGTGAGATGAAGAAGTACATTGGAGTGCGGAGGTTCTTGCTGGTGGACACCAGGGTGATGATCAGGAGGTTCCCACATATCGTCCCACAGTAAACCACCAGGAAAAAGCAGAACAAGAATATTCTGATAGATGGGCTGCCTTGGAACCCTAAGAGGAAAAAATCTGTGGCCGCAGTCAGGTTGTTCCCCTGTATATTAAGCACAGACATAAAGTTTATAAAGTAAATTGGAGATAATAACATAAGCAAACTTACAAAAATGCAGATTTGTATCGTTCAATTATGTGTTGGTCCTTATGATTCTGACGCATGGGATTCTCTGACTTTCTTCCTTCCTTATAGACTACAGACAGACATTTTTAGGTCTATTGACCATAAAATGCTTTTTGTTAATGTTAATAGGAGGATAAACAAAAATATCTAATAGCTATAAAATGAGAGAATTCAACCTGTATGCATGTCTATTGAAATCTGTGGCCGCAGTCAGGTTGTTCCCCTATATATTAACTAATCTCCTTAGAGATGATGCCCTACCGATTAGTTGAAAGCGAAGCTTTCAAAGCCCTGATGGACTACGCTGTACCACGCTACGAGCTACCCAGTCGACAATCCATTTCCCATTGACAGTAGACATGAATTTTCCTAAGCTGTTCATCCTTCTGTACTTACATCAGGTGTTTCCATGTTATTGCTTATATATTTGTTATTGAACAAAACCAATGGTCTTTTTGTGATTTTCAACAATGTTCATTGAAAAGTTCAATAATTTGTATGTACAGCAGAATGACGCCCAATGCAGTCAGCAGCTATGTTCCAAATAAACCTATGAAGGATCAACATTATATATACAATATGGAGCCAAGGGGCTATGGATAATAAATCTATGAACTGTTTGTTAATTGCTCCCTTGTCTCTTGTGTTATTGTCTTTTGAGGTATGGTTAGGTACAAATATTTACAATTATTTATGTAATGTTTTCATCTAAAAGTCTGAGTAGCACTGCTTTAATTGATTGTATGCATGAGCTATACATATATGTGTATGTATATATATATATATATATATATATATATATATATATAGGCATGACTATGTTTCGTTGTGGTTTTGTTGCCTTCAGTCTGAATTTAGAAGGTGCACATTTCATTAACAATGATAAAACTCTTCCTTAAAAGATGCGACCTTACTTTTGACCAATACTGTAGATATATATAGATACCGGTCAAAAGTCATGGCCAAAAGTGTTGACATCATTGAAATTGTTTCAGAGAACAAAGGATTTTTCCTGGAAAATTATTGCAATTACACATATTTTGTTATACATATATTTATTTCCATTGTGTGCATTGGAGAAACACACAAAATAAAAGAGTAAAAAAGACAGATTGGTAATCGTTTCACTGTTGGCATCTTTCCATTAGTTGTGGGTAAAAAACCTTGTTTCAAGCAGGCGATGCTCTTTCAAACTCACCCGTGGTAACAGGTTTGGTAAATATAAAAATCACACCTAAAACCAAATACAAAGAGTAGTTGACTCAGTATTTGCACTGCGTGTCTGCACGTGCCACTCTAAGAATGCAGAAAGAGAAGAGAACTGTCTGAAGACTTGAGAACGAAAATTGTTGACAATAACAACAATCCAAGATTACATGTCCATCTCCAGAAATCTTGATGTTCCTTTATTCCTTTGTAATAATTCCTCCATATAGTGATGAACTGGTCTTCCAGCCCAGCATCCTCCGCATTAATCTCACCTCCTCCTCAGACCTGTTCCTCAACATGAAATCCTTTGTCTCTGAACACATTCTACTCATGCTCTGTCCTGCTCCCACTTACTAACACTCTCTCTCCTCACTTTCAGTGATATCTCTCCAAAAGTTTGTCCTCTTCACTTCTACCTCCCATCCACAATCATTCATTTCTGTAACCTTTCTAGCTTTGTACCCATTCATCCTGCCCCCACTCCCACAGTCCCTCTAACAGACTGCCTAGTCTGCAGAAAACATTCATACATCCATGATCTTTTCATCACTAACAAACTTTCCTTCTTTGGCATCATCGAGGCCTGGCTCATCCCCTCTGACATAGCCTTTCCAGCTGCACTTTCTTATGGTGGATTCCATTTTTCTCATAACCAGCTCCCCAGCAAAAAGGTCACATAACTGCTCCTTCACCACAATTCCACCTTCACCCTCCGTTACGCTCATTCTTTTCGAAGTGCATTCTGTCCACATCTACTCCCCCTCCAACATCCAAATGGCTGCCATTTACCATCCCTCAGAGCCATCCACCCCCTTTTTTAACCACTTCATCACCTGGCTACTTTACTGCCTTTCTGCTGACAGAACTATAACATCCCCATTAACACTTCCCACTCAGCTGTCTATAAGCTTCTTATACTCACTTCCTTCTTGGGCCGTGCTCAATGATCCTCCGCAGCAACTCACCAGTTTGCCACATACTGGACCTCATATTCACCTGCATCTGTTCTCTATCTAACCTTTCTAACCCACCTCTCCCCATCAGGCAATTACCTACTCACATTCTCTCCCCTCTCCTTTCCAAGTGTGCAATTTTCATTCTACAAACTTGCACACCCTCGCAGAAATTTCAAACACTTTGATTTCCACTCACTTTCTGTCCATTCTTCCACATAGGTTCCTCACAGGATGCATATGCTGCTGCCACCTCATATAACATAACAGCAGCTGCAGATCTTGAATCGGTTGCCCCCTTCCACATAGCAAAGCTTGCACAATCAACAGGCAACCCTGGCACCCCATCCTGACTAAAGAACTTAGGGGGCCTTGCAGGGTTGGTGAGCGGAGATGGAAAAGTTTCCATTCTAAAGAGCATTTTTTCACATTCTAACAGTCCCCCCTTTTTCAAGTCCACACTCACTGCAGCAAAACAAACCTATATCTCATCTCTCATACACTCCCTATCTCCTAAAGCTAAGCAGCTGTTCAACACTTTCAATGCTCTCCTCTGTTCCCAACACCTTCTCACCCTTCTTATTTAAACTGAAAACTTTGCCTCCTGGTTGGGTCTCCTTCATGCGTGTTGACTGCAGCAGTAGGCCTCCAAGACCATCAGGCCTCCACTTCCTTGGACTCAACACCTCGTGTTTCTCTCGTTAATTTTTTCTGACAATGGTAGTCTACAAAATTGATATTTGTGCCGTATGAGTGTGGCTCAGCATGAAAGCAGGTAAAGGTGTTGCAGGCTTTCAATTAAAAGCTTTTAATGCTGGCCCAGACCCAGATGCCTCATACCTGGTTGATGGCTGCAGTGCCATGCTACAGTTTGTACTGTGGGTGAATTGAGGCCATTTCCTGGTGTCTACCTCATTTCATGTGTTTTGGCAGCATTTGAGGCCTTTATAAGGTGTTGTACATGTATTTGTTTTTGACTCCCACTGACAGGAATGGTAATCCAAAAAAGAGAAAAAAATCCAGCTTCCAAAAACTTACAAATTTATTAAGGATAAAAGGCAAAGTCCAGTCCAGTCCAATAAATTACATAGTGAAGAGTAGCAAGCAACGCATTTCGAACAATGGTATGTTCTTTCTCAAAGCTAGCTTTGAGAAAGAACATACCATTGTTCGAAACTCGTTGCTTGCTACTGTTCACTATGTAATTTATTGGATTGGACTGGACTTTGCCTTTTATCCTTAATAAATTTGTAAGTTTTTGGAAGCTGGATTTTTTTCTCTTTTTTGGATTGCTTGCTCACGTGATGACTACACGATATCCGTGCTTCCCCACCCACAACACATGCCGACAGGTGAGTTGGTATATATTTTTTTCTTTTTCTGCTATATGATAGGAATGGTGTTTGGTTATGTTTGAAGCATATTTGTCAAATTAATCGGCGAATATTGCAAATTTGGTGATCATAATCTGAACTGAACATTGAAATATTCACTCATCTCTATTCACTAAGCCTTGCCAACATATGGAAGGTCGAATTCCAGCATGTGGGCAGGTCATAAATTAGTCGGTGGCATGACAAACTAAAGCATTGCTGCAGAAAACCTAGACCTGAGAAAGCCTGAGATTACCTTGGGAAATGTATCCTGACAAGGTGTACCTTGGCAAGTAGGTCATGCAAGTCATGGTATGTTTTTAAGTACCGCTATAAAATGGAGTTCAGCACGTATGCCATGCACGGAATGTATACCAGTTTGCCAATCTTTAAAGCCGCCACCAAGTTACACCCAAGATAGCACACAACCAGACCTGGTTGGAGGTTCAGCGGGAAGAGCCACTGATTGTTTTGTTCTTATATCCATATCAACAGCTCAGATGCATTCTGAGCTTTATCACCTAAACAGATGAGCTTCGGCAGAGCGTGCTGCTGCTTCCCCAAGGCAGTGCTGCAGATTTCCCAGCTGAGATGTGATGGGGAGGCAAGTTCCACTGAGGATGAGGAGGAGGAGAGACAAGAAGTGGAATGCGATGGAAGATGGGGCAGTTATTCTTAGTGTGGCCCATGGTTCCCATCAGGGAAATGTATCGTTCCTGTCCACATGAACTTGTCCATGTGTCTGTGGTTAGGTGGACCTTACCTGTGACTGTGTTGGCCAGAGCTCAGCTGATATTGTGTAACACGTGCTTATGTGACACGGGGACAGCACACTGGTAAAAATAGTGTTTGCTTTGAATCAAGTATCGTGGGGCTGCCACAGTCAAGAGGTCATGGAAAGACTCAGATCCCAATAATCAAACGGCAAAATTTCCAGGGCTAGCAATCTGTCAATGTGTTTAGCATTTGGTCCTGTGGATGGGTGGATGGTAGTGATGGGCAAGAACTAAAATGCTCGGGTGCTTGTTTCTTAAGATGAGCAAATTGGAATGATCAGGTGCTCGACCCGAGCAACGAGCCCATTGTTAATCTATGGGAAACTCGAGCATAATTCCGGTGGTTCCCCCTGAACTGCAGATGGACTATAAATTGCGGACATCAATGGGAACAGTGCTCAAAAGAAATGGGAACAGCATGGGGAAGAACCCTGGACGCATTTCCAACTCCCAGGTCACTGCTGTGAACAATGTTGTCAGAGTCTAACGCCACTTTTACAGACTCACGATAAAACATAAAAAAATGAAACTAAAATAGATTTTCCTGTGAAATATGTTAAGGTCCAGGGTAATGATTTTTATATAAATTAAAATAAATAACCAAAAACAAACAAGCTCCTCAACGCCTTGAGCTATGTTCACACGTTGTTAGGGCTAGCGGAACGCACCAAATAATAAGACAGATAGAGTATGGTGCGTTCGCAGCCCGGGGTCCACCGTGCAGAGAAGGAACCTGCTGCCAAGTAATGACGGACTATATGGCGGTACTCATAAGTATACACACGTGGGTTAAACTTCACCCAGCGTGAAGGAAGCGATCCTGTTGCGTCACAGGACCGCGGTACCGCACATAGAGCGCGAGCAAGTAGTCAGCGAACTCAACCCCAACTAGGATTGAAGTCCGATTAGACCCTTGCTGGCACCACACCGCAACTGGGTGTGTAAGGAAACTAAATCATAATATTAAAGCACAAGAGTGCATGCGGTGCCGCACTGACGAACGCCACTAACCACCCAGGCTTGGGTAAGGAAATCACAGAGGAAGTGCACGGCGCCGTACTGGCGGTCACAGCAACTGGTAGCTGTAATGTGTGATTAGTGCTGTAGGATAAGTCGGGCGCTAGATAGCAACCATACACCTTCCGCGAACAGACATTCAATAGGGTAGGGGTATCCAAGGACGACTTGCACTCACAACATACACACATTAACAATTGTACACTAGCGCATGGCCGTGCGGTCATGCGCAGTTTATATAGTTGCAGCACAGGAAGTGGCCACAGAAACTTTGCCCTTCCAAGACCTGCCAAGAGGACCAATGGAATGTGCTGCAGAGCCTGAGCACATGACCCTCGACCTCCAACGGGAGATCTTGCCCTGGGCATGCTCAGTTTGTGTAGACAAGGACTTAGTCCCAGAGAAGTCCGCTCGCTGCTGACCAGCACTGGCTTTAATGGCAGAAGCTGAAGAAGCACCAGTAACTCTCTGCACAGATTGAGACTGAGCAAGACGCTGGGACCGACGTCCCTGCTGAGCAGACTCCACTGCGGCTGGATAAGAATGGGAGACCGCAGCGGAGATGGCTCGAGATTCCCCCTGTGCAGAAGCGGGAACTCGAGACCTAACATTACCCCCCCTCCTAGGGCCCCCCCCCCCTCCTTGGGCCTCGGTACGCTCGAAGGCAGCAATGAGCTGTGGGGCTCGAATGTTTTCAGCAGGCTCCCATGACCTGTCCTCTGGGCCATAACCCTTCCAATCCACCAGATATAACTTTTTGCCGCGTACCACCTTGCACCCCAAAATAGCGTTCACCTCGTAATCGTCCGTAGACGAACCCGATGTCCCGGCAGATGACTCGGAAAACCGGGACATGTATACGGGTTTCAAGAGGGACACATGAAAGTTGTCGGTGATACCCAAGCGTGGAGGAAGAGCCAAACGGTAGACCACAGGATTAACCTGTTCGAGAACCTTGAAGGGACCCAAGTAGCGAGGAGCAAACTTAGTGGACTCAACTCGCAGCCTGATGTGACGGGCGGAGAGCCACACCAAGTCGCCAGGAGCAAAGGTCGGAGCGGGGCGCCGATGAACATCGGCGGAGGACCTCATTCTCTCCTTGGAGGCCCGAATGGCATCCTGCGTGCGGTCCCAAATGTCCCGTGCCTCCACAGCCCAGTCTGCCACCCTGGGGTCAGCAGAAGACACAGGCATGGGCACAGAAACATGCGGATGCTGGCCGTAATTTAGGAGGAATGGAGTCTGACCGGTGGAGTCGGCTACGGCATTGTTAAGTGCAAACTCTGCCCACGGTAGCAAGGATGCCCAGTCATCCTGCCTGGCAGAAACAAAATGTCGTAAATATGTGACCAAGGTCTGGTTGGCCCTCTCTACCAACCCATTCGTCTCGGGATGATATGCCGAAAAGAGATTCAACTCAATACTGAGTAGACGACAAAGCTCTCTCCAGAATCGAGAGGCAAACTGGGGACCCCGGTCACTAACAATTTTGTCTGGCATACCGTGTAGGCGAAAGATATGCTTAACGAACAAGACAGCCAACGCCCGTGCAGAAGGTAGCCGTGGAAGAGGCACCAAGTGCACCATTTTGGAAAAATGGTCGGTGATCACCCAGATAATGGTGCAGTTACGAGACTTGGGTAAGCCCACCACAAAGTCCATCCCGACCATCTCCCAGGGCCTGTCCGCCACCGGCAGAGGATAAAGCAAACCAGCTGGCCGTTGCCGAGGAGTCTTGTTCTTGGTGCAAGAGACACACGCCCGAACATACTCTGTGACATCACGAGCCATATGCGGCCACAAGTATGTCCTCGCCAGTAACTCAGATGTCCTTTTGGTACCAAAATGTCCACCCACCCTGGAGGAGTGTGCCCAAGAGAGAACCTCTGGTCGCAAACTGGATGGAACAAAGGTCTTGCCCGAGGGCACAGACTCTAGCGAAACCGGGGCCACAGTTCTCAAGCTCTCGGTGGGGACAATAAGCCGAGGCTCCTCCTCCTCCTCCGCAGATGACACAACGGAGCGAGAGAGAGCGTCGGCCCGAATGTTCTTCTCGCCAGAAAGAAAATGGAGGGTGAAATGAAACCGGGAGAAGAATAAGGACCATCTGGCCTGGCGAGAATTCTACCGCTGGGCTGTCTGCAGGTACACAAAATTTTTATGGTCTGTGAAGACTTGGAAGGGAAAACGTGCTCCCTCCAAGAGATGTCTCCACTCCGAGAAAGCCAACTTCATGGCTAGCAACTCCCTGTCCCCGATGGAATAATTCCTCTCTGCTGGTGAGAAGGTCTTGGAGAAAAAGAAGCAGGGATGCTTCCGACCTTGAGCATCCTTTTGGAAGAGGACTGCTCCAGCACCAACAGAAGAGGCATCCACCTCCATGATAAATGGCTTATCAACATCGGGGCGATGTAGGATGGGAGCGCTAGCGAAGTGTGACTTTATAGAGTTAAAGGCCTTGGAGACCTCCTCAGACCACAATTTGGGATTCGCCCCCTTCTTGGTGAGGGCAACCAAGGGAGCTACCAAAGTTGAGAAGTGCGGAATGAACTGGCGATAATAATTAATGAACCCCATAAAGCGCTGCACCGCTTTAAGAGAATGGGGTTCCTGCCAGTCCATCACAGCCTGTAGTTTGGCAGGATCCATAGCCAATCCCTGGGCAGCGATGATGTAGCCCAGGAAAGATAAGGACTCCTGCTCAAACATACACTTCTCCAACTTGGCATAGAGGGAGTTTGCCCGTAGGAGGTCGAAGACTTTGCAAACATCTCTCCGGTGGAAGTCAATATCTGGAGAGTAGATGAGAATATCATCCAGATAGACTACGACCGAGGTGGAAAGCATATCCCGGAAGATATCGTTCACAAAGTCTTGGAAAACGGCTGGGGCATTACAGAGCCCGAAGGGCATCACCAGATATTCATAGTGCCCATCCCTGGTGTTAAAAGCCGTCTTCCATTCGTCCCCCTCACGGATGCGAATCAGGTTGTAAGCACCCCGCAGATCTAGTTTAGTAAATACCCTTGCTCCCCGAAGCCTATCGAAGAGCTCAGATATCAAGGGCAAAGGATACTTATTTTTAATGGTGATGGCATTAAGACCCCTGTAGTCTATGCATGGACGCAATTCCCCATTCTTCTTCTGCATGAAGAAGAACCCTGCCCTAGCAGGTGACACTGACTTCCTAATGAATCCTCTTGCCAGATTTTCCTGGATGTACTGTGACATTGCCTCCATCTCCGGGAGAGATAGCTGATAGACTCGACCCCGGGGAGGCTCAGCACCAGGCAAGAGATCAATAGGACAGTCATAGGGGCGATGGGGCGGAAGGGTCTCCGCCGCCTTTTTGGAGAACACGTCTGCATAAGACCAATACTGCTTGGGGAGAGAGGAAAGATCTGCGGGTACCTCAGTAGTAGAAACCTGAACGCACTCCCTCTGACACCTACCCCCACAAGATTCACCCCATCCCAGGATTCTGCCAGAGGACCACTCGATATGAGGAGAGTGGTACCGTAGCCAAGGTATTCCCAACAGGACCTCATCAATTCCCTCAGGAATGACGAGCAGAGATATAATCTCCTGATGAGATGGCGACATGGACAGAGTAAAAGGGATGGTCTGGTGTGTTATCTGTGAGGGCAGTGTCGACCCATTCACCATTCGTACCGTTACTGGTTGAGCTAGCATAACCAGGGGAATTGCATGACGTTGGGCGAAAGCAGAAGACATAAAATTGCCCTCCGCCCCAGAATCCACGCAGAGCTCTACCGAGTGGGAGAATGAGCCTATAGTAATTGTCCCCTTAAAGGACAATTTAGAGGCAAACGTCGCCGTGTCTAGTGCACCTCCACATACTACCACTAGACGCTGACGTTTCCTCGACCGCTGAGAACATCTGGTGGCTAGATGTCCTGACTGCTGGCAAACATGACAGACCTTGAGTGCACAAGTGGTCCGGGACTTAGATCCCGCTTTTGACACTTCCCTGGCCTCATGTGACTCAGGAACCAGGACCGGAGATTCCAGAGGTTTGGCGAAGGTAGGAGCCAGCCGAAACCTCTGCCTACACTGGGCTCGCTCTAACCTCCACTCGTTAAAACGGAGGTCAATTCGAGTGGAGACAGTTATTAACTCCTCCAGTGTGGCAGGAATCTCCCTAGTGGCCAGAGCATCCTTAACGTGGTCAGCCAGGCCCCTCCAAAATATGGGGATAAGAGCTTTATCCGACCAATCCAGCTCAGAAGCTAAAGTGCGGAATTGGACGGCAAAATGACTGACGAAGGACTCACCCTGAGTTAATGCCAGCAGTTGGAGCGCAGTATCATGGGTGACTTGAGGTCCTAAAAAGACCTGTTTCAGAGTGCTCAGAAACAGTGGAGCACTCTGCACCACATGATCGCCACGCTCCCACAGCGGCGTAGCCCATTCCAACGCCCTGTCCGACAAGAGAGACACTATAAATCCCACCTTAGCCCGCTCTGTGGGAAAACGTGCAGCCAGGAGCTCGAGGTGAATAGAGCACTGACTCACAAATCCCTTACAAAATTTGCTATCACCAGAAAATTTTTCTGGCAGCGGAAGGCGAGAAAATTTCGGAGCAGGGGTGGCAATGGACAGGGTTGCTGCAGCCACGCTAGCAGCCTGTACAGCAACTGCGGTAACATCCACAGCTGAGGTTGCGCTCTCAAGAGCCGCCAACCTACCCTCCAGCTGCTGGATATCCCGCAAGGATTGCTGTTTGTCTGTCATTACTAGCCAGACCCTGGCGCTAGTGTAATGTTAGGGCTAGCGGAACGCACCAAATAAGACAGATAGATTATGGTGCGTTCGCAGCCCAGGGTCCACCGTGCAGAGATGGAACCTGCTGCCAAGTAATGACGGACTATATGGCGGTACTCATAAGTATACACACGTGGGTTAAACTTCACCCAGCATGAAGGAAGCGATCCTGTTGCGTCACAGGACCGCGGTACCGCACATAGAGCGCGAGCAAGTAGTCAGCGAACTCAACCCCAACTAGAATTGAAGTCCGATTAGACCCTTGTTGGCATAACACCGCAACTGGGTGTGTAAGGAAACTAAATAATAATATTAGGGCACAACAGTGCATGCGGTGCCGCACTGACGAACGCCACTAACCACCCAGGCTTGGGTAAGGAAAGCGCAGAGCAAGTGCACGGCGCTGTACTGGCGGTCACAGCAACTGGACGCTGTAATGTGTGATTAGTGCTGTAGGATAAGTCGGGCGCTAGATAGCAACCATATACCTTCCGCGAACAGACATTCAATAGGGTAGGGGTATCCAAGGACGACTTGCACTCACAACATACACACATTAACAATTGTACACTAGCGCATGGCCGTGCGGTCATGCACAGTTTATATAGTTGCAGCACAGGAAGTGGCCACAGAAACTTTGCCCTTCCAAGACCTGCCAAGAGGACCAATGGAATGTGCTGCAGAGCCTGAGCACATGACCCTCGATCTCCAACGGGAGATCTTGCCCTGGGCATGCTCAGTGTGTGCAGACAAGGACTTAGTCCCAGAGTAGTCCGCTCGCTGCTGACCAGCACTGACTTTAATGGCAGAAGCTGAAGAAGCAGCAGTAACTCTCTGTACAGAGTGAGACCGAGCAAGACGCTGGGACCGACGTCCCTGCTGAGCAGACTCCACTGCGGCTGGATAAGAATGGGAGACCGCAGCGGAGATGGCTCGAGATTCCCCCTGTGCGGAAGCGGGAACTCGAGACCTAACACACGTAGAGTTTTTTTATGCATGTTTGAACTTTAGCATTGCTTTCAACCAAGACAAATGCATTCACTGGGAAATGTCTTTTTAACATTTTACAACCTCATCTAGCCATGTGGTGTGTGACACATCATCCTGTTTCATTTATAAAGGAGGGATTCTGAAAGTCAAAAGGCCTATTTTTATAGGGCCATCAAGCGGCCTTTACTATTCTTAAAGGGCCAGCATTTGGCCCTCACTATTCGTAGATAGCCATCAGCAGGCTATGCTTTGTTCAAATGACTAAACAGTTAGTTTCCTATACTGTTATTGCTCATGCAGTGAGTGCAGGACTGCCCAAAATTTGGACGCACCACAATAACCCTTTGAAGAGACGTACAGGAGGGCCTTCTGAAAACAATGTTCCCATTATTAGGAAATGAGTCTCCCATAGAATTTGCCATGCAGTGAATGCAAGGGCTGCCAAAAATTTGGACCTACTCCAATGCCCTTTGGAAGAGATGTAGAGGAGGGCATCATGAAAAAAATATTCCCATTATTAGGAAGTGGGTCTCCCATAGTATCTTCCTATGCAGTGAATGCAAGGGCTGCCAAAAAATTTGGAGGTACTCCAATGCCCTTGGAAAAGACATAGAGGAAGGCCTCATGACAAAAATGTTCCCATTATTAGGAAGTAGGTCTCCCATAGTGTTTGCCTATGCAGTGAAGCAACAGCTGAATGCAAGGGCTGCCAAAAATTTTGAGTTACTCTAATGCCCTTGGAAGAGACATAGTGGAGGGCTTCAGACAAAAATGTTCCCATTAGAAAGAAGCAGGTCTCCTATACTTGTAATGCCCATGCAGTAAGTGCATAGGCTGACAAACATTTACCCTTGGGGGATATACATGAGCATACAGTATAAAAATTGTTTTTACGGGCATCATAAAAAAACTTTTAACTTTTGATATGGTGGTGTAAGGTGAGGACAAGGAGAAGGAGGAGGACAACAGCAAATAGCCAAAATCAGGCAGTGTGTACCCATGTGTAAGTGTGAAGCGGTGCATGGGAACAGACCTCCAAAAAAAGACACTGGATTTGAGTTTATGTTACATTTCTATCATTTGGTGGTGTTGAGAAATCTGGCCCAATCCAGCCCTTGTTCAATTTTATAAGAGACAGGTGAATTTTCAGTTGACAGGTGGATGCGCTTATCAGTTATAATTACACGAACGGCAGGGCAGGCCAGGACCTCCAAGACGTAGATACCCAGTTAATGACACATGTCCCGCTTGGATACCCAATAATTATTTGGAACAGAGGAATCACGGAGGACGTTGGTATGGCCAGCAAGGTACTCCCTCAACATCTTCCCAAACTTTGCACTCTTTGTGAGAGTACCCCGCACCTCAGGGCCACTGTAATGGGACAGTCTGAGAAAACTTTTGAAAACTATGACAGTGTTACCCTACCTCTGCTGGATTGGAGTTGTGTCTTTCTCGCCTGTTTTCCTTGGTTGTCCAATGAACTGTGTCCTCTGCCGCCAGAGTTTTCAATTGGGAATTTTTAAAAAAAATTCCCCAACATGGCGCCTCTGGCACTGCCCCATTTTGGTAGACCTCTCCGTGTTGGGAAAAAGAGATAGAAAGTTCTACTTGGTTCTAAAAGTGTCAACAATCAGTAATGACTGTCACCCAAAATTTTGATAATGCGAGTGTCACAGGAAAGGCAGCATAACATAAACTCAGTCATGCGTGCCAGACTCCTAAGAGGCAAGACTTCCGTGTCCTCATCAAGAGGACAACTGAGCATACACTCCTACTCCTCCTAATCCCAGTCTGCAAGCCATCCACAATGAACAGAAGGTATGACAGCTGTGCAGGTATTTACATCTATAGTGCATGAAACTAGCACCTATTCTTCCTCCTCTTCTTCATTGTCACCAATCCATGTTGGGATGAGATGAGGCTGGGCTGTGTTTAATCACCCTCTATGGTTACTTGCTCCATCTCATTGTGCTCTGCCTGCTATCCATCCTCTTTGATTGTGAGCAGTGAGCATTTCAGAACACAGAGAAGTGAGAAGGTAACGCTAATTATGGCATCATCGCCGCTCACCATCTTGGTGGAGTCCTCAAAGTTTTGGACGATGGTACATTTTCCTGACAACCATTGCCACTCCTGAAGTCTTATGTGTGGAGTCTGAACTGAATTCCGACAGCCTTGTTGATGCTGATATTCAACAACTGCCTTCTTCTGCTCACAAATCCTTCCCAACATCTGCAGTATAATCCGCAGAATAGAGTTCCAACGCTTAACACACCAGTCGGTGAGCCAGAAGCTACATATGCTGCTGAAGCACGGCAAGGGCGGCGGAAGTTGCAGCTGACTTTCTAAAATGGGCACACAGGCGGCGTACTTTGACAAGCAGATCCAATAGCTCCGGGTAGCTTTTGAGAAACCGCTAAACCACGAGGTAATGCTCATGGGCCAGGTTTGGTACATGTGTGAGCTTGCCTCGTCTCAGAGCCACCACCAGGTTCCGGACATTGTCACACATGACAATGCTTGGCTGTAGGTTCAGCAGTGTCAGACACAGATCTGCCTGCTCTTTCTGAGCTGTTCACAACTCTTCAGCATTGTGTGGTTTGTCACCTAAGCATATTATCTTCAGCAAAGCCTGTTGCCGCTTGGCAGAGGCAGTGCTGCAGTGCTTCCATCTTGAGACTGATGTGGTCATTTCAGAGATGGAGGATGAAGAGGAGGAGGAGGTGCAGGACCTGTTAACTGTGGTTGCAACCTACAGCCTGCAATATCTGTGTTGGGACGACTTGTTCTATCCCAAGGTCCAATTTGGTCCTGGCTTGTACTATGTGTTTCATCAGTGAGATTTACAGTCCCTGCCCACAAGCACTTGTCTATGTGTCCATGGTTAGGTGGACTTTCCCATTAACTGCATTGTTAAGGGCACGGGTAACGTTGTGAGATATGTGCTTGTGTAATGCTGGGTCAACACACCAAAAGAAATAGTGGCGGCTGGAGACCGAGTACCTAGGGATGGAAACCACCATCAGGTTTTGGAACGCTTCCATCTTCACAAGCCTAAAAGGCATCATTTTGAGAGCAGGCAGTCACAAAATGAGGGAATTTAGTAATGTGCCTGTGGGGTGTTGACTGCGTATTTGCGCTTGTATTCCAAGGACTGGGATATGGACAACTTAACGCTGTGCTGGGACAAGGATGTGGACGTGCTTGATCATGGTGCTAGGTGAGTATATGCACTGACAGGTGCAGGGCAGAAAGCATCTTTGCATGTACCATGGACAGAGGATTGGCTTGCACACCCAACAACGGAAGAAGCAGTGGTGTCACCAACAGACACTGTTCATGGGCTCTGGGCTTTGGCCCACAAAGTCATGTGCTTTTCTGCCATGTGCCTGATCATGCTGGTGGTGGTCAGGCTGGTAGTTTTGCTGGCCCTACTGATGCTGGCCTGGTAGGTGGTGCAAATGGCCTTTTTGGGGTTATCGTCAGAGTCTTTAAAAACAACCTAAGACCTAACGCTTGAACTGGCAACTTCCTTCATGTTGGTGTTACGGGGAATGGTTGCCTGCCTTCTGTCTGCGGCCAGCACAGTGCTTCTTACTGCCTGTTGGGGTGCTTCACCTCCCTCCCCCTGTGTGCTGCTGTCCTCATGCTGCATATCCTCCTGCCAGGTTGGGTCAGTTACTATATCATCCACCACCTCGACTTCCACATCTGCACCCTTGTCAAACTCCTGTTTTTCTGGCAGTTGTGTCTCATCATCGTACACCTCTTGTGACACTTTCCCATCGTTGTCTTCATGCGACCATGGTTACTCAAATATTTGGGCATCGCTACATGCGATCTCCTCTTGCCTCAGTTCAAGTGGACCGGGCAAGAGGCCCAAATCTCAAAAGGAAAAAAAAAAGTGTACAGCTTTTCGGAGTGTCCAAGTGTTGGATCAGTTGTCTCTGGGAACTCAGCATGGTGGAAGAAGGAGGATTATCGTGAGGAATATGCGGTCCAGACTTACGGCTACTGAAAATTGACAATGTGAAAGAAAGGTGGTGGTGGTGGCAAAGTAACTGGAAGCATTATCGCTATCCAACCAACAATATTTTGACACTACTCTGGGTTCAGTAGTGGTGTGCTGCAGTCCCCTAGTAATTGGGACATTAAGGTTGGGTGAAAAGATGTGGGTGTTTGTTGTGGCACAATTTCAGCTTGTCCATGGCCTCGGCCACTGCATGCATCAGCACCATCACGATCATGTCCAGTTCCCATCCTTTGCCACATGCCGTGCTTATTTTAAATAGAAGACAATATTTTCAACGTTCACTACAAATGGCTGAATTTGGAGCAAACTTAACTGTGATCCATATGACGGACAAACCACAGTTTTAAATAGCTGGCCTGTAGGTAACTATTTTTTACCAGCAAACTGGTGTCAATAACTTCACTTACACACTGCAACACAATTTAAATGGAGGAAAGAAATGGCAGAATTTTGAGGGCAATTATTTGTGATCCATGTGACGGACAATTAAAAGTTTTAAATAGATGAACTTTTAGCATTCAAATACAAAAAGTTTTTGGCTGTATTCTGCAGTGCCAACAAGCAAATGGAGCAGAATACAGGCTGGATATTTCTGCTTTCTAGTAAATGTCTGGGGACAACTGAACGCTGCGCTGGGACAAATGAAGTGAAAGCAGTTGTTAACTGTTGTGTGTGTGCAACTGCTGCTTGTAGGCATTAAGCATCAGAGCCTGCTTCATGCTCAGTAGATTGGAAAGGCCATAACAAAGAGGAAGGAGCCGTTGTTTTACCCTTAGACACAGATTTGGTACCCAGGCGTTCCACCCACCTACTGAGGTACTTGGCAGCCATGTGCTTTTCATTCTGGTGGTGCTCAGTTTGGCAGTGTTCTTGCCTCTTCTTAGTTTGGTTTGGCAGATGCTGAAAATTACAGTTGTTTTATCTGAAGGGCTTTCAGAAAAAACTGCCATACAGGGGAAAAATGCACCCTTGGCCTGTTATCTAGCCGAGTAGATGGGATCTGTGGAACAGTTGACCGAGTTCTACCTCTGTGCAAACCATTGCCTCTTCTTGACTGGTTTCTTGCTATGGATCCATCCATCTCTGCACTGCTGTGCTCGCTAGGCATTCCACCATGCCAGGTTGAATCAGTGGCCTCATCATAAACCACATTGGCTTCCAATTCCTCAATCTGATCCTCCTTCTGAGCTGCGATTTGATGCTGACCTGATGGCAACCGTGCATCATGATTATCCTCCACATCTTCAGACATGAATTGACCTTACCCAACGTGGCTTTCTCGTGGCCGTTAGTGCTCAATTATTTGGGCATCACTGCTCTCCACCTCCTGATGACCCACTTTAATGGTGCATGGTGAGATGCCTGACAAATTACAGAGGAACGTAAACAGTTCCTCAGAGTGGCCAGCATTGGGGTCATTTTTCTCCTGGGACTCTTGATGGTAGGAGAAATAAAGACCAGGTTGAGGATTCAAAGGTCCAGCCTCTTGGCTACTGAGACTGGACCATGTGGAAGACTTTGCGGTGCTTCTTGTCAACACACTGGAGCCTTTGCCTGTTATCCAACCCACACCATCTTCGCACTTGACAGGGTTAGTTAATAGTGTAGCGTGCTGACCAAATTTTAACAGGAACATAAAATGAGATACAGTCACCTTCTGATGTGTCACACGAGCTTGGCGATCACCACCACATTCACGTCCCTTAACGTCACCCTTTCGTATCTCGATTGCGTTATTCTTATGAAACCAAAAAATACTGGATTTATTTTTCCCAACTACCTATAAAAGTCTTATGTACAAATTCACTGTATCTAGCAATGTGTTTCTATTTTTTTAAAGATCATCTTGCTGGTAGGTAAAGATACGTTATTTTTTAAAACAATAAAAAAACTACATTTTTTTTCAATCAACTTGCTATTACCCTGCTAATGCTGAATAATGAGGAATTTTGCCCTTGCAAAATTGTCAGGTCCAATTATCTCTACCTGTATTGCACCAGTCGCACCACAACTGTTAGATAAAGATATGCTATTTTTTAGAACAATAAAAAACTAAGATTTTTTTCAGTCGGCTTGTAATAACATTGCAAATGCAGAGTAATGAAGATTATTGTCCCTGCTTAATTGTTACTTATGATTATCTCTACCCGTATTGTGCCAGTCGCACAACTATTAGACAAATATTAGATATGTTAAGTGGAAAATAGCAGAGAACTGCCGCATGTGCTTCCAAGGATGACAACACCCAGTTACCTGCCTTTCACCCACCCCCTTTCCCTCCTTCCCTCCCTGCTATTAAATCTCTCACTACTAAATCCCCAGCTAACAAACAAAAAAAGTAATCTTGCTAGTCTTTAGCTCTTAAAAGAGCTTTTTAAAATGAATAAATGCTCAGTATAAACTCCTATCAGGCTGTGTGCACACGTTGCTGATTTTTCGTGTTTTTTTTTTTTGCATTTTTCGCTATAAAAATATACAAAAACACAGCATACATTAAGCATCCCATCATTTAGAATGAATTCCGCAATTTTTGGTGCACATGATGCGTTTTTTTCCGCAAAAAAAAACGCATCGCGGGAAAAAACGCAGCATGTTCATAAATTTTGCGGATTTTTTGCGGATTTCCCACTATATAATGCATTGGGAAATGTTCGTAAAAATCCGCAAAAAAACACACACCAAAAACGCACCAATAACACTGTAAAAACGCACAAAAAAATGCAAAAAAAGCCACATGCAGATTTCTTGCAGAAAATTTCAGGTTTTTCTCAGGAAATTTCTGCAAGAAATCCTGAACGTGTGCTCATAGCCTCACTCTCGCTACACTGCTTTTATTTTCACTATGCTTAAACTACGCTCTCTCTTTGCTGCAATGTGTGCAAGATGTCGCCGGTAGCCTTTAAATAGTCCCTATGACGCTGGAAGGCCAGCCAGCACAGTGATAACACACCACAGATAGCGTCGGCATTACTTATTACTGTGATTGGCAAGCCAGCCCAGCATGTTCATTGGCTGCAATTAAATTGGCAACAACCAAACCACCCAGATTAGAATAGCAACTGGAAGCAGCACACTAGGGGTACGTGCACACGTTCAGGTTTTTTTGCAGTTTTTTCGCGTTTTTTCGCGATGAAAATCGCTATAAAAACTCATTAAAAATGCATGCATTATGCACCCTATCATTCAGAATTCATTCTGCAATTTTTGTGCACATGATGCGTTTTTTTCCGCAAAAAAAAACGCATCGCGGTAAAAAAAAAGCAGCATGTTCATTAATTTTGCATTTTTTTGCATTTTACTCGCTATTCTATGCATTTGGAAAAAAACGGAAAAAAAAATGCAACAAAAACGCGCAAAAAAACCCCCAAAAATCGCATCAAAAACGCGAAAAAAAAAAAACGCATGTGGATTTCTGGCAGAAATGTTTGGTTTTTGTCAGGAAAATTTCTGCCAGAAATCCTTACGTGTGCACATAACCTAAAAATTAGCGTAAAAATTGTTTTTAATGGTCCATTACGGGGACGTTTCAGTACGGGAATGTGAACAAGCTGGAGAAAGGTTCACATTTCTGAACAAAAATGTTGCATTAATGAGCCATTAAAAAACACTTTATATACCAATTTTTGGTGTGCTGCTTCCAGTCCCTTTTTTATCTATCACATCTATCTATCTATCTATCTATCTATCTATCTATCTATCTATCTATCTATCTATCTATCTATCTATCTATCTATCTATCATTTATTATATATTATCTATTTATTATCTATCTATCTTTCTATTATTTATCTATCTATCTATCTATCTATCATTTATTATATATTATCTATTTATCATCTATCTATCTTTCTATTATCTATTATCTATCTATCTATCTATCCTATCTATCTATCATTTATTATATATTATCTATTTATTATCTATCTATCTTTCTATTATCTATTATCTATCTATCTATCTATCATTTATTATATATTATCTATTTATTATCTATCTATCTTTCTATTATCTATCTATCTATCTATCTATATATTATCTATCTATCTATCATTTATTATATATTATCTATTTATTATCTATCTATCTTTCTATTATCTATCTATCTATCTATCATTTATTATATATTATCTATTTATTATCTATCTATCTTTCTATTATCTATCTATCTATCTATCATTTATTATATATTATCTATTTATTATCTATCTATCTATCTATCTATCTATCTATCTATCTTTCTATTATCTATCTATCTATCTATCTATCATTTATTATATATTATCTATTTATTATCTATCTATCTTTCTATTATCTATCTAGTATGTATTATCTATTACACTAGGCAACAACATTTCAAAAATTGTCTGTTTCAGAAATCAAATTAGCCATTTCTTAAAGATTTTGAAGTGCTGAATTCAAATATGAAAACTGTTAATAAGATTATGAAATGCCTGAAGAAGATTTTCCACCAGCTTTATATAGTTTTCTGACTTGGTGTTTCCAAGGAAATGTGTTGCCACTAATTGGAATGCTACCCATGCAGCCTTTTCCTTGCCAAGCAGTAAACGGTGAAACTCTTCATCTTGCAGAAGCTCATGAATCCGAGGACCAATGAAGACTCCTTCCTTTATCTTTGCTTCACTCAACCTTGGAAATTTACAAATGAGATACCTGAATGCCTCTGCATTTTGTCCATTGCCTTTACAAAGTTCTCCATGAGACCCAACTTGATTTGCAATGGAGGTAACAGAATTTTCTGTGGTTCGACAAGTGCTGGATGCATAGTCCACTTCTTTTTCTTAGAAATTCCTTACCCATTTTAAGGCACCGTGCAGAAGTAACAATTGGTAGCATGGTCAGTTGGCTCTCTCCATACCATCGGAAATTGCAAAAGGCGTTGATTGTGTTTTCCCAGTGAGATGTGATGAACATCGACTACAGCATGTATGTGGAGCCAAAATCTTGTCCTGATTTCCTATTTTGCAGCCAAAACACAGGTTGCAAGCTTTCTTAACCATATGAGTCAAGTTTTGCTTTTGTGACTCAAAAGTCACCTCACCACTGATATGGCAGAAGTGATCTGCTTTATTAATGCAAGTCTCAGTAAGTCTTATCTCAGTAAATTAGAATAATTATTAAAAAAAAAACCTGCAAAGGCTTCCAAAGCATTTTAAAAGGTCCCTTATTCTTTTTAAGTAGACTCCACAATCATGGCGAAACCCGCTGACATGACAGATGTCCAGAAGGCAGTAATTGACACACTCCACAAGGAGGGTAAGCCACAAAAGGTCATTGGTAAAGAAGCCGGCTGTTCACAGAGTGCTGTATCCAAGTATATTACTGGAAAGTTGAGTGGAAGGAAAAAGTGTCATCGAAAAAGGTGCACAAACAAGCGGGATAACAGCAGCCTTGACAGGATTGTTAAGAAAAGGCTATTCAAGAAATTGGAGGAGAATCACAAGGAGACAACTGCTGCTGGAGCCACCACACACAGACGTATCCAGGAAAAGAGCTACAAGTGTTGCATTCCTTGTGTCAGGCCGCTCATGACCAATAGACAATTCCTAAAGCATCTTACCTGAGCCAAGGAGAAAAAGAACTGGACTGTTGTCAGTGGTCCAAGATCTTGTTTTCTGGTGAAAGTAAATTTTGATAATCAAGGTCCCAGAGTCAGGAGGAAGAATGGAGAGGCCACAATCCAAGCTGCTGGAGGTCTAGTTTGAAGTTTTCACAATCAGTGATGGTTTGGGGAGCCATGTCATCTGCTGGTGTAGGTCCACTGTGTTTTATCAAGACTAAAGTCAGCACAGCCGTCTACCAAGAAAATTTTAGAGTACTTCATGTTTCCCTTTGCCGATAAGTCATTTGAAGATGGAAATTTAATTTTCCAGGAGGACTTGGCACCTGTCCACACTGCCAAAAGTACCAAAACCTGGCTTAAAATCAGCAGCATCACAGAGCTTGATTGGCCAGCAAATTTGCCTGACCTTAACCCCATAGACAATCTATGTGGTATTGTCAAGAGGAAAATGTGAGACACCAGATCCAACCTGGGCTTCCATAACACTTCAGCAGTGCCACAGACTGATCACCATTGTAAGAAAACACAGACACCCAGAAAAAAGTCCTTTAATTGAAAGAATGACACAGACTCCTTTAATAATCTTAATTAAACCATACATAGGACCTCACCCATTCCTCCGATGCCCTCGTCATCTGCAAAAGACTTAAAGAAACAAACAACAATATGTTAGGGCTGGTGGAACGCACCAAACAATATAAAGAAGGGTATAAGGTGCGTTCGCAGCCTGGGGTCCACTGTGCAGAGATGACACCTGCTGCTTGGTAATGATGGACAGTATATGGCGGCATAACATGAACATACGCGGGTTAACTTCATTCGGTATGTAGAAGGTGCACCCTGTTGCATCACAGGGCTGCAATACTGCAGAGTGAACTCTGTTGTTTTGGTCACAGGACCCTGACCCAAGGACACAGGTTTAGAGTTCCTCCAGACCCATTAGTGTTCGGCTCTGCAACTGCGGTGCCAGTGAGAAACTAAAGAAAATATTTAATGCTGTACATGCGCACAGCACCGCTCTGGGGAATGCTACTAACCACCCTAAGCTGGGGCCATGAAAGTGCACTATTTGCACACGGTGCCGCTCAGACGGGTGCTGCTACAGACGCTGTACTGTCGTGCATCATGCTGGATGGCAGAATCTGGCGCTAGTTAGCTCCAATCTCCCACACTCAGACAACAATGCTAAGGAAGGGGATCAATTAGGATCTTTCATCAGATTGCATACACACATCCACACATACACAATTTTAGATTTATACTAGCGCATAGGCGAGTGGCCATGCAAACCTTTTATAGCAACGTCCTTCCGGGACTTTCCCAGTGGTCCAATCAGGGCTGCATCAAGACCAGAGCATATGACCCCTGATCTCCAATGAGAGGTCATCCCATGTGCATGCTCAGCTGACAAAAAACAGGAATTAGTCCCGGGATAATCTGATCGCCTTTGATTAATACTGGTTACAATAGCTGAACCTGAGACGGCAGCAGTAACCAGACGGTCAGCATCAGCTTGAGCAAGAACCTGGGACCAATTTTCCTGGTGAGGATGGATATGGTTTGAGGACATGGTTCGAGATTCCCCTGTGCAGCGGCGGGAACTTGACACCTAGCACAATATTTCTCACCTTTCCGTAAGGATGCTGCTAATCAATTTGTACCATGATGTGTTCAGCTCTGCTACATCTAAATGGCAGGCTGCATGGTTACATGATGTGACCATGCAGCCTGTCATCCAGCAGACACACTGAGCACTGTGTGCTCAGTGTCTCTCTGTGAACTCCCATTTCCTATCTAACGACACTGCGAGTGTGAGAAAGTTCTACTGCTCGTGATGCCATCTGACAGGTCCTGCGATTTTACAGCCAATGAACTCACTTCACCTTTCTGACGTCAGCACTTACGCTGTGGGAAAATTTCCAATGCCTCTCACGCTGACATCACATGGGTGAAGTGAGTTAATTTGCCATGAACTCACAAGAGATGGAAATTTAACTGTCCAGCAGGACTTGGCACCAATCAGCGCTGCAATAAGTACCAATATGTGGCTTAAAAAAACAGTATCACTGTCCTTGATTTTCAGCAAACTTCCTGGCCATAACCCCAAAGAGAATCTATGTGGTATTGTCAAGAGGAAGAAGAGAGACACCAGACGCAACAATGCAGATAATCTGAAGGATCCTATCAAACCAGCCTGGGACTCCGTAACACCTCAGCAGTGCCACAGGCTGATCGCCTCCATGCCACGCCGCATTGATGCAGTAATTGATGCAAACGTTCCCTGTCCAAGTATCGAGTGCATTTACTGAACATACATTTCAGTAGGCCAACATTTCATATTTTAAAATCATTTTGCAAACTGGTGTTATAAAGTATTCTAATTTACTGAGATAATAACTTTTGGTTTTTCATTGGCTGTAAGCCATAATCATCAACATTTACAGAAATAAACAATTGAAATAGATCACTGTGTTTGTAATGACTCTATTATATACGAGCTTCACTTTTTGTGCTGAAGAACTGAAATAAATTCACTTTTTGATGATATTCTAATTTTGTGAGAAGCTCCTGTCTCTATTTATTATCTATCTAGTACTAATTATCTATTATCTATCAATCTATCTTATTGATAATACGTAATGTTCTATTAAAAATGCCCTATATCATGAGCTTAGCACGTGTTTCCTGTATGGCTTTCCGAATGTCTCTATTTCTTAGACTATATATAATGGGGTTAACCAAAGGAGTAAACACAGTATATAGCAGAGATAGGATCTTGCTCACGGTCAGTGATCGGCCTTTTGTTGGGACTATATAAATAGTGAACATGGTCCAATAATATAAGGAGACCACAATGAGGTGGGAGCTACAGGTGGAGAAGGCTTTCTGTCTACCGGTGCTGGACGAGATCTTTAACACTGCTAACACAATATAAGTATAAGATATTACAATGATTGTGGATGGGACAAATACAATTAAAATAGACAAAAGATACATTTCCAAGTGAATAATGAAGACATCAGAGCAGGCAAGTTCAAGTAAGGGGACAAGGTCACAGAATAAATGGTCAATGATATTTGCTCCACAAAAATTGAGTTTTGCGGTTTGTATTATAAAAGAAAAGAAAATCCAAACAGCCAACAGGTAACAGATAATATCCCACAATGTCTATCTGTCATGATGTTGGAGTAACGTAGAGGATTACAGATGGCCACATATCGGTCATAAGACATCATAGCGAGAAGAAAACATTCAGATGATTCAGAGGCGCCTAAAAAATAAAACTGAGTGATGCATTCAATAAGACTAATGCTCCCCCCATTATTCAGTAGAATGTGGAGCAAGTAGGGGACAATATCGGTGATGACCAAAATGTCACTGACGGACAGTTGTGAGATGAAGAAGTACATTGGAGTGTGGAGGTTCTTGCTGGTGGACACCAGGGTGATGATTAGGAGGTTCCCACATATCGTCCCACAGTAAATCACCAAGAAAAGAAAGAACAGTGAAATTCTGAAACCTTGGCTGCCTTGAAATCCTAAAATAAAAAACTCAGTGACCGCTGTCAAATTGCTTTCCTGCATTTCAGAATGAACAAGCTACGAAACGATGCAATTTTTAAGGTGAGAAATATGAAAACAAAAACATTTATTATACAATGTTGTGTATATTGGTTAGAAAAATACCAAAGTAACTGTGAAAGGTCAAGAATATGAACAATCAGAGCAGAATTATATGTGAAGTGTGAAGCTTCATACAATTTTCAATCAGAAAACGAAAAGACATTTACTTATTTTTTCAAGTCCCAGAAGTAAAAGAATCTTCCGCCGCCGTCAGTCTGGATGATATCTGGAGATTTCCTGCTAATACTTACAGCAGATATTTATCATTATTCATCAGGAAATCTAGTGCAGAATCTGTGAATATTAGTTCTCTTGTGTAGAAATGTCCCAGAGGAAAAAGTGATCATCACCGTCACGTTATGTGGTCGTCACACAAGATTAATATGAACCACAATGGTTTTATGGCCGGATATTTATATGGTAATAAACGGCAAGGTGCCAGGTGACGTGAGTCTTGGGAGATTTTTTTGCCTCTGTCTCATGAGTTCTCTTTATTTTATTCTTTCCAAATACAAATATAAAATTATAATTAACAGCTTGTTTGTAAGAAAATACAAATCAAATGTGTTATACAGTTTATCATAAATAACATTTAAGTGTAACTTTATTGAAAAGAGTTGAGGGGGCACGTGTCGGAAGTTCTGTGAGCTTTACAGATGTTTTTTTATTCTTCAATTTAACTGTGTCTGTTGTGTTTTTCGCTATTCATAATCTTCAATTCTGCAATTACCAATAATTAGGGTTGAGCGAAACGGATCGGTCATTTTCATAAGTCGCCGACTTTTGGCACAGTCGGGTTTCATGAAACCCGACCCGACCCCTGTGCGGGGTCGGCCACGCGGTCAGCGACCTTCGCGTCAAAGTCGCGTTTTAATGACGCGTTCAGCGCCATTTCTCAGCCAATGAAGGTGGACGCAGAGTGTGGGCAGCGTGATGACATAGGTCCTGGTCCCCACCATCTTACAGAAGGGCATTGCAGTGATTGGCTTGCTGTCTGCGGCGTCACAGGGGCTATAAAGAGGCGTTCCCGCTGACCTCCATCTTACTGCTGCTGATCTGAGCATAGGAAGAGGTTGCTGCCGCTTCGTCAGAAGCAGGGATAGCGTTAGGCAGGGTCCATTAACCCCCAAACCGCTTGTGCTGTAGCGATTTGCACTGTCCAACACCACCTTTGTTTGCAGGGACAGTGGAGGCTACATTTTTTTTCCCTCAGCGCTGTAGCTCATTGGGCTGCCCTAAAAGGCTCCCTGATAGCTGCATTGCTGTGTGTACGCCGCTGTGCAAACCAACTGCTTTTTTCAAAGCACAAATCCTGTTGCTCCTTCCTTTCTGCACAGCTATCTTGTTTGTTTGTCCACACTTTCGTGTGCAGCAGTCCACTCCTTGTTATTGCTGCCTGCCATACTTTTCTGAGATTACTGTAGGGAGATAGTAATTGTAGTACAGTCCTTATATATATATATATATCTCTTCAAGCCACTTTCTGCCCCTGAAACTGTGTAGTGTGAAACAGTGGGCCTGTATTTTTCTGCACTGTCCCACCCCTAAAAAGGGAGATTTATATTGCCAATCAGTGCATCTGTGCCAGTCCAGTCTGTTGTATCTGTCAGTAATTTTCTGCCACAGAAACAATAGTGTAAAACAGTGGGTCAGATTTATTCACTAGTCTTCCATAAAAAAACAGAAAGGGGAGATTAATATTGGCAAATCAGTGCATCTGTGCCAGTCCAGTCTGTGGTATCTCTCTGTCATTTTCTGCCACAGAAAATATACTGTAATACATTGGGCCAGATTTATTCACTAGTCTTCCATATAAAAAAAAGAAGGGGAGATTTTTATTTCCAGTGTGTGCATCTGCGTCAGTCCTGTTAGTGGCATATCTGTCAGCCGCTGTCAGCCACTGAAACTGTGTACTGTAATACAGTGGGTCTGATTTTCCCTGCAGTCTCACACACCTATAAAGGGAGATTTAAATTCACAACAAGTTTGCGTCCACCTTGTAACTGGTTTTACAGTACCAAATACCGTTTGTTAGCTTGGTTACATATTTCCAAGAATGAGGAAGTCTGGTGGAAGAGGTCGTGGCCGTGGGTGGTTTTTTTTACCAGCTGGTAATGATGGTAGTGGTGGTGGAGCATCAAGTGGTCGTGGAAAAAGCAATATAGCACCTAAGTCTCGAGTTGTTCAGCCACCGTCATCATCTGGCTACAGAAGGACTCGAACGCTCCCTTTTCTGGGAGTAGGAAAACCGCTTTTAAAGCCTGAGCAGCAGGAACAAGTTGTGGCTTTCCTTGCTGACTCTGCCTCTAGCTCTTTTGCCTCCTCTTCGGAAAGTGCAAAATGTAAAAGCAGCGCGTCGTCAGTGGATGTTCCGGGTCAGGGACAAGTCGCTTCCTTGCGTTCTTCACCCAGAACAACAGAGAAGGATGTGTCAGTCGGGTTACTCCATGGAGCTCTTTACACATACCGTTCCTGGGTTAGAAAGGAAAATTGTTAAAAGGCCATGCCCATTACAAGATGAATCGGACATGGAGTGCACAGATGCACAGCCACAGCCAGATTATTCTGCTGTTCCTTTGATTCAGATCACAACATTGCCCTCGCAGTGTACTGATCCAGAATATGACCCTGATGAGACTATGGTGCCCCGTCACGAACGCTATACCACCGGCTTACACGGTGACACAGAGGAAGGTGCACAGGACATAGAAGAGGAGGTCATAGATGACCCAGTTGTTGACCCCGATTGGCAGCCATTGGGGGAACAGGGTGCAGCAGGCAGTAGCTCTGAAGCGGAGGAGGAGCCGCAGCAGGCATCAACATTGCAACAGGTTCTATCTGGCAGGCCCGTATCTGGCCAAAAACATGTGGCAAAACCAAAACCAGTTGTAGGACAGCGTGGCCATCTGGTTAAAGTAGCTCAGTGTGCAATGCCTGAAAAGGTATCCGATAGTAGGAAAAGTGCAGTCTGGTATTTTTTTAACCAAGATCCAAATGATCAGTACAAAGTCATTTGTAAGAAATGCTCAAGGACCTTCAGCAGAGGTCAGAATGTTAAAAATCTAAATACAAGTTGCATGCGTAGACATTTAAACACCATGCACTTGCAAGCCTGGACTAACTACCAAATGTCCCTTAACGTTGTTACACCCTCTCACAATGAAGCTAGTCAGCAACGCTACATCCCTTCCCTCACTGTAAGCCCACCGTTTACCACACCACCTGCAGCAAATGTGGAGGTTTCGTCGCAAGGCCAAAGCAGTCAGGGAATCACCAGGTTCTTGGTAGGAAACACTGTACGTAGGCCAACAGCAAGAATACCATCACCAACCCTCTCTCAGTCTGCCATGTCCACCGGCACCCCTGCTAGTTCCACCATATGCAGCTCTCCAGTCCAGCTCACCCTACATGAGACTCTCGTTAGGAAAAGGAAGTACTCATCCTCTCATCCGCGTACACAGGGTTTGAATGCCCACATTGCTAGACTAATCTCATTAGAGTTGATGCCCTACCGGTTAGTTGAAAGCGAAGCTTTCAAAGCCCTGATGGACTATTCTGTACCATGCTACGAGCTACCCAGTCGACACTTCTTTTCGAGAAAAGCCATCCCAGCCCTCCACCAGCATGTAAAAGACGGCATTGTCCATGCACTCATGCAATCTGTGAGTAGAAAGGTGCACCTGACAACAGATGCATGGACCAGTAGGCATGGCAAGGGGCGTTACGTGTCCATCACGGCACACTGGGTTAATGTGGTGGATGCAGGGACCACAGGGGACAACCATATTGGGACAGTTCTGCCTAGCCCACGGTCTAGGAAACAGTTGGCTGGAGGCGTTGGCCCCCCTCCTCCTCCTCCTCCTCATCCTCCAGCAGAAGCGAGAGCTTGTCCACAGACCGCAGTCGCACGACCACTCCATCCGCAGCTGCCACTGTTGCACACGGTGTCCCATTATGGAACAGCTAGTGGCAAGCGTCAGCAGGCTGTGTTGGCAATGAAGTGTTTGGGCGACAACAGACACACCGCGGAAGTTCTGTCAGAGTTCTTGCAGCAAGAAACTCAGTCATGGCTGGGCAGTGTACATCTTGAGGTAGGCAAGGTAGTGAGTGATAACGGAAGTAATTTTATGGCTGCCATAGCCCTTTCACAACTGAAACACATTCCTTGCCTGGCTCACACCTTAAACCTGGTGGTGCAGTGCTTCCTGAAAAGTTATCCGGGGTTGCCCGACCTGCTCCTGAAGGTGCGCAGACTTTGCTCGAACATCCGCCGTTCGCTCGTACACTCCAGCCGTATGCAGAAACATCAGTGATCTTTGAACCTTCCCCAGCATCGCCTAATCATCGACGTTGCAACAAGGTGGAACTCCACACTGCACATGCTTCAGAGACTGTGTAAACAGAGGTGTGTATTTGTGGGAGGATACACAAACACGGGCAGGCAGTTGGATGGCAGACATGGAGTTGTCAGGTGTGCAGTGTTCGAAGCTACAAGACCTCTGTCAAGTCCTTCAGTGTTTTGAGGAATGCACACGGCTGGTTAGTGCAGACAACGCCATAATAAGCATGAACATAGTAACATAGTTAGTAAGGCCGAAAAAAGACATTTGTCCATCAAGTTCAGCCTATATTCCATCATAATAAATCCCCAGATTTATGTCCTTCTACAGAACCTAATAATTGTATGATACAATATTGTTCTGCTCCAGAAAGACATCCAGGCCTCTCTTGAACCCCTCGACTGAGTTCGCCATCACCACCTCCTCAGGCAAGCAATTCCAGATTCTCACTGCCCTAACAGTAAAGAATCCTCTTCTATGTTGGTGGAAAAACCTTCTCTCCTCCAGACGCAAAGAATGCCCCCTTGTGCCCGTCACCTTCCTTGGTATAAACAAATCCTCAGCGAGATATTTGTATTGTCCCCTTATATACTTATACATGGTTGTTAGATCGCCCCTCAGTCATCTTTTTTCTAGACTAAATAATCCTAATTTCGCTAATCTATCTAGGTATTGTAGTTCTCCCATCCCCTTTATTAATTTTGTTGCCCTCCTTTGTACTCTCTCTAGTTCCATTATATCCTTCCTGAGCACCGGTGCCCAAAACTGGACACAGTACTCCATGTGCGGTCTAACAAGGGATTTGTACAGAGGCAGTATAATGCTCTCATCATGTGTATCAAGACCTCTTTTAATGCACCTCATGATCCTGTTTGCCTGGCACTAGCATCCCCCTAATGCGTCTGCTGATACAAAGTTTGAGACACTTAAAGGAGCAGGCGTCTGCAGCCGAGGACGAGGGAAGCCATGATGACAGTCAGCCATTGTCTGGTCAGGGAAGTCTAATGGACGAGGTGGCGGGCGAAGAGGAGGAAGACGAGGAGGATGATGGGGATGAGTATTTTTTGGATGAGGAAGCTTCTCAGGGGGCAATAGAAACTGGTGGCATTGCAAGGCCAGGTTCAGGGTTTTTGAGGGAGACAAGTGATGTTGATTTGCCCGAAAGTGCTCCTCAACCCAGCACAAGCAGCGAATTGACAACTGGAACATTGGCCCACATGGCGGATTATGCCTTGCGTATTCTAAAAAGGGACCCCCGCATTATAAAAATGATGACCGATGACGACTACTGGTTGGCCTGCCTCCTGGATCCACGCTATGAGGGGAAACTGCAAAACATCATGCCACATGAGAATCTTGAACAAATATTGGCAACCAAACAAGCAACTCTTGTTGACCGTTTGATTCAGGCATTCCCAGCACACAGCACCAGTGTTGGTTCTCACACGAGCTGCAGAGGGCAACAGGGCAGAGGTGTTAGAGGTGCACAAATCAGAAATGGCATTGGACAGAGGGGTTTTCTGACCAGGTTGTGGAGTGATTTTGCAATGACAGCAGACAGGACAGGTACTGCAGCATCAGTTCAAAGTGACAGGAGACAATATTTGTCCAGTATGGTTACTAACTATTTTTCCTCACCTATCAATGTTCTCCCTCATCCGTCATTCCCATTTGATTACTGGGCATCCAAAATAGACACCTGGCCTGAATTGGCAGAATATGCATTGCAGGAGCTTGCTTGCCCAGCAGCTAGTGAGCTATCAGAAAAAGTATTCAGTGCTGCTGGTTCAATACTGACCGAAAAAAGGACTTGTCTGGCTACCCAAAATGTTGATGATCTAACCTTCATTAAAATGAACCACTCATGGATTTCTAATTATTTTGCCCCACCTTTCCTGGCTGACACCTAGCTTTCCTTTAAAAAGGTCTTGCTTTTGGAATGGTCTTACTGAGTGTTCCAATTTCTCCTTTTGCAGCTGCTGTATGTCCAGCATACGACATGTTTACACCTCCCTAAATGGACTGACTCCCCCCCCGGGGCCGTGGTCTCACCACTTGGCGAAAGCACCCGTGAGAGTGCCGTTTTTCTGAAGAGGTGGGTGTGCCCACTTTTGGTCGACGGCACTGGCATCGGGTCCCTCATAGTACAATGAAGTGTCTCTGGCGGTGGTGGTGCGCACCCAACGTCAGACACACCGATGTAACATTAGGGGCCATGGACCAGTACCGCCGGGCATGAGAGAGTGCCGGAAAAAACAAAATCCAGCTCATCATACCGACATTCCCAAGAGCTCGGAGCACGGAACCGCTGTGTCAGGGCGTAGACGAACAGGAAAGAGAAGGAGATCCAGCTCAACGAAATAGTGAAAAATCCATAGTTTATTTCACTTAAAATATAGTGAAAGGACAAAACATCAGCATACAAAAAAATATTTTAAAACCAAGGTCAACGCGTTTCCGGTGACTAAGCACCCTTAATCATGATTAAGGGTGCTTAGTCACCGGAAACGCGTTGACCTTGGTTTTAAAATATTTTTTTGTATGCTGATGTTTTGTCCTTTCACTATATTTTAAGTGAAATAAACTATGGATTTTTCACTATTTCGTTGAGCTGGATCTCCTTCTCTTTCCTATGAGAGAGTGCCCCCCACCCCCCAGCGCAAACTGTGCTCTACCACTTGCAAAATTATCTGCCACTGCTCCACCGCTGTTTAGTCTATGCGGTGAAATCCTTCAATGCCTGGCACTGACAATACCAATATTTTGACATGTATGATGCTACTTAAAATATTCAGTGGCCCTGTCCTTCATTTACATCAGTAAATACTTTGCACCAAATAACAATGTCTGAAAGTCAGCAGAAGAGCCCACCCCTGTACCTAAGTATGCCACCCTTTTTTTTTGTTTGTTTTATTTTTTGCGAGACATAAACATCTATGTATTATTTTGGAGTACTAACTGTGTCAGACACTCCTTCCAATTGTCCTCCGCTGACCACACCAATACTGCCTGTTTACCCCTGGAACCTATTTAAAAGTGCATAGAGCCTCCTTTTTTATTTTAGGCCTACTAAGTCTGTCTGCTGTCCCTCCTTCCAATAGTCCTCCACTGACCACACCAATGCTGCCTGTGTACCCCTGCAAGATAATTGAAACTGCATTGAGCCTACTTTTTTATGTTAGGCCTACTAAGTCTGTCTGCGGTCCCTCCTTCCAATAGTCCTCCGCTGACCACACCAATGCTGCCTGTGTACCCCTGGAACCTATTTAAAAGTGAATAGAGCCAAATTTTTTATTTTAGGTCTATTAAGTCTGTCTGCGGTCCCTCCTTCCAATAGTCCTCCACTGACCACACCAATGCTGCCTGTGTACCCCTGGAACCTATTTAAAAGTGCATAGAGCCACCTTTTTTTATTTTAGGCCTACTAAGTCTGTCTGCGGTCCCTCCTTCCAATAGTCCTCCGCTGACCACACCAATGCTGCCTGTGTACACCTGCAAGATAATTGAAACTGCATTGAGCCTACTTTTTTATGTTAGGCCTACTAAGTCTGTCTGCGGTCCCTCCTTCCAATAGTCCTCCACTGACCACACCAATGCTGCCTGTGTACCCCTGCAAGATAATTGAAACTGCATTAAGCCTAATTTTATATTTTAGGCCTACTAAGTCTGTCTGCGGTTCCTCCTTCCAATAGTCCTCCACTGACCACACCAATGCTGCCTCTGTACCCCTGCAAGATAATTGAAACTGCATTGAGCCTACTTTTTTATTTTAGGCATACTAAGTCTGTCTGCGGTCCCTCTTTCCAATAGTCCTCCACTGACAACACCAATGCTGCCTGTGTACCCCTGCAAGATAATTCAAACTGCATTGAGCCTACTTTTTTTATTTTAGGCCTACTAAGTCTGTATGCGGTCCCTCCTTTCAATTGTCCTCCACTGACCACACCAATGCTGACCGTGTACCAATGTAACCTTTTTTAAACCTGCATAGAGCCAACTTTGTGATGTAAGGCCTACTAGCAGTGTCTGGCTGCGCCACTCAATACAGCTGTCCTCTTAACAAAAAGGACCTGCAATTATCAGGTTTTCAGCCTATCGGAATTTTAAAACTGCAGTGGGGCTACTAGTTTAGTTGGGGCCTACTAACAGTGTCTGCCGCTCCAAGGTGTTCTCCTGGTTGCCTTTCCTGAGCTTCTATCTTCAGGCTCTTGTTAAATAGTTGTTTAGTTGTTAAATGGAACAAATGCAGTGGGGCTATGAGTTTTTTTGGGGCCTACTAACAGTGTCTGCCACTCCAAGGTGTTCTCCTGGTTGCCTTTCCTGAGCTTCCATCTTCAGGCTCCTGTTAAATAGTTGTTAAATGGAACAACTGCAGTGGGGCTACTAGTTTGGTTGGGGCCTACTAACAGTGTCTGCCGCTCCAAGGTGTTCTCCTGGTTGCCTTTCCTGAGCTTCTATCTTCAGGCTCTTGTTTAATAGTTGTTAAATGGAAGAAATGCAGTGGGGTCACTAGTTTTTTAGAGGCCTACTAACAGTGTCTGCCGCTCCAAGGTGTTCTCCTGGTTGCTTTCCTGAGCTTCTATCTTCAGGCTCTTGTTAAATAGTTGTTAAATGGAACAACTGCACAGTGGGGTTACTAGTTTGGTTGGGGCCTACTAACAGTGTCTGCTGCTCCAAGGTGTTCTCCTGGTTGCCTTTCCTGAGCTTCTATCTTCTGGCTCTTGTTAAATAGTTGTTAAATGGAACAAATGCAGTGGGGCTACTAGTTTTTTGGGGGCCTACTAACAGTGTCTGCCTCTCCAAGGTTTTCTCCTGGTTGCCTTTCCTGAGCTTCTATCTTCAGGCTCTTGTTAAATAGTTGTTAAATGGAACAACTGCAGTGGGGCTACTAGTTTGGTTGGGGCCTACTAACTGTGTTTGCCGCTCCAAGGTGTTATCCTGGTTGCCTTTCCTGAGCTTCCATTTTCAGGCTCTCATTAAGCAGTTTTTAAATGGAACAACTGCAGTGGGGCTACTAGTTTGGTTGGGGCCTACTAACAGTCTCTGCCGCTCCAAGGTGTTCTCCTGGTTGCCTTTCCTGAGCTTCTATCTTCAGGCTCTTGTTAAATAGTTGTTAAATGGAACAACTGCAATGGGGCTACTAGTTTGTTTGGGGCCTACTAACAGTGTCTGCCGCTCCAAGGTGTTCTCCTGGTTGCCTTTCCTGAGCTTCTATCTTCAGGCTCTTGTTAAATAGTTGTTAAATGGAACAACTGTAGTGGGGCTACTAGTTTGGTTGGGGCCTACTAACAGTGTCTGCCACTCCAAGGTGTTCTCCTGGTTGCCCTTCCAGAGCTTCTATCTTCAGGCTCTTGTTAAATAGTTGTTAAATGTAACAACTGCAGTGGGGCTACTAGTTTGGTTGGGGCCTACTAACAGTTTCTGCCACTCCAAGGTGTTCTCCTGGTTGCCTTTCCTGAGCTTCCATTTTCAGGCTCTCATTAAGTAGTTGTTAATATAACACTGCATTTGGCCTACTAGTTAGGTTGGGGCCTACTAACCTTTGTCTGCCGCTCCTTGCTGTTCTCCTGGTTTCCTGTTCTGAACTTCCATTTTCAGGCTCTCGTTAAGTAGTTGTTAATATTACACTGCATTTGGCCTACTAGTTTGGTTGGGGCCTACTAACGGTGTCTGCTGCTCCTTGCTGTTCTCCTGGTTTCCTGTACTGAACTTCCATTTTCAGGCTCTCGTTAAGTAGTTGTTAATATTACACTGCATTTGGCCTACTAGTTGGGTTGGGGCCTACTAACGGTGTCTGCCGCTCCTTGCTGTTCTCCTTGTTTCCTGTCCTGAACTTCCATTTTCAGGCTCTCGTTAAGTAATTATTAATATTACACTACATTTGGCCTACTAGTTGGGTTGGGGCATACTAACGGTGTCTGCCGCTCCTTGCTGTTCTCCTGCTTTCCTGTCCTGAACTTCGATCTTCAGGCTCTCGTTAAGTACTTGTTAATAGGGTTGAGCGAAACGGATCGTTCGTTTTCATAAGTCGCCGACTTTTGGCAAAGTCGGGTTTCATGAAACTCGACCCGATCCCTGTGTGGGGTCGACCATGCGGTACGCGACTTTCGCGCCAAAGTCGCGTTTCAATGACGTGAAAAGCGCCATTTCTCAGCCAATGAAGGTGGACGCAGAGTGTGGGCAGCTGTTGTGAATTCTGTTGTCGAACTCCCTCCTGTGGTCGTGAACGGTACTTTGGCGAGTTCTGTCCATGGGCTCCCTCTGGTGGCTATGAGTGAAGCTGCTGCTTCTGAGGTTCCTTACACAGGTGACGTGGGTTATCCTTTGGTTGGCTGCTCTATTTAACTCCTCTCAGATCGTTACTCCATGCCAGCTGTCAATGTTTTTGCATTGGTTCAGTTCGCTCCTGGATCTCTCTGGTGATCTGCCTTCTCCTGCAGAAGCTAAGTTCCTGATAGTCATTATTTGTTCACGGTTTTCTTGTCCAGCTGGTTATCATGATTTTGTCTTGCTAGCTGGAAGCTCTGGGATGCAGAGTGGCCCCTCCGCACCGTGAGTCGGTGCGGAGGTCTTTTTTGCACACTCTGCGTGGTCTTTTGTAGGTTTTTGTGCTGATCGCAAAGTTACCTTTCCTATCCTCTGTCTATTTAGTTAGTCTGGCCTCCCTTTGCTGAAACCTGTTTCATTTCTGCGTTTGTGACTTTCATCTTTACTCAAAGTCATTATATGTGGGGGGCTGCCTATTCCTTTGGGGAATTTCTCTGAGGCAAGGTAGGCTTTATTTTCTACTATCGAGATGGACCCTGTTAAAGTTCAGGCCATTTATGATTGGACTCAACCGACATCTGTGAAGAGCTTGTCCTGTATGAGTTTAACTATCAGGTCGGGTGCTCCTAACCACCAGGTCATAACAGTACAGCTGGCCCAAAGTATTAATGCATCTCAATAGAGGGATAAGAGAACTTCTGAGACCATTTTTTTCTTTGCACTGTGTTTTGTCTTTCTTTTCCCCTAGACCTTTGGGTGGTTCAGGACACAGGTGTAGATATGGACATTCAGGGTCTGTCCTCTTGTGTGGATCATCTCACTGCAAGGGTACAAAACATTCAAGATTTTGTGGTTCAGAATCCTATGTTAGAGCCTAGAATTCCTATTCCTGATTTATTTTCTGGGGATAGATCTAGGTTCTTGAATTTCAAAAATAATTGTAAACTGTTTCTAGCTTTGAAACCCCGCTCCTCTGGTGACCCCTTTCAACAAGTAAAAATCATAATTTCTTTGTTGCGTGGTGACCCTCAAGACTGGGCATTTTCCCTTGCGCCAGGAGATCCTGCATTGTGTGATGTTGATACGTTTTTCCTGGCGCTTGGATTGCTTTATGATGAACCAAATTCAGTGGATCAGGCAGAAAAAATCTTGCTGGCTTTGTGTCAGGGTCAGGATGAAGCGGAGGTGTACTGTCAGAAGTTTAGAAAGTGGTCTGTGCTTACTCAGTGGAATGAATGTGCCCTGGCGGCAATTTTCAGAAAGGGTCTTTCTGAGGCCCTTAAGGATGTCATGGTGGGATTTGCCATGCCTGCTGGTCTGAATGAGTCTATGTCCTTGGCCATTCAGATCGATCGGCGCATGCGTGAGCGCAAAGCTGTGCACCATCTGGAGGTATTCTCTGAGAATAGGCTTGAGCGTATGCAGTGTGATAGGACTTTGACCAGAGCTGAACGGCAAGAACACAGATGTCAGAATGGGCTGTGTTTTTACTGTGGTGAATCCACTCATGCTATCTCCGATTGTCCTAAGCACACTAAGCGGTTCGCTAGGTCTGCCACCATTGGTACGGTACAGTCTAAATTTCTTTTGTCCGTTATTCTGATTTGCTCTCTGTCGTCCTATTCTGTTATGGCATTTGTGGATTCAGGCGCTGCCCTGAATTTGATGGACTTGGAGTTTGCCAGGCGCTGTGGTTTTTTCTTGGAGCCCTTGCAGTATCCTATTCCATTGAGAGGAATTGATGCTACGCCTTTGGCCAAGAATAAGCCTCAGTACTGGACTCAATTGACCATGTGCATGGCTCCTGCACATCAGGAGGATATTCGCTTTTTGGTGTTGCATAATCTGCATGATGTGGTCGTTTTGAAGTTGCCATGGCTACAGGTCCATAATCCAGTGTTGGATTGGAAATCTATGTCTGTGTCCAGCTGGGGTTGTCAGGGGGTACATGGTGATGTTCCATTGCTGTCAATTTCGCCATCCACTCCTTCTGAAGTCCCTGAGTTTTTATCAGATTACCGGGATGTATTTGAAGAGCCCATAGACAGAACTCGCCGAAGTACCGTTCACGACCACAGGAGGGAGTTTGACAACAGAATTCACAACAGGCAGCGTGATGACATAGGTCTCAGTCCCCATCATCTTAGAGAAGGGCATTGCAGTGATTGGCTTGCTGTCTGCGGCGTCACAGGGGTTATAAAGGGGCATTCACGCTGACTGCCATCTTACTGCTGCTGATCTGAGCATAGGGAGAGGTTGCTGCCGCTTTGACAGAAGCAGGGATAGCGTTGGGCAGGGTACATTAACCCCGTGTTAGGTCTCGAGTTCCCGCTTCTGCACAGGGGGAATCTTGAGCCATCTCCGCTGCGGTCTCCCACTCTTATCCAGCCGCGGTGGAGTCTGCTCAGCAGGGACGTCGGTCCCAGCGTCTTGCTCAGTCTCACTCTGTACAGAGAGTTACTGCTGCTTCTTCAGCTTCTGCCATTAAAGCCAGTGCTGGTCAGCAGCGAGCGGACTTCTCTGGGACTAAGTCCTTGTCTGCACACACTGAGCATGCCCAGGGCAAGATCTCCAGTTGGAGATCGAGGGTCATGTGCTCAGGCTCTGCAGCACATTCCATTGGTCCTCTTGGCAGGTCTTGGAAGGGCAAAGTTTCTGTGGCCACTTCCTGTGCTGCAACTATATAAACTGCGCATGACCGCACGGCCATGCGCTAGTGTACATTTGCTTACGTGTGTTTGTTGTGAGTGCAAGTCGTCCTTGGATACCCCTTCCCTATTGAATGTCTGTTCGCGGAAGGTGTATGGTTGCTATCTAGCGCCCGACTTAGACTACTGCACGAATCACACATTACAGCGTCCAGTTGCTGTGACCGCCAGTACGGTGCCGTGCACTTCCTCTGTGCTTTCCATACCCAAGCCTGGGTGGTTAGTGGCGTTCGTCAGTGCGGCACCGCATGCACTCTTGTGCCCTAATATTGTTATTCAGCTTCCTTACACACCCAGTTGCGGTGTTGTGCCAGCAAGGGTCTAATCGGACTTCAATCCTAGTTGGGGTTGAGTTCGCTGACTACTTGCTCGCCTTCTATGTGCTTTACCGCGATCCTGTGATGCAACAGGATCACTTCCTTCACGCTGGGTGAAGTTTAACCCACATGTGTATACTTATGAGTACCGCCATATAGTCCGTCATTACTTAGCAGCAGGTTCCATCTCTGCACGGTGGACCCCGGGCTGCGAACACACCATACACTATCTGTCTTATTATTTGGTGCGTTCCGCTAGCCCTAACATTACACTAGCGCCAGGGTCTGGCTAGTAATGACGGACAAACAGCAATCCTTGCGGTATATCCAGCAGCTGGAGGGTAGGTTGGTGGCTCTTGAGAGCGCAACCTCAGCTGTGGATGTTACCGCAGTTGCTGTACAGGCTGCTAGCGTGGCTGCAGCAACCCTGTCCATTGCCACCCCTGCTCCGACATTTTCTCGCCTCCCGCTGCCAGAAAAATTTTCTGGTGATAGCAAGTTTTGTAGGGGATTTGTGAGTCAGTGCTCTATTCACCTCGAGCTCCTGGGTGCACGTTTTCCCACAGAGCGGGCTAAGGTGGGATTTATAGTGTCTCTGTTGTCGGACAGGGCGTTGGAATGGGCTACGCCGCTGTGGGAGCGTGGTGATCATGTGGTGCAGAGTGCTCCGCTGTTTCTGAGCACTCTGAAACAGGTCTTTTTAGGACCTCAAGTCACCCATGATACTGCGCTCCAACTGCTGGCATTAACTCAGGGTGAGTCCTTGGTCAGTCATTTTGCCGTCCAATTCCGCACTTTAGCTTCTGAGCTGGATTGGTCGGATAAAGCTCTTATCCCCATATTTTGGAGGGGCCTGGCTGACCACGTTAAGGACGCTCTGGCTACTAGGGAGATTCCTGCCACACTGGAGGAGTTAATAACTGTCTCCACTCGAATTGACCTCCGTTTTAACGAGCGGAGGTTAGAGCGAGCCCAGTGTAGGCAGAGGTTTCGGCTGGCTCCTACCTTCGCCAAACCTCTGGAATCTCCGGTCCTGGTTCCTGAGTCACATGAGGCCAGGGAAGTGTCACAAGCGGGATCTAAGTCTCGGACCGCTTGTGCACTCAAGGTCTGTCATGTTTGCCAGCAGTCAGGACATCTAGCCACCAGATGTTCTAAGCGGTCGAGGAAACGTCAGCGTCTAGTTGTAGTAGGTTGAGGTACACTAGACACGGCGACGTTTGCCTCTAAATTGTCCTTTAAGGGGACAATTACTATAGGCTCATTCTCCCACTCGGTAGAGCTCTGCGTGAATTCTGGGGCGGAGGGCAATTTTATGTCTTCTGCCTTCGCCCAACGTCACGCAATACCCCTGGTTATGCTAGCTCAACCAGTAACGGTACGAGTGGTGAATGGGTCGACACTGCCCTCACAGATAACACACCAGACCATCCCTTTTACTCTGTCCATGTCGCCATCTCATCAGGAGATTATATCTCTGCTCGTCATTCCAGAGGGAATTGATGAGGTCCTGTTGGGAATACCTTGGCTACGGTACCACTCTCCTCATATCGAGTGGTCCTCTGGCA